>NC_060124.1:304691448-305319663 GCF_021461395.2 Schistocerca americana | reverse complement strand
CCACGCTTGTTGTTGCGGCTGCTTGGGGCGGTCACAAGCAAGGGGCGACTTGACCCAACAAATCATGCCTGGTCAAACTTATCAGCCACTATGGCACCCAGATCATATTGCTCTAAGATTTAAAATACTTGGGAAAGTGATGGATCATAGTACTGTAAGACCTGTTCCCATACTCTACTATCTGGGAGATTGAACGTTATAGCATCACGTATCATGAGATTACTGTAAAAGTTGCCGCAACTACACTTAAATTTATGCTTCCTAATAGTCATCACTGTTAATTCTGTGTACCATTGGTGGTATGTCTGCTCTGTTTTTTTCTGCAAGTGAAAGAACTGATATCTAGGGACAGCAACTTGGGCTAGCTGGTCATAGTACCGAGTTAATGCAGTGATTACTTGGTCATAGGCAAGTTTATTTGGATACGTGGTTGGGAATAGTTTTTGTATTAACCTGAACACTGGGGGCCCTGCAATCAAAAGAAAGTATTGTAACTTTACGATACCTTGAACATGATGAACTTGGCAATGTGCTTGGCAGTGAGCCATGACTGTGGACGAAGACGTTCTTCCGACTGCACCCATCATCTGGCTTGCAAGGCAACAGGAACATCCTCCTGAAAACCGCTGCTGGGGCACACATCTAGGCCTGAGGGTGTGTCCTGGAGCAATTGATTGTCCTGTCGATGGCGGTGGTGGGTCCAGGTCTATTGGGTCGGAGAGGAGGGGACGGCAGGGGCCGTTCTTCCGACTGCACCCATCATCTGGCTTGCGAGGCAACAGGAACATCCTCCTGAAAACCACTGCTAGGGCACACATCTAGGCCTGAGGGTGTGTCCTGGAGCAATTGATTGTCCTGTCGATGGTGGTGCTGGGTCCAGGTCTATTGGGTCGGAGAGGGGGGGACGGCAGGGGCGAGGGTGCGTCATTGATCCACTCCTCCTGGGGTTCCCTCATGGCACCAGTGGGTGGTTGCGAAGGCCGCGATGTCCCTTGAAGCCCTGAATCTGGGGGAAGAAATGCTGCAGAATCATGGGGAAAATGACATGCATAAATGTGATTCTGGTGGTGGCACTGAAAACCATCTGGGCCTGCAATCAAGTACATAAAAGAGCCAATGCATTCCTGGATCATACCTCTTTCCCAGTGCCCATGGTTACCATATACCCTGAAAAAAAATAAGATTGTGGGGCACAAAGTGATACTTGTGGACCATTGATGGCACCAGATGCTGTGATGGTTGTAGCAAGTGTAGCAGCATCTAATGGCGGGGGCCATGCAGAAGTTCCGCCTCATGGGTCTCATGGGTGGGAGTGATGGGAAGTGAGAAAGAGCTACAGCACCTATTCCCATGTGTGGGTACTAAGTGTTCTGCTTCTCCATTGGACTATGGGTGAAACAGAGCACTTGTTAGATGATGAGGGCCATTTCGTTCACAAAACTGTTCAAAGTCACATGAAGTGAACTATGGTCTGTTGTCTGACACGAGCACTTCTGGCAAACTGTCAGTGAAAAATATGGAGGACAACACTTGAATGGTGCTGCATGATTTGGTAGAAGCCATAGGCACTACAAATGGAAACTTGCTAAAGCAGTCTACCACTATGAGCGATCAAGGGAGAAGATGTTGTTTGGTGGCCAGTATCCTCTTTCTACAACATAAATGGCCACGTGGATTAACAAGGTTCTTTATTTACATGAACAGAGAGCTACTTATCTTAAATAGGGTCTGTGTGCCATGGTACAGGTTCAGTACTTGCAGACAATATCGGCAGTCTTGCTATAGACACAAATCTGGATGTTATGTACTGGCATAGCCTGTGCTGAACTGTGCTACTCTGTGAATGAATGACAGCAAATGCCAGCTTGGAGTAGTGAGTGAAGTCAGTCCATCTGTGAGCTGGTGACTGAGACTGAGTGGCTGACTGATTGATTGTGCTGGTGAGACTGAGCCCTCTGGTCAGAGGCAGCAATCTAAATACTTGTGGTTGAGAGGGTTTTGGCAGCATGTTGCTTGCAAGTCTGTATTTGGCCTCTCTCCTGATAGGCGCACTTGATCCAGCACCTACTATCGATCTGCTACATTTTTGTCAACTGGTGTAATGGTGACAGCTTATGCCAGCACAATATGTGTATGCCATTTTAAGTTATTTTGAAGTCATGTGCCTAAAAACATTGTTTCCAGAGAAGATGAAATTTTGTTGGTGCTTATTGTCACACTGGTGTTGCATACATCACTTTTTAAACAGAAATTTGGGCATGTTGATTTTTGGTGTTTATCAGTAGCTTAACCCTCTCAAACTGTCTATTCAGCTGTGCTGTAGTTTTATTTGCAGTTGTCTGGAGCTGACTTGGGGTGTTTCTTGTAATAAGGATGCACATGTCATCTGCAAAAAAAGTATTTGTTTGTGACTCAAAATTTAAATCTAAGTCATGGATATACAGGAGAAAGAGGATTGGCACAACTGTGAATCCATGAGGGGCTCCTCATTTTAGAAATTATAAACATATCCAGGTATTTTCCTTTAGTTCATGTTTTATTTATATTTTCTGTTTCCTGTTTGTCAGGTGCAATGTGAACCATTTAAGTGCAGTGCCTCTAATGCCATATGCTTGGAGCCTGTCCAACGGTACATTGTGGTCCAGTATGTCAAAGGCATAAGTCTAAAAAATGCCAGTGCCACTTTCTTTTTTGCCCACTGTTTGCATGGCATTGTGTATAAATTTGTAGATAGCACTAGTTGTTGATTTGTTTTTCCTGAATCCATGCTGTGTATCAGTGAGAAGTATGTTTTTCTCTAAAAATTTCATTAATCTATTATAAATAAATTTTTAACCAAACAATGGAAAATCCAGGATGGAATGTAACAATACCAGAGAAGGAAAGTTGCTACTTACCATATAGCGGAGATGTTGAGTCGCGATAGGCACAACAAAAAGATTCACACAATTATAGCTTTTGGCCATTATGGCCTTTGTCAGCAGAAGACACACACACACACACACACACACACACACACACACACACACACACATGCACGCACGCAGATGCAACTTGCAAACATGTCTGCAGTCTCAGAGAACTGAAACCACACTGGGAGCAGCAGCACCAGTGCATGATGGGAGTGGTGACTGGGTGGGGGTACACGAGGAGGTTGGGGCATGGAGGGGGGGGGGGATAGTATGGTGGGAGTGGTGGACAGTGAAGTGTTGCAGTTTAGATGGAGGGCAGGAGAGAAGCTGTGGAGAGGGGAGGGAGTAAGTAGCGGAAAGGAGAGAAATAAAAAACAATTAAAAGACTGGGTGTGGTGGTGAAATGAGGGCTGTGTAGTGCTGGAATGGGAACAGGGAGGGGGCTGGATGGGTGAGGACAGTGACTAACGAAGGTTGAGGCCAGGAGGGTTACGGGAATGTAGGATGTATTGCAGGGAAAGTTCCCACCTGCACAATTCAGAAAAGGTGGTGTTGGTGGGAAGGATCCATGTGGCACAGGCTGTGAAGCAGTCATTGAGATGAGGGATGTAATGTTTGGCAGCATGTTCAGCAACAAGGTGGTCCACTTGTTTTTTGGCCACAGTTTGTCAGTGGCCATTCATGTGGACAGACAGCTTGTTGGTTGTGATGCCTACATAGATGGAAGCACAGTGGTTGCAGCTTAGCTTGTAAATCACATGACTGGTTTCACAGGTAGTCCTGCCTTTGATGGGATAGGTGATGTTAGTGACTGGACTGGAGTAGGTGGTGGTAGGAGGATGTATGGGACAGGTCTTGCATCTAGGTCTATTGCAGGGGTATGAGCCATGAAGTAAGAGGTTGGGAGCAGGGGTTGTGTAAGGATGGACGAGTATATTGTGTAGGTTCTGTGGACGGTGGAATACCTCGGTAGGAGGGGAGGGAATGATAGTGGGCAGGACATTTCTCATTTGGGTGCATGATGAGAGGTAATCAAAACCCTGGCAGAGAATTTATTTATTTATTTATTTATTTATTTAGCATTCAATAGATCACACATGTGATATAGGATTTGTCATTTGATTACATGTAACACATAACAACACATACACATAATAAATTGACAAACATATACAAACAGCAAACAAATTACATACACATAGTACATAAGTAGTGTACAAGAACTTATTACCCAAAAAAAAGTACGTGCCCATGATAAACAATTTTAGATCGTGAACTATGCCTTATGCACAAAACGTATTATGGATATACACAATAAGTATTACGGATATTTAACAGATTTTTCCTAAGTATCATAATTACAAAGTTGAAAACATCATTAAATTAGTTTGAATTTTTAAAAAATAAGTACAGGTTTCAATGTAATTCAGTTGCTCCAGTCCTGGATGGTACTGAGTTACGAGGGGAATACTCCTCTGTGGCCGGACTGTGGTACTTTGGGAGGTGGTGGGAGACTGGAAAGATAAGGCCTGGGAGATTTGTTTTTGTACAAGGATGGGAGGATAATTGTGGTCATTGAAGGCTTCAGTGAGACCCTCGGTATATTTTGAGAGGGACTGCTCATCACTGCAGATGCAATGACCACGGGTGGCTAGGCTGTACGGAAGGGACTTCTTGGTATGGAATGGGTGGCAGCTGCCGAAGTGGAGGTATTGCTGGTGGTTAGTAGGTTTGATATGGACGGAGGTACTGATGTAGCCATCTCTGAGGTGAAGGTCAACATCTAGGAAGGTGGCTTGTTGGGTTGAGTAGGACCAGGTGAAGCAAATGGGGGAGGAGTTGTTGATGTTCTGGAGGAATGTGAATAAGGTGTCCTCACCTTCAATCCAGATAGCAAAGATGTCATCAGTGAATCTGAACCAGGTGAGGGCTTTAGGATTCTGGGTTTTTAGGAAGAATTCCTCTAGATGGCTCATGTATAGGTTAGCATAGGATAGTGCCATGCGGGTGCCCGTAGCCATACTGTGGATTTGTTTGTAGGTAATGCCTTCAAAGGAGAAGTAATTGTGGGTGAGGATATAGTTCGTCATGTAGACTAAGAAGTAGGTTGTTGGTTTGGAATCCATAGGGCATCTGGAAAGGCAGTGTTTAATAGCAGTAAGGCCATGAACATTAGGGATGTTAGTGTACAGGGAAGTGGCATCAGTAGTGATGAGCAGGGCACCGTGTGGTAAAGGGACAGTAACTGTGAAGGGTTGGTCAAGGAAATGGTTGGCATATTTTATATAGGAGGATAGGTCCCGGGTAATAGCCTGAAGGTGTTGGTCTATGAGAGCAGCCATTCTCTCATTTTTCTATGATTTTACTGAAGCCTTATAAGGCAATTGGTCTATACCTTTCTATATTTCATTTGTCACCTTTCTTATGAATAGGGACCACTTTAGCAATTTTTAAACAATCTGAAAATATGCCTGTTAGAAAAGATGAATTTACTATATCTGCAACATGCAGTGAAATTTTTGTAATACATTGCTTTTTGGTGCAGTCAGGAATATCATCAGTTCCTGGTGACATTTTCTTGAGAGTTGATACAACATGGATGATTTCATCTGGAATTGTTCCACAAACATAGATTGAAGAGGAACATGACTGCACTTTGTAGTATCTGTTTTGTCACTGATAGTTAAATTATTTGTGATATCTGCGGGGTAACACCTGAAAAGATTTGTGATGTGTTGAGAATCAGTTACACTCTTGTTGTCATGGTTCAGAGTGAGATTTTCTATTTTAGGGGACACTTTTCAGTTTTCATTTGATAGTAACTGTAAGGTTGAGCAGTAGCTCTTTCTTTTGCTACTCCCAAGAAAATCATTAATGAAGTCCCCACACAGCACTATTGATTTCTTGTCTAGATGGAGCCTATTTAGTACAGATTCAAGCTTATTTAGGATTGACTCAAAATTTCCATTTGGGGAGAGATAAATTCCTGCCACTATATTTGCCACACTGACTTCAATAAGAGCCAGCTCAGAGGTCCTTTCTGCATTGAGATACTGAAACTTATTAATAGATTTATGTTTTAGAACTTGCTTGATGAAAATTAAAGTACCTCCATTTTTATAACTGTTTCTCCAGAAGCAATTTGCTAGTATGTACCCTGGTATAGAAAAAGAGACAATTCAGTTAATATCTAGCCAGACCCTGTAATGCCCAGAACACTGGTGAAGTGGAGTTCTGTATTTAGTAAAATCTTTACATTTAAAGTTTTGTTTGTTATTGATTGAATATTTTGATGGCAAACAGAAAGACCTTTGCTTAAGACAGTGTTACTACTCAGGGCCCATATTGGTTGAAAGCACCAATGATGGCTGTTAATCCGTTAAAATCAATTTGCAAAAGTGAATAATAAAACATGATTTTGCGACTGGTTGCTGCATATTTGGTAATTTTAGAAAGACTTTGTTGGTGCAATTTATTTGATTACCAGTACTGATTTTTACATTAATATTAGAGTTCCCTAAGGGCATTTTTATTACACCACTAACCTCATTCTTGCTTGGTAAGGATTTGTCCACAAAAAAATCATTTGTGTGCAAGTGTAGAGTCTTCTTCTGAATTGTTGAAGTCCAAATATTTTCTTGCAGTGAGCTGTGGATCACTTGTGCATAAGAGGGACATAATTGATTTTTTGGTGAATGGAGGTGATGTAAAGATGGATCTTTTTTTTTTTTTTTTATTTTCTATGTCTTATCTCTGATTTCTTGGTGACACATCTGTTTATTTTTTCATCACAAGCTGCTTCCCCTCTCCATTTAAATGTGGTCCATGTGTAGTATGAAATATATGTCCTATACAGTTTCTGTATTTTCATACTGTGTGCGCATTTTCGAGAGCAGCACATTTGCAGCACTTACCTCTTTTTTTTTTTTTTTTTTTTTTTTTTTTTTTTTTTTTTTTTTTTTTTTTTTTTTACACATGACCACAGAGGAAGATCATATCAGTGTGGAATGGTCATTAACAGGACATTTATATGAGTCAAGCATCCTAAACACTTTTTTAACTTGTCAGTGGCTTTCATTTTTAAGTACATCATTTGCTCCTCCAAACAACACAAAAATCATTATGAGTTAAATTAATGACTTCAGGCAAGTAGACGAGTTTTCCTGTTTCAGACACAGGAGCAACAGTCTTAACAAATGCTGTTGCATTTCCATCATTTTTGTCATTGATCCAAGTAGCAATCTCACTACTGTGATGTCAGCAATGACAATAAACTTTGTTACTTTTTCATATTCTGACACATTGGGGCTGTACATTGTTATGGGTTTCAGAATGGAGGGCAGATACTTGTGAATCTTCATTAAAAATTGGAGCATAAAATTTTTGTACGACCTTTTCTTTTGTCAATTTCGAAGCTCAATAACTTTTGTAGTATCAATTAAGGCATCTTCTTTTTTCTTGATGCTGTGTGTCACAGTCGTTTATCTTACCGGAGCTACTTTCGAGATTAGTAATGGTGTAGTTCATCTTGTCTGCTGAAATTACACTACAGTTTGTTGGACTTTCCTGGTGAATAGTGTGCATTTTGGAAAGTTGCAACTTTTTGTATTCGTGTTTCCATATTTGTACATCTGTGGTTAGTACAGAAACAATTTCTTCTTTGCTTCTTTCTTGTAGGCTTAATTTGGGACACAACACTTCAAACACAGCCACAGTTTTTTCTTTGGGTCTGCTTTTGCACAGCTGTTTTACATTTTACACATGATTCCTTTGATACTTGTCCCTTTGCAATAATATTCGTTTGTTTTTTCCTCCATGCAGTTAACGTTTTCTGCCGATGATGTGGAGCGTATACTTTCACACACTTGACTCTCTTACCTAATTTTTTCTTATATTTTTCAATCAATTCGTTAATGGTATGAAGCAAAATGCATTTATGATTGTCATACACAATCCTAGTTTCACAGTCTCGCACATTAATGTCATCCACCATCTTGCACCTTTTCCTGTCTTTCATTCTTAATGCAGACATTAAACTTTCCAATGCATTCACTGTCAAACAGTTGCATCACAACATGTGAACAAGCCAGTTTTTTCTTTTACTTATAACTTCCAATAGTTTTCTTCTCTTCACTATTATTTCCAGCACCTATTCATTAGTCACTCTCAGCACTCGACTAATCCTTTCCGTTCTCGCGTCCATCGTAATTTAATATATTATTATTGTTATTATTATTTTTTGATTGTTGCCGACTTACGTGGTGGGCCTTAATAAAAATGATATTTCATTTAATTTTGATGTATGATTAAATGCTTTCCTGAAGTTCTCCTTTTTTTTAACAATATTAATCTCAAATTATTTGTTATGTTAATGAATGTTAGACTCGCTGAATCTTAAAACATAAGCATATAAGTTGAACAGTGTAATAAACTTTTCATATTAATTTCCTCGGCTAGTCAGTTCACTTTAAAGCAAAAGATCTTTAGTTATTAATTACAACTGCGACCCACACACGCGCGAGAGTATTTTTCTTACCTCCGTTAATCATTGCCACGTAGTCGGAGTCCTGGCTCTGGCTGTCGGCTATGGTACTGAAAATAAGAATCTTAAAGCTACGTATTTTCTGCAACGTCGGGCGGCTGTGGAGAAAAATTAATATTATGTTAATAGCGGGCGAGTTTTCTGCTTCCGCTAATTTTTCATCAGTTAATATCGCCACGTAATGGCGTCGTTGGCTGCATCGGCCGCTGCGATTGTTGAACTGTCAATTACTTGAATGCAGGTTAATTCAAGGAAGGCGGACATGAAATCGGGATCACCTCTTACAAATTAAAAGTGCACAATAATATTAAATGAATATATTACATGCTTAACCCATACAAATATGCTTACATTTGCCAGCACTCGCAAGATGTCCGTTTATACACAATCAAGACAAGAGAAGAAGTGAAGACGATTAAAAAAAATTAACAAAAGAGCGTATCTTGTCATCTCTTTAGATCATTTTGTTATAAATTATTCCTTTGCAATCGAAACCTACCCAGAGAAATTATTATTTTACGGCTACATGATAAAAATATATTATTCAATTTTTAAATGTCCTTTCTTTATAAATACTGTTTTTTAAGTGTTTTCGTAGTATAGCACTGGGGCGCTATACCGTCCTCCTTCACACGCACATCTCAGATGCTTGCAACCTCCTGTTGTCCTCTTTTTCTCAATAACTATGTTTCGACTTTCCAACTGCATGGAGTGCCACACTACCTAGTCTTTTCCTGAGCTCTTTATCTAGCTTCCCACATAATAACTTTGTCTTTTTATTGACAGCTTCCATATCTACTGCAATTAAAGCTTTGGTATCCTGATGGCATCTTTGATCTTCCATTATTATATTTTCTAGGTATTTGATAGCTGTCACTTGGAAAATTTTAATTTGCTGTTTCTTAATATTAGCTATTTTATTTCCTTTGCCAACCACCACTCTCTTTGTTTCTTTTTTCTTATTTATCTTCATACCATATTTTTCTTTCAGGTCTTTTAACATTTTGTTTGCACTACTTTCACTTCCTGCTAGTAACACCATATCAACTGCAAATAATATACATGCTATTCTTTTTCCTTCAACACAAACTACATTTTTTCCAGTTGAGCACTTCTCAATAATTTCTTCAAGGTATGTCTGAAAGAGCAGAGCGGAGAGACAGCAGCCTTGCTTCATTCTCCCTCTGATCACACTTTCCCCATTTTGTAATCAGTCCAAGAAAATGACTTGCAGGGGAAGATAAGATTGAGGGAGCACGAGTTCTAGCAAAAAATAAATGTAGCTCAATCGGTTGACATTATTCCAAGATATTTGCTAAACCAGCACATTAAATATGAGTAAGCAGTTAATCATTTCCATGGATTATTTTATTTATTATTATTATTATTGTTATTATTTTCTCATTAAGCAGTGACTTAATTTTATGGGTAACCATTTTAGGAGTTGTTTAGGAAGCTGCACTATGTTCTGCATTACTTTTGACTACCAACCACATGTTATTGAGTTGATATTGTACTCTATTGTGACTCACTGTGGATCACTATGCGAAAGTGGTTGATGGGCTAGAACCAATTGCAACAATGAAATTCAAAAATATATTTATTGAGTAATATGTATCCTCATTTAGGTATTTATATTTCATTCTAGATCTACCAGTTCTGCATTTGACGATAACTTTGTTCTACAGATACACACATGGTATAGACATGTGGAGCTTGGGATGCATACTGGCTGAGATGCTTTTGGGAAAACCTCTATTTCCTGGATCATCGACAATCAACCAGATGGAAAGAATTATGAGTGCCTTACCAACACCATCAAAAAGTGGTTTGTTTCTTACAATAAATGATTTCATAAACTGAGAACTAGTTTTTCTGCTTAGTTGGTTACTATATTTTAAACCTAATATTTCTACAATGGCATATATGTTCAACACCTTTTATATGTACTAGTTGATCACACTAATGTTGTAAAGATCATCTCACTCTTTGTCCGCCCCGGTAGCTGAGTGGTCAGCGTGACAGACTGTCAATCCTAAGGGCCCGGGTTCGATTCCCGGCTGGGTCGGAGATTTTCTCCGCTCAGGGACTGGGTGTTGTGTTGTCCTAATCATCATCATTTCATCCCCATCGACACGCAGGTCGCCGAAGTGGCGTCAAAGTGAAAGACCTGCACCAGGCGAACGGTCTACCCGACGGGAGGCCCTAGCCACACGACATTTCCATTTATTTTATCTCACTCTTTGAGCAGTACAAGTAACCCTGGATGAACTTTTGAAAATATTAATGCAGAACTTAGAGAAATGGTCAGACAGGACAGGCATCCACACATGGATGTGACTCACATTTTAATGCATCTAGGAAGGGGTGAATTACACAGCTAATTTAAAGAAGCATCCATTCTGGCCAAAGCATTACCCATCCTGTTCTAGTTGTTTCCAATATTTTCACAAAACATTTTTAGAGTAAAGTACTGTGTAAGATGTAAGTGCAAAGTAAATATAGTCACAGTTAGATGAGCTACTAGTGAGACCACAAAGTACATCTTGGACAAAGCAATGGGTCTGGAAAAGTACCCAATGAGCACCTTTCATCAAATCTTAAGAAGCCTCATAAACAAAAAGAATGAACTTCTACTATCAATATAGGAACTAGAAGAGTAAGTGAAATATCAGCAGGTGGGTCATGCTTATCAAATGTCATTGGAAATCACTTCAGCTCAACAGACAAATTTAGGCAGATACTTATGTAAGAGATGAGTTATGAATAAACTAAGGAGACTTGCTCTTATTTATTTACAACAAGAGGTGTATACACAGGATCCTTACCAGAAACAGTGCAAGCTAACACAAGTCCGTATTCCAAAGTAAAGCTGGGTCCATGCCATATCAAAGTTTTGCATATGGCAAATAAAATCCACAATATTAACACCTAAGCCAAACCAGTTACACATTCACTGCACACTCCACAGATTGCTTCACAACCGATGCAGACCAACCATGGGTAAACTTGTATGCCAAATGGTCCCATGTTTCTGTCAGAGGGTGCTTCTAATGACAAGAACTTGCTGAGTAATGTCACCACAGAATTTTTCGGTAATGACATGAGAGCTGTTTGGTTTCCATGGTCACTGTAGGCGGTGCCACTATATCATCCCCCGCTGTCTCCTTCCCCCACCCAGCATGACTGCTGGGGGAAAAGATGCAGGCAGTGCGTGGTATGAAGGAGTTGTCTCTGGGAAAAGTGACAGGTCGAAGTGCACGGGCATCGCTTTGGAATGCTGAGGCTCGATGGGAGATACATAAGTCATCATGAGGCCAGAGGGTCCACTGGGGCAGAGAAGCTGTTGGCTGCTGACCATGGTGGTGGAGTCAAAATTGATTTCAATTGTGCTGCAAAATCTATGGGCAGAGGCCACAGTATACATCATGGACCTGTAGCAAATGAAGATTATCTCATGGATCTGGGTTAGGTGGTACCAGAACTGCCAGGCCCACACCAAGGTGCCCACCTCAAAGGGAGAGGCCTTGGTGAAGATGTGTGCTGGCAGTGGTGAAGTGTATCCGAGAGAGTGCAAAGATGGGAGACCATAAAGCTATTTCACTGCATTGCAGTCTTCAGTCTGGATAGCCCTGTAAGTTGCTAGAAAACCACAGAGGGCGTCATTTCCTTACAGGTAACAGCCACAAGGTAGTTCTTAAATGTTTCAAGTCCAATTGCCAAAGTTTGAATCCAAAATAGGTTAGGGATGGTTTTACGAAAATACACTTGTGTGGATTGGATTTGAGTCAATTTTCCACAAACCTCTGGAACAAAATCTCATCATTGTGAAGGTGATCGTCCGGGGTTGCACTTGTGACAAAATGTCATTAAACAATGAGGCACAATTGAGAATATCTTGAACAAGTGATCCATAAAACACTGCAATATGTCAGGGACTGAAGAGATACCACAAGGTAAGCAGCTATAAAAATATTATGAAAAGGATAGTTGCTACTCACCTTATAGTGGGCATGCTGGGTTGCAGAGAGACACAGCAAAAACGTTGTCAGGAAGCGAGCTTTTGGTTGACAAGACAATCATTGAAAATAGACAAAACACACACACACACACACACACACACACACACACACACACACACACAATCGCAGCTCTCACATGCACAACCACAATCACTGGCAGCTGATGCCAGCTGCAAGCAGCAGCACATGTAGGAAGAGGCAATGGGGTGGTGGGGGTAAGGAGGAGGCTGGGCAGGGGTGGGGGGATAGCAGGTTATGGGTGAGGGATGGTAAAGTGCTGTTTGTGGGAGCATACATGGATGAGATGGAGAGAGGGTAGGGCAGCTAGGTGCAGTCAGGAGGTTAGACTGAGGGCAGGGGTAGAGGGAAGAGGGGGTAGCAGAAAAGGTGAGAAGTAAGTGGGATGGTAGAATAGAGGGCTGTGTATTGCTGTAATGGGAACAGGAAAGGGGCTAGATGGGTAAGGACAATGACTAAACAACGTTGAGGCCAGGAGGGTTACAGGAACGTGGGATATATTGCAAGGAAAGTTCCCACCAGCACAATTAAGAAATGCTAGTGTTTGTAAGAAGGGTCCAGATGGCACAATCTGTAAAGCAGTCATTGAAATGAAGAACTTTGTGTTGAGTGGCTTGATCAGCAACAGGGTAGTCCAGCTGCTTCTTGTTGGTGGTCATTCATGTGGCCAGGCAACCTGATGGTTGTCATACTCATGTAGAATGCAGCACAGTGGTTGTAGCTCAACTTTCAGATCACAAGACCTGTTTCACAGGTAGCCCTGGCTTTGGTGGGGTAGGTGATGCTTGTGACCAGACTGGCGTAGGTGGTGGTGGGAGGATGATGTATGGGACAGGTATTGGATCTACGTCTGTTACAGAGATTTGAGGGATGAGGCAAGGAATTGGGAGCAGGGGTTGTATAGGGATGGACAAGGATATTGTGTAGGTTTGGTGGATGGTGGAATACCACTGTGGGAGGGGTGGGAAGGATATTGGGTAGGACATTTCTCATTTCAGGGCACAGCAAGAGGAATTCGAAACCCTAGTGGAGAATGTGATTTAATTGCTCTAGTCCTGGGTGATACTGAGTCGCGAGGGGAATGCTCCTCTGTGGCTGGATGGTGGGACTTCAGGAGATGGTGGGTGACTGGAGAGATAAGGCATGGGAGACCTGTTTTTGTACAAGGTTTGGAGGATAATTACAGTCTGTGAAGACCTCAGAGAGATCCTCAGTATATTTCGAGAGGTACAACTTGTCACTACAGATATGATGGCCACAGGTGGCTACACTGTGTATGGAAGGGAGTTCTTAGTAAGGAATGAGTGGCAGCTGTCAAAGTGGAGATATTACTGGTGATTAGTAGGTTTGATATGGACGGGGGTACTGATGTAGCTATCTTTGAGGTGGAGGTCAACATCTAGGAAGGTGGCTTGAATAAGACCAGGTGAAGTGAATTGGGGGAGAAACTGTTCAGGTTCTGAAGTAATGAGGATAGGGTATCCTCACCCTCAATACAGATCACAAAGAAGTCATTAATGAATCTGAACCTGATGAGGGATTTGGGATTCTGGGTGTTTGGAAAGGATTCCTCTAGATGACCCATGATTAGGCTGGTATAGGATAGAGCTATGCAATGCCTATAGCGGTACCCCAACTTTCTTTGTGGTTAATGCCTTCAAAGGAGAAGTAATTGTGGATGAGGATCTAATTGTCATGGTGACTAGGAAGGAAGTTGTTGGTCTGGAATCTTTTGGGTGTTGGGAAAGGTAGTGTTCAATAGCAGTAAGCCTATGGACATTAGGGATGTTAGTTTAAAGGGAGGTGGCATCGATAGTAGTGAGCAGGTCACCATGTTGTAAAGGAACAGGAATTGTGGAGAGTTAGTGGAGAAAATGGTTGGTATCTTTTGTATCAGAGGGTAGGTTGCAAGTAATAAGCTGAAAGTGTTGGTCTACGAGAGCAGAGATTCTCTCAGAGGGGGCACAGTAACCAGCCACAGTGGGGTGTCCTGCAAAGGTTTATGGACTTTAGGAAGCATGTAGAAGATGGGAATGCAGGGAGTGGTAGGGGTGAGAAGAGAGGTTATGGGATGGGCCTAAGTATTTGAAGAAAGACAGGAGATCCTGCTGAATTTCTGGAATGAGGTCACTGTAACAGGGCTTGTGGGTGGATGAGTCTGACAGCTGGTGGAGCCCTTCTGCCGGGTAATCACTGCAGTTTAAAACAACAGTAGTGAAGCCTTTGTCAGCAGGTAGGATTATAAGGTAGGGATCCATTTTTAGGTGGTGGTGGTGGTGGTAGCAGTTATAATGGTATAGGCCATATGACATATTTAGCAACAGCTATGATGCTGCATACAAGGGGATTTGAAAATATGCCTTTGTGATGTAAACTTTACTGAATAAAGTGCTGTTGTCTAATTTTGCAAAGGGTGCATATGGGGTTTGTAAGGGATAAATTTACAATGCTGCCTTTGCTTTGAATGTTACTTTGAAACCACCACAGTCTAACATGCCAAAATGCCAACTACCAGAGGAGTGGCCCATTAACTGTTAGGAATAGACATTTACATGCCTTCGTGAGTGGATCAGTCTCTTTCACCTTGCAAGTGATGTGAGCTTTGAAATCAATTGTTTTCCTTCAAACTAGTGAGAAAATTTGAACAAATATGTCACAGAGAGTCTTTAAGATGGCACACCTTCAGGTTGAATGCTGTGCCCTGTTTCATGAACCTTAAATCCAAAACATAGAAAGACTAGCAGAAGTGGTAGGATGGAGGAAGGGGAAACTGTTGGATACAGGATGTGGGACACTGGGTTACTGGAGATTTAGGCCAGGCCAGCACACTTATGGAAGTGAAGGATGTGTTACAAGGGTAACACCCATGTGCAGAGAAGCTGGTGGTGGAGGGAAGTATCCAGAGAGCCTAGATTGTGATGAAGTCATTGAAATTGAGCATGTTATACTCAGCTGTATGTTGTGCCACTGGGTGGTCAATTGTTCTTGGCAAGAGTTTGACAATGGCCATTCATGCTAGTGGACAGCTGGTTGGTTGTCACGGGCTAGTGGACAGCTGGTTGGTTGTCACACTGACATAAAAATCTGTCTAGTGTTTGCAGCAGAGTTGGTATATGACAAGGTTGCTTTCACGGATGACCTGGCCTCTGATAGTGTAGGATAAACCTGTGACCAGACTGGAGTAGGAAGTGCTGGGTGGATGGAGTGGGCATGTCTTGCATCTTGGTTTTCTACAGGGATATGACCCCTGTGACAAGTGGTTGGATACTGTGTGTGTTGGGTTGGGAATGGAACATACTTTAGGAAAGGTGTCGAAGATATTGGGTAAGGTGTCCCTCATTTCAGGGCATGGAGATAGATAATAATGAATGACCTGATGAAGAATTGGTTCAGTTGTTTCAGTCCAGGGTGATGAGATAAAGCTTCTTTGTAGCTGATTTTTGGTCACGATGGAAAGACTGGTAATGTTTGATGACATGTTATGGGAAATCTGTTTGTGGGCTAGGTTTGAGGTTGGGGTGGGGGGTAGTTGTCACCACAGCAAATGTGTCACCCACAGGTGACCAGGTTGTATGAGAGTGATTTCTTGGTGTGGAAGAGATGACATCTGTCGAAATGCAAGTACTGTTGGTAGTTAGTGGATTTAATATGGGCAGTAGTGTGGCTAGAGCCATCAGAGATGTTGAGGTCAATATCCAGGAAGGTGGCGCATTGGGTGGAATAGGATCAGGTGAAGTGAATGGGAGAGAAGGGTTGAGGTTGTGAAGGAATGAGGATAGGTTGTCTTGGTCCTGAGTCCAGATCATGAAGATACAATCAGTGAATCTGAATCAGGCTAGGGGTTGGGAGTTTTGGGAAGTATGTATTCCTAAACCATCGACTGCACACTGGCCAGTGTAGCGCCACAAAATGCCATCAGGAAGGCATTCATCCACACATCAATGGAAAGAGCGGGCAGTGCCACACCTCCAGGAAGACACACACCACCTGTCAATACTGATTTAATTAGTCCCCCATCACTGGTTGGCCTGGTTCGGTCGCAAACTTCGAGAGCATCAGCACTGAGTAATAGGAAGAAAACACTTAGCCTGCATTCTGTGAGTAGTAGTAGTGGATGACTGTAATTGCATGTAGGAGGCACAAGAAGTTAAGTTTCTTTTCTTTTTAGAATAATGTGTTCAATTAATCTTAAAGTGTTATGTACAGATCATTTTGGGTTCCTGCCACTGGCCATCACAACTTCTCTCCTTCCTTGTTTGTGTCTGTGCTGACTCCCACGGAAGTCAATGAACAGGAAACTAGGAAAGTTTCCTACAGATGACCCATAAACAAGCTGACATACGAGAGTGCCATGCGGGTGCCCGTGACTGTGCCATTGATTCCACAGCATACTTTCCCTTCACAGGAAAAGTTATTGTGTAACAGGATATAGTCGGTAATGTGCATAAGTAATGAGGTAATGTACGAGGGCAGTTCAATAAGTAACGCAACACATTTTTTTTCTCGGCCAATTTTGGTTGAAAAAACCGGAAATTTCTTGTGGAATATTTTCAAACATTCCCGCTTCGTCTCGTATAGTTTCATTGACTTCCGACAGGTGGCAGCGCTGTACGGAGCTGTTAAAATGGCGTCTGTAACGGATGTGCGTTGCAAACAACAGGCAGTGATCGAGTTTCTTTTGGCGGAAAACCAGGGCATCTAAGATATTCATAGGCGCTTGCAGAATGTCTACGGTGATCTGGCAGTGGACAAAAGCATGGTGAGTCATTGGGCAAAGCGTGTGTCATCATCGCTGCAAGGTCAAGCAAGACTGTCTGATCTCCCGCGTGCGGGCCGGCCGTGCACAGCTGTGACTCCTGCAATGGCGGAGCGTGCGAACACACTCGTTCGAGATGATCGACGGATCACCATCAAACAACTCAGTGCTCAACTTGACATCTCTGTTGGTAGTGCTGTCACAATTGTTCACCAGTTGGGATATTCAAAGGTTTGTTCCCGCTGGGTCCCTCGTTGTCTAACCGAACACCATAAAGAGCAAAGGAGAACCATCTGTGCGGAATTGCTTGCTCGTCATGTGGCTGAGGGTGACAATTTCTTGTCAAAGATTGTTACAGGCGATGAAACATGGGTTTATCACTTCGAACCTGAAACAAAACGGCAATCAATGGAGTGGCGCCACACCCACTCCCCTACCAAGAAAAAGTTTAAAGCCATACCCTCAGCCGGTAAAGTCATGGTTACAGTCTTCTGGGACGCTGAAGGGGTTATTCTGTTCGATGTCCTTCCCCATGGTCAAACGATCAACTCTGAAGTGTATTGTGCTACTCTTCAGAAATTGAAGAAATGACTTCAGCGTGTTCGTAGACACAAAAATCTGAACGAACTTCTCCTTCTTCATGACAACGCAAGACCTCACACAAGTCTTCGTACCCGAGAGGAGCTCACAAAACTTCAGTGGACTGTTCTTCCTCATGCACCCTACAGCCCCGATCTCGCACCGTCGGATTTCCATATGTTTGGCCCAATGAAGGACGCAATCCGTGGGAGGCACTACGCGGATGATGAAGAAGTTATTGATGCAGTACGACGTTGGCTCCGACATCGACCAGTGGAATGGTACTGTGCAGGCATACAGGCCCTCATTTCAAGGTGGCGTAAGGCCGTGGCATTGAATGGAGATTATGTTGAAAAATAGTGTTGTGTAGCTAAAAGATTGGGGAATAACCTGGTGTATTTCAATGCTGAATAAAACAACCCCTGTTTTAGAAAAAAAAGTGTTGCATTACTTATTGAACTGCCCTCGTATATGAAGTAAGAATTACATTGGGAGAGGTAGTGTTCAATGGCAGCAAGGCCATGAGCATAAAGGATGTTGGTGTATAGAGAGGTGGCATCAATAGTGATGTGTTGCTGACTGTACAACACATTGAGGTCATCCAACCCGAGAAAACACTTGTTGAGGACAATGTTGGGTGTGGTGGTGAATAAAGTCCACAACTTTAGTTGTGATAATACACATAGTGTGACCTTTCTGGCTGAAGGTCACTACTGGAACCCAGCTAGAGTGATGGCTATCTTGCTGTGCTCAGATTAAGGTGCCCATGAGATACTAGTGAACCTGTGAAGGCATCCATTAGGTCTTCCTGGTGCTTCTGCGTTGTGGGGCTTGGAGCTGGTGGCTGTGAAGTATTGTGACGAACATATTTCCTTCAATAAACTTCATACTCTTCATTGTTTTTGTTTCTCATTTATCCAGCATCAGGCTGCATTGGGACATTTATGGTACTTCTCCACTTCCACTATTCTTCTTGTTCTACAACTGTTTTTCTCCAGTCCAGATTCCCCCTTCTTAAAGTGGTCTTAATCTGGTCAATTCATCTTGCTCTTGAATCTTCGTCTTGCTATCAGACTTGGCCTCCATAATTCATTTTGGTATTCTTCCCTCTACCATTCTCTTTACTGTACATGTCCAAACCATTTTAACCTACTGTCTTAGTTCTATCATTCAACTTTTCTGCTCTCATTTCTCACACAGTCTCTCCTTGTTTTCCTTAACATACTTCTTAGGATTTCGTTTTACTGGCTTGGATTCTGCTCTCCTCTCTTCCTATCATTTCCAGACCTCTCATGCATATGTCGGTATGAGTATTGTTGAGGACAGAGTTGGTTGTGGTGGTGAATAAAGTCCATGCAGTAAGTATTGAGAAACATTGTTAATCTCATTTCTGTGGCTGTGCCCTTGTTGCTTTGAGCATCTGAATTTTCAAGGTTTGTATCATCCCCTCTTCCTGTGTTGTGTGTGACTTCATACACAAAGGTAAGGAGTGGTGTACTGCATAGTGGTGTAGCAACTGCCATCGTGAGAAAGCTGGACAGGAGCAGAAATGATTAGTGAACAAGTTAATGCAACAGACAGAAGCATAACTTAACTTGTATTTCTCCAAGCATATGAAGTCTCATTACAAATAATGCAGCTAGAAACACAGTGCAGCTATACCAGTTTCAACCAGGATGAGGCTCACTGTACTAAACATGAATGATGGTGTCATAGCAATGAGGCTCCAAGTGCAAGTGGGCTGAGCAGCTGCTGCTGGCTGTCATATATTGCGGCAGCAGAGAGTGCTCATTGTATGGAGCTGCTGGAGCTGCAACTCATTGTGTGTGCACCATTGGGTCCGCCAGATCCCACGTGGTCACTATTGGTGCCTAATGGGAACTAGCAACTCCTTAGCTATGACACCTGTGGGGTGGTATTGATACGTGATACAACATCCTGTTCAATAGGGAAATTGAAGTTGTATAAGTACTTGGATAAAAGTTGTGGATCATCATCAGAAACTGCTGATATCAGCAGTGTCTTCAATCATGAATTCTAAAGTGATGTTTGCTGAACATTGAGATATATTGTATTTGTATTGCTGGGTGGAAAAAATGGAAGCACCTCTTGAAACTGATGCTCAGATTTGAATCCTGTCAAATGAGAAGGTCCTAAGCAGAGTTTCATCCATAGATTTTTACAGGAAACAGTGAGCTCAATACGACTCTTCAAGAGCTCATGTGATGAACAGCAGTTGGCCAAGTATTTGAGTAGTTAGATTCATTGCTTCTTGATGGGCATGTTTATCTTGAGTGTGACGAGTCAGAATGTCTTTAATAAGTGCACTTTCTACTGAATCATTGTAAGGTAGCGATGTAAGTAATATTTGTATAAGTAGTGTAAACATAATTGTAGATGAGTGCTTGTTCTGACATTGAGCTCTCTGAAACCGTATGGCACTGCTGACTGTAATAATCTTCCAGTATTGTATACAAGAGATCAGATGGTAATGTTATAGGTTTTACCAGACATGACAGCGTATAAAGCAACTACAATTGTTCAGAGTTTGTCCAAGAATTGAATTGAATTGAACTGAAGTGAGTGAAATTTTATTGTCGCTTAGCTATTACAGCAATTGACAAGTCAAGTTACATATATACAAGTTATACAGCATATATACATGGGTTGAAGATCAATATGTCACTATTGGTTTTCCATAAAATGCAGTATTTAAAATCAAATAATAAGAGAAAAATTGCATCATAAATTACTCAGTTAAAGAAATTATGCTGTACTCTCCAAACGGGTACCACTATGATATTTTACAGTCATAAAATTCCTGAAGTGAGTAGCAAGGATTTGCAGTTAACCAACTGAATAATTTGTCTTTAAATAAATCAAATGGAGCTTCTACCCATTCTAGTGACAGTTTATGAAACATCTTCGTACCCACCAATTCGTAGCTGTTCAGTGACTTGGATAATCTGTAGTAAGGTATGTCAAGATGGCTACTATTTCTGGTTCCATGAGAGTGTACCTCTCTTCTACACTGGTATTCTGATAAGTTGCTCTTTATATGCAGTCGGGCAGTGTAAATATATATGTTTATAATATGTCTGCTTGTGTCTGTATGTGTGGATGGATATGTGCGTGTGTGCGAGTGTATACCTGTCCTTTTTTCCCCCTAAGGTAAGTCTTTCCGCTCCCGGGATTGGAATGACTCCTTACCCTCTCCCTTAAAACCCACATCCTTTCGTCTTTCCCTCTCCTTCCCTCTTTCCTGATGAGGCAACAGTTTGTTGCGAAAGGTTGAATTTTGTGTGTATGTTTGTGTGTCTATCGACCTGCCAGCGCTTTTGTTCGGTAAGTCACCTCATCTTTGTTTTTATATATAATTTTTCCCACGTGGAATGTTTCCTTCCATTATATTAAGTTAATATTTTTAAGTTGATAAACAGTGGTTTGCAGTGGCCCTGTTTATCACTGTTTGTGATAATTCGAATTACTTTCTTCTGAAGTACCAAAATGTACTGAAGGTGTGAGCTATTGCCCCATATTGAAAGCCCATAAGATATAATGCTTCGAAAAAAAGCAAAGTAGGCCGATCTTACATAGGCTGCAGGTACATGGTTTTTTTAAATTCCTTAACAAATACCCCACTCTAGACAGCCTTGCACTAATTTATTTAATATGTGACTTCCAAGTCAATTTACTATCTATAACAATACCTAAGAACTTAACACTATCCATGAAGCCTGCTACTGGGAGATCTCTTAAACTAAATACAATCTTTTGAGTTTTACTCTCATTAAGTAGGATCCCATTAGCTCGAAACCAGACTGATGCTTGTGATATTGTGTCATTTGCCACAGTTTGGAGCATATCCATGTCTGAGCTGATATTGAAAAAAGTGGTATCATCTGCATAGAGAATGGAGTGAGTATTTATGTAAAACGGTATATCATTTGTCATTAGGATAAATAGCAGAGGTCCTAATACTGAGCCTTGTGGCACACCACACTTAACTTCAGCTAGCTGTTATCTCTGTTTACCAATACAAACAATTTGTTTGTGGTTGCTGAGAAAAGATTCGAAAATGTTGTCAACTTCACTGTTTGTGATTCCGTAATAAACTAGTTTGTTGAGGAGTGAAATATGCCCCACATAATTGAAGGCTTTGCCAAGAGCACAAAAGGTAGCCTGAGTAAAATTTTTTCCTTCATAATCATTAAGCACTTTTT
The DNA here is from genome assembly GCF_021461395.2 of Schistocerca americana. Taxonomy (NCBI): domain Eukaryota; kingdom Metazoa; phylum Arthropoda; class Insecta; order Orthoptera; family Acrididae; genus Schistocerca; species Schistocerca americana. The sequence goes on along the minus strand of NC_060124.1, from coordinate 305,297,611 downwards.
TAATCAGGGAGTCAATGGCATGGACTGTGGATTTGCCCTTTCTAAAGCCAAATTGTATTGCAATTACATGTCAGAGAATGACACAACTGGGAGTTGATGTTGGATTCCAAAACTTTAGATAAAATAGGTGTCAGAGATATTGGGCGATAGCTAGATGGGCAATTTTTGTCTCCTTTCTTGTAAATGGGCACTACCCTGGATAATTTTAATACGTCTGGGAATACTCCTTCAATTAGACATCTGTTTATACATTTAGTAAGAGGATATACTATGGGCCCAATTATCTTTTTTAACATATTACAAGAAATACCACATATATCTTCACTGTCAGAGGGCCTAAAATTATTTACAATAGTTAAAACAACATCTGGTGTGACCTCTGTTAAAAGGATTTTATCTTTCAGGGTGTAGTCCACATTATGATATTTAATGAGATCAGCTACAATTTCTTGCGGCCTCCCAATGTTTTCCCTAATTTTGTTACCAGATTTTAAGCAGTAGTTATTAAATTCATCTGCTGAAATTTCTACTTCAACTTTCTGCTTGCTTTTGGCCACTGAATTTATTAAAGTCCATGCTTTTTTGTATTTATTTTTTGATGACTCAATGCTGTTTGTTTTTTGGCCTCATTTAAAGCATACTTACATTCCAAGCAAGAAAACCAGCATTCTATTGCTCTGGATTAAGTACCTGGAAGGTGGTGAAGTGGTGGGAGACCCATTGGAGATTTGATTGGCCAGTTATCGTTGTCCTGATTGTACAAAATCAGTGGCTAGTCCTTCTTTCCACTGAAGTAAATGCCAAACTGACCCTGTTAGTGAAAAAATACATACTCAGTATATGTACACATAATGTGAGTTGTCAACTAAGAGTATAGGCCACTCATGCTCCACTGTAACCCACATCACATAGGAAGGTACTTTTGCACATAGAGGCATACTGATAGGGAAGCATGTAAAGGATGTGGTCTGCACATGTGTGGTGGCAGAGAGCAGGCAAACGAACTCTGTGTTGCCGACCTGTGTTGCTGAGGATGACAGTCAGGTACACTTTGTGATACATTCAAAGGAGAACTAATAAATTTAAAACTGGTTTTGATCCATCGTCTGCATGAAATAAATCTTACTTTAGCATCGTGACAACATTGTAACCACTGCTCTACAGCTATAGTCATGTGATGTTGGAAGGCAGGAATAGCTGCTTCACATCTTAACAATATTGAGGCTACTGCTCCACAGCTATAGCTAACGTGATGTCAAAAGGTAAGAACAGCTGGCACAGATTTATAAGACATCAAGTACAGTTTTTCCCAATGACAGTTGTCTAATGACAGAGGCATCAAAATTGGTTATAATAATTGACATTTATTGTGATTTGCAATGTAATAGACAACAAAATTAACTTCAAACAAAAACTGAAATAATTATATTTGCAAGACAACTGATTCTACTCCATAGAATTTTTAAAGATGTGTATAATGCATGTGTGTGAATGTGTTTTTCAGTAGTTAAGTGTAAACCACTGTGCATCAAAAGAATTACTGGTAGCAAAGACTATTGCAGGCTTGTGTAAATGGTCAGTATGTTGTTACATTTTTTGCTGTTAATGGACATTACAACTATAAACTAACTTGTTAGACATTACAGTGAGAGACCGCATTTATGATCCACTGAACAAGCACCTTCTGTGAAAAACTGGAGGGAATGGTAACTGATAACGTTGAAAACCACTGATATCTTGACTGATAACCCTCCTTGTCATTTTGAGGTGTTTTCTTATTCGTGCCTAGAAAATAACAGGGTTTATTTAATCAAAATACCACAGAGTTTTTGATGAATTTATCTGGTCACATCCATGTGAGTTATTAGAGCATACAACATGCTGGAAAAATATTGATATCTGCCTACGAAGGCTTTCCCGGCCTAATAATTGATAATATTCTTCTCGGGTATGCAGCCGGATCATAACGTCTTCATGACACAATATTTCCGCGGTCCAACTGGCCGCCATCTTCAGGTGAGAGCGCTGGTGCACAATCTTGCCGGAACTGACTTCCCAGCGCAAGCGGCAGCCCCTATATAGGCTGCAGAAGACCCACAACGCGTGCGCGAGAAGGTGCCGTAGCTGCCCTCTAGCGCAGTAAACATGCCGCGCCGCCAGTGGTGGAAAGAGGCGAAATCGAGATATCGTTATCAAAAATAAAATAAAAAATTTTTTATTCCGACGATTGAAAGACAGACCGTTGTTTTTTAATGTCAGAAAACACCGGGTCCCAAGTCTTACTTAAAAGACAACCCATGTCTCTATTAATAAGATTGTCAGATAAACGAATCTCTATGGATTCTTTTAAAACACAGTCCCAATAGCGAGATGCAGGGGCAACCATTTGTGTCACATCATATAGCATTTTGTGTCCCTCGGTGAGACAGTGCTCCGCCACTGCGGATTTCTCAGGTTGAAGCAGCCGTGTGTGCCGCTGATGCTCAACACATCGGTCCTGAATGGTCCGGATTGTCCGACCAATATAAGCCTTCCCACGGTGGCAGGGGATCTTGTACACACCAGGCTTCCTCAAACCCAAGTCATCCTTAACAGAGCCAAGAAGCGCTCTAATCTTGGCTGGCGGATGAAAAATACTTTTGATGTGATATCTTTTTAGAATTCTTCCTATCTTCGAGGAAATGCTCCCAGCAAAAGGCAGAAAAGCCACCGATTTGCAGGTATCTTCTGGTGGTTCAGGCGATGGTCCAAACTGGAAAGCACGACGGATCTGTTTATCTGTATAGCCACTGTTGTGTTCAAGCAAAATGGCTATACAGATAAACAGATCCGTCGTGCTTTCCAGTTTGGACCATCGCCTGAACCACCAGAAGATACCTGCAAATCGGTGGCTTTTCTGCCTTTTGCTGGGAGCATTTCCTTGAAGATAGGAAGAATTCTAAAAAGATATCACATCACAAGTATTTTTCGTCCGCCAGCCAAGATTAGAGCGCTTCTTGGCTCTGTTAAGGATGACTTGGGTTTGAGGAAGCCCGGTGTGTACAAGATCCCTTGCCACCGTGGGAAGGCTTATATTGGTCGGACAATCCGGACCATTCAGAACCGATGTGTTGAGCATCAGCGGCACACACGGCTGCTTCAACCAGAGAAATCCGCAGTGGCGGAACACTGTCTCACCGAGGGACACAGAATGCTATATGATGTGACACAAATGGATGCCCCTGCATCTCGCTATTGGGACAGTGTTTTAAAAGAATCCATAGAGATTCGTTTATCTGACAATCTTATTAATAGAGACAAGGGTTGTCTTTTAAGTAAGACTTGGGACCCGGTGTTTTCTGACATTAAAAAACAACGGTCTGTCTTTCAATCGTCGGAATAAAAATTTTTTTCTTTTATTTTTGATAGCGATATCTCGATTTTGCCTCTTTCCATCACTGGCGGCGCGGCATGTTTACTGCGCTAGAGGGCAGCTACGGCACCTTCTCGCGCACGCATTGTGGGTCTTCTGTGGCCTATATAGGGGCTGCCGCTTGCGCTGGGAAGTCAGTTCCGGCAAGATTGTGCACCAGCGCTCTCACCTGAAGATGGCGGCCAGTTGGACCGTGGAAATATTGTGTCATGAAGACGTTATGATCCGGCTGCATACCCGAGAAGAATATTATCAATATTGATATCTGCTTGGGCAATAAGTTGAACATTGCACTCGGGTGACAAAAGTCATGGAATAACATTATGCACATATACAGATGGTGGTAGTATTGCATACACAAGGTATAAAAGGACAGTGCATTGGCAGAGCTGTCAATTCCACTCAGGTGATTAATGTGAAAAGTCTCCGATGTGATTATGACTGCACGACGGGAATTAACAGACTTTGGATGTAGAATGATAGTTGGAGCTAGATGCATGGGATATTCCATTTCAGAAATCACCTATTCTGAGATACACAGCTTCAAGAGTGTCTTGAGAATACAACATTCCAGGAACCTCTCATGATGGAAAGTGCAGCAGCTGATAGTCTTCACTTAACAACCAAGAGCAGCAGAATTTGTGTAGAGTTGTCAGTGCTAAGAGGCAAGCAACACCATATGTAATAACTGCATAAATCAATGTTGGATATACGACAATCATATCTGTTAGGACAGTGTGGCGAAATTTGGAATTAATGGACTAAGGCAGCTGATGACTGACGCAATTGCCTTTGGTAACAGCATGACATTACCTACAGTGCCTCTCCTGGGCTTATGGCAATATCGGTTGGACTCTAAATGAATAAAAAAAACCATAGCCTGGTCGGATGAGTCCTGATTTCAGTGTTTAAGAGCTGATAATAGAGTCTGATTGTGCTGCAGACCCCACAAAGCCATCAAACCAAGTTGTCAACAAGACACTGTGCAAGCTTGTGGTGGTTACATAATGGTGTGGGCTGTGTTCACGCAGAATGGAATGGATTCTCTGGTCCAATTGAACCAATCATTAACTGGAAATGGTTATGTTTGACTACTTGGAGACCATTTGCAGCAACTATGGAATTTTTATGAACGACAATGCACCATGTCACCAGTCCACAAGTGTTTGCGATTGGTTTGAAGAACATTCTGGACACTTTAAGTGAACGATTTGCCCACTCAGATCAGCAACATGAAGCCCATTGAATGTGTATGTGATGTGATCGAGAGAGTAATTCATGCCCAATATCCTGCTCCGACAACACTTTTGCGATCACTGAGAGCTATAGAGGTAGTGTGTCTCAAGAAGCTTCCAGCGACCTGTTGAGTCTATGCCAAGTTGAGTTGCTGCACTATACCAGGCAAAAGGAGGTCCGACACAATGTTAGGAGGAGTCCTTTGACTTTTGTCTCCTCTCTGTATGGTTTGCATACTTCATAGGATACAAACCCTGACAGACTCTGTATGTAAGTGATATGTTGACCAACACATTTTTTAAAGAAATCGAAGTCTGCATGTTAATATAGTCTGATGGTGAATTTTTGATGGTAGGTTCAAGGCTTACATGCATTTTCACCCCCCTACCAAAGTCTTTTTCTTGAAGCTTTTCAGTATGCCACACACAGTGTACCCATGCTGAATGAGGGATGTTGTCTATTGATTAATGCATGAGCCATTCACTGTCTGCTATCTTGAATGATTTTTTCCCTACAATATAGTCTTTAACCTGTGACCAAATTAATTCCATTGGGCTGTACTGACAGTGATACGTGAGTGCACTCAAAACTGTGTGAGCACATTCACGTGCAAGGAAGTTAAGTTTGTATGGTGTGTCTCATGACTTGTATATATTAATCAGCTGGAGGAATTCAACACAAGTCTGGTTTATACTGTTCAGAATACTTTTATTTTTAAGCCAGAGCACAATATTTGCTTTCCTAGTGTTCACAATTGGTGTTCTCTCTGTAACAGCTAAATGATAACTGGCATGGTACATTACAATGACCAACTTTGAAGCAAGAATTGTTCAGTGAGCCAGTCCTTGAAACTGGAAGTGTCATGTCTGAATGGTAGGCCGTGCTGTTTTCCTTACACCTAAATACAAGTTTACTCTGAGGAATAAAATTAGAAGAAGAGTTAGTATGCAGAATAATTATCCGAGAACCTTTTGCTATGGGAACTTTCAAACTGCCAGTACTGTCACTCATTTTCCAGCGGGTATTCCTGGAATGATTCTGGTTCACCTACGTTTCATTGAGGTTAAATTACCTCTTTCTTTTATCTCATGCGTATTTATAGGGGATATGGTTTGTGCTGCACCTGTGTCACTTCTTTCAATTAAAAACTCTGTTTTGAACATATTTGAAAGACCCCACAAAGCCATCAAACCAAGTTGTCAACAAGACACTGTGCAAGCTTGTGGTGGTTACATAATGGTGTGGGCTGTGTTCACGCAGAATGGAATGGATTCTCTGGTCCAATTGAACCAATCATTAACTGGAAATGGTTATGTTTGACTACTTGGAGACCATTTGCAGCAACTATGGAATTTTTATGAACGACAATGCACCATGTCACCAGTCCACAAGTGTTTGCGATTGGTTTGAAGAACATTCTGGACACTTTAAGTGAACGATTTGCCCACTCAGATCAGCAACATGAAGCCCATTGAATGTGTATGTGATGTGATCGAGAGAGTAATTCATGCCCAATATCCTGCTCCGACAACACTTTTGCGATCACTGAGAGCTATAGAGGTAGTGTGTCTCAAGAAGCTTCCAGCGACCTGTTGAGTCTATGCCAAGTTGAGTTGCTGCACTATACCAGGCAAAAGGAGGTCCGACACAATGTTAGGAGGAGTCCTTTGACTTTTGTCTCCTCTCTGTATGGTTTGCATACTTCATAGGATACAAACCCTGACAGACTCTGTATGTAAGTGATATGTTGACCAACACATTTTTTAAAGAAATCGAAGTCTGCATGTTAATATAGTCTGATGGTGAATTTTTGATGGTAGGTTCAAGGCTTACATGCATTTTCACCCCCCTACCAAAGTCTTTTTCTTGAAGCTTTTCAGTATGCCACACACAGTGTACCCATGCTGAATGAGGGATGTTGTCTATTGATTAATGCATGAGCCATTCACTGTCTGCTATCTTGAATGATTTTTTCCCTACAATATAGTCTTTAACCTGTGACCAAATTAATTCCATTGGGCTGTACTGACAGTGATACGTGAGTGCACTCAAAACTGTGTGAGCACATTCACGTGCAAGGAAGTTAAGTTTGTATGGTGTGTCTCATGACTTGTATATATTAATCAGCTGGAGGAATTCAACACAAGTCTGGTTTATACTGTTCAGAATACTTTTATTTTTAAGCCAGAGCACAATATTTGCTTTCCTAGTGTTCACAATTGGTGTTCTCTCTGTAACAGCTAAATGATAACTGGCATGGTACATTACAATGACCAACTTTGAAGCAAGAATTGTTCAGTGAGCCAGTCCTTGAAACTGGAAGTGTCATGTCTGAATGGTAGGCCGTGCTGTTTTCCTTACACCTAAATACAAGTTTACTCTGAGGAATAAAATTAGAAGAAGAGTTAGTATGCAGAATAATTATCCGAGAACCTTTTGCTATGGGAACTTTCAAACTGCCAGTACTGTCACTCATTTTCCAGCGGGTATTCCTGGAATGATTCTGGTTCACCTACGTTTCATTGAGGTTAAATTACCTCTTTCTTTTATCTCATGCGTATTTATAGGGGATATGGTTTGTGCTGCACCTGTGTCACTTCTTTCAATTAAAAACTCTGTTTTGAACATATTTGAAAGCAACCTCTTTTAAATTCCTTTGCACTGATGAAGTGCTACCTTTGAAGCCAATTTTGTCATGATTTTCGTAACAAGTTTTTGTGATGTTGAATATTCACCAACTATATACTAGCTACAACAGGCAGAAGCTGTACTTTGTTGGTGCAGCACATTTTAGCAATTTTGACCAAGATGAACTCATTCTGCAGTGTTGTTCTTCAGCACACCAGTGTAGAAGTGTGCACAGAAACAGCTAAGTAAAAAATCCATGCAATGTACATGTTTATTTATATATAAAAGCCAACTGTGAGATTTTCCTTTGTGCATATACAAGATTTGTGTGCTGATTTGAAGTTCTAGGTTTGCATATTTTGTTATTCGTGTCACTTCTTTAATTGATTGCATCTATACCCATTTGTTCAAAATTTCAAAATATACCACAATACATTTGTGAGTGCCATGATAAACCTGTTCTGTTATTATCCATTATAGCCTTAAACTTAATTATGCTCTTTTAAAATTTTTGAGAACAGTAGACCTATCCTCATTCAAAACAATTGTTCTCTAATTTCATTGTACAGTTACATGAGGAAAAGGCTAATTTAGAGAATTTTTGAATGCTTCCAAAACCATATTTTCATAAGTTACCGGTAAAAGTGTTTTGGACGTATAAATTATTTTTGTAACAAATCAGTGTTTGTGATTCAGTTGAATACATCACCCCAAATATCATTGTTTTTCAATGTAAATAAATGTGTGTATTTGAGAATTTTGGAAGCTACCATTGTCCTTTGCCTAATCTACGAGGCATGATTAATATGCTTGTAATGTGAGGAAGATGAATATGTGAGCCACAACACTTCAGATGCGAAATACAACAATTGGAAAGTGTTCTGAGGAGCAGTGGGTACTTCACAAGCTATTTTGGAAGTATAACAGTGCCAAACACTTAGCAAAGTGGCAGATCAGAAATATATACATATCACACAGTAAATAATGAAATGAAATGCAATGTCCTAATGATAGAGTCTGTCATTATTAGGTGGAAGTCAATGGAACTTACTGGGCAGCAATATCTTGATATCTTCTTAGTATGAGGTAATGATGATTTTAATTTCAGCCTGCAATTTAGTTCTCTGCATTTTCACCAAAGTGTGATGTAAATTTGGATTACTGTTATACTTATATCATGCTTCAACATAACTGCACATCATGTCCTTCGTATATATGTTGTCATCTGTGTAAAAAATTATTGTTTGTCAGTATGATTTGTCTTTCATGAATTTCATCTATACTGCTGAGAGAGTGTGACCTTATACTTCAGGCCGGCCGAAGTGGCCGTGCGGTTAAAGGCGCTGCAGTCTGGAACCGCAGGACCGCTACGGTCGCAGGTTCGAATCCTGCCTCGGGCATGGATGTTTGTGATGTCCTTAGGTTAGTTAGGTTTAACTAGTTCTAAGTTCTAGGGGACTAATGACCTCAGCAGTTGAGTCCCATAGTGCTCAGAGCCATTTGAACCATTTTATACTTCAGGAGCACCTTTTTTTCTAAAACTGAGCTAATATTTTTGTTGCAGACTTGAAATCAATTTTTGCTGGTTATGGCAGTTCACTTCTTCAGAAACCACCCCCAGGGCCACATAAGAGCTTACGTGAATTGTTGAGCAATTCATCCCCAGATGCTGTAGATCTTGTTTGCAGACTGGTAGTTTTCAATCCAGATAAAAGACTGACTGCAGAGCAGGCCCTTGAACATCCTTATGTATTAAGGTACTTGCAAATCATTTGTAACTTATGCACAATAGTAATTTAATAATAGCTTGAAGCAGTTGATGTTCCACTAATTAAATTTTTGGAATAGCCATTTCATTATATATAAATCCCACTGTTTTAAAGATTTATTGCTCCAAGGATCACTATTATTACTGTTTACTTAATAGTATTAACGTGCAATTCTCTTATAAAATTAAAAGTTTTCTGTGAATCTATGCCTATTGTCACTTCAATATTGTGTCTTGAATGTTATCAAACTGCCAGTTGACTTCATTGGCAGGGTTAAACTATCCTTTTATTTTATATTTTTCACTACTAAGTAGTTTTGGGTATGTAGCCATTCTCAAGAGTTAAATATAACATATTAAATTCATATTCTGTGGGTTACAATCAGTGTACTTGTCTATACTGCACAGTTGTCGGCTGGACGTAAGAGTTACAGGCTTGATTTCAGGTGTCGTGAAGTAGTTACATGGCATAGTTGTAGTCCAGTGACTATACTGCACACCCAATTGCAACTAAATTATTCTATATTGTGTGTTAAGATTTCTCTTTATGAACCACACAAGCACTATGATATACGACAGATTTTGGTAATAATAAAACAGAGTTAAAAACAGGCAGAATGACTTTCATTACTTACCTTCAGGATGTGAAGTAATGCCAGTAGAATTATTTAAAAGCTTTTGGAACTGTTAGATACTTCCTCATAGAGGAAAGAAGGGTAGATTATTAGGAAGAGTCAGTAAGTCACTCAGACACCAGGATATATAGGAACCATCTCTGGCGGACAATGATCTTCTCAGTTGCAAAAGGGAATCAAAGAAGTGTGATTTAACATTTTTCATGTCCTTTGACTTCATAATTTTTTCAGAAAAACATTAATATTGTCATATAAATGATACTCAGACGAGATGATGGACATTGTTGTGAAATTCCCACAATATTTCATCAGCAGTGGGGGAGGGGGGTGTTGGTTGGGTTGTTTGGGGGAAGAGACCAAACTGCGAGGTCATTGGTCTTATTGGATTAGGGAAGGATGGGGAAGGAAGTCGGCCGTGCCCTTTCAAAGGAACCATCCCGGCATTTGCCTGGAGCGATTTAGTGAAACCTAAATCAGGATGGCCAGATGCGAGATTGAACCATCGTCCTCCCGAATGCGAGTCCAGTGTGCTAACCACTGCGCCACTTCGCTCTGTCCTCAGTCTATTTCATCAGGGAAACGTACTGACGTCATTAGGTGTGGTGAACACATTGCTGAACTGTGACTGAAACCTCCTATTTATGCTAACCCAAGAAGAAAACTCACAGACATAAACATGCCAGATTTAGTGACCAATAGCTAAAGTTTGGTGCTTGTTAGTAGGAGACAACTATGTTACCAGCTGGATGATGAACCAAAGCTTTGGCACACACCTAAAGGCTGTTAGTCATACTGTGCATGGAATGCTGTCAGCCAACCTAGGGAGCCACATGCTGATATACATGTCTGCACTGGCATGTGCCAATCCTTGCCAAATGTCCCTTGTGATCACTGTAATTTTAACATGGACTGTGATTTTAACATAGACAGAACTGGATACCATGCTGTCCTAAGCTGGTATCCTGTGTTTGTTCAGCAGATTTGTTGAACAGTGAATTTCCACCTCTTCTTTGAGAATACTGTTACAGTATGAAGACATCGACAAGATATTTTTGTGGTTCATATCGTGCCCCATACTAGTACAATGATTGGTCATTGCAGATTTCTCTGGTTGGTCCAGACTTGTTTGTTGTCAATATTTGGTGCATCCATCTTCCACAGTGCAACAATCAGTCCAATGTACAATGTCCTGCAGCCGTAGGGAATTTTATAGAAACCAGGCCTTTTAAAACCAAGATTGTCTTTCACTGAGCTTAAAAGTGCTGTGAGTTTCATTGGTAGACAGAAGAAACATTTAACTATTTCTTCTGTAGTTTTCTGATTTTCAAAGAAACGCCACCATTGTATGGCAAGATGACCATTCCTATTTGTTCTTCACTTTGATTGATTGATCGATTGATTTCTTCCAACTCCTCACTTTGTGTAACTTGTGCTGGGTGTAAGGCATGGCGAAACTCCTGTTTGGAGTATCCATTCTGTAAGAATATGGTACTGAGGTGGCGTAGCCAAATGGATAAGTTGTCTGGATCTGATGAGGCTTATGCTCTATGGACCAATGCCCTAAGTGTCCTACTTCATTGTGCAGGATGGTGGCAGCTAATGGTCTGTAAGTATAAGTCCACTTGTGTATGTTTATGGTACTCAGCATGTCACAGTATACCATCCTCTTTTCTCAACATGTCCAGGAACAGTACTTCACCATTTTTCTCTGTCTTCATCATAAACTTGATATTTGACTGAGGAGAATTTAGATATTATAAAAATGCATCCAGCGATTCAGTGCCATAGGGACAGGTTACAAAGGTGTTACCGACATATCGTCAAAAGCACATAGGTTTTAATTTCATTGACTAGAGCACACTATCCTCCAAATCTTCCATAAAGAGATTAGTCCCACTCTGTCACTTTAACCACATACTTGCCTCTTCGATTAAAATCATAATTTTTCATGTATATCCGTCTTGTGTTTTTTTTTTTCACTTCAGTGATATAAACTTAAATATTTCATAAAAATTACTTTCACGAAACAGTCAAAAACACCGGACAAAATAATTTGTCATTTAATAATATAAACTTAATTTTTTAGTAAAATCAGTTACAGTTTGTCCAATTTGGTGAACTAAAGTCACATATTTGACAAAATCTTTTAGAGTTGATCTCAGAATTAGACAAAATCATAGCACCATGTATAGAGATTTAAAAATTTCATAAAAATATGTTTAAATGATTTTCTTTCCACATTAACTGCTGGTCATTGTTATTTGAAATCCAAGAAAAGTTTATACCACTGTGACTTTCTTTCCTTATGAAAGCTGTTTATGTATCATTGGTTTTATCCCATTTTTTGCCTTTATATGTCTTCCATTTTTATTTACATCATATAATTTCTTTTGATTTTGTATTTGCTTTTACTTATTCATTACCAACAATTCATTCTTAACACTAAAGAATTTCCATCTCAGTTTTTAGGCCACAGCTCCTTCCACATCCATTCTTGTGTGTTCTGTAACTCTCAAATGAATATTTGATGTTGCTTTCCCTTTGCTCTAGCACTAGTACAACTCACATTTTCTGTCTCCTTCTTACCATGTAAAGTGGCACAGTGGCTAGGAAACTGGACTCGCATTCAGAATGCTATTAAAATCTGTGAGATAATCCAGCTTTATGTTTCGTGCAATTTCTCCAAGTTATTTAAGTGCAAATGGTTGGATGATTTCATTAAAATGCCATGCCTAATTTTCTAGCACATCATAGCTTGTATTCTGATTCCTCAATTTTTGAAAAATTAGTTTTGCTGCATTATATATGAGGAAGTTTCTTTAGGATGCAGTTACATCTATTCTTTTGGTTGTGGTAGTGGATATCACAGTTGATTCAAAATAGGCTTTTTTAACTTTTTGTGAAAACTTACTTTATATGTATTTGAAACATATAACTGCTGCTCAAACATTTGAGGATTATTAAATAAGCCAAAAACATCTTTTTTTTTAAGTATGAGAGTAAAATAATTTTTGGTTTGCTAGGTTTCATGACAAAGATCGAGAACCGAAACTGAAACGTAATGTTCTACTACCTCTCCGTGATGATGTGAAACTTTCTGTGGATGACTACAGACGCAAATTGTATGAATTAATGGATAGAAGGAAACATCACGATAGGCCCAGGTAGGTTTACTGTGCTACTCAAGTGTAACGTAACACTTTATGTGTTATTTATGTTTTGCTGTAAATCAGATCCCTGATTGTGTGAATTACATTCCAGAGTGGTTTAATAGATTCCATCTCTGTTTGTAACTGTGCATCAGAACTTTAAAATCAACATACCAGTAAATACTTGAATTGTAATGACAGGAGACATGGCTGTGGTAGAATGGGTAGAGAAGGTATTAAATTTTAGAAGCAGGACAACACACTTTAGTAATTACAGAATAAACTGACTGGCAGTAATTTAGTGTCTGTTTGAATGCCAGGCCCACATATTGGTGGCAATATACACTTTTTAAGCACTGATATCCAGATATGAAGAAACTTGCATAGGATAGACTAGAATGAAGAGTTGCATCAAAGCAGTCTTTGGACTGAAGACTACTGCAGCAGCAGCAACAATAGCCTACAGTAGTGGTTTTTAGTATGTTGTATACAAAGCGCTGTCCCGTCTTAAGGAGCACAAAGATAATTTGTGTCCCTAATACCTACATCAAAGTAAGAAGGTGATTGATGCTAGAGCATAATAAGGGCAATGTTGCCAGTTCAGAATCATCTGCACACACAATTTGGTTGCAGCAGCTGGATATTTCTGTTCTGGATACATCACATGCTACCTGTTAATGTGCAGTGTAGGGTTTGCTTACCAGGTTGATATTAGTCTCTCTTACCTTTTTTCATACCTTCACAACTAGTTTGGGACATTCTGCTGTGTAAAACAAATACACCATACAGATAAACAATGTAAACAAATCAATTGTTATGTTCCAAATCACAATGTCATCTGCACCTGACTGTGGCAACTGACACTTGTGGCAACAGAGTGAAATGACAATGGTGAACAGAATAGCAGGCATGACCAAGCTCATTCTGTGATTGCTGATTGTTGCTATTTTATCTGTGCTGTAAACAACTAGCTGTCAATTACTTTGTTATTCTGATCCAGATACAACTGTAGCATGTTGTGTCAACCCAACTTTAAACTGTAACAATGAAAGATCCAGAATAGAATAATGGCCAATAGCAAAGATGTCAAGTCTCAGACAGGCACAACAAAAAGACTACTAAAGGTTACATGCTTAGTAGTCTTCTTGTTGTGCCTGTCTGCGACTCAACATCTCTCCTATATGGTGAATAGCAATCTATCCTTTTCATAATATTGTCAACTTTAAACTCTGATAAAAAAGAGCCAAATCTATAGCCATAGGCATAGTGGAACAAGTGAGAAAACATTTATCCATAGTATATTTAACACTAAGTGTTGGCAGTGCCTGGAGTGTAGCAGTATTATAACATAGATTGATGACCAGTGGATCTGATTCTGGTCACTCTGAAGTTGTGGTTGTGTACTATACACTTGTGGTACCTTCCCAACCACATCAGCCTTTGTATCCATTTTGATGCCTGGCAATGATTTTAAATCCTTCCTTGCCTTTAATAGGCTCATTGGGGTGGAAGTACCCTGGACAGTATTAGAGTTTTAGAGGGAGGGATTCAGGTCACCATTGGGATCTCCACCAGTGACTACTGCATGCTGGGAGCTGGAGAACACATGTAAGTGCTGGGTATGTTTGATTTGTGTTTTGTAGTGGTAGAACTTCAGTGCTGGTAAGGTCCCACTGATGTTGTTGCCAGAAGTGATGTAGTGGTCAGTAATGGTTCCACTTATACCCAGCTCCTGTTGTTTTCCAGATGTTCAACTACTATTTCGGAGGTTTGCTGTATGGACATTAGTTGTGACGGATGTACAGCAGATGTCAGTGGAATGCTGATTGTTGGCAATTATGTCTAAAACTTGGTACAGTAACTGGCCAGCCATCTGCTTTCAGCCTTGACTAAAACATATGTTGACACCTTGTCCCAAGACTGTTCCTAGTATGTTAGTATGTGCTTGTGAGGGTGGGCAGTCATGGGTAATTGAGTGGAAAAGTGGCGAGTACCATAAGGTCACTGGTGGTGGTGGTGGTGGTGGTGGTGGTGGTGGTGGGTGAAGCAAGTTCGGTACGTACAATGGTGATTCCTGTGTAATATCTCAGCTATACCACAGCTGAGTAATAAGTGGCCAGAAACTTTGTGATGGAATCTTATCAGGATGCAGTCTCCACTGCTTTCTTCACCTCGTTCTGAGTGAAGGATGGAATGTTGAATCCTAATCCTGTGGGGGAAAAAAATTAACTACAGAACCAATTAGTGATCTGTTGTTAGTTGGTGTAATACAAAGAGAACCTTAAACTGGAAGAAAAAGAATATCTCCACTGTTATCAATGCTGTGATGGTTTTCTTGGCCATGATTGCTGAAATATTGACAATAAACAAAAAATTAGAAAGGGTACCACCAACCAGCAGTCACACAACAGACTGGAAAGCCTTATTCAAAGATTTTCTTTAATGTCATTGTATCACAACATGAATTTAGAAACCAAAAACAATTACTTGAGTACTGTATGAGTATCTCATTACAACTTCAAAATCACTAAAATAAGGAAGTCACATCACGAGGACTTTGATCTTTTTATTCGAGGTAAGATGCCATCTGCTGTTCAGTTTACGCTGCCATATCAAATGCAAACATAACTGTGCCTGTGATTAAGCACTCTTTCAGAACTTTAGGCTGGTTTGGTTGTAACTGTTTCAGGCCATTATTATGTCAGTGCTATTCTGCTCCTGGCATTCTGCAGCGGCCTCTGGTGACTAATTATGGTGGGACACTGGGCTTCCGATATAATGGGCATAACAGTGCAGTTGGCACTATATCAGCAACAGCTTTGCCAGCAACATCACATAAAATCCCCAGAGCTGTTGACCATTTACAGAGAAGTGAGTCTTTTTTATTATGTATGTACAATAGTAGACTGTAAGCATGTATTTATGCCTGTATGTATGTATGTATGTAGTATGTATGTATATACATGTGAATATATGTCTGGGATCACCTCCCAAAACTCTGGGACAATTTCTGCCAAACTTGGCACTCAAACAGCAAATTTCTCAAGTATCACATTTGTGAGGTTTATAACCTCCTACCTCCAGTGGAGTGGATATATGGAGAAACACATTTTTTTTCAGCTCCTGTTGTGAAGGCTGGCCTGTTTGATGAATGTATTGTGTGTGAATAGTATCAGCCTACCTTATTGACTTGCTTTGTGGGGCAGCCTACACATCAGGAGCAAGAAACAGTTTCCAACCACAGATGTGTAGACTGCCCTGTGTGACAAGCATATTATGTTGTACTAGTATTGGTATTTTTTGCTAAATCTGTTTTCCAGTGGCTACAGATGTGCAAGGACATGACTGGGGGATGGTTGAAATGGATACAGGAGGGGATGGATAGGGAGTAGGAAGAGAGTAGGAGCAGGATGTGATGGACAGACTGTTGAGGAGGAGTAGATGGGCAGAGAGGGGGGTTGAGCATATGGACAGAGGTATAGGGGAGAGGACGAGATGGACAGTTGGCAGGGGGGGGGGGGAGGAGAGCAGAATTGGGCAGATAGAGAGAGGGGGGGGAGATGGAAATGGGCAGAAAGAGGAGATGGAAGAGGAGATGGGCTGAAAAGGGGGGGGGGGGGAGATAAGGAGATGGACAGTGACGGGAGGGCAGAAGAGATGGGCTAGCGAGTTTAGAGGAGAAAATTGGCAGAGAGGTGGTGAGGAGGAGATCGACAGAAAGTGGGGTGAGGAGCAGGTGGGCAGATATGGGGGTGAAAGGGAATTACAGGAACCACAAAGTAAAGTAAAAATTACACTGGGTGCTGTTATTAGTAATGGTAAGAGATATTTTAATACACATGTGGTTCTATGGAGCTTGATTTGGAGGAATATTGTTTTAATGAAGAAACTTTTGGCAACAGCATCACACACATATATATAGTGTAAGAGTAATACTACTAGTATTTCCATTCATTGCAAGCTTTTATTTTTGTTTGAACTGTTTAGTATACTCACAGCCCAGAAAGCTAAATCACTGTCAATTGAAATGATTGACAAATTATGACTATATTCAGGAATGTGTGATATAATTCTGTGTAATTCACTGCTCATTAAAAGTCAAGTATCAACAGCAAGCACTAAATTGGTACGTGATTGCTAGCTTCTGATTGAAAGCTTTTTGTTTCCTCAACTTAAATTTTCATGTGTTAACATTGCTTTTTATGAAAGTAGTGTTCCAATTGTCTTTCGGTTTCTTTTTTAAAGGATTTTGAAACATTTCAGCTATCTCTCATGGGGACCATATATTCTGATATTATTTATATTTATAGAATCAGAAATTCAGTACCCAGATATCACAGTCGTGTTACTACAGGGTGGCACTAAAAGTACTAGAGTACTGAGTACTAGACTGATCATTGTTATCTACCAGTTGTCATCTATTGTTTCAAAGCTGTTCTGACTATGTTTTGTATTATCGGTATGAAAGTCATTGCAGCTAGACATGTGAAGTAAATATCTCATCAAAGATTTGTAGAAGAAAGGACTGTCGGCAAAGGATTGTAGCCACCACATTTGCTGGACCTAACCACTTGGGAGTTTTATCTGTGGAGCATTCTAAAGGAAAAGTGCACACAAATAACATAATGACATTACAAAATTTGAAGGACCATACTCGTAATGAAATTTTGAGAATTTATACAGAAGACTTTCACAAGGTGTATGTTAACATATTAGGGTGCATGTAAAAGTGCATTGAAAGAGATCGTTTTCAACACCTAATGTAAGATCAGTTCAGTAAATACAGACCTTTGTATTAGCTTATTTATTATTTCCTTATTATCCAATTATTACATGTTTATCTGTTTGTTGTTGTAGCTGCTTGAGGTGGGCAACAATTCATACATAACTGGGAGGTAATCTGTACTCTGGACCAGTTTTTCATGTGCCACCCTGTGTTAAACTCCTTGATACCTACAATTACTGCATTTCTTTGTAATATCAGTTACTGCAATAAGTGTCAGTGTTGATATTTAACTGCTCACCTGCCATTTAGCATTGCTTGAATTATTGGTTTGATACTTGCTAGTAGAGACTGCCTATGATACCATGGCCAATGTGCAATGACGAATTTTCATCTGAAGGACTGGGTGAGTTCATTTGTTTGTTCAGAAGGGGAGTCCACTTCAATCAACTGCTGTCTGTTGTCCGTGCTGTCTAGTGGTTGTTCTGCTACATGCAACATGGCATTGTGGTCTCCAGGCACTGTAGGCACTGGGAGAGTTCTGCATAGCTAGAAACAATGAATAGTTTACAGTATAATTAAATTTATGTTGGGAGAGGGAAATGAGGGATTAAAATCCCATTAAAAAGTATCATAAAATGAGTTCAGACTGCTACTGGTGTTTCACTATGGATAATAAGTAGAGTAAAGAAAGAGGGCGAAAAATGTACTTGCTGATAGCTCTGAGAGTTTCTCTACTTCAGAAAAAAAGTGGAAGAAAGAGAAAAAAGTCTTACATTTAGATGATTTTGACGAATAAGTTGTGCGGTGACTGATACACAATTTCCACATCGAGTCATGTTTTCCCATAATCATAGAAAATATGTCTTTTAGGGAAAGTATTTTTTAATTACAGTACTATGTCACAAGTTAGGCTTCTGGTACATCAGTTTCTGTTTTTGAATGTCAGTAAATTACTTACACTTTTTTTTAATTAACATGTCTAATATTTACCAAGTGGCCCAAAACAACAGATAACAAGAAGGTGTGAACGGGATGTTTAGAAGTATACAGTAAACATATTGACTATGTAAATAAAGTAAAAATGTACAATTTAGAGGATAGATCTATCATATATATGTTGATGAAACATATATTCACAGTTTGCATACTACACCCAATGATTGGAGAAATAGATCAAATGAAGGAGTAAAGGTACCAGTTTCAAAAGGACCAACGTCTCGTTACATTCTGGCTTGCAAATGAGTGAACTTCTTAAAATCGATTTTCTCAAGACCAGTTTCAGGTAGAGACATCCTCCCAAGTCTAAGAAAAAATTCAATATTTTAGCTAAATTTCATATGCTGCAACATATGATGTAATATGCACCAAACACAAAATCATAGTGAACCCTGTTTTTCATTGCAAACTTTCCAAATATTGGGCAATGTGCTACTTAAATATAAAATATCACAGTAACTATGACCATTAACAAAATGTTGAGCAATTTATCATGATGTTGACACATAAAGTTATAAGTAATGCAAAAAAGAAATTTTTGTACCAAACAGTTTCTGCAAAATTGTTTGAGAAGGATTGCAGGTTGTGCACATGTCAATGTAGAAAATGGACAAAGAATATCTCTTAATGCTCAACATTTCCCCACCCACAACCTCCACCATTACTGCTCACATCATGCTTGCCCAGCCGACTGCACCTCTACTGGCCATATTGTACTGCATGCACTCTACACTTTTTATTTTACTTACATCCATCGCTAGTATCCTGTAGTCACACATCACATGAAATGTCTGAATGATTTATGACATTTGAAACTTAACATCAGTTTATTCTTATTTGCTACAACATACATACAAAAAGCACTTTCTTTGCTAATTTTTAGTAAAACTCAAAACAGTTCTCATAATACAGACAGTATGTAGTAGTATATTATGATGTACAACCATGTGTGTAGTTGTGGCCCTTACTCTGCACTGTTTCTCTAGACACTGGCAACACATGGTCACTCTTCTATCTACCCAGACTCCTCTGTGTCCCAGAGATGCTGACTTGTACCAGACTTGCCAACCCAGTAGATTCCAATCTGACACATTTCAGTAGGGAGCTGTGGTATATTCCTAGTTTCCTCATTTAATACTGGTTCTTGAGACTTTGTAAAAATGCTTTTGTGGGATAGTTGACTTCCGTGTTAGTGTCTGCCAGTTCATGTTTTTCAGTGTTTCTATGTCACTCTACCGGGGATCAGACAAACCAGTGATCATTCATGCTGTCTTTCCTCATATACATTCAAATCTTTTGTCAGTCGTATATAGTATGGATCCCACATACTTATATTCAAGGCTGGATCACATGATTGTTTTATAAGCCACCTCCTTTGTGTACTGACTGTGTATTCCCTGTACCCTACCAATGAACTGAGGTCTTTGACCTTCTTTACCTATTATTCCATTTCACATTCCCACAAATTGTGACTCCCATGTATTTTTATGTCTAGACTAATTTCACCTGTGACTCATTGTAGTCATACAATATCATGTTTCTTTGTCTGTTTTTTGAACAGTGCAGTTTTACATCTCTGAACATTTAAAGAAAGATGCCAGTCTCTGCAACATCTTGAATTTTTATCAAGATCGTACTTTTGCATATTTCAAGGCCTACATTTCAGTAGAAAGTGTGAAGGGAAATTGTTTGGTTCACTACCAGAATCTATAAGGGAGAACACTACCACTTTCAAGAATATCCTCATAGTAACTCAGATTTTAGTCTACTAGTATTGAAAGAAGTGTCATAACTGAAAATTTTGAGCCTGAAACATGCAAAGATCAGAAACAAGGTTAAAATAAGTCTACTGCACAAAAATGTTAGAGGATTAAAAAATAAAACCAATGAACTTCTGATTTGTTCAGATGAAATGACTTACATGTAATATTTGTTTCTGAACATTATTTGACAGCCGATAGAGAATTCCAAGTTTGGATAGAAAATTCATACAGTGTTGGCTTTCACAGCTGGGATTTACCTCAGTTACTGAAGGTGGATGGATATAATTCTACAACCAGTTACTGCAGATGAGGTATGGAAAAATAATGAGTTGTCATTTACCCTAAGAATACACACACACACACACACACACACACACACACACACGCATGCTTAGATTTTGCAGTTATGAGCATTTTGAAGTTTGGGCTGCACAGTAAAATTTCATGGAAAGTTAATAGTAATAGTCACAGTACATAGGGCTCCATAAGGTAAATTTGAGCTATTCATGAATTAGCTGAATGTATTATTAAACCTCCTAACTTACATACAGAATGAGGTAATGTCATGTGGAGATTTTTACTTGATATCTGACTAGAGCTTTTCTTTTGTTTCTTGTCATTTACACAATTTAACAGCCCTAATTTCCAACAAGAGTTATAGGAGTCAGAAGCAATGCTACTGACAAAATTTTATTGCCACATGAAGAATGCAAACTAATAGTGTTATTCTTACAGTTAATGACCCCTCAGGTTACAACTATCAACAGATTCTTTCATTTTATGCTACACGACATAAATAAAAAGAATTGGAAATCGACAGGGATGTTAAATGAAAAAGGAATTTAAGAATTCAAGATGTATTTGCAAGATAAAGACTGGAAAAATTTACGTAGCACGTTTGGTATTAATGCAAAATGTAATGTATTCTGTTACAATGGAAAAAACAGAGCAGAAATAACAACAATGTAAATTACAATAGATTGCTGTTCACCACATACAGGAGGCACTGATTGACTTGCACCTGTTTGCACTCAATGTATAGGAGCTGTGAAGAAAAATGTAGGGAGGAGGAGATGGCCAAGGAGAAAGGTGGCAGCAGGAGATTGACAGAGAGATGTGTGGAAGAGGAGATGGGCAGGAAGATAGTGGGAAGAGGAGGTGGGCAGAAAGAGGATGGGGGGTGGGGGGAATAGATGGACAGAGAGCAGAGAGGGGAAGACAAGGAGATGGACAGAGAGGGGAGGAGGAAATTGCCAGAGAGACATGGGGTGGAGGAGACGGGGAGAGAGACAGATGGAGGAGGAGACTGACTAAGAGAGAGAGGAGGAGAGATATTTTTCCAATATAATGTGTTGAACACACATGTGAGTGTGGCGCGTCTGTGTGTCCACATCTCCTCCTAAACTGGTGGACAGTTTCAACCAAATTTATCTGTAATAAAGTACAATGGGAGTAAGACACAACTAGCTATCATATTGACATAATTTGTGACATATTACAAGTTACTAATCAGGGGTGAATTATTTAGTTTCACCTGAGTGCTTCGGTAGTTAGGTTTTTCAATATCTGTGTATTATTAGACACAGTTCCTGCATTTTCGACAGGGTCTACAGTAGAGTTGTGCAGCAAGTGCCAATAGTCAGTTTATCTGCATAGTTTAGTTTTCCATGGTCTTTAGTATGGACAGGGACTGTGATTGTTGTGTGCGGATGTGAGCTGAGTTGGTGACACTTCGCTCTCAGCTTCAGGCTGTGATGGCTTCGGTTACACAGCTTGAGGCTGCAGTGGATGGGCACCACTGTTGTGGGCCGGCTGTGGGGATCCAACGGACGTCCAGATCATCCGAGTCCTCTGATGGGTCGTCATCAGTGGCCAGCTCAGTTACTGCTCACATTGAGGTTGACCCCTCACCTGTGATCAAGTGGGAGATCGCACTGGGGCAAAGCAGGCGGCAAAAGACTTCCCAGGTTGCCGCACGTAAGGCCTCCCTGGTTTGTGTGACAAACAGGTTCCAGGTGCTGTCTGTGGCTGACACTGTCACTGAGCCAGATGCTGTCACCTGTCCTGTTTCAGAGGAAACCACTCAGCCTGCAAGATATGGGTAATCACAGAGGGTGGGTGTTATGACTCGCCAATCATTCAAAGCGCCGCCGCGCAATTACGCGCGTCCTCTACGTGCGGCGCTGTCGGCCAGCCGTGCAGCGGTTGCGCCACCTAAGCGGCCAGCTGGGCAACGGCCGCTAGACTGGGACTCAGTGTTCATTCGAATGTTACCTTGTTCACATGTCTTGCTCAGTGACTTATATGTGTTGTGTCATTCTGAAATATATGTGTTAAACTTGACGTTATAACAATTGGCGACGAGGTAGTGGATTTTTCCTTTTCACCGTTGACCCACAGGGTTCCATGGCTACTGTCGAGCAACTATTGCAAAATCTCCTTGAACAGCAAACGCTTCTAACAGCGGCGATTCGCGATTTCATCACGGCGTCAAATGCGGGGCGTTTCTCGTCGTTGGTTATACCTCCTTTTCCTCCTTACGATGAGACGGCAGAAGACTGGTCTGATTATGAAAAACGTCTTTGACAGCACTTCTTGGCATTTCATGTCATGGACGAACAACCATGTAAGTCTCTGTTCCTTTCCTGGATTTCACTTCAGATGTATCGGTTGTTGTCGCAATTGGCTCCTTTGAAGGATCCTGCGTCTTTGTCCTTTGCTGAAATGTGCTCACTTCTGTCTGTCTATTTTCAAAAGCAAACGCATGTGGTAGCCTCTTGTGTTGCCTTTTATCGTTGTCAAAAACAACCGAATCAATCCTATCGCGCTTGGGCTGCTGAACTTCACAGCCTCAGTCGAAAGTGTCAATTTGTTACTGACGTTCACAAAGAATCCTATGCCGATTCCATGGTACGGGATGCTATTATCCAGTCGGCGCCCAACAAAGAAGTTCGGCAACGTGCCCTTCAGTTGGCGCATCCTACTCTCGATGAAGTTCTCTCCATTGTGCAGTCTTTTGAAATTTCTCGCGCTGCTGGGGCGTAAATAGAGGCGTGGGGTGATGTCGGGAAATAAAACCTCTGTGCGCTGTTGATGACGCGTGCGACGCGTCCCCGCCGGCCGACGTGGCCGCAGTGCGCTCCCACCCGCAGCCTCGGCCTAGCCGTAAACAACCCGCTAAGAAATTCTAGCAAAACCCCCGGCAACTTCCTTCATGTCCGTGGTGTTTTATGAAACATTCACACGAGGATTGTCCCCAACGTTGGGCTGTGTGTCACAATTGCAAAAAGAAAGGTCATGTGTCTTCTGTCTGCAAATCCGACCGCATACATGATGTTCATGAACATGACGCTGATTCTCATTCTGTGTTGTCTGTCAATTGCACTTCTTCCCTTTCAGGGAAGTTATTCCTCACTGTCCAAATCCTTGGTCGAGATGTTCGCATGCAAGTGGATGCTGATTCTGCTGCCACTTTAATTAATTCTCAGACGTATCTTGAGTTGGGTTCTCCACTCCTGTCACCTGTCACTCGGCAATTACGGACGTACAATAAACAGAAGATTTCTCTCTTGGGACAGTTTAATGCTGAGGCTGAGGTATCTTACAAATCCGTCTTTCACACTGTTCCCATATTTGTGGTTGACCAGAGCAACGCAGAAAATCTTTTTGGTTTCGATGCCTTTCGCGTTTTTGGGTTCTCCATAGATGACTCTGTCAATATTGTCTCTGATGCTATTCCTTATGCTCAACTGGATTCCTTGTCGACGACATATTCGTCCATTTTTTCTCCTGGGTTAGGCCGTGCAAACGACTTTGAAGGTCATATCACGCTCAAACCCACTGCTCGGCCTAAGTTTTTTCGGGCTCGGCCCATTCCTGTGGCCCTTCGTGATTGGGTAAAACGGGAGTTGGATCGTCTCACTACTTCAGGGGTCTTGCTTCCTGTCACTTCCAGTGAGTGGTCCTCTCCTGTCGTTGTTGTTGCTAAGCCAAATGGTGATATTCGTCTCTGTGGCGATTTCAAAGCCACTGTAAATGCTCAATGCCTCATCGACACTTACCCTATGCCCCATCCTGAAGAACTGTTCACTAAACTTGCTGGAGGCCAGTATTTTTCTAAAATTGACCTGTCAGAAGCTTATCATCAACTTCCTCTCGATGCTGCTTCCCAGCAGTTTCTGGTCCTTAACACGCCTTTCGGCCTCTATCAATACTAACGCTTGCCATTCAGGGTTGCTAGCGCCCCTGCTCTCTTTCAGCTCCCTGTGCCTGGGTGTATCAATTACATGGACGACATTGTTGTCACTGGCTTCACCACTGAAGAACATCTTCAAAATCTCCGCACACTTTTTCATGTCTTACAGACTGCCGGTCGTAAGTTTAATCTTCAGAAATCACAATTTTTTCAGGCATCTATCACGTACTTGGGGTTTCAACTCTCTCGGGATGGTATTCGTCCGCTTCAGCAAACTGTCGCTGCGATCGATGCCCTTCCTCACCCTACATCTGTTAAGGAACTGCAGGCCTTCTTGCAGAAAATAGCATACTATCACAAGTTTTTACCGTCTGTGGCTTCGGTGGCTCAGCCGTTGCATCGCCTGTTGCATAAAAACGTGCCTTTTCACTGGTCCGCCCCATGCGATTCGGCTTTCCAGAAATTGAAGACTATGCTGAAACAGGCCCCGTGCCTGGCTACTTATTGACCTGGCCAACATCTTGTTCTTGCCACAGACGCCTATCAGTACGGGGTCGGTGCAGTCCTTGCGCACCACATTTCTGATGGTTCGGAACAACCCATTGCTTATGCCTCCAAAACGCTCACAGGTGCCCAACAAAAGTATTCTCAAATTGAGAAAGAAGCTTTGGCCATTATTTATGCTCTTCATAAGTTTGGTGTTTTTCTCTATGGCTCAAAATTTCATCTTGTTACGGATCACAAACCACTTGTTTTCTTGTTTCATCCATCAACGTCACTTCTCGACAAGGCTGCACACCGCCTCCAGCATTGGGCTCTTTACTTGTCTCGTTTCAATTATGAGATTCATTTCCAGCCAACGGCTCAACATGCAAATACTGATGCTCTGTCTCGCCTTCCCATGGGTCCTGATCAGGCATTCGATAGGGACGAACTTTTGTGTTTCCACCTGAAAGTTGCCGAGCAGCGGGTTGTGGACGGGTTCCCCATCACCAGGGACCCACTGGCGGCTGCCACGGGTTCTGACCCTACCCTCTCCCAGGTTTTATGCTGTATTCAGAACGGTTGCCCAGATCGCCCGTCCGCTAAGACTTCTGATCCGTTGCGGAACTACTACGCTTTGCGCTACCGCCTCACGGCTAGGGATGGTGTTATCCTCCTCGCCACGTGTTGTGGTACCTGCGTCTTTGCGTGCTTCGGTCTTGCTCCTCCTTCACCAAGGGCACTGGCGCGCCGTCATGTGTACTGGCCTGGCATCGACTCTGAAATAGCACACATGGTCACTGCCTGCGGCCCTTGTGCGTCACAGGCCGCTGCCCCGAAGTCATCTTTGTCATCGTGGCCTTCGCCTGAGAAACCCTGTGAGCGCATTCATGCTGATTTTGCGGGACCCTTTTCAGTTACTTATTGGCTCCTCGTAATTGACGCCTACTCTAACTTTCCTTTCATTGTCCGTTGCACGTCGCCTACCACCGCGGCAACCACCAGTGCTCTCGCCCGCATTTTTTCTTTGGAAGGCCTCCCCTCTACTCTTGTTACTGATAATGGTCCGCAATTTGCCTCTTCCGAATTTGCAGATTTTTGTGCTCGTTACGGCGTTATGCATGTCACAGCCCCGCCGTTTCATCCACAATCCAACGGTGAGGCTGAACGACTGGTCCGCACATTTAAGGCTCAGATGCGGAAACTTCTGACTTCTTCTGCTGCTGATGATGCGCTTCTCCAGTTTCTGGCATCTTACCGTTTCACCCCCATGGGCGACCACAGCCCGGCTGAGCTCTTACATGGCAGACAGCCCCGCACGCTACTTCATCTTCTGCGGCCTTCCACCTCAAGGCCGCGGGTGCCTTCACTTGGCCGGTTCACCGCCGATGACCTCGTCTGGGTACGGGGATACGGCAGGCGGCCAAAATGGAGCCCAGGCCGCATCTTAAGACACCGTGGCAGATGCCTGTATGAAATCCAGATGGACACGGGTGTTGCGGTGCGTCATTCGGAGCAGCTTCAGCCTCGTGTGCCAGAAACGCCTGTTCCGAATGCCGCTACACTACCTTTGGCTCTACCTGACGCTCAGGATCTTGGTATCTCTCAATACTCACAACGCAGCCCTCTCACCGCCATCGCGATGCCAGCACAAGAATGGACGCCACCAGGAGACATGCCCATGCAGGAACCGGATGACCATCCTCTGTCAGAGCAAATCTACTCGCCTCCTCCTCCAACGGACACCGACACATCGCCCATGTCTCCTGTCATATAACTGGACTTGCCGCAATGGGCAGATTGGTGCATGGGGCCCCAGCAGATTCGACCCCTACGTCTCCTGTCATCTCGACCCGTTATCATCGGGGACACTTCCGTCCGTACGGGAAGCCTCCTCCTCGAGACTTTACGCCGAGTCAAACAACGCCCATGGACGTTAGCCATCTCCAAGACACCTTCATCAAGACCAGTGCAACAATTTCAAAGGGGGGAAAAGTGTTGTGACTCGCCGATCATTCAAAGCACCGCCGCGCAATTACACGTGTCCTCTATGTGCGGCGCTGTCGGCCAGCCATGCAGCAGCTGCGCCACCTAAGCGGCCAGCCGAGCAGCGGCCGCTAGACTGGGACTCAGTGTTCATTCGAATGTTACCTTGTTCACATGTCTTTTCTGTCAACTTGCTCAGTGACTTATATGTGTTGTGTTGTTCTGAAATATATGTGTTAAACTTGGCGTTATAACAGTGGGATTATTGGTAGTAGCGAGCTCCAACATTAGGCATGTTATGGGGCCCCTTAGCGACTTGGCTGACAAGAGAGGAAAGAACACTAATGTGCACGCCGTGTGCATACCAGGTGGAGTCATTCCAGATGTGGAAAGGGTCCTCCCGGATTCAATGAAGAGCACAGGGTGCAGCCAACTGCAGGTGGTTGCTCATATCGGTACAAATAATGTGTGTCACTTTGGATCAGAAGAGATTCTCTCTGGTTTCAAGTGGTTAACAGAAGTGGTAAAGCCTGCCAGTCTTGCTTGCAAGATGAAAGCACAGCTGACCATTTGCAGCATAGTCGACAGGACCAATTGCGGACCTCTGGTACAAAGCGGAGTGGAGCGTCTGAATCAGAGGCTCAGATGGTTCTGTGACTATGTAGGCTGCAGATTCCTCAACTTGCACCAAAGGGTGGTTTGGTTTCGGGTTCCGCTGAATAGGTCAGTTGTCCACTATATGCAGGAGATGGCTACACGTATAGCAGGGGCTATGTGGCGTCGACTGGGCAGTTTTTTAGGTTAGAGGGTGTCAGGAAAACACAAGAATGGCTTCAGTCACAAAGGATGCAGGCTGAACACAGGAAGATCGTAGATACGGAATCATTGGTATAACAGTTGTAAATTGCCGTAGCTGTGTTGGGAAAGTACCAGAGCTCCAAGTGCTAATAGAAAGCACTGATGCTCAAATAATTATAGGCACTGACAGCTGGCTAAAGCCGGATATAAGCTCAGCTGAAATTTTTGCGAAGAACCTAATGGTGTCTCGAAAGGATAGGCTAAACATGGTTAGCGGTGGCGCGTTTGTTGCTGTTAGAAGTAGTTTAACTTGTCGCAAAATTGAAGTAGATACTCCCTGTGAGTTAGCATGAGTAGATATCATTCTTGGCAACCTGAATAAAATAATAATAATTGGATCCTTTTACCGACCTCCCCATTCAGATGATACAGTTGCTGAAAGGTTCAAAGAAAATTTGAGCTTGATTTCAAACATGTACCCGACTCATACAATAATAGTTGGTGGTGACTTTATTTACCCTCGATATGTTTGCAAAAATATATGTTTAATTCCTGAGGTACACATAAAACATCATCCGAAATTGCGCTAAACAGATTCTCTGAAAATTATTTTGAGCAGTTAGTTCATGAGCCCGCACAAATAATGAACAGTTGCGAAAACACGCTTGACGTCTTAGCAACAAATAATCCTGAGTTAATAACGAGGATCAAAACCGATACGGGGTTGTCGTAGTGAGACTGAATATTGTAATCCCCAAATACTCCAAAAATAAGCGAAAAATATACCTATTCAAAAAAGCGGATAAAAATTCACTTGGCGCCTTCCTGAGAGACAATCTCCACTCATTCCAAATTAATAATATAAGTGTAGAGCAGATGTGGCTTGAATTCAAAGAAATAGTATTGGCAGTGAGCCGTGGCTGGCTCATGCTATGCGTTGGATTAAACCTCCATTGTGATTCTGTGTTTAGTCTCCCGCAGTTATCGTGATTATGCTGTTATCCTCTCCTTCCGTGGGTGGCAGCTGTGGTGTGTATCGATATTCGCACCTTGGACTATCTTTGACCTGGCGCATATAGTTTCCAGCTGGACAGTGTGCGACCAGTCGATCATTTGGCATGGAGCAGCAAGGAACTCTCTGCGGGACGTAGTTTGTCCGGGGCTGCTGCCGGTCTCTACGCAGTGTTAGAGTGTGTGGAACTGTTCCCATTGCTACGAGGTCCATGGCTCACTGACCCTGGACACGAAAGTTGAGTTTGATTTAATCTACTAGCAAGTCAATACTGCTCACATTGTGTTGTTTGGAGTTCTTTGTCGGCCATTGGGATATTCCCGCGAGCAACAATGTGGTTTTCAAATTGGAAAATCCTAGCCACCATCCGGTGGAGTTTCACTGTATTTGGTTATTTGAATTGAAGTGCACCAGCGGAATCTTCTGCCTTGTGGCCGTAAATGTTCCGGTTACCTGCCCTGGCCATCGACGTAAATTTCAGGTGGTGTAGTGTCCTCATCGTTTGTTGCTATCCAGCATGATGTGTGGTTTGACATCTTCATGTATGATCGGTTGTGGGTGCCAATATCTTCTACGTTGTTTTAAGTGTTGGGACTTCAGCCGATTTTGAGTTTGAGTTGTTTTGCTCTTAAGGCCTTCAGCCTAAATTAAAGAACTGTTTCACATAAGGCCTTTGGTATTTTTTTTATTTAAATTAATGTTTTGGAGTTTTAACTGTTTGGCCTTCAGCCGATTTGAATTTAGCTTGTTTGCTCTTAAAGTGTCTGATCCTTTGGGCCTTCAGCCTAACTAAGGAACTGTTGTAAGATAAGGCTTGCCTTTTAAATTTCTAATTGAGCTTGCATTTTTAAATGAAAGTGGCATTCAGCTGGTAATTAAGTCCCAAAGATTAAAGCTGTGTGTGAGTGTGTGTGTGTGTGTGTGTGTGTGTGTGTGTGTGGGTGGGGGGGGATTGGTCTCTTGTAATGTGTAATCAAATAATAAAGTTGTATGTTGAATGTAACTGACAGCCTCTTATTTTGGCCCCCTTTCCATAATTTAAACTACCTGTCATCTCCTGCGGGTGAAGCTGGGCATTTCACTTGTAGCAGAGCATGGTTTGCACTTATGCTTGCCATTCTAGTTTGTTTGTTTGTTTGTGTTTTGTGGCACCATATTGTTTCGGCTGTTACTTGTTTCACGTGCTTACCGTAATGGCAGTCAGACAGTGAGTGTCTGGGAATCAGCCTGCTCAGAAAAGACCACCTTGTTTACGAGTTGGCAATAAGGCGCCAACCAATTGAGGGCAGTGTTCCAGAATTGGTAACCCATTTATGCGCTGCCGTTTGTCAGCTGGTTGATGTGACACCGGCGGTGGTGGGTGAGACAGGAGTGGCAATTGAGTTCTTGTTTGAGGCTGTTAGAGGCCTTGAGGACACTATTTGTCTTTTGGAGGGTATTCAACCTAGTGACAGTCTGCTGGATAGGGTGCAGGCACAGTTAATGCATTTAACTAATTAGATGGCAGATTTGAGTACGTTAGGTTTGAAAGATCATCACAAAAATTAACTGTTGAGTTGGGAACTTTGGTGAGCGCATTACTGTTTAAGCTTATGTGTTTGGAGTTGGATGGGAGGAAGGTTGATGATAGAGACTTGCGCTGTGAGGGAGAGAGTGAGAGCCAGCACAGGGGTGGTACTGTGACAGCCTCTGTCAAGTTAGATGCTTTGTTTGCTAAGTTGCCTAATCCTCTGGCCTATTTCTTTCGAGGTATTACTGAATTGGTTGTGGAGTGACTTGGTCAGGTAGAGGAATTATTGTGGTTATTGGTTCACTTAGAACAACACCTGGCCGCTTTTCGAGTTCTGCACCAAGTAATTTTGTTGTTGATGTACCCATTAGCAAGAGGCGAGCTGGAGAACCTCCTCTCGTGACCCATGGGGGAAGGGTTTCCCTTGCGGCAATTAAGAGAACTTATAATTAGGCAAAGGTTGACCACCGGGATTCATAAACAGCTTGAGTGTTGTTACATTTGGGAAGTGCAGCGAGGTGAGGAGTAGTTACATCAATATGTCGATAAAGTTCAGACAGCCTCTTTGGCCTTGCTGATCGATTTACCTGAAAAAGAATTGGTCTCTATTGTTCTTAGTGGAATGCGTGTGGCAGATAAGCACATTTTGTCTTCTGTAATCAGCCTTCAACTTGGGAAGAGCTCCGTGACACGGTCATTGCAGCATCTGCATTACCACTTGAGAACTGTGTACGTCACGAAGTTAAGGGGCAGGACGTTGGCGCTGATGCCGGAGTATCTACATCTGCTGAAGTTATCAAAAGGGAACCCCGGAGTTGTTTCAGGTGCGGCAGTATGGCTCATTTGGTGCGCTCTTGTGTTCAGCCTCATGCAGCCAGAGCCGATAGATGATGCCAGGTTGGGCCGCGAAGGCGGGTTCGGGCTTTCAGACATTGGTGTACTCCAGTGGTCACTCCATCATCGCCCCCCTTGCCTTACGTTTGTTCTCGGGTAGGTGGCGAGCTGGATTGTGCTCTTTTGGATTCTGGTAGTTCCTCTCCGTTATTGAGCTTAGAGTGGTTTTTGGAATTTGGGCATCACACGAAACTTCAGTCAGTCCCTTTGGTGGTGCAGAGATGTTGGGTGGCCAATGGCCAAGTGTTGCCTCTGTACGTTTGGGTCCGAGGGAGTATATTGGTCGGCAATTTTTCCTGGCCTGTGTCTGTAGCCTTGATTAAGGAACTGCCCGTTAATCTAATTTTGGGGTGTGACTTTGTCAACAAAACCGGCTTGGTCTTGGATTATTCTGGACACACCCTTTTCTTTAAATTCACTCGTTGAGAGAAGTTTGGCCTTTGCGAGTGCACTAAACCTGTTGTGTATTGAACTGTTGGGGCATTGGGTGTTCAGGCCATAGCTAACGAGTTTGATCTGGCCCATCTCTTGCCCCATCAAGCCTCTCAGTTACGTGATTTGTTGCACAGTTTTCCGCAGCTCCTTAGTGATAACCTGGGTGTTACTAACGTTCTTGATTATCATATCCATCTGTACGACAATATTACAGTTAGTTAGTCCCCATACCGCTTCTCACCCCCTAAGGTGAAGATACTTAAATGGCTAAGATATCTCAGATGCTACAACAAGGAGTAATTAGGCCTTCTACATCTGCTTATGCCTCCCCAACATTTCTTGTACCTAAAGATCAGGGATGGGATTTCAGACCTTTGGTTGACCACCGCCGTTTAAACGCTAAGGTTGTCCTTGAATCGGTACCCCTACCTGATCTGCATAATTCTTTTACTTGGTTTGCTGGCGCTAATTGGTTTGTGGTTCTTGATTTTAATCAGGCCTATGATCAGATTCCATTGGCTGAAAGTGCAAACATGTTACTGCATCTTGTATTGATTAGAACTTGTTTGATTTCAACAGAGTCCATTTTGGCCTAGCAACTGGAGCGGCTGTGCTTACTCGTTTGTTGGATAATATCCTTGGCGACTTGAAGTTAGTCTGCGTGTCTAATTATTTGGACGACTTTGTTACCTATAGTCATTCATTTGAGGATCATTTGGAGCATATTCAGCAAGCTCTTTTGAGATTACAGGGTGCCAGGCTGATTGTTAAGCCTAGTAAGATCATGCTAGCCAAGCAGCAGGTATCTTTCTTAGGTCATATAGTGTCGGGTCAGAGTATTCACATCGACCAAGAGCGGACTAAAGCCTTACATGCTTTGCCTCCACCTACTGATAAGTGGGGGATTGCTAAATTCATAGGCATGGCAAATTATTTCAGGCGTTTCATTCCAAATTTCACTCAGTTGGCAGCACCCTTAAATCAGTAACGCCGGAATGGCACCTGTTTTGAATGGGGACCTGCCCAGGAGGCTGCCTCTGAGGATATTAAGGCAGTGATAGACAATCCTCTGGTCCTTGCGGTACCTGATTTTAATAAAAGGTTTATTGTTCAAACTGATGCTCCTAATGCCGGGGTTTCAGCTGTTCTCCTCCAGGAGTTCGAGGGCAGAGACAGCCATTAGCCTACGCGTCTCGGCGGTTAACTGATGCCGAACTCAAGTATTCCATCTACGAGTGTGAGGCTTTGGCCATTTTGTTTGCATTAGAGAAGTACCGCTTCTACCTTGAACATCGGATTTTCCAATTAGAAACCGACAATCAGGCTTTGAGCTGGGTGTTGGCTAGGTCACATAAAACTGGCCATTTTGACAGGTGGGCAGTGCGCATTTCAGCATTTCAGTTTGAAGTTAAACATGTGAAGGGCTCTGAAAATATCCTTGCGGATGTCCTCAGCAGGATGTTCAACAAAACTACACCTAATGAGAAAAACCAGCAGGTAGGAGGTGGTCTTAATTGTATGGTGTTGGGTGAAATTCCCTTCTTGTTTGAAGATGTGGGTCAGCATCAGGATCAGGACCCTGTTTGGGCCCCCATTAAGCAACGTGTGTTGGCAGGAGAGCTGTCAGATGAGTATGTTGTTAAGAGTGGTATTCTCTGTAAGAGGGTGGGCGAGGCTAAGCAGTGCAAGATCTGTTTGCCTGTAACTTTGGTGCGCACGGTTTTTTGTTATTTTCATGATTAATTGGTCGGTGGCCATTTTGGTACTTATAAGACTCTCCGAAAAATCAAGGAGCATTTAACTTGGCCCTCTATGGACCGGGATGTGAGAGAGATGATATCCCAGTGCCACATGTGTAATGTAGCCAAACCCAAGAACGTTCTTCAACAGGGTTTGTTGGGTTCTGAAAGAGAGTCGTGTCCTATGCACAAGCTCTATATTGATTATTTAGGACCTTTACCTTATACTAAGAAGGGTCATCGATACGTACTAGTTGTTCTCAATGCGTTCTCCAGATTTACGAGGCTCCTCCCAACTTGTAACATTACCACTGCCACCACTATTTATCATTTAACTAATGTCTTCAGTGTTTTTGGCCCACCCAAGCAACTTATTAGCGATAATGCTTTTCTTTCGGCTCCTTTCAAGGCCTTCTATTTTCAGAATGGTGTCAAGCATATGACGACCACCCCGTATTATCCCCAGGGGTCTTTCGCGGAGCGAGTTAACCGAAATCTTAAGTCCGCATTCATTATTTATCATCAGAAAACCCCTAGTAAATGGGACTCCAGTCTTCCCTGGCTTAGTTTTGTCTTTAATACCGCCAGTCATGAAGCCGTGTGAGCTATGCCCGCCTTCTTGATCTTTTCCTATCCGGTTAATTCCCCTCTTTCAAACTTGTGGGGAATTCAAAATCTTATTCCAACCAATATTAGACCTCGTGTTATCAAGGAAAACTGAAACCAGGCCAGGTGCAATATACTCAGAGACCATAATAAACAAGCTGAGCATTACAATCGAGAAACCTATAAGGACAGGGATCACGTTTATGTCTGCAATTTCCTGGGGAGGCAGGTGCGTGGTGGGAATCTTACTAAATTTACTCCTTGTTTTCTGGGTCCTTGCACTATCATGCATATTTTAGGCCTGGTAAATCTGTTGGTCAAGGAGAACAGTTCAGGTAAGCAGTATCGGGTTCACCTTAGCCAAGTTAAATTCTGCTAGCTCAGGGGTTGAATTACCCCCTTCCTTTGTTAAGTTTGAGAGTGGGAGGTTGAGCTGTGGCTGGCTCATGCTATGCGCTGGATTAAACCTTCATTGCGATTCTGTGTTTAGTCTCCCGCAGTTATCGTGATTATCTTATTATCCTCTCCTTCCACGGGTGGCAGCAGCAGTGTGTATTGATATTCGCACCTTCGACTATTTTTGACTTGGGGCATATAATTTCCGGCTGGGTGGTGTGCAACCAGTCAGTCGGTTGGTGTGGAGCAGTGAGGAATTCTCCATGAGACGTAGTTTAGCTGGGGCTGCTGCTGGTCTCTACGCAGTGTCGGAGTGTGTGGGGCTGTTCCCATTGCTAAGAAGTCCATGGCTCACTGACCCTGGTCACAAAAGTTGAGTTTTATTTAATCTACCAGCAAGTCAAGACTGCTCACATAATGTCATTCGGAGTTCGTTGTCGGCTGTTGGAATATTCCTACGAGCAACAACGTGGTTTTCAAGTTGGAAATTTCTAGCCACCCTCCGGTGGAGTTTCACTGTATTTGGTTATTTGAATTGAAATGCACCAGCGGAATCTTTTGCCATGTGACCGTAAACATTCCGGTTACCTGCCCTGGCCATTGACGTAAATTTCAGGTAGTGTAGTGTCCTCATCGTGTTGTTGCTGTCCAGCATGGTGTGTAGTTTGATATCTTCATGTAGGATTGGTTGTGAGAGCCAATATCTTCTACGTTGTTCCGTTGAAGTCCCTGCTGTGCCCTGGTTGGGTGATGTGGAAGATATCTCGTCGGTGGGTCTGTTGACGGTCAGTCAGTCGGTTGTTATCGGATTGTGAATGGTTGGCCCGACTGCCTGTCTCACCTAAGTGAGCATTAGTGTTTGAATTCCAGGCTGACCCTCGAACATCTGAGCGCCCTTGGGAGTACTGCCTTTTTTTTTTATTATTTGTTCGTGTTGTTTGTGCTGGCATGGCTTCCAGCCGATTTTTTTTTTTTTTTTTTTTTTAAATTAAGCTTGTTCTGCCCTTAAGGTGTGAGATTCTTTAGGCCTTCAGCCTAATTTAAAGAACTGTTTCACGTAAGACCTTTGGCATTTTAAAGGTTTTAATGTTGTTGAACTTTAAGTGTTAGGCCTTCAGCCAATTTGAATTTAACTTGTTTGCTCTTAAAGTGTCTGATTCTTTGGGCCTTCAGCCTAAATAAAGAACTGTTGTAAGGTAAGGCTTTCCTTTTAAATTTTTCATTACACTTGTGTTTTAAGTTATTGGCCTTCAGCCATTTTTAAATTAAAGTGGCTTTCAGCCGGTAGTTAAGTCCCAAAGATTAAAGCTGTGTGATTAAAAAAAAAAAAAATTTGTTTGGGCTCTTGTAATGTTTGATCAAATAATAAAGTTGTGTGTTCGAGTGTAACTGACAGCCCCTTATTTTGGCCCCTTTCCACAATTTAAAGTACCTGTCCTCTCCTGCGGGTGAAGCTGGGCGTTTCAGGCAGTAATTGAGTGATTTGTACCAAATAAATTAACAAACGACAGAACTGATCCTCCTTGTTACACAAAACGGGTTAAAACGCTGTTGCAGAAACAATGAAAGAAACGTGCCAAATTTACATAGATGCAAAATCCCCAAGATTGGCGATCTTTTACAGAAGCTCGAAATTCGGTGCAGACTTCAATGTGAGATGCTTATAACAGTTTCCACATTGAAACTTTGTCTCTAAACCTGGCAGAAAATCCAAAGAGATTCTGTCTCTAAACCTGGCAGAAAATCCAAAGAGATTCTGGACGTATGTGAAGTATGTTAGTGGCAAGAAACAATCAATGCCTTCTATGTGTGATAGCAATAGAGATACTATCGAAGACAGTGCTCCCAAAGCAGAGTTACTAAACACAGCCTTCCGAAATGCCTTCACAAAAGAAGACAAAGTAAGTATTCCAGAATTCAAATCAAGAACAGCTGTCAACATGAGTAACATGGAAGTAAATATCCTCAGTGTAGTGAAGCAACTTAAATCACTTAATAAAAGCAAGTCTTCTGGCCCAGACTGTATACCAGTTAGGTTCCTTTCGGAGTATGCTGATGCATTAGGTCGATACTTAACAATCATATACAACTGTTCGTTCGACGGAAGATCTGTACCCAAAGATTGGAAAGTTGCACAGTTCACACCAATATTCAAGATAGGTGGTAAGAGTAATCCACTAAATTACAGGCCCATATTGTTAACGTCGATATGCAGCAGGATTTTGGAACATATATTGTGTTCAAACATTATGAATTACCTCAAAGAAAACTGTCTATTGACATTGGTTTAGAAATCATTGTTCCTGTTAAACACAGCTAGCTCTTTATTCACATGAAGTATTGAGTGCTGTTGACAAGGGATTTCAATTGGTTCAAATGGCTCTGAGCACTATGGGGCTTAACTTCTGAGGTCATCAGTCCCCTAGAACCTAGAACTACTTAAACCTAATTAACCTAAGGACATCACACAAATCCATGCCCGAGGCAGGATTCAAACCTGCGACCATAGCGATCGCACGGTTCCACACTGTAGCACCTAGGACCGCTTGGCCACCGCGGCCGGCGACAAGGGATTTCAGATTGATTCTGTATTTCTGGATTTACGGAAGGCTTTTGGCACTGTACCACACAAGCAACTTGTAGTGAAATTGCGTGCTTATGGAACATCGTCTCTGTTATGTGACTGGATTTGTGATTTCCTGTCAGGGAGGTCACAGTTTGTAGTAATTGATGGAAAGTAATTGAGTAAATTAGAAGTGATATCTGGCATTCCCCCTGGTAGTGTTATAGGCCCTTTGCTGTTCCTTATCTATATAAACGATTTGGGAGACAATCTGAGCAGCCGTTGTAGGTTGTTTGGAGATGATGCTTTCGTTTATTGACTAATAAAGTCATCAAAAGATCAAAACAAATTGCAAAATGATTTAGAAAAGATATCTGAATGGTGCAAAAATTGGCAGTTTACCCTAAATAACGAAAAGTGTGAGGTCATCCACATGAGTGCCAAAAGGAATTCATTAAACTTTGGTTACACAATAAATCAGCCTAGTCTAAAAGCCGTAAATTCAACTAAATACCTAGGTATTTCAATTATGAACAACTTAAATTGGAAGGAACATATAGAAAATGTTGTGGGGAAGGCTAACAAAAGACTGCGTTTTATTGGCAGGACACTTAGAAAATGTTACAGATCTACTAAGGAGACTGCCTACACTGCACTTGTCCGTCCTCTTTTAAAATACTGGTATGCGGTGCGGGATCCTTACCAGATAGGACTGATGGAGTACATCGAAAAAGTTCAAAGAAGGGCAGCATGTTTTGTATTATCGTGAAATGTGGGAGATAGTGTCACAGAAATGATACAGGATTTGGGCATTTTTTGTTGCGACAGAATCTTCTCACGAAATTCCAATCACCAACTTTCTCCTCAGAATGTGGAAATATTTGGAACTACATAGAGAGAAACGATCACCACGATAAAATAAGGGAAATCAGAGCTCTTACAGAAAGATGTAGGTGTTCGTTCTTTCTGCGTGCTATACGAGACTGGAATAATAGAGAATTGTGAAGGTGGTTTGATGAACCATCTGCCAGGCACTTAAATGTGATTTGCATAGTACCCATGTAAGATGCAGATAATGGTTTGAATGGAGGTTGGTTTTAGATGACAACTACACTCCCCTGTATGACTGGCCTGTAGCATGGATAGTATCAGAATGTGTTCCAGTAGGTATATGTGCAGATGGGCTTGGCTGAGCCGAGAGAGGACAGATGAACAGATGGATAGTGAAAGGGGGAGAATGAGATGAACAGAGATAGGAGAGGGAATTGGGCATACATAGAGAGGGGAGTATGAGGTTGACAGAGGTAGAGGAGGAGTGGGAGATGAACATATAGAGATGGGGGGGATGAGATGGACAGATAGAAGTGGGGGATTTACTATCAGCATGAGGGTGACAATGCCTTCAAATTATCAGTGTTGGCACAAATGTACTGATGCTTGCCAACAGTGGGTCAACTACAAGCTGGGGAACTGAACCTCAGGTAGGGAGTGAATCACTATGTGCGAGTTAATCTGCAGAGGAGCAGAGAGTCTGAACACTGTATAGAGAATGAGCATGAAGGGTAACATAACAAGCAATCAGCAGAGTGATGGACAATGGAGCGCATGGAACAGAGGCTAAGGCTTGGACCATGGGCATTGAAATCAGCAATAGAACTGTCTGGCCAGACTTATTGCTGCTGGCAGGCCACATGCAAACCCCCCACCCCAACCCCTTGGCCCTGCACCCCTTGGCAACACTGTGTTACTGCCCCACTGTGATACCCAAGTCAGCTGCACTGCCTCCAT
The DNA here is from genome assembly GCF_021461395.2 of Schistocerca americana. NCBI lineage: Eukaryota > Metazoa > Arthropoda > Insecta > Orthoptera > Acrididae > Schistocerca > Schistocerca americana. The sequence continues at coordinate 305,258,893 of NC_060124.1, read as the reverse complement.
TTTAATGTCTGCTGGTGGGGATACTAAAAGGGAGGATGAGACAGACAGACAGTGAGAGGGTAAGGTTGAGACAGACAGAGAGAAGTGGGAAGAGGAGATTGATAGAGAGGAGGAGCAGAAGGAGGAGGAGTAGGAGTTGCTCAAAGAAAGGGGGTTGGAAGAGATGGACAGAAATAGGGGGAGATGTGGAAGATGGTGAGGGTCATTGGCAGGTAGAAAAGAAGAGGGTTTGTGGATGCAGGTGCAAGAGGTAGAGTTTGTGTGAAAGCAGGCTTAAGAGGAAGAGGGTATTAGGAGGCAGAGAGAGGGAGGAGCAAGAGATTGACAGAGAGAGGAGGGAGGAGGAGATGTACAGAGTTAGGTGGGAAGGTGGGGGGAGAAAATAGACAGTGAGAGATGGGGAGGGTATGTATAGAAAGAGGGGAGGAGGAGACAGGCAGAGAAGGAGGTGGACAGACAGAGAGAGTTGGGAGGAGGGGATGGACAAAGAAAGGGAGATGAGGAGACTGACAGAGAGAGAGGAGGAAGAGGAGATTTGTGAAATATATTTGACATAAGTAAATATAGGTGAAGCCAGGGGTAAATAGCTAACTAACAATAAACTATCACTGTACTGTTAGTGCTATTTACATCTGTGCTATCTAAATGTAATAGATTATATTAGAAAGAAAGCTGCTACTTCAAAAAAGCTTCTGCCTTTCAATTTTGCTATATAGATGCTGTGTATCTGCCATTAAAAGCTTAATATTTCCTTGATTACAATTGAATTTCTCCAAGAAAATATTTTCTTGTTGTGTAAATAATGAGTCCTATTTACAGTACATTAATACTTGTCATACAGCATTATAACAAACACTGCCTTTTGCTTTATAGTTAAATGAACTTTTTAGTCACTGAATCTAAATATTCAGATAATTTGTAGAAATACTTCTTATGAGGCATGTTCTTAATTTTCTTTTGAATTCACAGGGATTCCGGATTACTTGCTTTATGTTAGATGGGAGGTCTCTTTGAAAATCTTCCCAACAGCAAAAATAACTGCTGCTTGAACTGTAGTCAGGGAGGGATAGTCTATGTGCAAAGTATTTTTGTGTCTTACATTGTGACTATGTTAATCACTATTCAGCTGAAACTTGTGTGCAACATAATAAACATTTATAGAGAAAATTCATTGGAGAAGTGAGTGTATGAATTCAGTGATCCTTAAAAATCTTCTTTACACAATATTGTTACTACTGCCTTTAGGTCAGCACAGTGAAGGATGTTTCTCATAGTATAACATCTTGGCACTGGACTTCTTGGTTAGTTTATCTGAGTGTTGACTCCATTTCAACTTGTTCTCCAGTGAAGTTCAAAGGAACTCTACACAATGTGTTTCATTTAGTGTATGACAATTTATGTACACATTTTATGCTAATAGAATGCAAATAATTTAGGAGTAAAGGTAAAATGTTACTGAATAGAAGAAGTTGAGTTGTCAATAGGCACACAAAAAAATAATGAAAATTTGGCTAGATTTCAGATGAATACTTTTTCAAGCTAGAGTACTCCTCGTACACCCATGCCCCCTTCAACCTCCCCCCCCACTCCCCCCCCCCCCCCCTCACACACACACACACACATATGTTACAGCTACCTTGTACCATCTGAATACATGTATACAAGAGGCTGTGACTTTAGCTTGGTGGGAATACTCCCACTGAATACTCCCACTCTTATTGTTTGTTTGAAATTAAGGCTTAAAAGTTAGCTGTGAGCCACTTGCAGGTACTTCTGCTAACATCTTAGCTGTGATTGCTAAGGTTAGTATGCTTATGTCGGCAGCAAACTTAACAGTTTTTGAGTCACCTGAAGATGATTAAGGTGGTTAGAAACAAGAGTGGGGCTATTACTGATCCTGATGACACTTCCACATACTTTGTTTCCTCATTCTGAGATTAGTTTCTTTCTTGAGAAACAGACAGTTAATAAGGTCCTCTGCTTTCTGTTAAGAAGGCAAGATTCCATTCATGCAATAGAAATGTCATTAATGCCTATTAACTTAGCCAAGTAGTTATGATCCACACAATCAAACACCCTGGTAAGATCGGAGAATATACTAGATAAATTTTCTGGGTTAACTCTGCTAGCTTTCATTGGTGAGGTCTTTTATTGGTTTCTCGTGGGGAATCCTTTATGAAACCCAAACTGGGAGGCAGTAAACAAAGTCTGCTCAGTTAAATGAGTCAGTATTCTATTATAGGCCACTTTCTGAAGGGGAAAAAAAAAAAAAAAAAAAAAAAAAAAAAAAAAAAAAAAAAAAAAAGGGAAAGGAGACAGTTTGCTTGTATCAGTTTTTATAGATGTGTATTCTACAGCATATTTAAGTCTGTTGGAAAATATGCCCTGAATCATTGATTGCAAACATAGCTTAAGAACAGTCGCATCAAGTCAGCACAATATTTTAATGTTCTATTGGAAACACCATCTTAGTCAGCAGAATTACAACTTTTTAGTTACCTAATAAATTTTGTAATCTCCTTAGGGGCTATGTTTTTGAAAGTCATGTCTATTAGTGATACATGTAGTGTGTGCACAGTTAAATGTAACACATTTGTATTTGGTTGCCTAGTAGTGGATGCAATATTTGCTGCCACTGTGAGAGAGTAATCATTGAATTTGTTGTCCAATGATTTTAAAGTGGTACTGTTCCTGCCAGAAGTGTTTTTTTTTTTTTTTGGGGGGGGGGGGGTCTCAATTTCTTGTGAGTCAATGTTTTTATTTTTTCATGATCCATATGGCAAGGGGCTAGGAATAGGCATGGTGTAAGAATGGTATAGAGTATTGCATAGATTGGATGGGCAGCTGAATACCACTTTGGAAGGAGTGGGAAGTATTGTGGGTAGGGGAACAGAGTACATCTGGCATGCACATGTGGGTTTTTAGGATAGAGAGATCCCTCCACAGGCCCAGTAAGATGCCTTCTGAATCCAGACAAAATAGCATTCATCACAGCAGATCACAGAAAGAAAAGTTGACATAGTATTAGCTAACTGCAGGAGCACCTATGGCAAGGACCTGGAACTAATCTCGCTTATAAATGGTAACAGTGCCCACATAGTACTACTGAAAAAAAGCTGACTGAAACCAGAAAGCAACAGCACTGAAATTTTGAATTCTGATTGGAAGATATATCACAAGGTATGTTGAATTCTGGTGGTGGAGGAAATTTTATAACCATAAAGAAAACAATAATATATACTGAGCTTAGTACAAACATGGTTATTGGATGCCGTTATAGACTGTGTGCCTCTGTAGCAATAGTGACACAACAGTTGAGGGAAAACTTGGAAAATATTTCATATACGTTTCCTGGTCATATTATAGTTTTAGGTGGAGATTTTAGGGGACAGAGAATCATGTGAAATAGGTCTTATTGCTTTCCCAAAAATTACCTTGAGCAGTTAGTCAGTGAACTGACACATGAAGGTAACTTCTTAGACCTGCTAGTGACAAACAGATGCAAACTTTTCTACTCAGTTAGTGTAGAACAGGGAATCAGTGATCAAAAGGCCATTGCAGCATCATTGATTCCAGCTGTAAATAGAACTACAAAGAAAGGCAGGAAGATCTGTCTGCAAAGCAGGAGCAGCAAGAAACAGATTTCAGATTATCTGAGTGGTCAACATGAAAATTTCATCTCCAGCTCTAACAGTGTTGAGTGTCAATGGACAAAGTTATACAATATGCTTTAGACAGGTATGTGTCAAGTAAAGTTGTGAGGGATGGAAAAGATCCAGTGCAGTTTGACAGCTGCCTTAGAAAACTGCTATGAAAGAAAAGAGAGTTTCTCTGTAAATTTAAACATAGGCAAAGCCTCACAGACAAACAAAAGTTAAACTAAGTCAAAATTAGCATAAAGAGAGCCATGCACAAAGCGTTCAAGGAATTTGAAATTAAAGTTCTCACTACCAACTTGACAGAAAATCCTAAGGAGTTTTGGTCTTATGTTAAACCAGTGAACTGATAAAAGCCCTGTCCAGACACACTGTGACCATAATGGCAGTGAAACAGAGGAAAACACAGAAAAAGCTGAAGTACTAAACATCATCTTCCAAAACTGTTTCACAGAGGAAGATCAAACTGTAGTGCCTCTTTTAAATCTTTGCATGAGCAACAAGCTGGCTGATATTGAAATAAGTGACCATTAGATGTAAAAGCAACTGAATTTACTCAATAGAGGGAACCTGATGGGATGTCAGTATGATTCTACATAGAATATGTGAAAGAAATTGCCCCATTTCTAGCAGCAGTGTACCATAAGTCTTTGGAGGAATGAAGTATTCCTGATAATTGGGAAGAAGCACAGTTCATCCCTGTTTCAAGAAGGGTCATCGTACAGATGCACAAAAGTATATCTCCAATTTCAGTCAGTTGTAGAATTTTGGTTTATGCTCGTGTAATATGACATTTCTGGAGTCTGAAAATCTCCTCTTTAGGAACCAGCATGTGTTCAGAAAATAATGATGTCTGAAACCCAGCTTGCTCTGTTCATCCACAAGACCCAGGAAGCAGTAAATGCAGGTAACCAGGTAGATGCTGCTTTCCTTGACTCCTGAAAGGTATTCAATTCAGTTCTGTACTGCTGCCTAGTGAACAAAATATAACCACAGAAAATATCAGACCAACTGTGCAATTTCATTTAAGAGTTTCTAGCATACAAAACACAGCACATCATTCTGTATGGTGATGAGTTGTCAGATATAAAAGGAACTGTACGTGTGTCAGAGGAGTGTTTTACAGGACCATTTCTTTTCACAATATACACTCAAAGAAAAAAAATAATTCACCATGGAGGAATTATCCAAATGGGATGGAAATCACTAGATGTGATGTACATGTACAGACAAACAAATGATTACAATTTCAGGAAAAAATGGATGATTTATTCAAGACAAAGAGCTTTACAAATTGAACAAGTCAGTAATGCATTGGTCCACCTCTGGCCCTTATGCAAGCAGTTATTTGGCTTAGTATTGATTGAGAGAGTTGCTGGATATTCTCCAGGGATATCATGTGAAATTCTGTCCAATTGGCACGTTAGATCACCAATATTCTAACGTGGTTGGAGGGCCTTGCCCATAATGCTTCAAATGTTTTCAATTGAGGAGAGATTTGGTGACTTGCTGGCCAAGATAGGGTTTGACAAGCATGAAGACAAGCAGTTGAAACTCTCATATTGCTGAAATGTAAGCCTAGGATGGCTTGCCATGAATGGCAATGAAAGAGGGTGTAGAATGTCGTCAACATACCATTTTGTTATACTGTACTGCGCAGCAGATGTCAATCAAAGTGGTCCTGCTATGGAAAGAAATGGCACCCCAGACCATCACTCGTGCTTGTCTGGCATTACGGTTGACAGTCAGGTTGGTATCCCACTGCCACCCAGGGCATCTCCAGACACACTTTTGCTGGTCAGTTCAATGTGGCACTTATCACGAAAGACAATTCTAGTGCAGTCAGTGAGATTCTGAGGCTCAGTGACCAGTGAAAACATGTCTGGAGATGCCCTGGAGAATTGGTGGTATGCCAACCTGACTGTCACCTGCCATACCACCTGACAGCCAGGAGTGATGGTCTGGTGTGCTATTTCATTTCATAGCAGAACCCCTTTGGTTGTCATCTGTGGCACCCTTATACAATAGTGGTATGTCAATGATATTCTATGCTCCATTTTGTTGCCTTTCACAGCAAGCTATCATGGACATACGTTTCAGCAAGATCTTACCCACATGCACTTGGTGAGAGTTTTTATTGCTTGTTTTCATGCTGGCCAAATTGAGAAAATTTGGTGCATTATGGGCAGAGCACTCCAACCAGCTAGGAGTTTTGATGATCTAATGTGCCAGGAATGCAGGAAGAGCTACACCAGAGTGACAATTGTTGCAGGGGGTGGAAATTAATCCTCAACATAAACAAATGTAATGTATTGTGAATACATAGACAGAAAGATGCCTTCTTGTATTATTACACAATTGCAGAACAATCAATGGAAGCAATCTCTTCCATGAAATACCTAGAAGTATGCATACAGAGTGTTTGAAATGGAAACACCACATAAAATTAATTGTGAGTTAGGCAGATGCTAGACTGAGATTCATTGGAAAAATGCTCAGGAAATGTAGTCCATCAACAAAGGAAGTTGCTTGTAAAACACTCGTCCAACCAGTAATTGTGTACTGTGACTAATACTTGAAAACTGCTCATCAGTGTTGAATCTGTACCAGATAGGACTGATGGAAGAAATATGGAAGATCCAAAGAGGAGTGAAGCATTCCTTACAGCTTCATTTAATAAGTACAAAACTGTAACAGAGGTGATCAACCAACTTCAGCATCAGATACTGCAAGAAAGGCATTACACATCACAGTGTGGTTTATTTTAGAGTTCCAAAGGCATATGTTCCTAAAAGAGAGAACAAATATATTGCTTTCTTCTTCTTACATCTTGGGAAAAGACCACGAAGATAAAATTAGAGAGATTAGAGCCCACTCAGAGGATTGGCAGCAGTTGTTCATCTAACAAACTATTCAAGATTGGAACAGCAAAGTGGGGAAATGGCTGATGCATGAAGTACATTCTGCCACACAACACAAGGTGGCTTGTGGAGTACAGATGTAGATGTTCCTCATTTCCAGCCACAATGATAAATGAATGAAGCCCTGGTGAAAGATGTGGTTCCATTCCAGTCTGAGCTGATATTGTGTGATGAGGGTAGTGTTCCTGTGCAGCTGGTCCTTAGAGGCAGTCAGAGTGCTAGCAGTGTGTGTGTGTGTGTGGATATGATTCACCTGAATAACTTAAGGAAAATGCTGGGATGCTTCCACTGAAAGTGCATAGTTGATATCCTTCTCCATCTTTCTCCAATTTAAGCTTGTTGGTGTTATGACTTCAAACCATAATTTTCTTTCATCCCTTCTTGAAGTGATGCGTAACCATCTGCCTTGAATAGGTCACACAAAACCCTTAGGATAACTCCTTCCAGTTAGTTAGAAACAATAAAACCATCTTAACATGATTTTGAATAAGACACTGGCCTTCTCTTGCGACCATATTCTACTAGAGGTCACACCAACTTGTCACATTTGTGGCACATTGCTTCCAGTGCACTTCAGTTTATGTGACTGTGAGTCATTTAGTAATAAGAGGGTAGCAACTGGCTGCACAAACAATGACTTTAAAGCCAACATTGTTGATAACATTCTCAAAAAAAGAAAGGTGCTGTGTGTGTTTTATAGGTAAAATTTCTGATAGGCTAAATAACATTTTAAAGGCAAAGGGCTTCCCTGTATTTTTTTAAACTCCACAGACATCAAGTAGATGTTTCTTCAATTCATCTTCCAGGAGTTTCAGTCCTCGTACATAGGACAGATGGGTGGTCAATCTGTAAGCGGCTTATAGTACACCATAGAAACTAGAGGTTAAAGACACCAGATTCTTTTTTTTTTTTTTTTTTTTTTTTTTTTTTTTTTTTTTTTTTTTTTTTTTAAATGAGAATGACAAACATGTATTATAAACACCAGAAATTAAAGAAACAGATATGTGTGTGGTAATTCAGTTGGGTTGTAGCCCGAGGAAAAACACACTTAATACTGTAACACTCGATATATTTCATACAAACGTCCACATTACTGTAAATCATACAGCGAACTGATAAGCAAGATGGCGTGGGCCGTTAGTCAAAGAACTTGCGATGGCGGAGATATGTCGTTCATACTTGTCGATGTCACACCTGTATGTGCTACTGAATGAGCAGACTTATTTCAATTTTTCATTCCTTTTAGATAACGTTGTAACTTCTACTATGGAGGAGAAACTTGGTGCCTTCATTCATAAATAAGTTATCACACAAATACCCATTCTTTTGCACATAGTTCCATTCCAATGTATCTCTAAGTCAGAGTAAATGCTATCTGAATGAATGTCATAAGGCTGTACAATACAAATATACCTGTGTCAGAAATAGTTAACAGAGCTAACTTTTATAGTTTAAGCCAAGAAATGATGGATTAAGAAGTTGACAGATATTTATCTTTACTTGGTTGCCATCTTTGGCATCAGCTGTGTGCTGGAAAATGAGAGTACAACCCAAAACCTGTGTTGTACAAAAGTAATGAAGTTTTGGGAAATGGGAAAAAGTGTTCTATTTAATTGACAAAATATAATGTTTCACCAAAAATCCACAGTTGAGTCAATTAAAATGAACAGAAAAAAATATTAGCAAAAAGCCTACAATTATGCTCCACTTATATAAAGTTCATATTGATTCCTATTTCAATCTCTTGCCTCTCATTCATAGATACAGAAATTCACCAGAGAAGACGCAGCTCAGAATTAAATGGCCTCCTACAAAAAACACCTGTAAGACCTGTAGCCCCTGCGCACGTCCCAGAGGACACTAGAATGGTGAGTATGCCATTTTGAATTTCCATATCCTTAATGTTTATTTGTAAACAAATAAATGTTTGAGAAAATATGTTGAAAATAAAAAAAAAATGTGTAGTTAAGACTCCTTTGGTTTGACAACCATTAGTACAAAGTTTACTGGTACTTGAGTAATTACATGTATCTTTCATATCATAATTTCCATCTCATCCTGTCCTCCAGTTATTGCTTGATGAGTGATACTCTATGCTCTCTTTGCAGGATGAATGAGCTTCCTATTCTGAAGCTAATGTTTCCAGCAGCTTTTGTCTGGTTATAACTCTTCTGTTGCCTTCTAGATAGACTTTTTTGTTTATTTATTTAACTGTAATTTAATTTTGGAGAGAGATGTCTCCCCAAAAATTACAAGACATTACAGTGGCTTTTCAACAAGTGCCTTGTAACTCCTGCATTGTGGACCCTCATATTATGTTCGGGAGTCTTCTGTATCTGGTTTCATTCTTGAACTAAAAGCCTTGCTCACAGCTCATATTGGCTTAACAAGACCAGCACTTATTAAGGGTGTGCAGCCTGTTGGCATGATTGCTGGCTTTGTTTTTGTTATCTGTTTCATTCTGAATCTTTTTTTGTAACAGGAAGTACCAAATTCCATGCAGTACCATTCTGACAGTTTAGAGCATACCATTCAGATGCTCCTGATGTTCATAATGACAACGCCCTTGTTTATTCTGCGTACTTAACTATATTTATAGCTCTAAATTAAATAATTATCTTACAAATTCAAAAGAATAAACAATGTCTATGTAGATGTAGATTCAGCTGCAGATAAATGGCAAGTGTTGTACAAATGCACCTTAAAAATAAGAAACTGTCACTACCTTTCAAACTTTCACTCTTCTTCTGACTGGAGTAAACAAACACACACACACACACACACACACACACACACACACACACACAATATGTTTACCTCCATTGTGTGTGTGTGTGTGTGTGTGTGTGTGTGTGTGTGTGTGTGTGTGTGTGTGGGCGTGCGCATGCGCGGGCGTGTGTTATAGCTAGAATAGTTTCCTGCCTGATTTTGTCATATTATTTCCATTACTGCAAACTTTAAACAAATGATGTTGTACAATGTTCTGAAAACGTATTGCTTTTGAGATTGTGTGAATAAGTTAATCCTCCTCATCTGCACTTTACATGTTAGGCCATTTGTGGTCTGTAATGGTTCCATTCTTTTTCTCGGCCTGCAAGGATCTCGTTTCACTTTTGGTTTAGAGCTCTTTACCTGGGAGTGTTCTCTTTGAATCCATTCTTTGTAGACATTTATTCCATTTCTGTTTACATCCAGTTTTTCTTTCACACTCCAAATTTTCAACTCCTTTTGAATATCTTCTTTTGTATTTTATCTATTCTTTTACATCCCTTCACCACTCTAAGAAATCTCATTTCTATTCCTTGTATTTGTTTTTCTTGCTTCCTATTCAATACTTTGCAATTTACTTTCATATAATAGGGCTGGCAGTGTGACTGTTTTATAAAACTTAAGTCGTGTTTCTTTCTGTGTTTTGTGGTTTAAAGCTATATTAATTGTTCCATAGATACTTCCAAATCTATTCAGTTTAATCTACATATCTGCTTCATGTTCATGTGTAGTTAAAATATTTTACTTGATCAGTTTCTTTCCATTAACTACTATCTTAGTTCCCACCAAATATTTTTCCCACGCTGTGCCATTGACTTAGATTTACTGTAAGATATTTTCATATGATACTCCATACATATTTTATTTAGTTCATAAATTCTTTTGTGTAATTTATTTTCTCTTGAAAAAATTAGTGTAACAATATTATGAAAAGGAAAGTTGCTACTCGCCATGTAGTGGAGATGCTGAGTCGCAGTTAGGCACAACAAAAGGACTGTCACAGATAAAGCTTTCGGACAGTAGAACCTTCATCAAAAATAGGTGACACACACACACACACACACACACACACACACACACACACACACACACACACACACACACACGCACGCGCGCGCGCTCGCTTTTGATGAAGGAAAATGTGTCTCTTTGTTTAAACTTATTCTGCTTTTTAATAACTATCGTACAACAAAAAGTGCATTAGTTGTTGATCGTCCCTTTGTAAATCTAATCTGTTCTTCCACTAAACATTCTACTATTGTTTTCAGATCTGTGTTTAAAATTCTTGCATAAAGCTTATATACTGTGTCAAGTGAGCTTATCACTCTGTAGTTTTCACATATATCTTTTTCCCGTCTCTTATATAATGACATTACTTTTTCTTCTTCCGGTTTCGTGGGACATCTTTTTGCTTCCAGCACATGTTAAACAAATGTAATGGTTTAAGGTGTAGTGATAATCCTGAGATAATTTAATCCTTATCTTTATCTGTTTGTTCAGAACATATGGTCTCAAAAATTAATCGCTGATTTATGTGTCTGCATTTTTTTTTTTTTTTTTTCCGCTAACTGAAACTTTGTACCAGGAAAATAATTATGCCTCGTAAATGAGCATCAGTTGGTAGGTCTACCAACCAAGCACGAAAGAGAAACCAATCACATGCTTCTCAAGGAAGGGTGGATTACGAAGAAAGAATGAATCAGATTATTTACAGATTACTTATTCAACTGCATCAGAACTGGAAGACCAATTCATAGCAAGAAATTTATCTGATCATTTACAAGCTGGTTGATTGCTTGCTTTGAATCAGAAGTGAAATGCACAGCTATAAATGTAGCTGATCACTTATGAGCTACTTGACAATGTGCGTTGGAATCAGAACAGCAACAAACAGTTAAGGTGGACGCAGAACATTTCTGTGCTAAACAATCTCGATCGACAGCTTCCATCCAAGTTTAGACGTCAGCCACATGGATATTGTGGTGCATGAAACTTATACCCTGAAGCTCCTTGAATGTGCTGCAGAAATTGCAAAAGTAAAATTCTGACTTTGCGTATGCCACCTGATCCTCTTCCGTCAATGCTTTCACACAACCCTACTGATTCCAGACATTTTATGTAACAGATTTGCAAATCCAATTTGGCACTCCAATGATACTGTTTGGAGCCAACAAATTATTCAAAGACCAATATATGACAACTTTGAACATTCAAGTGTAAATATGTTATCACAAAGGATCAAGTCGTCTTGCTCCCAGTGTTGAACATAAATTTCTAAAAATTTACTTCTTGTGCAATAATGATATGCAAGTTCATCAGCAGTGTGGCACGATTCCAGACACCAAACATAATATATTATCTACTTTGCAAATTCTTTTGCACTGACTCAGTCCCTGACAAAATTGTTCAAAACGGCAGTTGAACATATGCCAGCAGATAATTATACAACCCATATAAGAACTGATGAAACACTAATTACACAGCATGCTAAACACTACAACACACCTACCATCAATGAATTAACTATTGTTATGAATGGAGAACAATGTGATGCATATGATGTAATTGTACAGCAATATAATAGCACAACTGTACATGTCACTGAAACACATCAATTTTATGATGTGTCACAGTAGCCCATAATTTTTTGTGAGGGAGAGGACGTATACCACTTTATTATTATGCAAACTAACCCAACTACAGATAAGTACATTCATCATTACTTGCACATGTTTCAACATATAAAACCAAAACGCTATTCTTTCATCTGATTCACATTTTTCTAATTGCTTCTTCCCTCTTAGTCCTTCTTACAGCTGATAAACTTAATAAAAAAGTATCAGTATTGAATTTTCATTCATATTGCAGAATGATACATCAAAATGAAACTAATCATATACTGCAATGCTGTCAGTTGTTTCATCAATACATGATGGACATGTATGCTTTCAACTGAATCTGAATGTCTCCTCTTCTTTTGATTAAATCAAAAATCTTTGCATTCTGAGGAATACACTCATTTATAAGGCATGATTCGAATGTTGGAAACATGAGTGACATTGGACAAATGGTGATATTTCCGTTGACATTCACTGGCAGTCAATGACACATGTACGAATGTGCACAAGATGCCATCATATAAGTGTGTTCATGTGGATGTCCCAGCTTATCCATCACATTCACATGCATCCAGCCTGGGACAAGATGATTGACATGATTTTACTGCTCACCTTTTCAAACCAAAACTCACTAAATTGATGGATTTAATTGTGAAGCATCACATTTATTGTGAAATTCAATGCTGGATCTATGCCGTGGAGTGGCAAAAGAAAGATCTGCCTGTTGCAAACAAAAATACATTCAGCTCAAATTGATGATGTAATTATTGGAGAAATACCAGATTATGAAGGGGATTGATTGTTGTTCGATATTGTCACCAAACATGTGGTGCTATGAACCAGCAATCATTACACATGCATGAAAAAGTATATGAAAGAACTGATTCACGAAACTGACACTGGTGATACTGGCTATCTTCAAAACTGATGCTGTGATGGAGATTGCACAGCTCCAATCAAAATGAGAAATGCCAATACCGAAGCTGACAACATATTGATTTTACCATATTCACCTTTGTTATCAAAAACATTTAAAGCACATATAAATGTGGAATATTGCAGTTCGATAAAACCAGTAAAGAACATATGCAAATATATGGACAAGGTAGCGATGTGGCAGTACTCAGAGTTAATAATGTGGATGTATGCATAGGTGAAATTATACAATTTCAATCTCGTCGATACATCAGCAACAGTGAGACACTGTGGCACATTTTGAGTTTACAAACTCACAGTCGGCATCCCAGTGTTGTTCATCTTAGTGCTCACCTTTGAATTACTAGGAGCACACATCTTATCGCTGTGTTTCCTATTCTTCCATCTAGCAAAGTATGTATCCGGAGTGGTTGCAAGCGGGTACCTAAGGCTCCAATGATCTTACAGTTTCGTATCGGCAATGTCGATAACTCTGTCATATGGGATAGCCATTTAAATAAATTGTTGGAGATCACATTTATCGAAGTTCTGGTATCCAAGATTACTCTGATTTGATTACTTTGTCCTTGATTTCTACATCATTATATACAGGATTTTACTTACTTTCAAATCGCCTCTGTCTGTTTCTGTCCTGCTCATAATTTCTTCTGCTGTTCCATACAGTTTCTTCCATTGTTGTGACCTTTATTCATATTGAAATTACAATGAAATCCAGACCATTAGCTACTTACAGGCGTTGATAAATATCAATGGGGACAGTTGAAAATGTTTGCCCCGACTGGGACTCGAACCCAGGATCTCTTGCTTACATGGCAGACATTCTGCCTGACTGAACCATCAAGGACACAGAGGATAGTGTGACTGCAGGGATTTATTTCTGGCATGCTCCTCGTAAGATCCACATTTCCAACTTACTGTCCACACACTATACTCATGGCAGTCAGCCTACCAATTCCCATAAGAGTTTGAGCAATGTGAGTGCATCTGCACTGAAGAGGATCATTGGCCAGTAAGCCTTATTTATATGAAGACGGTATCTGTTCTTTTGGACACACCTTGCAGCTCTCGAAGAATGAAATTACAATGAAATACAGACCATTAGCTGCTTACAGGCATTGATAAATATCAATGGTGGCAGTTGAAAATGTGTGCCTTCACTGGGACTTGAACCCAGGATCTACTGCTTTCTTCATGGCTGACGCTCTATCCAACTGAGCTTACCAGCCATTGATCTTCTTCAGTACGGGTGCACTCACATTGCTCAAACCCTTACGGGAATCGGTAGATTGACTGCCGCGAGTAATGAGAATAGTGAGAAGGGGCACTACAAATGTAGAGTGTGGACAGGAAGTTGGAAATGTGGGTCTCATGGGGAGCATGCCAGAGATAAGTCCCTGCAGTCGTACTGGCCTCTGTGTCCTCAATGGGTCAGTCGGATAGAGCATCTGCCATGTAAGCAGGAGATCCTGGGTTTGAGTCCCGGTCAGGGCACACATTTTCAACTGCCCTCATTGATATTTATCAGTGCCTGTAAAGGATCTGATGGTCTGGATTTCATCGTAATTTCATTCTTCGAGAGCTGCAAGATTACCAATGGTATCTGTTCTTTCGGACATGTCTGAAAAAGGGTATTATTCGTGTTGGTTCAATTAAAATTATCCATTTGTCTTCCATTCATTCTTCTGTTATTATAGTTATAAGCTCTCTGCCTATTTTCCATTTGACAGGATTTATTGTAATTATTTCATCCTCTTTGTTTGTAGCAAATTGATTGAATCCACTGCAGACATGAATTATTCCTCATTATCTTTTGAAACATGCAGCAGTTTTTCCCTGATCTCCATCAGAAGCTGAGCTTTGATGATCACTATCACACTTTGGTGATCTATTGGTTGATCTCAATATCTTGCTTTATTCAAATATTTTTTTGAGTATCTCCTTAACTTTGCATTTCAGTAAGAGAAGGGTTCCGGGTTATGTACTTCCTTCTTCAATCTCTCCTGACTGCCTCTTGATCACCTGATAAATATGACAGGATTTAAAGTCTTCTTTTCTACAAAAAATATTTGGAATTGCCTACGGTTTAACATTTTCTCTTCCATGATAGATCTGGTATAATCATTCATAGGTGACTTACTTCCATACATATGTTCATTTGGGCTTGTATCTGGGTACTGCTTATCAGCTCCATAATTATATATTGAGCCCTGATTTCTACCTTTAGATGTCCACTCTGGGCTGGCTTCCTTTCTTTCCTCTGTAGCCGCCTCCTGCAGTTCTTCAATCCTTTGAGTGCACGTTTGCAAATTCTGTGTAACTTCTCCTTTTTATCTTTGGAACTTGGTTCCTATCTGCTTGCAGACTTCCTTCAACGCTTGATCTATTTGGCGATATAATGGTAGGCCTTCACTCACTATATTCTCTACTGCTTCCTTGATTCCTTTATTAACAGACAATATCTCCTGCTGTTCCTTATCCACTGCCCAGTCATCTAATTGTTGCTTAAACTGCTGGGTTTTTTCTTGGAACTTTTGTTCCATTCGTTTATTGGTTATACCCTTTACTTTCTCGGCTAACTCTGCCTGTTCTGTAACTAAATTTCTCACAGTGGTGGTCAGATTTGTTACTTTAGCCACTATATTTGCCTGTTCCACAGCTATGGTTCCTACATTTGCAGAAATATCCACCTGCGCAGCTGACATATTCGCTAGTTCAGCAAACAGTTTCGTCTGAGTAGCAGACATGTTGGACTGTTCTGAAGCTAAATTCTCAACTGTTGTTGAAATATTCACTTGCATAGCAGATATGCAAGACTGTTTCAGAGCTAAATTTTCAACTGTTGTTGAAATATTCACTTGGGGAGCAGATATGCGAGACTATTCTGAAGCTAAATTTTCAACTGTTGTTGAAATATTCACTTGCATAGCAGACATAGTCATTTGAATAGCAGACATGTGATTCTGTTCGGCAGCTAAACTAGTTACGGTATTCATCAAAAGTTTGATTTGATTTAAGAGCTCAACCATAGGATCTTGGGATTCTCCTTGGTCAGCATCTACCGTTTGCCCTAGGTTTTGTTCATTACCACTGGGTTGCACATTTGCTTCCTGTTCCCTTTGCATTTTAATCTGTGATCTGGTATTAACTATAAGAGATCACTTGTTCACTATTCTTTTAATTACTTTACTCTTGGTGCAATTTAGCTTTACCCCACTAAAATACACATCAGATTCTGTACCCCAGAATATCTCTCCACATTTGTGAATACATAAAAAAACACATATCACTCTGCATGTAATAAAACATATAATGACTAAAGCTACAAATATTCCTAACCTAGTCATTACATACAAAGACCAGACTAATGTGTGCAATGAGTTATCATGTCATTCTTGTGCTTGCCTTTACTGCGGAGTACAACTGAATGAAGTTCATAAAAACATAAAATATGCATTTATCACAACAAATCACAAAATATACACTAAATACATGCAACTGAATCATCATGTATTAATTTGTGTTTGGCCTGAAATAGTTGACAGTGTCTATGTTTCACTCCTTGTAGGTCCTGTCACGTTTTAGCCATTTTTATAATATTACTGCTCAAAAGAAGAAATTAATGTTTTTGAATTTGGTAATATTAAACTCATTGTTATTAAACTAGTGTGTGTAGTGTCTGTTTGTATCTCTGTGAAGGACTATAACCCAAACGGCGTCGACTTCTCCCACAGCGTACATAATTTTGTACACATAGACAAGCTACTCGCATGGTGGAGAAGCAGCTGCCAACTCTGATGGTTGCCTGTAAAATTCTTGAAATGTAAGAGAAAGAAAACTTCTATAGGATCTTCTCGAATTGGAACACTGCCATTCACATTTGGTCATTCGATGATTGTCTGTGAGTGAAATGAGTTCTTTTTAGCACAGAAAACTTTCTCTATGCTTTTGACGGTGTTATTGAAGCAGGTTCTACAGCGAACATCGTCCACCGAATGTTCAAAGTCCTGTACAAGCTTGTAGTACATAATAGTTCATTACAGAAACCTTTGATCAAAATTAAATATGTGCAATTACCTTTGAAATTCAACAGACTGTATTATGACCATTACTAAACTCCACATTAACATTACATAATGCTTGTGAATTTCAGAACAACACAAATTATACAATATGGTGGCAAACAATGACTGTTTCATTGCACACACTTCCTACATGTCCTCTCATTATCCTGTCTCGTAACAAAGTCCCAGTTACATTCCGATTTTATTACTTTTCTTCGCTTTCCATGGAGCAATGCTAAGCCAAGAAACAAATATTTTGCTCACGCAGGCGAAACGCACCACATCGCAATATATATTAACTTTAAACCAATAACAATAGGAAGGTCATTGACCTGATATGCTGATCTATCCATTATTTTTACCGGCTAGCACAGGGTAAGGACTATTATATCCTCATCAGTTTGCTGTTAGCTAAAATACACTCTCAAAATGGAATTGTCTCGTGTGTCATCAGGTATTGCAGCTACATTATTGGATGGTGGTTGGACATTGCATTTGGTGTTCAAGCTGCTTTTGAGTATACGTTTTGGGGAGGCTCAAAATTTAATATTTATAAACAATCTGGCATTGTGAAAGTATTCAACATTTGTGTATTAATTGTCTTGGATGACTGCACTATGGCCCATAAGAAATTGGTTGAAGTGTGTAATCAAACTCTGTGAGATTTATGAGGAAATACACTGCTGTTTGGTGGAGCTGTCATTTTATTAGCAGGTGGCTTCCAACAGACTCCTCTATCACTCATACCACAATCAACACTAGCTGTTGGATTCAATGCTTGCTTTAAGGCATCACATCTTTGGTGACAGGGATGTCCATAAACTCACATGTAAGACCATTATGTGGATACGTCTAAGCAGAATGTGCCAGTCATATTTTCAAAACAGCTGTTGGACATTGGTAATAGAAAAGTTCTAGATAATGCTGTCGCAAAATATATTTCATTTCCATTAAACTTTTGTGTAATTTTTTTCTCAATTCAACAGTTAATTGAGGAAGTTTTCCAAAAAATTGCCACAAATTACAAAAATCGTCAATGCAGTCAGCTATACCACCCATGAACAAATTTCAGAAGAGTCTGTCTCCTATTAATTGACTGACAGTGATGTGAATGTGGATTATATTTTAAACTGTCCAATTGAGTTTTTGAATTTTTCTGATGTCTCACCACATACATTGTCACTCAGATTGGGACACTAATAATTCTTTTTGTGCAAAATTAACCCACCATTCAGTGGAATGAGGCTTAATGTCAACATTCTTGGCGTGCCACTTGTGAATGGAAAGTCAGATAGAGAAGATGTGCTGATTCTACGTATTCCTATGATTCCCATCAACATGCCATTCCATTTCAAAAGACTACAGTTCCTATTTGCCTAGCATTCTCAGTGCCCATCAACAAAGCACAAGGACAATCACTTCAAATGTGTGGATTTAATCTGGAAAATCGATGATTTTTACATGGTCAGTTATATGTTGTATGGCCACAAGTGGGAGAACCAAAATATTTATTTGTTTTTGTACAAGTTGGAAAGACCAAAAATATTGTATGCCCCAAAGCACTTGAATCAACTTAGTCACATATAATGCAATGATGAAGGAATCATTGTTTTATTTATTTTCTACATATATAAGTGCCTGCTTCGTTTATGTATATCTATTCCCAATAAATTACAAAATAGCTTAAAGAGGCATTGCAATGCATGCCAAGCATTAGCTAGTAAAGAATAAAATTATTATTTTTAGTATTACAATTCTAAATATTCAGAGCTGAGATGATTACATCTGCCATTTATCTTGTGTAATGCTTTAGAATGCATACTGAAACTTGAAACCCTATACTGAACCATCACCAAACACAGTGAGGGCAAGGAGCAAATCAAGTGATTGTAGTTTTTAGGTAAAAAATACACTTATTTTTCTTACGAGTGTACTATATTTTCCATTTAGACTCTGATACTTCATCCTTCATGTCTGTCTCCCGAAATGTAGAACTAATAGTTCCAAAAGTGAGTATAAGGTATCTACTTTTATGCGTTATTCATGTTCTAAATGTAAGTACTGGCCAGCAATTCTGTCTCTCATAAAAACAATGATAATAATAATAATAATAATAATAATAATAATAATAACAATAATAATATTTACTAATTATGAAATATGCCAGCCAGAGTGGCCGAACGGTTCTAGGTGCTACAGTCTGGAACCCCGCGACCGCTATGGTCACAGGTTCGAATCCTGCCTCAGGCATGGATGTGTGTGATGTTCTTAGGTTAGTTAGGTTTAAGTAGTTCTAAGTTCTAGGGGCTGATGACCTCAGAAGTTAAGTCCCATAGTGCTCAGAGCCATTGTCAAATACAATCTCTAGAAATAATGCAGTTTCAGGACATCATACAGATTATTCTTCTGAATACGAGATGTGGCTATAAAATAACGGCACTGATGCTCTCACAGAGTAAGTACACACGCACCAAAGATAAAGAACAAATAGCTGTGAAGTATGAAACCTTCTCAGTCTAATTTGGCATCTCTGATGCGGTAGACAAATCAGTGTGGCCATGGCCCTCATTTGTGTAAGAGATGTTATTTTGTTTTGCTGGAAAAATGATGAGTGTAATAATAGAGCAACAAATTGTTTTGAAGTTTCACATAAAACTGGGAAAAACTGCTACTGAAACCTATCTTGTACTGGAAGAAATGTATGGCAAAAACTGTTTTTCATGTATGTGAGTTTCTGAGCAGTTCAGGCATTTCCAATGTGTCCAAAAATATATTGAAGATGACTTGTGTCGAGGATGCCCTTCAATATCAAAAATGGGAGAAAATATTTAAAAAAGTATATAAGTTGATTTTGTCCGGCCATATTTAAGTATCTAATTGATGGCTGAAACTGTAGGCAATGACAAAGAATGCATAAGGCAAATTTTATGTAACTAATTTAAGTGAGAAAAGTGTGTGCAAAACTGGTACCAAAAATTTTCACAATCAAACAAAAAGCAGCTTGTGAAAACGTTTGTACTGACACTTTGAATACCATTGAAAATGATCCTAATTTCTTAGAAAGGGTGATAACATGTGACAAATCTTGGTTTTGTTCTTATGATCTAGAAAATAAGCACCAATCTATGCAATGGAAGAGCCCAACTTCACAAGAGCAGAGAAAGTTCAAATGATCAAATCAAGATTCAAAGCGATGATGATTGCTTTTATTGATATTCATGGAATTGTGTATTTTCACTCAGTTCCTGAAGTCAAACTATTAATCAACATTACTACCTTGAGGTTCTTGTTCAGCTTTGTGAGAAAATAAGGAAAAAAGTAATTCAAATTCTGGAAGAACAAATCATGTGTTCTGCTGCAAGACAGTGGACTGACTCATACTGTATTGTCTGTTAAGATGTGTACAGCATCCCAGTGTTAGACCACCCACCTCATTCACCTGATGTAGCACCATGTGATTTTTCATTTTTTTTTTAAATTCTCCAAGTCAAATCAGCATTAAAAGGAAAGGAACAAGATTTCAGTCCGTTGAAGCAGTGAAAGAAAAACTGGCACATATCATCAAAGAGCTCACAGGGGAAGACTTCCAGCACTGTTTCCATCAGTGAGAAATTCACATGGATCGTTGTAGGGATAGAAAAGGTGTGTATATTGATGGTGACAATAATTATTTATGTATGTTTTTGAAAGGAAGTGTTTTACAGCAATTGTCCCATCATTTTATTATAGTCACACCTTGTATGTTAGTTTGCAAATTAAAAGCTATAGATTTGTGTATAACAATAAATTTCACATTTTAAGGCATTTTACATTTGTTAGTAAATGAATGATGGTGCTATAAATATTTTTAATCATTAGATCACTTATGAATTACCTAAAACTTGTCGTACTTACAAAGTACTTTTCATAAAGAGAATGAACTCATTAGGGAATAAAATTCTTTTTAGTTATTAATTGAAATTCTTTTTAGTTGTCTTTTAACTTGCTAATTGGAAGGGCTGTGAGGTATTTTAATACACAAAGACAGCACCCATTTCATTGTTAGAAGTAATGAGATGTTCACATTTATTAATGAATCTGGCTGGAGAGGAGGTCTATCCACAGTTTGATTGAAGCTAGTTGTGACCAAATGATACTTTTGATTGTGACTGTACAAGGAAGAAAACCTGAAACTCTATTTAAATTCATGGTGAAAATGTCAGTGGACTCCTGCTGGTTTTACGGACTATATCAATTTACATTTTTATTTTACTGTAGCATTGAGATAGGTTAGATGGGCACACCTGTGAAGATTGAAATCTCCCGCATTGACTTATGTGGGTATTGGCTGCCCCAATTACTTGATCCTATTGGAAACCATGATGGCTCATTTTAGTCTCTCAAACTGTCACATTGTGATTGCACATGTTATTGAAATGCAGATTGTGCATATTGTAGATGGTGGCACTGTATCTACAGCATTGCCTTTGTTGGTGTTTGTGTGCTTTTGATTGTATGAAGTGCATTCTGTTTCATTATTCCTTTACTTCTTATGTCAGTGCTAAGAGTTGGAATGTCTTTCTTAAATTTTGTTGGTGAAATAGTTATCTCAAACAATACATCTTACATTTGTTTGTATATATTATAGATCAAATTGTAACTACGATATTTTCTCTAGGGAACCTCAAACAATCGCTGCATCCAGACTGTGGGCTTGGTACCCATCTCAAGCTCAAAGATACATGTTTCCCTTCAGAGAAAGGTCCAGCACAATGTGCAACAGAAGACAATACAACATGAGCATTAAACTGTAACACTGTACCAGAAGTCATTTCACTTCAGCGGTATGGTCACCAGAGAAGTAACTCAGATGATGTGTTCTTAGTTGTAGCAGCATCTGTGTGTGTCATTTTGACAGCAAGCTTTGCTATAATGTGTGGCTTTGCAATTTGTAATTATTTAGTTCTATTTGTTAAAATCAGTGGTCTTTTTGAAGGAAATTTTACAGTGAAAAAGTACTGAAATGCTGTTTCTACTGTAGCTTTTCAGATATTCTGACAAATAACTGTGAAATTAGGAAGTCATATGTCTAATGATGAACTGTCCGAAGAATATTTTTAATTTCTCCCAAAACTGTTTCTTGTTGACTTTGACATATAAATTCCTAGAAAAATTAGTACAAGCTTCCTATATTTTAGAAACTAATTTATTTTATAGCATTTACAGTTTGGAGTGAGTAGCGTTTTCATTATTGCATTAAGAGATTTTGATATATATCATTTTATTGTATTTTTTCTGAATTCTCTTTTGATGTCACATTTGATCATTTCTATCTTTTTCATAATTTGTAAATGATGAGAATTGTATGTAGCTCATGTTTCACATTCCCTATGTATCTTTGTCCAATCATAAAGAAGTACAAACTGATGATCAGTGGAGTACATCTGATAATATGGATTTTTACCACTGTTCTCATCACACTCATTCAGTTCAGTTCTTGGGAACATTATATGGAAATATTGTTGCTTCCTGATGAAGCTGCAATGTTTTTACATCAATAACAAACTTTCTTTCACAGTAAATTTTATACACCAGAATACATGTCCTGTATATTTCTTTTAAAAGAAATGTTGCAGTGCAATGGACAACAGTGAGCAATACATTTGTTTCCTTACAGTATTATGCATATCATAATACCTCAAGTGGTCTCACTTTTGACTGAAGAAGTTCTACGAGTCTGAAATAAATTGAATGTTTAGCATATCTTTAATAATAGTTTGTATAATAATTTACAAGTTTTAAAATGAAATTGTTTTGATATATTACTGTATACATGTATGATATATAAATAAAAAATAAACTGAAACAAGGTTTATGCCATACATGACCCAAAAAAAGTAACTTGGGATACATTTTGCAAAAGTTTCTGGTCAACATTGTTTTTAATTTTCACATATTCTGTGTGAAACATTCTTGACACACTTTTCACGTGAGAAGTAAAGCAAAGAACTATAAATTACACAGCTTTCTTTCATTATTAATATCAGAAGAGTGGATGGAAAAAATATTAATTAACAAAATACTTTCAACTGCTGTTAAAAGCATTAATAAATTCTAATTGTGATAACAGCATAAAAAAAATAATGTTACACACTCACAGAAGAGTAAAACATATTGCACTGAATGTACAAGCAAACTGTAGCAACTAATAGACAGTTTGTTGTTCTCCTCATGCAAGTGGGAACCGTTTTGCAAACAGCACAATTTGAGCCTATCTCTAAAGCTCTTAGCCTCAGCAGCAGTGTACCATGAGACCATTGTTAAACTTGAGGTAGCTTCAGTTTAGAGGTACAGATTTGGCACATGTGTTCACTTCCAGGGCTTCCTCATATTTCTTCCAGAACTTTGGTGTAAAATACAGAAACTAACTATTAAAGGTAACATAGGTGTTTAGGAGTTTGCTGTTAGATTTCAGTATCAACAATGTAACTTTAGGACTAATTGCAGTTTCCTGTTGTGAATAGCTTTCAAGCCAGTGTTGTGAAATTCTGTAACTTTACAGAGTGTTCTGAAACTATTTGTTCAGATTAATACAGGAGGTAGAGAACATCAAAACAAATATACTTCAGCAAGGAACATATAATCTCAGAAATCAACTTGTAATGTTAGAGAACATTTTGTTAGCAGTGCTGATGTAAGCTGTTGTGTTGGTCTCACTGACTGGCAATGTGTACTGACATTTGAAACTGTTCTGTATATGAATGGTTGGCCCTGAGGTCTGCTTGGAAACAAACCAATTCATTCCCAATAATCACCAGCTTGTGACAACAATGATGACTTCATTGTAAACACACCGATTCAGTCACAATCATTACTGCCTTGTGACAACAACAGTGAATATGGACCAGTTTACGTATGCTGAAGCTGACATGCATTTGGTATACAGGTCTGTGAAATGAAGTGTACGAGCTGCAGTGAGAGAATATCAACAGCAATTTCCCAAATGATAGGATCCACATCACCAAACATTCTGACATCTCCATCACCTGCTATATGAAACAGGCACTTTCTGTGCAAGTATGCATGATACAGATCGGAATCAAGCAATGCAAACTCCTGGAATGGAAGACAATATTCTGTGACATGCTGTAGGCACTCCATCTACAAGTGCACAATATACTGCACACATCCTTGACATCAGAAGTAGCCTTGGGTGGAATGCCTTACGTGATCAACAGTTCCATCTTTTCCATTTTCAGCAAATGGCAACACAAGCATTTGAACATTTTCCCCAATGCATGCAGTTCGTACAATGGTTTTCGCAACAGACTGCCCTACAAAACTTATTTCTGGCTGAGGTCCTGTACACTGATGAGGCTTTGTTTACTTGTCAAGGCTGTTTCAGTATCCACACTTCACATATTTGGGCACATGTGAAGCCATGAGGTACTCGACCTTGTGGACATCAACAGGGATTTGTGGGCAGGCATTCTTGATGAGGGGTTGACTGGTTGATTGGACCATACATTCTTCCAACTTGCCTCAAGATATCATATCTTTGTGGAAAATGTGTTGCAATAACTGCTGGAGGATGTACTTCTGAATGCTAAATAAAGGATGTACTTCCAGCACCATTGGGTGCCAGCCCATTTCAGCATTGCTGTGAGGAATCATCTGAGAGCAACCTTCAGAAATCGATGAACTGGCTGAGATGGCCCTGCCCATGCAGGTCACCCTGGTCACCTGACCTCATGTGCCCATATTTCTTCCTCTTGGGCATATGAAGCAGCTGGTGTGTGGAAGCATTGTAGAAACAGAAGCAGACCTGATTGCTAGAATTGACATCACTGCTGGTACCATTGTGGGCATGGCAGGAATCTTCAGACAGACATAACAGTAAATGTTTCGACAATACTGCACGCATCCAGGCCAATGGTAGCACCTTTGAGCAGTTCCTGTGAATGCCTTTGTTGTAATTAGCATGCCAAACTACCTTCTGCATAAATCAGAAATTCTCTTCAGGGATCATATGTTCCATAACTAAATATATTTTTTCAGTATTCTCTGCCTCCAGTATTAATTTGAATGAATAATTTCAGAACACATTGTATAGTGTGGTAGGTTTCTAGCAAGCCATGAGTAGCCTGCCCATATCCACTTCTGTTGTATCTCTCAAGTGATACCAAACTGTGCTGGGAACATCCTCCATAAAATAATATGCCATAAATGCAAGTGTTATCATTGGGTTGATTTTGTAACCATCGTACCTTACTGTTATAAAATTATGGTGCAGTATTGCTGCCCTACACTTACCATCAGGAGGCAAAATATTTAGTACTACCAACAGACACATATAAAAGAAAAGATGACATACTCAAGGGGGTAAGTTAGGAAATGTTAAGGAGGAAGGGATGAAAGAAAGCCAAATGATGAAAAAGATGACTGAGAATACTTGCAGATAACACACAGATAGAGCAAAAGAATAATTCTGGAAGGTGGTTAACTGTCTAGCAAGTAGAGCGCTTTACTTTGGGCCTGGAGATCCTGAGTTCAGTCTCAGATAGAACTGAGGATTTTTCCTCATTCCATTCTCTCAACGACAGCTCCAGGTCCATTCAGCCTGCTATGAAATGAGTACCAGGATTCTTTCCTGAAGGTAAAAGGTGGGTGGGGTGATGGGATCCTCACCATTCCCTCCAATATTCAAGATGGTGTAAGAAGATCCTTGACAGCTCATAGTGCTATTGCCTGCTTTCAGCTGTGAAGTGCTAATGGCTGCAGATGAAAATGGTAACCATCTATGGAGCTGCAACAACACTGAGGTGTTGCCATAGTGACATTTACAAAACTGCATTACATTATTGAGATTATTAGTTGAAGTAGGACCATGAAGCTGCCGCACCCAGCTCACTGCAGCCTGTCAGGGATCAACTTAACACTGATTCAACTATAGTGCTGTGGCGAGGAAAGGCTGCACTGTACCTACAGTCAGACCAGTAGCCTGTCATAGACTTGCGCTACAGGCGTTAATCTTCTTTTCTTGCATGAATGTTCCTTTTGATGCATTATTCTTAAACACATTTCTCTGTTGTCTTATCTTGTCCCTCTTTCTCTCTGATTTTTTCCCCATCTCCCTTTTTGTTTTCATCCTTGTTGTTAATTCCACTTTTCATTCTACTTCTACTTTCTCTTCTTCTTGATACATCTTTACTTCTCACTCTGTCCTGCCATCTTTGCTGTAAAGCTAGCACAGTAGGCATCAATATCAATGTAATATCTTTGGCATCTTTCTCCCACTGATGCTACCCATTTAATCTGTTTCTCTCCTCTCCTTACTGCAGTGGGACCTCTCAACATTGGGTCAGAGTGAACTGCTCCAGTTTTCCATCCTGACCCAGCCAGTTCCTCTTTTCTTCCCTCCCCATTCCATAAAATTAATATGTTTTCCAGAAGTTGTAGAATTTTATTATGAAATGAAATTTAAAGAAGATGTACTGAACCACATGTCTAGAAAATGTTACGTGAATGCAGTTTATTGGAGATATGGCTAAAACAAGTGTTTCACAATATGCTGACCTGAAAGGCATGCCATGGACGCTGTAGGGTGGATTGGTGGTATGCCAGTCACTGTGTCAGTCTTCATTGTCCCAAAACTAAAAATGCCACAGATTGCAACAGGTACTGGAAGCCATTGAGCGATTGGCACAATGTGCTATTTTCAGGTGAGTCCCACTGCAGCAATGGCTGCATATGTGTTAGATGCTGCTCTGGGAGTTTGTATTATTGAGTAAAATGTCAGACGGATGTTGCATGCGATAGTTTTGGCAGCATTTGATACATGTGATCTCAATTCCTGAACAGCAGCTGCTACATTCTGGAAGATTAACAACTTTAGACACTGCCAATGCTTTAAGAAACTACACATTAGATATTCTATTCTTATAATGTCCAGTTATGTACCCAGCAAAGGGCAGGGGAAGTGCAGCTGCACTTCCCGTTTAAAAAAAAAAAAAAAAAGAAAACACCCTTCTTCATTTGGTATTAATCATTATGATGTATAATGACTGGTAGTAAGCGTCCTCAGAGCCATTTATTAATCAGGAAATTTCAAAACTATTGTGTCATTTGCTTGCTATTTTCTTACAAAGGAAAATACAAGATGGCTCTAGGCTCTGGAAGCTTTACAATGCTTTTTCTTCTGTTACAAGCCAGTATCAGAAAATACTTAAATGTCAGTATAGAAAGTATTAACATATAATTGGACATTACCTAGCAGGCAACAAAATAATATGTATAAGTCTCATACAAACTTGACTCTCAGGTTGGTATGAGGGCAGATAGGTCATAGGTACCATTCATAAAGTGTTAGCACTTGTATGAGTGCTGATTAATGAACATAGTTTTTCAGCAGTTTTGAGTTTTCATTTCTAAGAAACTGTGCTGTATTTTCCCCACTCCTCCCAATTCTATAAAATCAATATGTCTTCCAGAAACACCAAAAGTTTCTCTAGAAAATGTTCAGTGAAAGTTGTTTCACAGATATGCCCAGTGAAAGTGTTCTATGGTATGCTGGATTTTGGCAGAATAAATGCATGGATTCTTATGGAGCAGTTAGAGGGAACAACTGTGAACAGTTTCAATAATGAAGTAAAACATAAACACTTAAAAACATGTTCCAAAAAATATTTCCTCTAATAGATAGTGATAGTGATGTTCTCTTCTGTAGGAAAATTCCGAATTCTGATGCTTCGTGTGTTAGCATTCCCAGAGCTTGTGAAGACACATTAATCTGGCATATGCCTAATGATTGGGAGGCATTAGAGAGCCTTCAAAAGTATACAGAAAATTAACTTGTACTGTTATTTTCTGAATATGAGGAAGCAAACTTAGCAACTGCTAAAAACTGTCTCATATGTCAGAAATCCAAACCCACTAATAAATCACATCACATTGACACTCATACCTTCAGGATGTCAGGCAACCAGTTTGGTACCAAACGTTGTAGTTGACAGAGTATCAACCAAAACTCCTATTTAGTTCATACTATGTGCTGTTGTCCGGCAGAATGGGTGTAAACATTAATTAAAAGTAACGCCAGAACTATCAGAGCACAGGATAAGCATATCTATAAATAATTGGTGCTTATGGCTACTGTGGTTGTGTTGGTAGTGCATTCAGTTGACATACAAAGGGCCCCTTTATCTTGGATGTTTAAATAATCCAAAAATCATGCAAACGCTCAGCTGTGAAGATCTACATCTACATGTAGATCTTCTACATGATTACTCTGCAATTCACATTTAAGTGCTTGGCAGAGGGTTCATCGAACCACAATCATACTATCTCTCTTCCATTCCACTCCTGAACAGCGCGTGGGAAAAACGAACTCCTAAACCTTTCTGTTCGAGCTCTGATTTCTGTTATTTTATTTTGATGATCATTCCTACCTATGTAGGTTGGGCTCAACAAAATATTTTCGCATTCAGAAGAGAAAGTTGGTGACTGAAATTTCGTAAATAGATCTCGTCGCGACTCGGAGCACATTGGACAGAACTCTGGAAAAGCTGACTACTTTTATCATCCACAACTGGGTTATTGGTGATGTAAAAGTGCCGATAGAGGACATTTGTGGAATTCAGCTGGACCTCATTGTCTATGCTCTCTTTATAAGAATATGAAATCTCACAGAAATTGACAGACTGATAAATATAAATGGGGGAACATGGAAATTTAAACACAGAGATAGATCAATAAACAGGGGTTTCAAAGGCACATTTGCATGCCGAGCGTGAGTTTCCTCGGAAACGCGAAATATTAATTAAATAAATAATCAGTGACAAATAAATAAAGCCTATGGCACACAACTGCAGCGCTGTGTCGCTGATAAAACAAAAGCACAATTACGTTACTCTTATGTTTGATTAAGAAAGGGAGAGCTCTGGTTGAAGTGGTGCGAGAAGCACGTATTTTTTTATTGTCTGGCACACCGCCATATTTCATGTTATAGAAGAATACTGCGAGTTGCAACCACACTAGGCACTCGATTCTGTAAAGAATTTATATTTATAAAAGTAAGTAGGATTATGAACTGTAGGCTTATTCATTGAATATATCTGATTTAACTAACTGTGTAACTTTTTTATGTTTAGTAG
Source organism: Schistocerca americana (assembly GCF_021461395.2). Lineage (NCBI taxonomy): Eukaryota > Metazoa > Arthropoda > Insecta > Orthoptera > Acrididae > Schistocerca > Schistocerca americana. The sequence goes on along the minus strand of NC_060124.1, from coordinate 305,229,801 downwards.
ACAATCACCTCTGTACGACGTATTGGCATGGCTGGCAAATTATTGTAATATTGAGATTTAGATTATGAGTCCGCACCTACCGCAGCAGTCTTTGGAAACGATTTAATTACGAAGTCCGATTATTCAGTTTTATTTCACGGTCAACTACGAGTAACATTGCCTTTACGAAAAAGCCATTGTCAAGCGTCTGATACCGAATAATTAAACGTCCAAGATCCAGATAAGCAAATACAATTGCAATCACAATCACCATCATACAGATAGAATAATTAACAGATTTAAAATAACATTTTTTTAAATTTATTTTATTTATTTTATATTGGCGACTGCGTGTCGGACTTGTTATTTTGTCATTTGTTACATTGTTCTCTTTGTTTCATGTAAAAAATCAACTTTCTGGACCTGGACGTCAATGTATGAGAGATAACAAAATCTGAAGATATTTTCCAATTCTGAAATTTTGCGGGAAGACGCAATGAAACTTCCAGCAAAATAAGGTAAGACGCAGCATCTTTGCATTAGCAGGCTTGACCAGACGTATAATTCAGTGTATTAGCTTTTCAGTAAATTCTGTAGTGTTTCTTTTCTGCATAACAGTTTCAGTGATAAATTTCATTCTCAGTACTTTTCCCTAAACAATAACGTATGCAACAATACCAATACACGAGTGTACAATATGGCCGACTTCTGTACGATATCATGTAACATGGCCAGCAGCCACTACCAATAATCTCAAATTCAGTTTATATTTTTAAATTAACAGACAGCCATTGTTGCTACGAGCGATTCATGCTCAACTACATTTTATTTTAAAATCAGTGTCAAAAATTTTCTTGAAACATATATCACGTGTGGCATGGTAATAACTAGAAAACAATACGCAAAAATGGAACAGCAAGGACGTACTATTCAGACGCAATCCGACTCGGACGTGAGACAAGTGTTAGAAAATGACTTTACGACAGCAACCGGTAGTGATGATTCATCAAACATTGACGCAAGTGTTGACGAAAATTTTGACAATAGGCCGTCCACTACAAAAATTTCAAAATCTCAATCAGAGCCCATGTTAATGCATGACGTCACGTCTAATGACGCGGCGGGGGCAGAGACCTTGCAAACGGTAAACATTGCCGACATGTTACAAATGCTAATGAAACAAAACGCAGAAAATATGGCAACCATAAGGAAACAGAACGCCGAAAACATGGCAACCTTAAAGGCACAATTAGAGACACAAAATGAACAGTTAAAAACACAAAATGACGAAATCAAATCTGATCTCATAGCAATCAAGATAGGTAATGACACTTTGTGTAAACGTGTGGAACTTATAGACGCCACACTGACCAAACAGATGACCGAACTCAGTACTAAATTTTCCCAGCTCAATACGAGACAAGAAAAGACTACAACTGACGTAGCACTTTTACAGACACAAGTAAAAAACCTTAATGTCACGTGTGAAGTTCCTACTGAACGAATTCAAACATATCCTTCAGTACATGACAATCTTGAAAAACGAATTACTGACGTACAGAATAAATTTGACAATGTTGAACAACACCTGACTGACATCTTACAATCTGATGCCACAGCTCATTTTCAAAATATTAATAAAGAATTTCATGATTGGGTTGAGAACAAAGATAAACATTTTGATAGATGCTTACGTGAAAATTTACCAACAATTGTGCACGACTCCGTAGCGCAATACATTACTAATAACAATCAGCTGATCAGTGACGCAGTACAATCCGTCACTGCACCCATGAGACAATTCACCGATCAACTACAGTCTGAATGTAACGAAAATATCAGTCAAAATGTACAGTTCAGAAACCAATATACATTCGAGTATGATACACACATTCCGCACACGACAAATACACAAGAACAAAACACACCACGACTACAACACATACCACGATGTGGAAACACAAACACAAGCTATTATCATGGTAAACCACAGCAACATTATCGTAATTACTCGCCAGCTGAACATACCAGTAATTACAGTGGAATAAATCCATATCACAATGCGAAGGAAGATGAAAGCTTAATGAAACACAGGCAATTTCAGATTTTTATCCCAGAAAAACGAACCATTCATCCGGTGATTTTTCTTAAATCTTTTAGTAACGCATTTCCACGCACTTGGAGCGACCGGAAAAAGATTTCATATATTGTCGGTTACATCCAAGGCGATGCAGCTGTCTGGGCATACAGTCAAGCTGACGTATGTACCACGTACAGTGAGTTTGAGCGTGCTTTTCTGAACAAATTCTGGTCGCAATCCGTTCAGGAGCGACTCAGAAGACAAATTTTAGAACCTGAAACTTTTAACAGTAAAAATGGTAACTTACGCAGATATTTTGAAAAATACTTGAACATGGGACACTTTTTAGACGAACCAGTCGCAACGCGAGATATACTCCGTGCGTTGAAGGCCAAATTGCCTTTCAACATTAAGGAAAAACTCCTACATATCCCGGATGACGATTCAGATTATTTTTTAACAGCTTTAGATTCGGTTGACATGTTACTTGAAGATCAGCGCTTCGCGCGGCAAAACAGCAGCCACAATGTTTACACTAGTGGTATGCAAAACATGCAGGCTTGCCAACACAATTCTGGCGCACCCACAGTTGGATACGCGGTACAACAAAAACAGCAAACTCACATGCCGTCTCAGTACGGAAATCAAAATCAACACGCGTATTCCAATGCAAACAATAGTTACAACAGTAATAACATTTCATGCGGCAATCCATACAAAAGGCACCGCGGTAATAACTACAACGGTAACAACGGATACAAAGGTAATAACAAAAACACAAACAGAATTAGAAATAATAATAACTACGAGCCAAGACAGCATCAAGGTTGGACTCGTAACGATCAGTACTTTCATTCAAACTCTGCTTTACCACAGCAGCCACCAGGTCAAAATTGGAGCATACCTTACGACCGACAGGTAAGTTATAATGCGCAACAGCAACAACAACCGCAAAAGTTTGGAGATCATAATAGGCAATATCCGAATGTGAATATAATAGAAATGACACCTGATGCACAACCTCAATCTGTGTCAGTACCTAGTACAAATGATAATCCAACAAACTAGAAACAGTCACTACTTTGCCCCAGGTCGTGGCTGAAGAATTCTTGGGGGGCGACTTCAATGTTAATCAGTTATTTGACATCACACTTGAACAACAGAATAACGATATGCCGAGTAATTCTAAACAAAAACTACCTGTTTTATTTATAAGATACAACCACAATAACAATATATCAGATGAACTTTTACAAGACAGTACACAATGTCGTTTAAACACAAATGAAATTGTTTTAGCATCTACTACTGGTGTAGTAGGTGGGATTCCAACTGCTATTATCCTAGATACAGGTGCAGCTGTGAGCGTTTTGTCTTTTAATTTCTATAAAAAGATGTGTGAATTGGAACCTGTGCCTGAGTTTCCTGCCCAAAACTGTAAAATAACTACTGCACTAGGTAATAAGTCATGTAGGGTTACGAAGCAAGTTTTGTAAACGTTAAAATAGGTAATGGAACCGTACAATGGCCATTCCTGGTTGTACAAAACCTTGTGACAAATTGCATATTAGGAATAGATATTATGAGCGAGAAGGACTGCATTATAGACTTCTCCAAAGGTAAATGTATTTTAAATGATAAAGGCAGTGTAATTATTATTGATTTGGACAGGAGAACTCTAAAGCATGACAAACACTGTACAGGGTACAAGGTTCAGTTAGTACTTCACAATGACATTCAAGACATGCAAACACACTCATCTGACACAGAGCTAATGGACTTGATCATAAGATAAGTGAAGCTACAGCTCTCAGTGTACATGAACGTATAAAACTACAGGAAGTGTTATCCAAATATTTACAAGTTTTTACCAAGCGATTAGGTGTTATCAACACGTATGTGTACAAGATTGAAGTTAAGCCTCACAAGATCTTCTACCATAAGACATATAACATACCGTTATCTCAACGACCTGCTGTGTGGCAAGAACTAAAACAAATTACAACATAGATTATAAGTAGTATAGAAATTTTCATTTCAGCGGTTCCAGTGACGCAGTTGAAGACAGAAGAACTCTTCTTTCAGCGCGCGCCTCCACCTGAAAGACGGAATATTAAAGTAAAATTTATGATTACGTAGCAGTGGATGACATATTAATTTTTCACGGAACATTTGTTACTGAAGGTACCACTGACTTGGTGTGACACCTGACGAACTGACAGACGTCATCTGTGAAGCGATCTTTTACTTTGAGAAATAGATTAGACGCACATCTCTCAACACGAAAAGCATCCATCAGTAGTCAAGGCCACACAGACACACTACACACTCACAAAACGCGAGGAATCGAACATTTTCTCTCTCTTACTATTTTGAATATTTATTGAGTGGTGAAAACGCCTGGTCTTGCCTACTGATGTAATGAATGTTGTGTCTAACCTATCTTAATTTCAGATGACATCACAAAAAACTTCGATAATATCCCAGCAAAACCGCTAAAGAGGATGTAAATATCTGCAATTCATGTAATCAAATGTGACACAATGTAATAACCTATAGCGATGTAATGATGATGTAAACATGTTTATGTGCAACTATATTATGTTTATGCTAAGAAAATATGTGACGTGTGTATGTATAATTACTTATTTTTTAACTGATGTATAGTGTAACTGTTACTATGTAAAAATTTGAACAAAACGAGTGCCAAAAAGACATTGCATAGTGAACCACTGTTCACGGACATTAACGAACATTACTAACTCTGCAACTACGCGGAAACCTATGGGAAAGAAACTGTTAATGCCATTCATTATGCAGCGTATCTATGTGAACGCGATGAACGATTTCCTTGATTAATAACTACGAATATTTAGGTGAGCTATATTCAGCAAAAAACTGAAAATGTGAAGTGCATAATTCGTGCATCGTCTAGTGATATTACTACAGTACCCAACTTCAAGATGTTAACTGGATTAAATGGACACAAAGTGCCTGTCCAGAAAACAACATGACGGGTGGAAGAATTTTGGTTGGAACTTCAGGGAATGAAATGTTCTCGAAATGTGACGGACACTCTTACCTGGACTGTCCAAGGATCGACGCCAGCTATGTGCCGTCCGAGGTTCTGCAACCAAGCTTCCACGGAATGTAAAAAACGAACTGCACGTGGACCAATTACTCGACGGGTCACGTCTGATCTGTAATAAGCAATGCTTTTAGTCACAACGAACTGCATCACTACGACTATAATGGAAATGAGAAATGGACACGCTTATGTATTAATCACGTTGTTATACAACGATGTTACTGTGATCAAAAAACTTTACCACGACGATACTAACCTGTAAAAAATTATTGTGCAGCGGATGAATATGAACTGTAATAACGACACGATGTGTATAGGTCAACGCACCTGAAAAATACGGACATTTTTCTTTGAAGTATTTCAAAACAATACTATGTAACTAAACACATTCAACAATCTAAGTTGTATTGTGTTATAACAAATATTGTAAATTTAAAACTAAGTTACCTGTCATAGAATGTAGTCTTCATATGTAATCTTGGTTGAATATTTTCTTTGTGCAACGACTGAAAAACGCGCGCACACGAACAATATGATCTGCAATACTGTGCCGCGTGATCTAACTGTACGATATAACGGCAGTGCTGCAGTTACACAGACGCTTCTGCGCATGCGCGCACTCTATCTGCCAACATAAGAACTTTTACGGCGCACCCGCGTCATTCAAATTTTGTATATAATGTGTATAATGTGTAATGTAAGTCATGTAAATAGTTGTAGATAACTTAGATTTTCTTGTGCCTTTAGGTGAATTGCTCGCCTGCAGGTGTGTCCTTTCGCCTCGCAATTCAGGGGGCAATATAAAGGCACATTTGCATGCCGAGCGTGAGTTTCCTCGGAAACGCGAAATATTAATTAAATAAATAATCAGTGACAAATAAATAAAGCCTATGGCACACAACTGCAGCGCTGTGTCGCTGATAAAACAAAAGCACAATTACGTTACTCTTATGTTTGATTAAGAAAGGGAGAGCTCTGGTTGAAGTGGTGCGAGAAGCACGTATTTTTTTATTGTCTGGCACACCGCCATATTTCATGTTATAGAAGAATACTGCGAGTTGCAACCACACTAGGCACTCGATTCTGTAAAGAATTTATATTTATAAAAGTAAGTAGGATTATGAACTGTAGGCTTATTCATTGAATATATCTGATTTAACTAACTGTGTAACTTTTTTATGTTTAGTAGACAATCACCTCTGTACGACGTATTGGCATGGCTGGCAAATTATTGTAATATTGAGATTTAGATTATGAGTCCGCACCTACCGCAGCAGTCTTTGGAAACGATTTAATTACGAAGTCCGATTATTCAGTTTTATTTCACGGTCAACTACGAGTAACATTGCCTTTACGAAAAAGCCATTGTCAAGCGTCTGATACCGAATAATTAAACGTCCAAGATCCAGATAAGCAAATACAATTGCAATCACAATCACCATCATACAGATAGAATAATTAACAGATTTAAAATAACATTTTTTTAAATTTATTTTATTTATTTTATAAACTCTGGAAAAGCTGACTACTTTTATCATCCACAACTGGGTTATTGGTGATGTAAAAGTACCGATAGAGGACATTTGTGGAATTCAGCTGGACCTCATTCTCTATGCTCTCTTTATAAGAATATGAAATCTCACAGAAATTGACAGACTGATAAATATAAATGGGGGAACATGGAAATTTAAACACAGAGATAGATCAATAAACAGGGGTTTCGTCTCGTGTACCAGACAGCCGCAGAATTGCTCCATCTGCCATACTACAGGTCACATGAGAAACGAATGCCTACGAAAAAGATCAGTATGGCTGCCCAGACAAGATATGTACTTTGGGAGAGCACAGAATCTCGCCACTGAATTTCCTCCTATTATGGATGCGGATGTATCACAGCTACAGAAGAACACCAGAAACAGCTGCCTAGATGGGGTGGAGACAACAGCTGCAGCCTCGTGGCCCTCTCCCTCTCCCTCAGCCAAGGTTGATCCAGTCCATGTAATGGCACAGCCAGCAGGAAACGCAGACTGTTTGATGGCAGCTCGGACAAAGTGGAGCGGCAAGGTCAGCCAAAGACCGCGCGCACACCACAACAACAGGTGAAGGAGGAACTGGAGGAGGAATAGACCACAGAAAACATATAAACTGACATGACAATGCTCATGGCCAGAAGTTCTGTCCCACCCATGGAGAAGATGCATGAGAAATGGATAAACGAGAGGACCAAACACCTGAAAAAGGTGTTAAAACTGAACCAGAATGACAACATCACTACAAAGTCCTCTAACAGGAGAAGTGGTGAAAAACTGAAAAAGCAACAAAACACGGACGACAAACAGATACAGATGGTGAAAATGATAAACAGAATGGTGGAGAGTAACAAGAAAAGACACAGCTCCAATTTCTCACAGGCCAAAAGGGAAAACAGTGAGAAAAATGTCCACATGGACACAGACTGCAGTACTGATTGGTAAAACAAATGAGCAGGGATGGTGAATATAAACGAAATGAGCACACCACTAAAAATTTAGACCCTCATGGAGTTTTTACACCAAAGAAGAATGGATTTAGCACTATTGCAAGAAGGGTTATGACCAAATAAACCCAATACCAGGATATGCGACAATCACAAACATAGATCCAGAATCACAATGAGATACAGCAGTAAGGGCACAAAATGGGATAAACTTTGGCAGAACTAAAATTTCGTCAAGCAGTCAAGAAATAGTGCTAAATATAGAAGCGACACCATTTATCAACATATACGCCCCATCTGCTACCGAAAACAAGTGAGCAAGGAGCACTTTCTATAATGAAGAAATAGCTGAACTGCTGATACACAACAAAAAAATGTCATCATTGGAGGAGATTTTAACTGTGGCTGCAGTTGATGATCGAACACTAGTACCAAACATATGCCTGGAGTTACAAGATCTAATCAGACGACTTAAGACAGAAGATTTGTGGTGACTTCTCCATCCACCACTATTGTTACAAAAATGGTAAAAGCTGACTGGATTAAATATACATGAGGATAACAGCAGCAGGAAATGTAGCGCATGTTGAAGTCTGTCCTGTTAAAAATTTTTGGACCATTTCAGCTACGAATGCAGCTTGCATCTCCAGAAAGAAAAGATCGTGGGTACAAGAGGCACATGGAAACGAAATACAGAACACTGCAAATGCAGAACTGCGCAAGCAAATTGTAGAAATTTGGCAAGAGTATCTGGTGCAAAGCACACAGCACAACAGATTGGTGAGTGGCGCGAGCGAAGCTGACAACACACAGCGTATTGATAAGATACAGTACGGGGAAATCTTTCTGGAGATGAACTACAGCCGAGTTCTGTCAGCAGTGCTTGAAAGACACACTTGACACGCCAGCAGATGACCAGCTATACCTGCTGTGAGTACAGAGGTTCAAGGCCAAACTCCTGCAAAAAAAAAAAAAAAAAAAAAAAAAACAAATGAGAGGTGTCCTTGCCAGCAGCAAAACATATGGCAAGGTGGAAGAAGGGCCACTCACCATGCACTACCTCAACAGGGAAAGGGAGAAAGTCACTGGCAAGTGCATAAGGGACCTGCAGGGCAAGGAGGGGAAGATTCTTATTAAAAAAAAGAAATTACAAAACATATCAAAGGCTTTTTCCAAAGAGTAGAGACAGACAATGCAGCAGCTGCTGAAATTCTGCACCAAACGAGGAGCATAATGAGAGACACAGACCTAGCAGTGCTGACAGATAATGTTGATGAGGACAACAACAAAGAAATGATGAAGACTAGCACCAGAGGAAGAGCATGGGATGCTGAAAGCCTCCCAATTGAGTTCTACCTACATACTGGCATGTACTAGGTATGCAGCTCATGGCGAATGAGATATTCAAAGGAGCAGAAATTCCACCGGGGCTTACTGAAGGGACAATAATCCTAATCCCTAAGAAGAAAGTCGCTCTCTGCATTGAGGAGTTTCATCCGATTATGCTCCTCAATGCCAACTATAAAATAATAGTGAAATGCATCGCAAATAACTTGAAGTCAGTGATGAGAAAAGTCATCAGTCCTTGGCAAACACATGCGGTAACAGGGAGAAATGTATTTCATGCCACATGCACCTACAGGGACATAATAGCACAGGAAGTAACCACCAGAAGCACAGGTACCATAATCTAGGTGGACTTCCATAATGCTTTTGACAGGATTGACCACAGCTATCTCATAGGAACACTACACAGACTCGGTATTGGGCAAAAATTCATCACAGTCATGCAGAAAATACTAAGTACAGTGAGATCGACAATAACAATTAATAGTTGGAGAATAAAACTGATAAAACTGGACAGATCCATGAGGCAAGGCTACCCATTGTCAATGGCTCTCTTTACTGTTGCACTGGAACCACTGCTGCGGAAACACTTAAAACAACATCAGAGGATTCTCCATAGGAGACAAGGCAGTAGCATGTACAGCATACACTGATGACCTAGGGATCTTTATTGAAGATCAGGAAGACATTTGGCAAATAGAAACTATCATGAAAACATTCCAAAAAGTGTCAGGCGCCAAAACCAACAAAAGTAAAACAGTGCTAATGCCGATCAGAAACCAATGACTGAAACCAGACAGGCAATGGTATAGAACAGCAGAGAGCCATTAAGTTCTCAGAATATTTAGACAGTCTTATCCACTCAAAATGGCCACATACAACTGGAGAGATGTGCTATACACCATAAGAGGTCTTCCAGACAACATAAGAACTGGAAACTGATGGTCCATCAGAAAATAGAGCTGATAAACATGATGACCCTGTCAAAAGCATGGTACCTGTTGCATATCCTAAGCATCCCAACTGGAATTGCATGAGCAATCATGAGTGCACCTTCTGTGGCATTGAAACATATTCAAAGTGGGGCAAGAAATGTGCTCACTGCCAATGGAAGAAGGGGGACTAGGTCTAGTGAATGTACCGGTAAAGACCAAATGCGCGGCACATCTACTGAAATGAACACTTGCCATCCAGGATGAAAACCCTGACAGCTTTACAGCCACTCTGAGTGTATGGTAGAAGCCTGCATCAGAAGTAGTGCTCGTTGACATGAGGCACATCCCTTTCAGAATGTGACATGTCAGGTTTCACTACATGAACAAAAGCTTTGCACTGAACACTGTGATTAACGCTGGCCACAGAACAGCCAAGAGAATGTACTGGGCCCTCGGGGAAAGGCGGCAAAAAACAAAATGGAGAATAAATTACCACTGTAGAATTGGAACCAAATATGGAAAAACATCTCCCAAAACGTGTTGCTAAAAGTTGCCAAGGAGACATGGTACAAAATGATTAACAGAATGGCACCAACCACCCAAAAACTGGTGGAGATAAAACTCGTTGCTATTGACAAGTGTGATGCATGTGCCTTGACAGACCCTCGAGCACCGTTTCACCTGTTGAAATGCTGCCAAAATATGGGCAGTATGCCAGCAAATGTTGGCTCACATCAACAGAACAGCACTGGGAAGTATCACAGTGGAAGCAATCACTTCCCCAAAGACCAACCCATTTCCACGACTCGAAAAGCTGGCAGCTGTCTGGATCCTCACCATGATGTCACAAGCAATTGTACTGAGGAAGCAGACTGACCATCTGGCCTTCCTGATGGGCTTCTGGGAGGAGAACAAGAGGGCCCAGCAGCACAGGTGCTACTGCAACAACTTCAAGAACCTCCTCCAGATTCCACTGCAGGCAGCAATCGGCAGAGTCCTCCGCAGCCTGTTACCATCAGCCATCCCACCACACTCACCACTAGAAGAAAGTGTGAAGCAAAAGTGAAAAAGTGCAATGGAAAAGAAAAAGTGTTTCTCATCTCATCCCAAATAGCCTACCTCCATCATGTATAGTAGTGTGAAGTGTTTTATCAGAGAAATTAGTGGTTACAAAGTGTTTCCTCTCTATAACATCTGTCATGTCCATAAATTCAAATCAGAGTCAAAAATGCTTCCAACATCACTGTGATTAATCACAAATGAATGATTCCACTCCACCTGGTGTGCGTCCATTGATATCTAATGTTTCTTCTTCTGTGATGTTTGATGCATTCCATTGATCAGTTATGTCCAGTACGAACGCTGCACACTTTCTCTCATCTTCAGTTATTTCTGTTATTGTACGTAAACACCAATTGTTATGCAACAGTTTGACAAGAACGTCAACATCTTTGACATCATTGGCAGAAAGGTCTTCAAGAAGATGGAAATGATGAAATACCACAGATGGAGAAAAGAGCAATGTTTTACTCAGAAAATGAGGAAATTGAAATGCTGAAAGGCTTAGCGTCAAAAAGTAGTCAAAACCAACCCAAACATTGCACATCACAAAATGTGTGCAATGAAAAATAGATTGGTTGGTTGGTTTGTTGGGGGAAGGAGACCAGACAGCGAGGTCATCGGTCTCATCAGATTAGGGAAGGATGGGGAAGGAAGTCGGCCGTGCCCTTTGAAAGGAACCAAAGTCAAATTTTTGTTATAGTGAAAATGTACCACAACAGAAACAACATCCAGAAAATTGTAGAAGACTGGCAATAAGCCACTCGTGCACTCACGATGGCTTACACACATGCAATATCTACAATGCTGGCGAAAATGGATTCAACAAGGAGATATCTGGGTCCACACTCTTGCAACTAGAGGTTCTAAAGATATTTAGGGGTTGTATAGTCTGTTCATGTGACAACCCATATTTACATAGTCATTTCATTGTTTTCACAGATGGAGAACTTGTTCCAAAGCTGTTTGTTGTCCTTCAAGAGTCTTGTTCTCTGATTTCTTGGACATGTAACTCCGTGTTCCCAGCATCAAGTTAATCATCCATTCTCACTCCTCTGGCAAAGTGACCAAAGAACAGTTCAGAACATTTTTACAACAAGCAGTAGTAAAATAAATGAATGCAGAGAAACTTCTGCTAATACTATATTCTTATGGGTCTTACAAAGATGCTAACATTCTTCATTACCTGCACATACAGAATAACTTACCAGAAGACAAAAACACAATTCACATAATTCTAGCAAAAACAATCTCCATTTGTCAACCTCTTGAATGTAATTTCTTCAGAAAGTACAAGCATGTGATTCATAAAATATCTGATGTTGCTCGAGATTCTTCAGAAGAGATTAGTCTGCAACAATGGAATAATCTTCTTAAGCTGCAGTCCCTCACGCACAATCAATTGTGTTCTCCACATTTCCATAATTCTCATCATCATGGGTGGATAATGGCTAAACTCGTTGATGAACCCAGACCATTTGAAACTTTGACAAAGTTCTGTTTCAGATACAAGCTTTCATTCTGCAACCTACAGGGTGGATGCACAAATGTTGGACTCATCAAACATGCTTGGTGCATGAAAGTAATTTTCTTCACACATTTCTTCATATGCGAACATTATTGTGAAACCTTTGCTCTAATCTTACTATTTTGTTTATTGTTACTACTATTAGTTTTGTTATGTGTATTATTATTGTTATTTATTATTATTATTATTATTATTATTACTACTACTACTACTACTACTACTATTACTTCCACATGTATGATGCAATTGTTTATTTTTTATTTTTTCTACTATTAGTTTTATTGTGTGTATTATTGTTGTTGTTATTATTATTATTATTATTATTATTATTGCTATTATTATTACTACTACTACTATTACTTCCACATGTATGATGCAATTGTTTATTTTTCTGTTCTGATTGTATATTCTGTGAAACTACAAATGTATGCTATAGATTTACTGCTTTCAAATAAACAAAACAGTAAAGACTGCCAAGAGGACATTGCTGTGCACTCTGAACAGCCATTTTACATGTCATAAACATGTTGCCCCATATAGTACATTCACGTGTAATACAGTAAAAAAAATTGGGATTTGAACCCGGGACCTTGGTGTCCTATCACTCTACCAAATCAACTGTGGAAGCTGTATCAGTTGTTCATAGATACACTTTTCCTGTGCTCTGGTAGTTATGGTGTTACTTTTAACTAACAATTATACTCGGCCGGCTGGGGTGGCTGAGTGGTTCTAGGCGCTACAGTCTGGAACTGCGCGACCGCTACGGTCGCGGGTTCGAATCCTGCCTCGGGCATGGGTGTGTGTGATGTCCTTAGGTTAGTTAGGTTTAAGTAGTTCTAAGTTCTAGGGGACTGATGACCTCAGAAGTTCAGTCCCATAGTGCTCAGAGCCATTTGAACCATTTGAATTATACTCGTTCTGCTGGACGACATCATGTACTGTGAACCAAATCGGAGTTTTGGTTGATACTCTATCATCATACAATGTTTGGTACAGATCTGCATGTCTAACATCTAGAGGTTTGGGTGTAAGTTGCATCCTATTATACCAACACAACCACTTCCGATAGTCTGCGTGGACATTACTGGCACTCTCCCCTGAGCTAGCGTTGGAGTCAAATATGTTATTGCCTCTTACAACATGTTCACTAAGTATATTAAGTCAACAGCAGCAGCTCCAATTGTCCCATTGTGCAGTTGTCAAACCTGCTGCACTTCCGTCTGACAACACATCTAACTTTACTTGTCACACCTCAAGAATGAGAGACATGAGAGAATTGTATTAAACAGAAACTAATCTCATTCTTTCACCCAGAAGGAATTCCTTGTGAATGTGTCTTTAGACAGTTCAATAGGTTCATTCATACATAGTTCATTCATACATATGTACACAATCACCACACAAAATGGGTCGAATATTTGGAACTCTTTGAACATATAGTAAACAATTTTCCTTTGTATAACACACAGTTCACAGCTGATCTGTTTAGAAAATCCAGGGAAAAGTGTGAATGGATAAATCTACTGCCCAGACTATGCAGAGAAGAATGTTCCTGGGAAGAAAAGGAAAGGAAACACTTAATTGCAATCACACAACAGGATGCTCATATAAGTTACATTATGACAGGAAATTATGTCAATTACAGACTTATCACGTGGGACACTATTTTTTTTAGAACACACCCCAAATCATTACTACTGCAGAAGAGGAATTGCAAGTGGCAACTTCTGTACAAGTTGTTTCAAACCTTTGGATCAAACGGAAACAGGTGATAGTGAGTCCACAACCAATTATATTGAGATAAGGAACCAATGTTTGGAAATATGTATTTATTGTGTTACAGACATATCCAATGTAGCTCATAGTTTGTTCAAAGTGATAACTGCCAGCCTCAAAGCATGCATGACAACAATGCATGAAGTTCTACCACATTCTTTTGAAGATCACTGGTATCTGTTGTGCTAGGAGACAGATAGGTTGGACCTGAGCAAGCAGATCTTCCTTCCTTTTACAGGAATTTCATACACCAGTGTCTTGGTGTAACCCCAGAGGAATAAGTCCAGACATGTAGGATCTGGTGATGATACTAGCAATGGTACAGGACCTTCCCTTCCAACCCAGCAATGAGGGTACATGTTGTTCAAGTGCTTGTGCACATTAACATCAAAATGCACTAGTGCACCATTCTGTTGAAACCACAGCCTTTCACAGACAATAAGGGACACAGTCTCCAAGAACTGTGGCAACACATCTTGTAAGAGCACCAAGTAATGAAGGCCAATCAAATGGGGGGGGGGGGGGGGGGTAGCAAGTAAGATCTTATTAATTGTTCTTGGTCAATGCCTCCCTATACGTTATCAGAGAATTGTTGCCGCTAGCCACCAGTGTGGGTAGTGTGGGGATTGCCCTCACTCCAGACATAGATTTTGAAAGTATCATCATGGATGATTGAGGCCTCATCTGCGAACAATACAGACTGTACAAAGTTTGGCATACAGAAGCGAATGCGGGGCTCAAAATCTGTTGGCTCCAGTGCTTGCATACATTCCTTACGATAAGGTTGTAATACCTGTTCCACCAGTACTTTTCACACTGTATTCTTTGAAGTGTGCATTTCAAAGACAAGTTGATAGATGCTGAGTGGTCAGCCACATGAGTCTTCCAACGCCATCTGCTCAAAGTCTGGTGATCAGATATGTGTTTGGTGGGAACCTTGGCTTGTTCTCTGCAGTCTGAATAACCCTGTCTCTTGTAAGTTGGAATCTATGGAGATAAACTTCTACCAGTTAGGACAACATCTGTTTGGTAGGCATTCTCTGTACATTTGTGTTACCTCACTACATCCTGTCACACTGCACATTAAATGCATGTCTGACAATTCTCATGACTTCCACCTTTGACTATGCATCACACACAGTACACCGTAACACACCTCACCATGGACACTTAACAAGCTGTCTGAAGCAATGGACAACTGACACCAGGGATAGTGGTGTGCGTGTGGCACTGGTTAATGCACTGGTGTGAAGCATGTGGTCATAACATGACACATGCACCATGAACTAAGTTGTGTACAGTTTGTCTGTTTGGTGATCAGGGGTGTACACTGTTTGCCACATACTGCCTGTTCTAGTGTACAACGGACATTTGGGATCTTCGTGACAGCGCAGCAGAACTGCGTGCGCCATTGTAACGCATGCATTGAGACTGGCGGTTATTGCTATTATCAACTACCATGAGCTATGTTGTTGTTATACAATGTACACTGCATATGTCCATAACACAATAAATATGCATTTCTGACCATTGGTTCCCTGTCTCAATATAATCGGTTGTCAATCACTTATCACCTGTTTCAGTCTGAACCAAAATGTTTGAGACACCCTGTGTACTGGACCATACAGGATTGCACAAATGCCACAGCCAGGGAACTATCTTATAGCTTATCCTAAAAGTACAATTTCAAGGGGTTATATTCCCATTAAGATATAAAGAAATATTTTCATAAGTAACAAGTCTTTTTCTTGTGAAAATGTATGTGAGTATGACTATGAAGGTAGTTTGTAAACAGTTCAGTTATGATATTAACAGGAATTTTTCCCCAGAAGGGAGGACACTATTATATTATATATATATATTATATATATATTAGGGCTAAAAGAGGCCTCAAGCAACATTTATTTATTTAGTCAAACATAACCCAAGTATGCTAATTTCATACTAGTGGAGAAACATTTTACCGGACATAAAGATGCCAATCTTATGAAAATATTTACTGATTTGTATGTAAACTTATAAACAGCAGAGGTAAGAGTAGAATAGTTACATGTATGATCACTACTTAAAACTATTGGTATATGTTCCTAACATTATCAGCACCACACATGTCAAAGCTTTATACATATTAGGATAAGAGATTAAGCAGACTTGGAATGAGTACTGTTCTTTGATTTCTTGGCAGTGTACAACTTCTGCTCAGCTCTGAGCATTTTTTTCACTACATTTCTGTCATTTTTCATATTTGTCCTACGTCCAGTCTATACAGAGATTGAGGTTTAACCTGGAATAGACCGTGTTGTCCTGTCCTTAGCAAACATGACACTTTTCTAAAGTAGGATTTGGCCAGGTTTGCTGTAAGACTTTTAATGAATGATTGTAAATATAAAAATCAGGGGAAAGAAAACAATCTTGTTGGAAGATATGTATCTAATAAATTTGTAAATGTGTTAGTCTAGAAATCTTAGAATACAAAATCTCTGGACCCATGTGGGAGAATATACTAGACAATGAACTATGAAAAGTTTACTGGTAAACTGTATTGTATTAGAATGCAGTTTCAAAGAGTTATTATGATAGTGAATGTGATAAGTGAAGGAGGTGTAATGGACACATGTTGTATGAAATTCTACAATATGGGTCCAGTAGTACAATATTCAGAGATGACATTATGGATGAAGAATTGTGGTGTTGAGAATGTGGATTGTGGCTGCACTACACTTACCTCATAATGTGCTCAGCAATGTGTGATTTACTCCTGGTGTCATGTAAAAGTGATGTGGAACATTTCAATCAAGTCACGAACACTCTCTACAGGATTCTGCACTGCTGTCACCGCTCAGACAGCTATGTTCTGGCAAGTGGAGTGAGCTAACTACCCCAGCTGTGACATCAGATCTGATTGTTGGAGCTTTTACTTAGTGCACTTTCATTATTGATTCAAATTTTGAATTGAACTGTTTAAGAAATGTAGCAAGGACACTCAAATTGTGCAAACTAATTTCTTAATAAAATTCAAATGTAACATGAATGAGATACTTTGTAACCCATGGGACAGAATGAAATGAAAACAGAAAATCAAGCTCAGATTGTAATAAATTTATGAATGTCATACACTTAAATATGGATCCATCATGTATATAATAAATGTACATGTAAATGTATTTTCACTTCTGTTTGTGTAAAAGTTATCTGTTCTTTGCTGTAAGTTGCTCAGATCATGCCTTATGTGGTAGTAATTGTGTAGCATGCCTGTTTCAAGCATGTCAAATTGATGAGTGGACTTGAGATTCATAGTTCCAATCAAACAATGGAAATTCCAGGTAGAAATATCAACAGTGTAGGAAAAACTGGATTGCTACTTACTGTAAAGAAGATATGTTAAGCTGCAGACAGGCACAATTAAAAGACACTAACATAAAGCTTTCGGCCACAGCCTTCATCAGTAACACACACACACACACACACACACACACACACACACACACACACACACACACCTCATGCACACACGACTACTGACTCCAGCAGCTCAGGCTGGAATGCAACATCATGTGGGATGCAAGCAGCAATCTGGAGGGACCAGAGAAGGGGAAGAGATAGTAGTGTATGAGTGGGGAGAGAGACAAATGCTGTCTGGTGGAGTGTGCAGGGGCTATGCTGCTAACATGGGCAGGAAGGTGGGGAAAAAAGGAGCAAAAAAGGAGAGGAGCGGGGACCATTGACAAAGGGCTGCAAATAAACAGCATGGGAGATGAGAATGGGGAGGAGATGATAGGATGGAGGGGGTGGAACTGTTGGGTGTAGGATGTGGGGATAGTTTGTTACTGTAGGTTGAGGCTAGCTAATTATGATAGTGGAGAATGTGTTGCAAGGATAACTCCCATCTGCACAGTTAAAAAAAGCTGGTGGTGGAGGGAAGGATCCAGATGGCTCAGGAAGTGAAGCAGCCATTGAAATCAAGTGTGTTATGTGCAGCTGTATTTTGTGCCACAGGGTGGTCTACTTTGGTCTTGGCCACAGTTCAGTAGTGGCTGTTCATCCTGGTAGACAGGTGTTTGATAGTCATACCAATATAAAAAACTGGGCAATGACTGCAGCAGAGCTGATAAATGACATGACTGGTTCCACAGTTGTCTGGCCCCAGATGGGGTATGATAAATCTGTGACAGTACTGGAATAGGATGAACTGTGTGGGTGGGTTGGGCAGGCTTTTGCACCTGGGTCTTCCACAGGGATATGATCCTTGTTGCAAGGTGTTGGGATTGGGGGTGTCGTAGGGATGGACTAGTATGTTGTAAAGGTTGATTGGGCGATGGAACATCACTTTAGGAGGGGTGGGAAGTATCTCAGGCAGGAAGTCCCTCATTTCAGGGCATGATGACAGGTACTCAAAAGATCTGGGGAAGGATGTGGTTCAGTTGTTCCAGTCCAGGGTGGTACTGGTTGTTGAATAGGACACTCCTTTGTGACTGGTTCTTGGGGATGGTGGGAGGATTGGGGGTGCAATGGGAAATGGTACAGTAGATCTGTTTGCAGACTAGGTCTGGGGACTAGTGGCTGTCTGTGAAGGCCTTGGTGAGACCATCAGCATTACTGAACAGGTTAGCTTTAGTCACTGCAGATAAGCTGTCCCCAGATGGGCAAGCTATATGAGAGGGAATTTTTGGTGTGAAAGGGATGACAGTTGTCAGAATGCAGGAACTGTTTGTGCTTAGTGTGTTTGATGTATATGGAGGGGCAGACGAAGCCATCAGAGAGTAGGAGGTCAACACCTAGGAAGGTGGCATGCTGGGTTGAGGAGGACCACATGAAGCAGATGGGAGAAAAGGTGTTGAGGTTGTGAAGGAATAAAGAGAGGATGTTTAGCCATGTTTCCAAATCATGAAGATAACATCAATGAACCTGAACGAGATTGGAGGTTTAGTGTGTTGGGAGGCTACAAAGGTCTCTAGATGGCCCATGAAAAGGTTGGAATAGCAAGGTGACATGTGGGTACCCATGGCTGTGCCAGTGATTTGTTTATATACCTCCCCTTCAAATGAGAAGTAGTTGTGGGTTAGGATAAAGTTAGGAAGGTGTATGAGGAATGAGGTAGTGGGTTTGGAGTCTGAAGGACATTGGGGAAGGTGGTGGTAAGACCATGGCTATGAAGGATCTTGGCATATAGGAAGGTGGTGTCAACAGTGATGAGTAGTGATCCAGTAGGTAAAGGGGTGGGAATGGTGGAGAGTCAGTGAAGGAATTGGTTGGTGTCTTTGATGTGAGAGGCTAGATTATGGGCAATTGGTTGGAGATGTTGGTCAATGAGTCTGAAATTCTTATGGTGGGGCACAATAACCAGCCACAATGGGATGTCCAGGATTCTTAGATTTGTGGATTTTGGGGAATATATAGAAGGTGGTTGTGCAAGGTGTCATAGGGTTGAGGAGGGAAATGGATTTAGGGAAGATTTTGTGGAAAGGACCTAAGGCTTTGAGAAGGGATTGGAGTTTGTGTTGGGCTTCTGGAATGGGATCACTCTGGCAGTGTTTATATGTGAAGGAGTCAGATAATTGGTGGAGGCCTTCTGCCAGGTAGTCATTGCAGTTCATAACAACAGTGGTACAACCTTTGTCTGCACATAGCATGATTAATCCAGGATTTGTTTTGAGTTTGCGTATGGCTGTTCTTTATTCTACTGCAAGGTTGGTGTTCTGACAAAGGGATCTTGGGTAGGATGGTGAGGCAAGATGGAGGTAAGGAATTCCTGGAAGGTGACCAGTAGGCGGTTAAGTGGGAAGGGGACAAGGATCATGATTGGATGGTGGTATGAAATGGAAGAGGCAGGTTTCAGTTTTGGAATGTGGTTTGTTTGGAGGGATTGGCGGCAAAGAAGTACTTTCATTGCAGGCATTGGGAGAACGAGAATAAGTTTTTGACAAATCCAACATGGTTAAATTAGGGTGTAGGGCTGAAGGTGAGGCCTTTCGATAGGATTGAAACTTTTGTAGAGCTGAGGGTCTTGGTGGAAAGGTTAACAACAGTGTTATGGTAATGTTTTGGCTCTGGATTTGGTGGAGAATTTGTAGGGAGTTTTGGCAGTGTGGCATGTTGAAAAGGTCAGCTAGGCAGGGTTTAGCTGCTAAGAGGAGTGGGTGAAGAGGAACACTGTGGGTATTATAGGGATGCCTCAAATAGCAATAGGAATCAGTGGGTTGGATAACATGGAGGTGTCCAAAATGCTACTCCAGATGCTGGAGGGAAAGGAATTCAACTTCAGAGATGGAGTAGGGATTGCTGAGTAGTAGTATTTTCTGTAAGGATCAGAGGTGATTCTGTGATGCTTGTGTCATGTAGATGTGTTTTTGCAGTACCAGGTGAGGGCCAGGGATTGGTGGGCTCTGAAAAGGTGTAGGTCATTGTGAAAGGAGATGTAGGATTCAGAGGACGGAATCCGTACAGTTAGGCTGTTTGGGGGATTCTTTGGTTTAGGCAGCATTTGTGAAACAGGATGGGGTACTGTGTTTTCGCCAGAGGAAGGGATACTTTTTTGAATTGATGCAGAAAGATGAATCAAGGGTTGATTGTGTCAGGAATGGTGTAAGGGAAACGGGAATGACACAGGAAAAGTGAAAGGAAATGGTGATAGTTGTGAGAGGAGCTGGATAAGCGAGAATACGCATAAAGATACATAAAAAAAAGTGATATGTGCTTGCTTATGTGTGTGTGTGTGTGTGTGTGTGTGTGTGTGTGTGTATGTGTGAATGGTTGTGTAGTGTCAAAGGCTGTGGCCGAAAGCTTGATGTGAATGTCTTTTAATTATCAAACTTGACGTGTCTTCTTTATGGTAAGTAGCAGTCTGTCTTTTCCTACATTGTTGATATTCCTACCTGGAGATTCCATTGTTTGGTTTTTGAAGAACGGCTTTCTCCTATCGTACAGCCCTGTGATGTTTTTCCTTTGTTACTCTTCTCTATAGCATTACTCTTCTCAGTGCCCATTCTTTCTCTTCTTTCCTGTATTTATTCACCATCTTCCAAGACTGCATCTACTTCCAAGCCGCATTGTATCAACAATCGTCTGTGCACAACACAGATTTCATTACTGCATGGATTGTTGATGCAGTATCTAATACCCAGATTATTTCCTCTGATAGTTATAATTACTTTTATTTCTATTGACCTCATTTCATACCTCATCCTGATGTACTTTAGTGTTTTGTTTTCTACACCTGCTTGTGCCCTCGAACTTTTGATTCTCAACCTAATCCATCCACCCTCTTTCACTCTTCGCTTATTGCAACACACACACACTCCCATATTTCATCGTTCCTTTACACCCACGTTTCTGTATGTTTTTAATGTATTTATAAGTGGCTTCATGCAGTTTCGCATATTTTAGTGTACTTTTATGCATTTGTGCATATTTTTGCATGTATGTGCGCATTTTTGCATATCTGTGCATGTTTTGCGTGTCTTTACGAATTTTGTGTACAGCTTTTCGCTTATCCAGCACCTCTCACAACAGTCATGTTGCCGGGCACTGTGGCCAAGCGGTTCTAGGCACTTCAGTCCAGAACCACGCTGCTGCTATGGTCGCAGGTTTGAATCCTGCCTCGGGCATGGCTGTGTGTGATGTCCTTAGGTTAGTTAGGTTTAAGTAGTTCTAAGTCTAGGAGACTGATGACCTCAGATGTTAAGTCCCATAGTGCTTAGAGCCATTTTAGCCATTTTTTGAACTATCACCATCTACTTTCAGCTTTTCTCTGTCAGTCCCATTTCCTTTACAGCATTCCTACCACAATCAGCCCTTGATCCAACTTTATGCACCAGCTCACAAAAGTATCCCTTTTTCTGACGAAAGCCCAGTACCACATCCTGTTTCTTAAATAGTGCCTAAACCATGGGATCCCCCCAAACAGCCCAACTGTAAAGATTCCTTTCTCTGAATCCCACCCCTCCTTTCACAATGACCTACACCTTTTAAGATTCCACCAGTCCCTGGCCCTCACAAACCTGGTACTGCAAAAATACATCTACATGACACAGGCATCCCAGAATCACTTCTGAACCTTCTGCAAGGTACAAATACTCAGGAATCCCTACTCCATCTCTGATATTGAAACCCATGCTCTCCAGCACCTGGAGGTGCATTCCAGAGAACACCTCCATATATTATCCAACCTGCTGATTTCTATTGCTACCTTGGGGCACCACCATCCAACCCCTATCATACCCACAGTGTTCCTCCTTGTCCACCCGTCATAGCAGATAACCCTGCCTAGCTGACTTTTTCAACTTGCCACACCCCCAAAACTCCCTACTAACTCTCCACCAAATACAGAGCCAAAAAATTCCCATAACACTGTTGTTAACCTTTCCACCAAGACCCTCAGCTCCACAGAAGTTTCAGTCCTATCCAAAGGCCTCATCGTCAGCCCTACACCCTAATTTAACTATGCTGGATTTGTCAAAGACTTATTCCCATTTCCCGGTTGCTACAGTGGAAGTACTTCTTTGCTGCCAATCCCTCCAAACAAACCACCCTAATTCCAACACTGAAGCCTGCCTCATCCAGTTCATACCACCATCCAAACATGATCCTTGTCCCCCTCCCACTTAACCACCTACTGGTCACCTTCCAGGAATTCTTTACCTCCATCTTGCCTCACCATCCCAGTTCCATTCCTCAGAACACCAACCTTCCAGTAGAAGAAAGAGCAGCCATACTCAAACTCAAAACAAATCCTGACTTAATCATACTATGTTCAGACAAAGGTTGTACCACTGTTGTTATGAACTGCAGTGACTACCTGGCAGAAGGCCTCCGCCAATTATCTGACTCCTTCACGTATAAACTCTGCCAGAGTGATTCTGTCCCAGAAGCCCAACACAAAATCCAATACTTTCTCAAAGCCTTAGGCCCATCCCAGAAAATCTTCCCTGAATCCATTTCCTTACTCAACCCCTATGGCACCTCACACACTCACCTTCTCCACTCTCCCCAAAATCCACAAACCTAATAATCCTGGACACCCCATTGTGGCTGGTTATTGTGCCCCCACTGAAAGAATTTCAGTCCTTATTGACCAACATCTCCAACCAATTGCCCACAATCTAGCCTCTCACATCAAAGACATTAACCACTTCCTTCACCAATTGTCCACCATACCCACCCCTTCACCTCCTGGATCCCTACTCGTCCTCTTGATGCCTCCTCCCATTACACCAATATCCCTCATGGCCATGGTCTTACCGCTACCTTTCTCAATGTCCTTCATACTCCAGACCCACTACCTCATTCCTCATACACCTTCCTAACTTTATCGTAACCCACAACTACTTACAAACAAATCCATGGCACAGCCAAGGGCACCCACATGACAGCCACCCACAGACAGGTGCAAAGAGATCTCTTATGCCATTTCCCCCGAGACCCCAAAATCCTCCCATCACCCCCAAGAAACAGCCACAAAGGAGTGACCCATTCATCATCCATCGTGCCATGAAATTAGGGATGTCCTACCTGAGATACTTCCCATTCCTCCTAAAGTGATGTTCCATTGGCCACCCTCCTTTTACAATACACTAGTCCATCCCTACACCACTCCCAATCCCAACCCCTTGCCACAAGGATCATACCTCTGCGGAAGACCCAGGTGCAAAACCTGCCCAATCCACCCACACAGCACTTCCTATTCCAGTCCTGTCACAGGTTTATCCTATCCCATCTGGGGCCAGGCCAACTGTGAAACCAGCCATGTCATTTACCAGCTCTGCTGCAATCATTGCACAGCTTTTTATATTGGTATGAATACCAACCAGCTGTCTACCGAGATAAACGGGCACTGTGAAACTGTGGCCAAGAGAAAATTAGACCACCCTATGGCACAACATGCAGTTGCACATAACACACTTGATTTCAGTGGCTGCTTCGCTTCATGAGCCATCTGGATCCTTCCTTCCACCACCAGCTTTTTTGATCTGCACAGATGGGAGTTGACCTTACAACACATTCTCCACTCCCATAATTATCCTGGCCTCAACCTACAGTAACAAACTATCCCCACACCCTCCACCCAACAGTTGTAACAAACTATCCCCACACCCTCCACTCAACAGTTTTCACCCCCTCCATCCTGTCATCTCCTCCTCATTCTCATCTCCCACCCTATTTATCTGCAGCCCTCTGCCAATGCATCCACCTGTCTTTCCCTGCTCCTCTCCTTTTTTGCTCCTTTTTTTCCCCACTTCCCGGCTCCACAGTCTCCTGATGCTGCACATTTTGGCAGTGTAGTCCCTAGACATTCCACCAGACAGCGTTCGTGTCTCTCGCCATCCATACACTATTATCCCTTCCCCTTCTGTGCCCCCTCCAGATTGCTGCTTGCATCCCACATGATGTTGCTGTATGGCCCGAGATGCTGGAGTTGGCAGACATATCTGTGTGAGGTGTGCTTGCTTGTGTATGTGTGTGAATGGTGTGTATGTACCTCTCTTTTACTGCCAAAGGTCTGTGGCTGAAAGCTTTAAGTGAGAGTGTTTTAATTGTGCCGATCTGCAACTTGATGTGTCTTCTTTATTGTATATTCATGGTTCCTGTGCACTGTTCTGGCCGATGACCTTTAATCCAGAGACTGGCTACTGAGGTAGACCTTAATACAGCTGAATAGTGTCTGCTGTGCCATTCCTTTAGTGCTTTCTCCTATTGTTATCACTCTCTGCAAAAGCTGTCCAGTCCAGATGTACTTCACCACACAAATAGAAGATTACTCAGTGTACCACAAGCAAAGGATATCCGCTTGTTACCATCATTGCATGCCTCTAACAGTTGAAAGAGCTAACAATACAAACCAGTTGTGAAAATGTTTGTAACTAACAAAGTGTGTGATGAACAGTTTAGATTGCCAAGCACAAGTGCATATATTCTTTCATATTTTGTTGTAGAAAGAAACTTTATTCATGAATCACTAAATGAATGTAAGGTAACCAGCTTATTTAACAAACTGAATGACAAACAGAAAGACACTGTATTGGATATTCCCACAAAGAACTGAATTTTGATTCGTAATAATTATTGAGTATTTTCTGAATAACAGGAAATATAATCCAATGACTTTAACATAATGTAAGTACTTTGTATTTTTTCCTATGTCATGAGAAACTACAGTATTAATAGCATCTTGAATGGATACTCCAAGATGATTAACCTTTGTTGTAGCCATTCAAAGGGGGAATGTAAAAAATTTATTTTATGTCTGTTCACTTCACAGAGAATAACTTTTGTACATACAATAGAATTTCAGCCAACTTTTTTCTTGTAAGACAAATGAAGATACATTTGAGTCCTTAAGACTCATTATTCTTTCAGTGACTTTCATAACTGTAAGACTAATTTGTTATTATTCTTAAGCTACATGCCTATAATTTCCACAATTTTGGCAGATTTTGAGAAGACATAGAACCAGCTGTGGTGGGAGTTTGGTACCAACAAATACCTCTATTTTTTTAAAAAAAGAATCTTTTATCAACCAAGTTCACTCCCAAAACAGCTCTTATAATATTTTCAGTAGTGAACAAATTAACAGTTAATCTTGAAATTTTAGCTTATACAGACTACAGAATATAATAAATCTCTTCTCTTTAAAGCATCTAATATAGCTTTTTCTGTGATGAATTACCTGTGAAGTGATCACCTTGGTCTCTCATCATGCTGGTATTTCAGCTTCTCTTGTACTGTCTTGCCATCACTTGGATGTTTTGATCAAGGGTCTCAACTTGTTCCTCACTGACATCTCCCAAGTCATCAAGGAAGAAATGGAAATGAGTGTTCAAAAAGTGTATCTAGGAGCATATCAAACAGCCTAAATTCTTGAACTTTCCCAGCATGTTGGCTACACCAGAAATATAATATGGTTCCTCTTTGTTGACTAAGAAATTAGTAAAACCCAAATTCAATGATTCCCAAGCCTCCCTCTCCCTCAACGTCATTTTTGATTTGACATTGGAATGACACATCATTTTTTTTAATGTCATGTCCAACAAAAATCCCTTCTTTCAATTTTGCTTTCGATAAAAGAAAAGGAGAAGAGCTAAAGAGCTTGTCATAGTACTTGAGATATGTGTTAACTAGAACAAGAGCTGCCACTAAAATTTCAAATTTGTATTAATTTTTAGCATAAAAAACATGTTATTGTTGTTGTTGTTGTTGAGGTTTTCAGTTTAAAAATTGGTTTAAAGCAGCTCTCGCCATTACCCTATCCTTTTGAAATGTTCCTACACACAAATGAGAAGTAAACCAGTTGTAAATTTTAGTTTATAAATTGCAATCTTATCATTAAATTTACAAAGTTTGTTGGAAAAGATAAAAAGTTTTAGAGCAATGAACTATTTGTTGTTATATTAATATTTAGCATGTTGAATTGGAGGTGTCCATGATTGTTAATCAAGCTAGTAATTTATATTCATTCACTGCAGGAAGTTCTGTGGTTTAATGTTTTGTAATAATTAGAAATAAACTTTTCATAACCAAAATTTTTCAGTTAGTATTTATTGGTTGATTCTTCACATCCCACTTTTACTTGCAACTGAGTCACAAAAACTGACTGCATTCTTATGTAATTAGAAATAAATTTCTCGCAACTAAAATTTTGCAGTAGTGCTTCATTTATTGGTTGATTCTTGACATTCAACTTTTCTTTATGACAAATGAGTCACAAAAACTGAGTAAAACTGAGTGACCCTTTTGAAGTCACAGTTGTGACTGCTTGTATAACCTTTAAGGAATTCAGATAGTGTTTCTCCTTTGTTAAGACTTATGACATGATTACAATTTCATAGTCACAAAGCTTTTGTTTGTTATTCAAATATTTAAAATCACTTTAGACATATGAAACCTTGGACCTGCAATGCAAGTCAAAAAAGTCGAGGTAAACATAAATATTTCCATGGCAGTTGTGGATTTGGGAATCTACAGGGGCTCACCTTTTATGGCAAAAACAAATATACATAGCTCTCAATCTATCATCAACTCTTTTTCACTTCTCTGGTCTGTACACCTCTTTCTGCCTCTGCACTTTCCCTTCTCCTTTGTGTCTCACCTTTTAACTTCCTTGGCACCTCTCCCTCTCTCTTCTGTACTTCTTCTTTCTACTTTTGTGCCCCTCTGCAGTTATCCTTCTGCTTCTACAACTCCCATCCTGTCTGTTTACCTCTCATCCATGCTCTGTGTCTTTCCTACATCCTCTGAACCTCTCCCTCTCTCTTCTGTACTTGTCTCTGATTTTTCCACACCTCTCCCTTTCTGCTTGTGCCACTCTTCTCCTCTTGCCTCGTTATCTCTTTTCATTTGTCTCACCCTCTTCCTCTCTCTTTAGCACTTTTGCCTGTCCCTTGTGTGCCTCTCCTTTCATTCAACATCTCTCCTTATCCTTTTGCACCCTTCATCTGGCCCCCTCATTCTCCCTCAGCACCCATCCCTACACCACTCACTGCTCATTTTTGATGACACATATTTATCCCATTTTCAGAAGGGTATTAACAAAATTGCAGAAGTTGACAATTTTCCGACATGTTTCTTCACAGAGACCCACTACACAATTACTCACACCATGAAGAGTTTTCTTAGAATATACAGCAACATGCCTGTAATGTTCAGGACAATTGCAGCCACTTTGAAAACTCTTCATAGGTCTGTGTTTTCATCTTAGCTTAAGTTGTATGGCACAGAAAATGTGATTTTCTTCTCCAATCCAGTAAACATGTGTTTGCATTGTTTGCTGATAATTTCAATACAATTGTGAACCAGTAAGAGTTATGAATGATTCAGCCATAAAGAGAAGAGCCATAGATGGTCATCCTAGTCATCACTGTTGTAACTGCTGATTTGTGGCACATCAACTGTAGGTTCCAGTTGCAATGACAGTGGTGCTCAGTAGCATGAGTGTCACCCGTTGACTCCAGCATCGTGACACTGAAGCAGTCTGATGCTGCACAGCTGCTGGTTTGTCAGCTGTAACAAATAGCAGCAGTCGCATTGATGAAATACAACATTTATTTTAAGTCATCCACAACTCAAAAATGCTTCTACAATTATGAATATAGTAGCTATGATCTAAATCCAAAGTAAGTGATAAAAAAGTATCCAGACATCTTCCTGAAAAAGAAGTTGAAGTTTATCTAATGAGTGGTACCGCAGAAAAAAAAATCATCAGAACAGATAATGATGACAACTGAAGCAAGAATAAAGTGCAAATGCAAATGGGTTTACTGTAAAATTAAATTAATGATATGGAATTCTGGATACATCACTTATGAAGCACAAGAAAATTCAAATGTATTACTTGATCAAAGAATAGGTTTTACAGCAATTACTGAAACTAAGAAAAAGTCATAAAACATCAAAAATAATCACTGATCACTGGTTCTGGCTATGCAAATGAGGCTGAGTAGTCACTGATGCTGCAAATGAAAACATGCTACCCACTTTCTATTAGGAAATCAAAAATTATTTTTGGGTGAAAAATTCAAATGAGCCACTTGCACTATGTAAATGAAACTATTCCCATCTCTCCAGAGTGGGAAATGCATAAGAGCTCACTTGCCATTTATAAATCTCAGCAGGGGTGAATAAGTTCAAAGGTGGCTCACTTGTCCCAAGTTAAATGGCTCCTCTTCCTAATTCTACTACTTCTCCTCCTCTTTTTTCCTACATCTGGTGTGTATACTATACGGACAACAATTTTCTTCACATTTGTGGTATGCATGGAAATTAAAAAATGTAATGGATAACCTTGATTCTTGTAACATCTGACAGTCACTGAAGGTATTTGTATAACTTGATTAACCCTGAACTTGAAGAAATGTATACTGTGACAAATAGCACAAAACCAGGTGCAGCATTGTCTGAAGTGATAAATAACTTAACGAAGCTGGCTAACGATTTTAGTCCAAGTAATATCTGTGGCAGCAACAAATGTTATCAAGGCCAGGTCAATATAAATTAGTATTATAAATGGTGCAATCACAGTTCTTTCTCCAGTTAGTGACAAATGTAATACTAAATACAGTACCTGACAGTCACAACAAGCCATGGCTAAATGAGAGCATTAAGTTATTCAATAGAATACTTGTATTCTCTGTAGATAACACCAATATGAACAACTGCATGACACCTCTTAATTTTGAAACTGAGAAACTAAACAGGTTCTATTGTAATCTGTGGACTGCATGTGAAAAAGCAAAATGTTTTTCAGTGTATGAATTTACCAGACATGGTCCATTGTAGATAGGAAATTTCTGCAGCAGTGGTGTTATATTCTAGCATCACATAAATGTAGAGTCCCATTAATATTGTAAGTTGTCAACCCAGTCATCTGAAAGTCAGGCTCTTAATGCTGTCTTGATGTATGATTCCATGATTCAGTTTTGCCAATTGATGTCAGATGGTAATTGCTGGTTTGGTATGGTCTATACCTAAGGTTTTTTTGAGGTGAGTGATGATCAAACTGTCATCCTCTATAGGTGGTGTTGATGTTTGGGACTCCAAAACATGCAGTCCATGATGGTAGAAGGATGCTGGAAATACTTTCTGCAGACATGTCCTTCAGTGGAGCTGCTTCTGCCAATGTGTAAATCTGTCAGTCATTGGCAAGAGGTAGGTGAAGCCTTGCTAGATAGGAAATTGTCTTGTTAGATCAACAGTGATATGCAAAAAGTGACTGTCAGCTTCACTGAAAGTTCTGTAAGCACTGCTTGTATGTTTTGAAATTTTTACTCATAGACAGTGAACACAAGGTTTTTCCCATAGCTTTATTTACATTTTGTTTCAAAGTCAAATGAAGCACTGTCGAATCAAGTTCACTGTGCCTTTGATGCCAGGCTGAGCCAAGTTATATAGTGTGTTGAAGACCTGTTAGTAGGCTGGAGGAACGTATGGCCTGAGATTACCTGTATAATTATCACAAAGTGGCTGTGATCCATCAGGTAACAATATTGTTACAAATGGTAAGGGACAGGAGTCTGAATTCTTCGCTTTGGCCAGTTCTGGGTCACTGCTTTTATTTATGAAATGCTATCTGGCAACATGATGTCCACAACTCTGTCACATGTATGAGAAGGAAAATTCTTACCTCCTAGAAGGTATTAAATATCTATGGTAAGCTGACAGAAATTCCAGATGATGCAGTTTCCATGGGTCTTGCTTATTCTGGGTGCCATTTAAAGGCAAATGTTAATGGCTTATGGTTTGTGAATATTGTGAATTCTCTGCTTTCCAGAAGATAATGAAAGTGTTTGACTGCCAAATATGCTGCCAATTATTCTCAATCATAGGCACTATACTTACACATTGTAAATTCTCTGCCTTCTAAAAGATGATGAAAGTGTTTGTCTGCTGAAATACTGCCAATAACTCACAATTGCAGGTACTGTAGTTACATTGTGTGTCAGTGAGATAACTGGATAAAAACACAACTTGCTCAGCTGTTCCTTTCTATCTGTTGGTGTAAAAAAGCACATATTGCACAGTCTGAAGAATCAGATATCAAAATTATGGGAAGATCTGTTGAGGAGTCTGTGTTATCTAGTTTTCCTTTTAACTTCTTGACTAATTTGTCTGCTTTGTCAGTCCATGTGACAGGAGGACTATCCTTCTCCCTTTTGGTATGCTTGCATAAATTAAACACAGGTTGTTCAGTTTCTGGAGCATGTGGTAACAAGCATGTATAAAGATTCACCAATCCTAAAAGACTGCATAGATCTGCTATCGTTTTAGAATTAGGAGAGTCTTTGATTATTTTAACTTTTTCTTCTAAGGTGAAATTCCTTGATGTATAACACAATAACACAAAAATGATTTCTCTTCCTCTCCAAAAATGCATTTTCCCACATTAATGTAAAGGTAGTATGTCTCTAGCTGTTCAAAAAGCTATTGCAGATGAATTATATGTTCTTCATCTGATGCTGAATTTACATGAATATTGTATAGTGTGCCAACCAGCCAATGAATATTTAGGGATTTAGTCTAAAAAATTTTTATTTTAAAGGCAGCAACCAAATCTTTACAAGTTTCCTCCAAGTGTAACTTTTGCCATGCCTACGTGACCTAAGCTGCCTGCTTTTCAGAACTCAGGCAGTTCTGTCCAGTTAAAGCCACTTACAGAAGATGCCTTCAGCCCTCTATTGAATATGCTGGTGAATTCATATAATCAGTTTAATGAACAGGGAGTGCAGGAGGGGGCCCCCTGTCTGGTTGTTGGAGAGTTCTGGATGTTGGAACACAGTCCAGTCATTATCTTGTGATCCAGACCTCAGCTACAGCAAACATCTGTCTTGGGACATACAGCTCCTGACTCTACACTCTATAACCAGCCATCAGCAGAACTTAATATGATCCACAACCTCTTCCATTTTTTATTTCTTTAGTTTTGTTCAATCTCCTAACCTGGCCTATACCTGGGAACTTCCTTCCCTACATGCATCCTGTGTATTCGTAAACTGAATTGTGTGCTCCTTATTTTACCCAATTTCCTTTCCTCATTTAATATTAACTTGAATGTCCATTCCCAAGTCTTGACAGCTTTCCAGTGTGTACAAGTTTTGTGCCAGAAGTGGGATCTGTTCCCACCTTTTTGTTAATAGGGTGGCCATGTACATTCAACTAATGCTCATTGTTGCTTGGCTGGTTGGAAGTACTCATCATTTTGCTGTGAGCTGAGGCTAGGTGAAGGCTGTCATTCAATACTGCATCAACACATTCCAATGGCATTTGAGACAAAGTCCACTGCACCACCTGCAGCCAGGAGAGACGTATGCCCACTGCGAGGCAGTCTGCACTGCACCTTCCACTGCCACTACCTGAAGGTGCCTCCCACCTCCCACCTGCATTGTCTACATGCTGCCTGCCCATTGGCCTGCCTGAGAGTGCAACCAGGGCCACGCTGTGTAGAAACAGAGCCTGCTGGCTGAGATATCTGTATAGCAGACTATGCTGTTGCTGTCATCTAGCTGCACAGCTTACCTGTTGCCACACCACCCATCCACCAGGCAGCCTCCTGCTGCCACCTCTGTGAGAGTGCTACTGTCAATGTCAGGCAGATCGCCCCCCCCTTCCCCCCCGCCCCACACATACACACACTTATTGCATCTGTGAAGGTTTGTCCTACCCTGTCCTGGATGTTGCGGTGTCTATCTCTGCAGCTGTGTAGCGAACCATTCTCGCTGCCAATCCCACTGCCAAATGGGCATCATGTTGGTATGTTGTTGCACACTTATAGAGATTAGATTTTGTCTCATATGACATTATTTTGAAACTTTATTGTCTTTAATATTTTATGTCATGAGTTCAGAACTATTTTGGTGAAATGTCACTGCATAGGTCACGAAAGACTCAAATATGTTTAGAGATAGATTTTTCCTGAATACTGTAGTACTATATTGTGGTTTTGTGCCCCATTAGTGTTGTTGCTTGTATGGGTCTCCCCCTCTCAATACTTAGAAGTAAATTGTGTGGAGTTAAATTTTGCATGTTAGCTAGTTATTGTCTTTTGTTTGGAGGTGTCTTTACTAAGTAGGATGATTTGAATTTTAAATTTTTGTGAGCATAGTTACAGTGAAATATATTGAATGCATAATTGTTTTTAGATAGGTACTTCAGATGTATGTTTGTTGGGTGTTTAGTGTCTGTGTAACTTTGACACCTATTTCTGTTGAAAATGTATGTTGCAGTGGGTTTCATATCCTGATTTTAAACTTAATTGTTGTTGAAGTATATTACTTTTAAGTTGATCTTTGATATCCGCTTTTCATCCTTAGTTGTTAAGTGATGAGAAGTTTTTGGGAATATACACTCCTGGAAATTGAAATAAGAACACCGTGAATTCATTGTCCCAGGAAGGGGAAACTTTATTGACACATTCCTGGAGTCAGATACATCACATGATCACACTGACAGAACCACAGGTACATAGCCACAGGCAACAGAGCATGCACAATGTCGGCACTAGTACAGTGTATATCCACCTTTCGCAGCAATGCAGGCTGCTATTCTCCCATGGAGACGATCGTAGAGATGCTGGATGTAGTCCTGTGGAACGGCTTGCCATGCCATTTCCACCTGGCGCCTTAGTTGGACCAGCGTTCGTGCTGGACGTGCAGACCGCGTGAGACGACGCTTCATCCAGTCCCAAACATGCTCAATGGGGGACAGATCCGGAGATCTTGCTGGGCAGGGTAGTTGACTTACACCTTCTAGAGCACGTTGGGTGGCACGGGATACATGCGGACGTGCATTGTCCTGTTGGAACAGCAAGTTCCCTTGCCGGTCTAGGAATGGTAGAACGATGGGTTCGATGACGGTTTGGATGTACCGTGCACTATTCAGTGCCCCTCGATGATCACCAGTGGTGTACGGCCAGTGTAGGAGATCGCTCCCCACACCATGATGCTGGGTGTTGGCCCTGTGTGCCTCGGCCGTATGCAGTCCTGATTGTGGCGCTCACCTGCACGGCGCCAAACACGCATACGACCATCATTGGCACCAAGGCAGAAGCGACTCTCATCGCTGAAGACGACACATCTCCATTCGTCCCTCCATTCACGCCTGTCGCGACACCACTGGAGGCGGGCTGCACGATGTTGGGGCGTGAGCGGAAGACGGCCTAATGGTGTGCGGGACCGTAGCCCAGCTTCATGGAGACGGTTGCGAATGGTCCTCGCCGATACCCCAGGAGCAACAGTGTCCCTAATTTGCTGAGAAGTGGCGGTGCGGTCCCCTACGGCACTGCGTAGGATCCTACGGTCTTGGCGTGCATCCGTGCGTCGCTGCGGTCCGGTCCCAGGTCGACGGGCACGTGCACCTTCCGCCGGCCACTGGCGACAACATCGATGTACTGTGGAGACCTCACGCCCCACGTGTTGAGCAATTCGGCAGTACGTCCACCCGGCCTCCCGCATGCCCACTATACGCCCTCGCTCAAAGTCCGTCAACTGCACATACGGTTCACGTCCACGCTGTCGCGGCATGCTACCAGTGTTAAAGACTGCGATGGAGCTCCGTATGCCACAGCAAACTGGCTGACACTGACGGCGGCGGTGCACAAATGCTGCGCAGCTAGCGCCATTCGACGGCCAACACCGCGGTTCCTGGTGTGTCCGCTGTGCCATGCGTGTGATCATTGCTTGTACAGCCCTCTCGCAGTGTCCGGAGCAAGTATGGTGGGTCTGACACACCGGTGTCAATGTGTTCTTTTTTCCATTTCCAGGAGTGTAGTTTTGAATGTTATGTGCTAAGATGGCACCAGGCAAGAGTTTTCAGTTAATCTCCAGTGATTTACAGCTAATAAAATGTGGTTGGCACCAACATAGTCTATCAGCCATTCATGACATTTTCTTCCATTTTGCTTACGTGCCACGATCCATCCTACTTTCAGTCATCTTTCCTGTAAGTATCATTTCTGTACCCCATGATGAAAGTAGGTTCGCATTCCTTGCTTGACAGCTGTGAGCAGCTTAAGGGCGCTGTACCTCCTGTGGCTTCAAACTGCATCTGCAAGGTGCACTATATTCTTTGAACCTGGATGGGAGTGTGTTTTTATTGCAAGATGACACACAGATATGACATTTGCATTTAGGTTTCGAAACAAAAGCCACAAAACTATAGAGATTTGGAATTGTGTTTGTGTTTATCAGATTGCTGAAGGGTGTGTGCAGTCATAAAAAGTGAACAGCATCTGCTACCACCAAAACTGCTAGAATATTACTCCACCATCTCAACTGTAAAATGAGACAATTAAACTCTCTCTTCCCTCCTCAATTCTAATTACTTTCCTCTTTCTCCCTATCAGCATACAGCGTAAATTATCAGACTGCTAAAGTGATTAGGCAGCTGTGGGCTTGCAGATGTCTATATAGTCATAAAAGTGATTAGCATCTGCTGCCACCAAAACCACCAGAATATTACTTCACTGACTCAATTGTAAAACAAAACAATTAAATT
Organism: Schistocerca americana; assembly: GCF_021461395.2. NCBI lineage: Eukaryota > Metazoa > Arthropoda > Insecta > Orthoptera > Acrididae > Schistocerca > Schistocerca americana. The sequence goes on along the minus strand of NC_060124.1, from coordinate 305,194,557 downwards.
TTCTCTTCCTCACAGTTCTAATTATTTTCCTCTTTGCCCCTATTGGCGTATTGTGTACATCTTGATTACCCTTGTCCTTTTTATCTTCTATCTGTAAATGGTAGTAGCTCCCTGTACAATGAAGTGATCTGGCATGGGGTAAATACTGATTTGTAATGTGAATGTGAAAGTGATGCAGTTTATATGTGATGTATGATGTGTAATGAGAAGAGATTATGAGGTGTGCAAGAAAAGAAATAAGTCTGAGTTTTTATCTACGAAAAGTTTTTATTTTTTCAAAGAACAATATTGTTCTCTTCAAATGTGTTTCCTTCAGTAGCTATTCAGCAGCGGAGTCGTTGTTCCCAGTTTTCATAGCAGTGCTGAAAGGCTTCACTGGTAGGCCTTTAAAAGGCAGTTACATTTGTTGAATGTTCTCCAGAGTTCCAAAATGATGTCCTTTTAAGACATCTTTCAAGTTTAGGACAAGGAAAAATGTCACAAGAACTCAGGTCAAGTGAATAGGGCAGCTGTGGAACAACAGGAATGCATTTGAGGTCAAAAAATCCCTGATGGAAGTGGCCGTGTGACATGAAGCATTGTTATGATGCAACATTCACTTGTCTACAATATCTGGTCTCATTAAATTCACCCTTTTCGTGGGCTTTTCAAGTATATCTTTTTAAAACACTTGGGGCGACAGTTTATCCATGTGGAACAAATTCCTTATGGATGATACACCTATTGTTATAAAAGCAAATCAGCATTGTTTTGAGCTTTGATCTGCTCATTCAAGCTTTTATTTGGTTGAGGAGATGTCTTAGTGTACCATTCCTCACATGGGATCACGATTGTCCTCAGAAATCCAAGATTCATCACATGTGATCACAAAACTGACATTCATGGTCATTGGCAATCCTCTCAAGAAGATCAATGCACATGTTTCTTTGATTGTCCTCCTGTTTGTTTGTGACATTTTTAAGCACCATTTTGGTACAAACCTTCATATGTGCAAAACTCCACTCAAAATTTGGATCAGTTTTTGAAATTGAGGTTCATCTTCAATGTATTCTTTGCCTCCAAAAAACGATTTGTGCCAGCAAAAAACTTGTGCTATAGATAATGAATGTTCCCCATATGGCTGTTTCAGCTTTTCAAAGGTCACACTCAAAGATTCCTCAAGTTTAATATGACACTTGATGGCATAATGTTGCTCTAAATTCTGATATTCCATTTTTGTAACACACAACAAAAACACCACTACGTTTCTCTCACACTTTGCAAGTCCACCCTTTGTATTAGAGTACACTGTCTTATGTCAGATGACTAGTAAAATTAGTTATTTTGGGGTTACTCTCTGTTGTTATCCCTCAGAGGACAGTGACATGTGGTTGAGTAATGATTTATTACAATATCCAGGAGAGAAAGTAATGACACTGAAGGCAATATGAGTAATGATGATAACTTTCCCAAGAATGTGAAGATGACTGAGTGACATTGAATGGTATATTTTGTGATGCAGTCCACAGAGATCAGAATGGGAAGGTTAAACATATTTTATTTTACTACACCAAGAGTTTTCAATTCAGGCACAATGTGCTTTTCGAGTCATTTTACATTGCAGCCTGTCATCTGCAAATACTTGCTTTAAGCAGACACCACATGGTGCACACATGTGACATGGCACAGCTGTTGCTTTATGATAAGCCACTCATGCATGGACGTGCTACCACTCCTCTTTCCCCTCTTCATCTTGTCAGCTATAATTAAGTCCAAGTTACAAGGATTTCCTTTGGCCATTTTGGGGTTTCTTTTTAAAGAATGCATTAAGTTTAACTTGCTACCTAATTTTTTCTACATTACTCTGTCTTACAATTCTGCTTTGTTGAGTATTTCATCTTTTTGCCAAGTCAAGAATGTGCAGCCTCTCTTTGTGGTGTCTATTCTGTTAACTTTTTATTTTTTAATGAACCCTTATACCTGGAATTTGCAGTTTATTCCTTGTAACTAATGTTGCACTGCTTTGTAGGTGAGCTAAGTTTATCTTCTTTAGATGCACTTATTTCTGTCCTTTTCCTTCAACGCAACACTCATAAGGGTTGAAAATAGTTGTGCATTTTTAATTCTTATTTCTGCTGAACTGACTGTTTCCTTTCAGCCTCTCACTGTAAAATTTTCATGCGCTGTGTATTTGTGCACTCTGCTACTGTCTGTTCACCCCAACTAGCATAATTTCATGAAGAATCAAAGTTGCTATTTTTTTTTTTACACACACTGAATCACTTCATATCAAAATTTAGCCACTTTGATGCGTTTCCACTGCGGATTTTATGCAGATGATAAATTCCCAAATGGATGTTTAGTGTCTTCTGAATTTTGTGTTTGCTGAAAGTCAATGTGGAAGGGTGCTGAGACAGTTTAAAAATCTTACAACAGAGGCACACTCTATCAGCCCATTTATGTTATTGGGATTTCAATTTAATGCAAGTACTGTACTAATGATCTGAACTAAGCCTTCTTAAACCTTGGCCACTGTGCTTCCTAGGTTCAGTCTTTTCTCATACGAAAGTTAAGAGCTTTTTATATACAAATCTGGTGTTGCTCTGTGCTGATTGTTATGGTCCTTTACCTATTGTCAGAGAGCACTGTCTTACCCTGTTTTTACAAGTACTTAATGCCGTACCATCGGTACGCACCACAAGCTGTGTGTTTAAAACTAAATTTTTTCTCCAAGGTCATTTTAGCAGGCACATGTGCACCTACTTGTAGCCCATTGCCCTCACCTGCCACCTCCTCTTTTTTGTTTTTCCCCCTCTTCTCTCCCACACCTCTGTACATTTCCAGGCTTCACTTCCCCACTTCTCTCTCTCTCACCACCTGCAGTACTTCTGTTTTCTCCTTCACACCTCCAGTAACAGTGCACTGTTTCCCCTCCTCTCCCTGTTTACCCCTCTTCCTAGCGATACTGCATTCTTCACTACTGCAGCAGCACCATCTCCCACACCAGCAGTAGCAGAACCAACTCCTTTACCAGTAATAGCAGAAACAACTCCTCCACCAGCAACAGCTAAACCAACTTATCCACCAGCAGAAACAGAACCAGCTCCTCCTCCATCATCTTCAGGGGTAGCAGAAAAGAATAGACCAGTCATGGTAAGTAAAGTATCATCTTTGTCTCATGATAAGGTGGTACCAAATGATTTGGGAAAACATGTTCTTAGAAAACTTGTTGACAGTGAAGTGAAACAAACTTCCAACCGTGTTTCAAGCAGACCCAAAAAATTACCAAAGAGAAATGAAGATTTTTTATGGATTATCCAAAGGAAGTCCAACTGTCACCTAACATAAATTCCAGGGCTGAAAAAAACATTTAAATGTTCTCCATTGCCCCAGAATACTGTACTCCTCCCCTCCTGTGACAGAAACTATATCTTACTTCGGCACTTAAATGTCAAGTCTCTGAAAAACAAAGATGATGAGCTTGGTACATCATTAAAAACTAAGAAAAGAATGATTTTACATACAAACAAACATTTGTTAAAGGAAGTAGATATAAAACTGCATGTACCATCAGGTTTCTAATTAGCTACATATTACTGCAGACACAGTGAATCTTGTGGGGGCTCATCCATGTATGTTAGCAATGATCTAGACTTAAAGTTTTCTGTTCTTGAAGTTAGTGACTTATGCATTAAAGGTGTTTTTGAAGCAGCTGCTTTGATTATACCTAGTATACAGCTCATAACTGTTTCTTTATATCACACTCCTGATAGTAACGCAGAACAATTTATAGAATGTTTAGAAAAACTTCTGATCAGTATACAAAAGTATACTAAATACAAAATATTAGTTTTTGGGGATCTAAACATAGACATTATGAAAATGACAGCCAGAAATGTTTGTTTAGTAAATATGTTAAGGTCCTATAATCTCTTTTGTGCTAATGAAAGAATCCCACAAGGCATTTCTCCTGTCTTGACAATCTAATAACAAATGTATACAAATGTGATTTTGAGCTAGGCTTATTTAATGTCGATTACCTGTTGCACCATAGAGGTGTATGGGTGAAACTAATTACTGAAAAACCAAAGCAAGACCAGGAAGAAACTCAGTGTGTGAGACTATTTACAGACAGAAATATTAGCAAGTATAGAGAAGAACTTAGTCTAGATTGGAATACTGTTTTACATTCCTCCAGAAATGTTGATGAAGCCTTCAGCACATTCCTCAAAATCATTTCTGAAATCTTCCATACATGCTGTCCACTGTTGATGTAATTAAAACAACATCTAAAATAGGATACTCTGGAACTGAAGATGTTTATGGCCTGTCAAACTTTGTAATTAAAAAAATTGTAGATCTCATATCATATCCTCTTTGCAGACTGATAAACTGGATGCTCTCTAGTGGACACTTTTCAGAATGTCTCAAAAAGACAGTTGTCATACCATTTTACAAAAAAGGGTGACAAGTCCTGTATCAATAATTACAGACCAATTTTACTTGTGCCTATTCTCTCAAAAATAATATAATATTGCATACAGAAGCAAATATGAATACACCTATCAGATAATAATATATTAAATGATTCTCAGTATGGATTTAGGTCAAACTTATCAACAGTCAGAGCAGTTGAAAACCTTATCTCTTTTGTACTAAACTCATTCGACTCAGAATTATCTGCTGAGCCATTCAAGTTGACTTGAGGAAGGCTTTTGACCCAGTTTACCACAAATTATTATTAGATAAACAGTGTTGCTATGGAATCAAACACTAGGAACTCTCAGTAATTGAATCATACCTCAGCAACAGAAAACAAATTGTAAAGCATGATGGCCAAAAGTCATACGCTCCAAGTATAAAACAAGGTGTTCCTCAGGGCTCAGTGCTTGACCCTCTACTATTTATATTATTTCTAAATGACTTTCCAAGTAACTTACCCTGCACATCTATCCTCTATGCTGATGACACAACATTAGCTAATTCCAGAAAGGATATACACAAGCTGAAGGAGGAAAGTGAAGAATGTCTCAAATTATCTAATATCTGGTTTAAAGCTAATGAGTTAACTATGAACCATGAAAAGACTGACAAGATAATCTTCAGTCTAACATTGCATTATCATCTGTTAAACTACTTGGAATACACGTTGACACGAAATTAATGTGGGACACAGATACAGATTATGTATGTCGAAAGTTATCACGAGTTATCTATCTACTAGCCAAGCTACACACATGTGTAACACAAGATTTACTACTTCATTCATACTATGCCTTCTTTCACTGCCATCTACAATGTGGCATTCTTTTATGGGGTGACTCCCCAGGATCCAAAAAAATTTTCACTTTGCAGAAAAAAGCAGTTAGAGGTCTTTATGGAATCATTGACAACAAAACCTCATGTAGACCTTATTTTAAAGACTTAAAAATTCTCACAGTCCCATCTCTCTACATTTATTGTTGCCTATTAAATATAAAAGAAAACTTACCACTACACTATAATGAAATCTGTTCATCAACACAATACTCAACAAACAAATATGATTGATTTTGCCACAACCAGGTTTAAGAAAACCAATTCTAGCTATGAATACATGGGCATAAAATTATTCAACACTTTACCCTTACAGACTCAGTTGGTTTCACTGGATATTTTCAACACTAAAACAAAAGCACAGGCGAAGGAAAATACTTTCTATAGTATAGAAGAATTTCAGAATAGTTGTAAAGATGACCTAATTTATTGATAAATTAGGGCTCACTCTTATGTATAGATATGGGTGTAGAGGCAGCTATAAGCTAATAAGGTACAACACTGCTATATTTTTTTACCAAGTAATATTTTGTTATATGAAACATAATGTACAAATAGCTATAATTCTTCTGACAACACCGATTGCATGTTAATGTTGTTAAATTAAGGCTTACTGTTATGTATAGATATGGGTGTAAAGGCAGTTATAAGCTATGTAATATTTTGTTACGTAAAACATAATGTACAAATAGCTGTAATTCATCTGACGACATCGATTGTATGTTAATGCTGAAAGATGGATAAAATAAATAAATAAATATAATAGGGACAACAAGGGACCTAAAATAGAGCCCTAGGGCACCCCTTGTCTGATGGTTTCATATTTTGAATGACTATTGTTATGCTGTAAGCCAAATACAGCCACACACTGTTTTCTATTAAAAAGATAGGATGAGAACCTGAGCCTGCTACTCCTGTTATCCCATTATATTTTAACTTTTTTATAAGGATATCATGCTTAACACAATCAAAAGCTTTAGCCAGATCACAGAATATTCCAAGTGGTAATAACTTTTGATTTATTGATTCTAATATATCATCTGTAAAAGTGAATACAGCTTGATCAGTTGACAATCCTTTCCAAAATCCAAACTGATTATGAATGAAAATATTTTTCTCTACTAAGTGTTTATAAAGTCTATTGTACATAACCCTTTCAAACACTTTTGAAAATATTGCCAATAATGAAACGGGACAGAAGTTTTCTCCTTTTTTGTGTAATGGTTTGACAATAGCATATTTAAGCCTATCTGGAAAAGTACCACTGTCGAGGGATTCATTACATAAGTAACTCAGTATGTTACAAAGTTCTGAGGAGCAACATTTATTTATGGTATTGCTGATTTCATCAAATCCACTGGAACATTTGTTTTTAGAAGAGCTAATAATATTCTAAATCTCTTTTGGTGAGGTAGGATATAGTTGAATTTTGTCAAACTTCTGTGGAAATGCATTTTTTTAATATTTTAAACTGTCTTCTGAGGAACTATGCATACCTAAGTTGTCTGCTACAGAAAGGAAAAAGTTGTTGAAAGTGTCTGCAATTTTGGAGGTATCTCTGATCAACTCATTATTTACATTTAACATAATTTCCTCATCTGCCTGATTAGTTTTTCCTGTTTCACTTTTTACTATGTTCCATATAGTTTTTATCTTGTTATTAGAGGCATTTATTTTTTCATGAAAATAAATACATTTTGAGTTTCTGATTACTTTGTTTAGAATTTTACAATGTAATCTGTAATGTTGTTTCCCTCTGTAGTCATTGTTTTCCCTTGACATTAAGTACAGTCTTCTTTTTGTTTTGCAAGATACTTTTATTCAATTTGTAATCCAAGTTTTTGAAGCATTCAATCTATTTGCTTTGATTACTTTCCCATTGTGCCATCCACGGGTGCAGTCAGAGGTTTGTTTGCAAATTATGTGTGCTCCTGTCTTGCCAAATTGCTTTCTAGCTGTGACACTTCTTGTATTTTGTGTACTGCTGAAAGACCCAATGATTCTTTCCCTTGCTTTGCATGAGTAGGACCAGAATGCTTTTAGATTTGTTGTTATGACTGCATGTATTTTATTTATCTTTTCTAGAGTTTTGTTTGTTTGCTCCTCCCTGCCTATAGCTTTACATTTTGTTCTTTCCTGATTTGTATGGATGGTTTTGTAACAGGCACAATACCAAGTGATGCCCTGAGGTTTCTGTTAATAGTTGACTACCTCAGCATTTTTCTTCATTCTTCTGTCAAAGAAGTATATTTTAGACTGAATCCTTCAAGCAGTGCCAATTTATTTATCTTGTTTTCCATCCAAGATTACTGAGATATTGATCCACCCTTGCCCCTTGCTGCAGTGTCTGACTAATAGCTCTCTCTCGTGCTTTAGCTGTCAGGTATGAGCATTTTCCTCTTGCTTCAGTTGGCCTTATCAACCAGCATTTCTTCCTCTCACACAGTTAGAATTTTTCATATAACATGCAAGGTTTTCTACTTGCCAATTCCAATACTGTTAATTATGGCAATGTAGTTACTTACCCAAATGATATAACTCTTCTATTCAAGGATAATGACACAGAAAATCTGGAAATAACAGCCAACTTGGAAGTGAATCATGCTTTCCAAAAGTTTGCAGAAATAAATAAATTTGCATCCTAGCATTGCTAAAACACTTTGTTTGGATTTCAGACTAAAATATCAACATAATGAAGATATCAACATTTGCACTGATGAACGCATAACTCCACATAGGTTATATAAACAAAATTCCTTGGAATAATCATCATATATTGGTATAAGAACACAGAACATATATGTGCACTGCTCAGCTCAAACCTATACATCCCGCACAAACTAAGCTACATAAATGACACAAATATTGTGAAAACAACATACTATCACTGATTCATTCTACATTAAGTTATGACAGTTTTGTGGGGAAGCTCTGCCAAAACAAATACTAACAGAGTATTCAAAATGCAGAAAAGAGCAATACAAATGACAGTCAGCCTTGAATGGAGAGAATCCTAAACGCCAACATTTAAAGCACTTAAGATAGTAACACTATTAAGCATACCTGTATGAACTCCAAAGTTGGACAAAATTCAAATATGTTTCTGATATTCAGAATAATGAGACACAAAACAACCACGACACAAGGAACTTCTTCCATGAGGCTAGACACAGTGTCATGAAATTTAAATCACAGCCATCTTATGCAGGACCAAAAGCCCTAGGAAAACTCTTCAGACTTGAGAAAGATGACCAGCAAGATGATTTTCAAAAAGACCCTCGAAAAATTCTTGATACAAAACTGATTATGCAGGGTGATTCAAAAAGAATACCACAAATTTAAAAATGTGTATTTAATGAAAGAAACATAATATAACCTTCTGTTATACATCATTACAAAGAATATTCAAAAAGGTTTTTTTTCACTCAAAAACAAGTTCAGAGATGTTCAATATGGCCCCCTCCAGACACACGAGCAATATCAACCCGATACTCCAACTTGTTCCACACTCTCTGTAGCATATCAGGCGTAAAAGTTTGGATAGCTGCTGTTATTTATCGTTTCAAATCATCAATGGTGGCTGGGAGAGGTGGCCGAAACACCATATCCTTAACATACCCCCATAAGAAAAAATTGCAGGGGGTAAGATCAGGGCTTCTTGGAGGCCAGTGATGAAGTGCTCTGTCACGGGCTGCCTGGCGGCCGATCCATCGCCTCGGGTAGTTGACGTTCAGGTAGTTACGGACAGATAAGTGCCAATGTGGTGGCGCTCCATCCTGCTGAAATATGAATTGTTGTGCTTCTTGTTCGAGCTGAGGGAACAGCCAATTCTCTAACATCTCCAGATACTGTAGTCCAGTTACAGTAGCACCTTCGAAGAAAAAGGGACCAAAAACTTTATTGGCTGAAATGGCACAGAAAACGTTCACCTTAGGTGAGTCACGTTCATACTGAGTTGTTTCCCGCAAATTCTCAGTGCCCCATATACAGACATTGTGACGGTTGACTTTCCCGTTAGTGTGGAAAGTTGCTTCATCACTACACACAACCTTTGAAATGAAAGATTCATCTGTTTCCATTTGAGCAAGGATAAAATCACAGAAATCGATTCTTTTAATCTTATCAGCTGCAGACAGTGCTTGAACCAATTTCAGACGATAAGGTTTCATAACTAACCTTTTTCGTAGGACTCTCCATACAGTTGATTGTGGAATTTGCAGCTCTCTGCTAGCTCTGCGAGTCGATTTTCCTGGGCTGCGAACAAATGCTTGCTGGATGCGTGCTACATTTTCATCACTCGTTCTCGGCCGTCCAGAACTTTTCCCTTTGCACAAACACCCATTCTCTGTAAACTGTTTATACCAACGTTTAATACACCACCTATCAGGAGGTTTAACACCATACTTCGTTTGAAATGCACGCTGAACAACTGTCATCGATTCACTTCTGCTGTACTCAATAACACAAAAAGCTTTCTGCTGAGCGGTCGCCATCTTAGCATCAACTGACGCTGACGCCTAGTCAACAGCGCCTCAAGCGAACAAATGTACAACTAAATGAAACTTTATAGCTCCCTTAATTTGCTGACAGATAGTGCTTAGCTCTGCCTTTTGTCGTTGCAGAGTTTTAAATTCCTAAAGTTGTGGTATTCTTTTTGAATCACCCTGTATAGTATAAACGATCATATGTGCATTACAGAGTAATAAAAATCACAATGTAATATTGTGTACAAATGAAATCAAACGTGCATAAGCCATGAAAAATGCACTTGAAAGAGAGGAAAAAACCTCTCAAACCATATAGAAATATACATCCATTTCATGTAGACAATGTAAGAAAATTATAATTTAATATTTTATAGGCCTATAACATTGATGTATATGACTACAATTTGTTAACGCTAGTTATTAGACATATACAAGGTGGTCCATTGATCATAACCGGGCCAAATATCTCGCAAAATAAGTGTCAAACGAAAAAACTACAAAGAACGAAACTTGTCTAGCTTGAAGAGGGAAACCAGACGGCCCTATGGTTGGCCTGCTAGATGGCTCTGCCATAGGTCAAATGGATATCAACTGTGTTTTTTAAATAGGAACCCCCATTTTTTATTTCATATTCATGTATTATGTAAAGAAATATGAATGTTTTAGTTGGATCACTTTTTTCGCTTTGTGGTAGATGGCACTGTAATAGTCACAAATATATGGCTCACAAATTTAGACGAACAGTTGGTAACAGGTGGTTTTTTTTTAAATTAAAATACAGAACATAGGTATGTTTGAACATTTTATTTCGGTTGTTCCAATGTGGTACATGTACCTTTGTGAGCTTATCATTTCTGAGCACGCATGCTGTTACAGCGTGATTACCTGTAAATACCACATTAACGCAATAAATGCTCAAAACGATGTCCGTCAACCTCAATGCATTTGGCAATACATGTAACAACATTCCTCTCAACAGCCAGTAGTTTGCCTTCCATAATGTTTGCACGTGCCTTGACAATGCACTGATGCATGTTGGCAGGCATTGTCAGTGGATCACGATAGCAAATATCCTTCAACTTTCCCCACAGAAAGAAATCCGGGGACGTCAGATCCGGTGAACGTGTGGACCATGGTATGGTGCTTTGATAACCAATCCACCTGTCACGAAATATGCTATTCAATACTGCTTCAACTGCACATGAGCTATGTGCCAGACATCCGTCATGTGGGAAGTAAATTGCCATTCTGTCATGCAGTGAAACATCTTGTAGTAACATCAGTAGAACATTACGGAGGAAACCAGCATACATTGCACCATTTAGATTGCCATTGAGAAAATTGGTGCCACTTATCCTTCCTCCCATAATGCTGCACCATACATTAACCTGCCTAGGTCGCTGATGTTCTACTTGTTGCAGCCATCGTGGATTTTCCGTGCCCAATAGTGCATATTATGCTGGTTTACGTTACCGCTGTTGGTGAATGACACTTTGTCACTAAATAGAATGCGTGCAAAAAATCTGTCATCATCCCATAATTTCTCTTCTGCCCAGTGGCAGAACTGTACACGACATTCAAAGTCGTCACCATGCAATTTCTGGTGCACAGAAATACGGTACGGGTGCAATCGATGTTGATGTAGCATTCTCAACACCGACATTTTTGAGATTACCGATTCTCACACAATTTGTTTGCTACTGATGAGCGATTAGCCGTGATAGCAGCTAAAACAGCTACTTGGGGATCATCATTTGTTGCAGGTCGTGGTTGATGTTTCACATGTGGCTGAACACTTTCTGTTTCCTTAAATAATGTAACTATCTGGCGAATGGTCCGGACACTTGGATGATGTTATCCAGAATACCGAACAGCATACATAACACATGCCCATTGGGCATTTTGTTCACAATAGCCATACATCAACACGATATTGACCTTTTCCACAATTGGTAAACAGTCCATTTTAACATGGGTAATGTATCATGAAGCAAATACGATCCACACTGGTGGAATTTTACGAGATACCATGTACTAATACATTTGCGACTATTACAGTGCCATCTATCACAAAGCGAAAAAAGTGGTCCAACTGAAACACTAATATTTCTTTACATACTACATGAATATGTAATAAAAAATGGGGGTTCCTATTTTAAAAAATGCAGTTGATATCCATTTGACCCATGGCAGTGCCATCTAGCAGGCCAACCACAGCGCCATCTGGTTTCCCCCTTCAAGCTAGACAAGTTTCGTTCTTTGTAGTTTTTTCGTTTGATGCTTATTTCGATATTCAGTCACTATCAATGGACCACCCTGTATATACTTTTCTGTGCATGTGATACAAATTTGATTTGATCTATACAATGTTTATTGTTTGTACATCGAATTAACATTAATTATGTTACAAATCTATTAGATTAAATACAGGGAAAGAGAAAAATACAAATACACCATTTTGTCCTTAAATGAAATATAATCTCCTGGCTACACACAATCTCTTATAAAAGTTCATGCTGATTCTGTAAGTTGTATTTTAAGATGGGAGGATAGTGAGGCAGTTATGGGAAACTGGCATTTCACACTGCTTAGAATCTTGCATAAGGTTGCTTGCTGATTGCAATACTGCTCACACAAAAAAGAAATATATGATTTAAATCAGCTTATGATGTTGAGTGACAGAAATAAGTTGGAATGTCTGTGATATCTTTCCTGTTGTAGTGACTGGGAAAGTTTCTGCATTGGAAATGTGTGCACATGAACACTTGACAAACATGTTTTATGCAACAGTGCAGCCACTTGTGGAGAGAAATACCTTGGATGCTAGTGTGAGAGAAAGAGATAGCTCCTAAGATCTCAGTGGAAGAGGTGTCTGAAAACACAATTAGCCAGCTCATTAGACACACAATGCATGTCAGCTAATGTTACGTCAAGTTCCACCTATCTCAGACAATACAAGAATATTAAAAAGGGAATGGGAAGAAAAAAAGTCAGACAAAAAATACTGGTGATATAAAGTGTATTATAATTTTTTTACTTTTTCTTGCAATATTTTTACTTTCAATGTTATTACATTTTCACTATCTGAGCTATTATGATGGAAAGGCATATATGAATTCGCATAAATTACATTTGATGTTTTTGACACCCACACACACACACACACACACACACACACACACACACACACACACACACAGAGAGAGAGAGAGAGAGAGAGAGAGAGAGAGGAGAGAGAGAGAGGAGAGAGAGAGGAGAGAGAGAGAGGGGGGGGGGGGGGGAGGGAGGGAGAGAGGTATTTATATGTTTCAAACACCAACACATTTTACTTTATTTACATTTTCTCAGGTATTTGAAATAAAATCAATCATTATCATCATCCGTTTTCGTGCAGTAGTGCCCCCAAGGAACAGAGAGGGAGAAGTAGTCTGGTGTACACACCAGTATTCTTATGAGTGGAGTGCTGCCAGCCTGTTATGCGCTGTGCGTTTATTCACAACTAATTTTGCAGAAGATGAAATCTAATTGGGAATTTCGAGCACAATATTCGATACTGCGGTTACATGTTAAGCCTGAAGCAATTTTGCTAAGCCATTCAATGGCATTTTCCGAGTGTTTTATTCTTCCCGCATTATGGAAAAAAATGGTTGAACATTACTACAGTCAAACATGTCCTCATGTCTAACACCTACAATGACTAGAATGGGTAAATATGCTGCGAGTAATTACAAGGGATAAATACATTGCTAATAAGCCTGGTATAAGTTGGGTTTCAACGTATTTTTGAAAATTTTGCTATTTGTTTCTGACTGATAGTCGGACGTTTTGGTTTTTGAGCCATGAAACACCTGTCTCCACCTTGTCTCCACCTACATGAACAACAATTAAACTCTGACCGGCATTTTTGTTTGATAATACTACTTGCACACTAGATGTAACCACATATGAAAAGCTTTGAGACTGGCCACTCAGTGGCCAAAACCTAGGTAGATCTGAAAAGTAAAAACAAAAATTGCGATTGATTGCTGACACTTCCTACAGATTTGTTTAAATAAAATTCCACAAACACTATGTAAAACAGAGAGAGAGAGAGAGAGAGAGAAGAGAGAGGAGAGAGAGAGAGAGAGAGAGAGAGAGAGAGAGAGAGAGAGAAATGGGGAGGGGGGGGGGGGGGCGGCGGCAATTTAGCTGCTCACAGCGCCGGCCATGGAACCAACAATCTGATCCAGATGAATGTTTCTGCTTTCGTTACTAGAAGATATCAAAAAGATTCTAGAAAATCACAAGCTTACTACAAAAATGGAGACAACTGACATCATAAAAAATGTGTCCACTGCAAACTCATCACCTAGGCTGTTCTGATTATGAGCCAGTAATGTCAGTCACTGGACCATATAGCTGTAGGTGTGAACCAGGAGCCTTGAGTAGACAGCAATTTCAGCATGGATACATAATATAATAAAATGATGGCAGCGGGGACTTTAAGAGAGAGCAGAAGGAGAGTCACCATGATTATTCCATGCCTGCTGCATACAGTCTGGCCACTGCTGTGAAATACAATGTGCTGTTATCACCCACTGACTCAAACTTATCAGCTCAGAGTTCTGAAATACTTTATCTGTTTCAGTCATCAGCATTACAAGAACTTTAATGTTAAAATTGTTTTCAAATGTTGTTAAAACTTAGCACATAAAATTAAAACAATAATGTGAAAAAATCATATATGTTGCCTTATTTTCAAACAATCATTCCTGTTTACTGAATTGGTCCCTTTCAATTCGTTCAAAACTGACGGACCAGATATCTCATGAGCTTCAACAAGAGCATTTTATCATGCTCAGCTGCTGATTGGCAGGGCATCCACCTGCCATGGCCTCCTGTCTGAGCAAACTGTCAGAGGAGACATCATGGTCTTTGCATTAAAGATAATGTTTCAGAAAACTAATGCATGGGATATGATGGTGCACCAGATAAAATTAATTAGAAGAATTAAGGTTGAACAAAAGGCAATGTTCAAACATTGACAATTATGCTAGAGAAAATGTGTTACTTACAAGCCAGAGTGTGTCACAAAATCCAGTGCTACAACATGGGTGAGAGGAAGGAGAGTATGTCAATATAAATGTATGATTGTCTTCTTGAGAAACTTGACACTCTGATTGACTCACACTGTCTTTCACTGTTCCTTCAATTGCCTCATGTTGTGGGGCAAGTCCTGCTTTGCACAACAGTCCAGCTTTATAGGGATGACTGGGAAACCTCTGCCAGCATGCTCCCACATTTTCATTCATTTCCATCAGGAAGTTAGTGTGAAATGTTTCAGGTATACTGTCTAAAGTTTTGTGGAACAATGAAGATAACTTACCACTTAGCTTGATTAAAGACTTATTATCTTTTCTGATTATCTCTCATATTTCAATCAAGTATCGAAACATTCTCAGTTTACTTCCAGCCTCAGATTTGGCTAAAATCTCAAGGTTTCGATAAAATCCTCCTATGCCTTTGTGGGGAAGAACTGTTGTGTCTACTGTTGTTGTGATCATTTATAGCTTGTAATTGGCTGGTGCACATCATCATTGTGTCATGCTGACAGATATTACATCAACATATGTACTGGTGATGCCATCACTATCATAGGAACATGTACAATTCTGTACATTTCCCTGTGTCTTCTCAGCATTGAGAACTTGCTTCCATGCACCAATAAGGTTTTTAACTGTTTTCCTAGTTAAAGTTATTCTCACACATTCTAATTTATACTGCTTCTTTAATGACACAATCCCAGTATGCAGAAATATGGGACGAGATTGCAGTTCCTTCAGACATTATTCTGTGTTTCTTTGCAAGTATGGCTCAGCAAATACTAATTTCTCAAGTCCTCAACTTTAGATTTGCTTTCAGTGTTCTGCATTTCTGTCAGTAATGATACCGATAGACTAACTGACATAGTTGGTTCTACACTCACAAGGGATCTTATAACATCCAGGGACTCTGGGAGACAGACTGTCCTTAAATGGATGCAAAATCTCTTTTATCTTCTTGGACAGTGTGAGAATTTTTCTTATGTCTCTTCTTCCCACAAAACTACCTGTTTTGCTAGTTGTAGCACTGCAGTTGGAAAAACCACAGTAGGTAAACCATCACATTATTGTTCAAAATCTTCATGTTTTCGTTTCTTGGAGAGCTCTAACTTTATATCACAAACCCCACTGCCATTCTTTTAGAACACGTGCTTTGATCTTAAATCAGAATTAACAAATATTGAGGTAGGGTGAGGTTAGAAATAATACACTTCTTACACTCTGCCATACACCATATGGTGATTTGTTGAGAACAGATATAAAAATGTCGATATTACACTTGTGCTAAGATCTCCACATTGCACAGTGACAATGCTACATGTGGTGATTTTAGATGTTTCTGTTTCACTTTATTCTCTGTCCTTAAGGGGATAATAAAATTAGAACATGTAAGTGTATTATGGTTTTCATAGACATCTGAAGCCTATGACAAGCAGCAGCAGGGTGATCTGTAGTCAATTGTCGACAGTTTTATATAGTGCCATGTAAGATATTCCCATGTGTGTCGCACATGTCCTATCGTCCTATCCTTTCTTCTAGTTAGTGCTTACTACATATTTCTTTCTTTGCATCCCTGTGGATAACTTCCTGATTTCTTGTCATTTCACTTAATTTGCAGTATCTTTCCATAACACTGAATGTTAAAGACTTTGATGCTCTTCATTTCTGGTTTATTCACAGTCCATGATTCACTTCAATACAATTCTGTTCTGTAGCAGAACATTCTCAGATATTTATTTCTCTCTACATCTACTTCATGGTTCCAGCTTTGAAATTAAGTTTATCAGCTATCTCATTTCTGTTACACCTCATCACATTCCCCTTTCTTCAGTTTAACTCTGGATCCGTAGTGTGTGCTCATTAGACTGTTCATTTCTTTCAACAGGTCCCACAGCTGTTCTTCACTTCTCCTGAGAGTAGTGTGAGGTGTTGGTTAAGCATTTAGTATACACCTGGGATGCTACAGTGACCTACCCCTGTGACCTAAAATGACAGACAGCTCCCCATAAGGTCATGGGAAATAAAAGAAAATAAAGCTGCACAACAGAAACAGCATTCTAATCAAATTACCAGAGGTGACCCAAGGAAGCATCTTGTGTAGACACATTGATAACAGGATCCAAAAAGATATGAAAAGAAACTAAGGGTCACTATAACAATCTGATTTGTTGCTAAAAGACATCAAAAATGTTTCATTGACTGAATCAAGAATGCAATGTGTTTGTGAATATGACCAATGATTGCTGAATAAGTTAATGATCTAAAGAAGACAAACAAACATCAGTACTCTTGCTTAAGTGCATTGTGGGTGCAACTAGCTGGCTGTGAAAATTAGATCAGCAAAACATAACCTTGATGCAAGATAAGTGACTTCACACTCTTGGGCAAATTTGGCCCTTGCTTACAGCTCTAGTCACTCACTTGTGCAGAGGATGGCTGCGGTAATGGCTAAGAATCCTAAATTTTGTCTCAGTATCTGAGTTCTGCTCTAAGTTGAAGGCATCTAAGACGAAGTGTACTGCCTCAAGTACTGCAGAGAAGCTTCTCTATGACATCCTGAAGAAAAGTGTACTGCCTCATGCCCTGCAGAGGAATCTTCTCTATGACATTCTAAAGAGAATAGTTCACTATGATGCCCCTAAAGCAAGAGTCCTTTTACTTTTCTCTACAAAATTTAGCTGATTCTTCTAGCACTGGAATCTCACATGCCAACTGCAACAGACCTTGTGAGTTCCAGTGAATGATAATTTAATAAACATGATAACAAATTGTCTACTCTTACACATTCTACTATGGTTAACAAATGAAGTACATTTCTCTCTTGGAATGGGGTAGATGGCAGAAAGTCTTACTATGTGAGAGATTTTTAGTTGTGGCCATAGAGAAAGCATGCACATACACATGTGTGACTTCTCACCCCTAATACCTAAGTAACTGCTATGCCGAGTCACAGATCTCTCCTTGCTAAATTTTGAACAAAACTTCCAGTTGGCTTCCTTCGGGTCTAGCAACTGGGTCCCACAGTAGCAACATTGTGTTTTCTCAATTCCTTCAGATCTTATCTTTGCAAAAAGACATTATTTGTGCTTCAAGCAGAATGGACATCTATAACAAGCTGGGACATCTTCACCTGTCACCCTGCTGTTTTTAGCTGGCAGTGCACACTTCTCAACATGTACCTGGCCAAGAGTTGGCTTTCAGTAGAAACACTTCTTTGATCTGCACGGCTCTCCTCATGACTCTCACCTTCTAGCGGTTGGTTAAATGCCCCAGGCTGTAACACATTTCATTAATCTGTCACTGTACCAAAAGGTAAAGAGAGAGAGAGCTAATCAGATTCACAATCATTGATATCTGTTATTATTGCATGCAGCCTTCATGCAGCATTAGTTATTTGAATTGATTTGCTAGCCAAAACTGCATATTGAATTATTAAATGGGTTAGAGGACAATTTTTGAAGAAAACTGGCACATAATACTAACAATATTGTAAGCAAATCTCATTGCTGATATCCTTCCTTTATGAAATGTAATCCCAGTCTTGAATCTTCCTTTTATTTTCTTCATTGCTTCTTTATTGTGTAGGCTGAGCAGTCAAAGACTACGTCTATGTGTTATAACCTTCCTAATTTGAACCTTCATTCTTGGTCTCCAATCCTTGTTTCTTATGCCTACAATCTATCTCTTTCTGTAGTGCATACTTAGTTTTTTTTCTGGTAGTTTTGAATATATTGCTGCATATTACACTGTCCAGCGCTTTTCTTAAGTTGAACAAATCATATGAAAATGTCTTGATTTTTGTTATATCATGCTCCCATTATTAACTACAATGCCAGACCAGCCTCTGTGATGGTATTCTCCTTTCCTAAAGCAAAAGTTGATCTTCATCGAATTTATCTTCAACTTTCTTTTCTGTTCTTCTGTATATTAATTGGTCAGCAAACTGAATGCACTAATGGCCAAGCTGATTGTACAGCAATTCAAGCATCTATCTAACCATGCTATTCTTGGTATTTTATGGATAATATTCTTCCATAACTCAAAAGGTATGTCTCCAGTCTCATAGACTCTAAACACAAACTCGAATAATCTTTTCATTGACCCAGGTTTTCAGCAGCCTGTAAGGCATGTGCATAAATTACATAAGTAAAATTTCCCCTGATAAATACAATGACATTTAAATTTAATTAATAGAGAACAGTGAAATGAAAATAACAGGAAAAATATTAATTGGTGAAAGTATCTTTGTATGGACACAAAGAACTGTGAATTACACAAGTGATGTATTCAAGTGTATTGACAACAATCTGTGTAATAGGATTTAACACTGCCAGAACTATGAAATTAATGTGCCTTGTTGCACCGACATTTCTCAACACATGGATAATGAGAACTTACTGGCATTGAAAGAGCTCATATAAGTATCGTACTGAAAAACTTGAGTACTCCATTGTTATGGATGCTAATTTTTATAGTTTATGTAATCATGTATATCATCTTAATCAACAGATTTTTTTTCTCTTTTCAATGTAGTCTCCATTTCTTTGCACAGTGTTTAATCTTACTACTGGATCATTCACTGAAAGTTATTTTCTGCTGTGTCTGGTAGTGTTCTTTTAAAGAACAGATAAGAGAGATAATATTAGTTTTTCAAGCTCACTCATCCAAGGAAAACAATTGTAGAATATAAGCTGAGCTCTCCTAAGAACAACACCAATAATCCTACCACCAGCGGCCCAGAACTTCCATTGTTTCTATTAAATGATTGTCTTGCATGTAACTAGAACTGCATGTCATAAGTGTTAGTCCATTTTGTAGTTTATACCCTTACAAAATGACGCTGTAAAAGCTAGTCTAATATTCACTAGGTTTCCTAAGGTCTAATTAGTTATAATTCTCTAGTGGCCAATAAACATTTAGAGAAACTACAATAACATGAAATTTTGTTCATTACACTTCAATCCAAACCAGTTTGTTAATGCAGAAAATAGAAAACTAGTATGGAATACAATATCTATATTCTGTTACATACCAAAGAAGCCACCACTATGTCCTTGATGATAAAACTGTTACAAAGATGTGATAATGAAACATTAAAAGGACTCAAACTGTTTCCCAGTAAAGAAGAAACCAGTCCTGCAAACAGTTGCTGCATCAGAGCCAGAACCATTGGAAGCTGGAATGTAGATGACTTTTAAAGATATAGTGATTAGAATTTGAATTAAATAAAATTATTTGTTTGTTGGAAAACTTTGTGAAGTGTAAGATTATGCAAATCATAAACTCTATGACTACTGAGTGGATATGTATACTGCAGTTTGAGGGGGGGGGGGGGGGTTCATTTCATTAACATTCTTCTCAAGTGCACACAAATTAAAAAAAGCTGAAAAATATACACAAAAAAATTTAAAGAAATTAAATTAAATTTTTAATATCATGAAATTCGTAATCATTATTTTTAAGTTTCTTCATTCCCTTATAACTCAGTTTAATTTTTCCATCTTCAAAAAATATGAATCATTATAAAAAATTTTATCTAGATAACTGAATAACTCCAGCATTGATCATACTTTGCTACCTAGTTGCAAACCTAAACCAAAAGAAACTAAAATTAAACTCAATAATGGTCAGTTACATAGTGCTAGTAATTTTTAACTGATCCACAAAAAGAAACAGGGAAAAAAATGGTGGTAATAGGTCATAACATTAGGTATACCTGTTATAAAAAAGATTATTGAATATATAACAAAAAAAGATAGTTCAGGATCAATAAAATATGAAGCTGACTTTCTTCTATTATTATTGGCTGAATTAGCATATTTAGATATTATTGGTTCACTAGCAGGTGGAGCAGCTAGTATTACAATAGCAGTAATGGATAGGAAAAAAGGTGATGCAGATTTAGAAGAACAAAAAAGACATAATGTAGCTATTTAAAAGAAAGGAACTGGATCAAAAAATTTCCAAAAAAATACTCGAATTGTATCCTAATACATTAAGTAGTTTTGATATAAGATAACTTGTTAAACCTTTTCTGGTGTATTCGTGACTGATGAATTACCTAATAAACCAAAAGATACTAAATGTGGAATAGTTAATTTGGGTTCATCTGATCATGTTGGTATTCACTAGATACTCTGTTATAAGAATAATGATAAATAATCTGTGTTTGATTCATTTGCTGGTACTATACCAAAACAACAGGTTAACTAGTTAGGAAGAAATGAACTATACTACTACTGACAGGATACAAAATTTTAATGAAATAACATGCAATCATTTGTGTATATTTGTGCTAAAGTTACTGTCAGGTAATTGTAAGTTTAACGAAATTCTTCATCTAGTAATTGGACATTTATGGAAGTAAAGTGCAGTCTAAAGGCAGCATGAAATGGAGGGAAATAAATGAAATAGATTCAAAAATAGAAAGTTTAACTAAACAGTTTCATACAGAAATTCATAGCATTTTAAGGCAACTGAAAGTTATATTGATTTTAAAGTTAGAAGAGCATTATCTTTAAGAGATCCAATATATGATTATGGTGTAGTTACAAAGAAATACTTAGAAAATGAATTAGCCAATGTTATTTGCAAAACTGAGTGTGCAAGTATTTTAACGCAATTCAGTAATTATGCCACTACAAGAATTTTAACGAAAAATTATGCAGATGCGTCAAGGTAATTACAGCAGTATAACACATCACAATGAACAGATGAAAAGCATGAATACAATTGTTACATTTGTTTCAGATGGGTGTAATAGACTACAAAATATAGCATGTGATAGACAAATAATATAATTTATTTTTCTACCTGGAAACTAACAAAAAATGCACACTTTAGAATATGATTTCAGACTTAAAAGTATTATAGTTGTTGGTAAGAATATAATCAAAGGTTTGAAATTTGATGATTTTTATGTTACAGTAAGTGAATATGATAAGCTACACGAAGTAAATTATAGTAATCAAAAAAATAATAGTACAAAAATCAAATTTTCTAACTGTAAGATTAAAAAATAGAGTTACAACTGTACCAGTAGATGTAAAATTAGTTATATTTGTTAAAATAATTTAACATTTATTAAAATTTTTATCTATACAAACAGATAACCATATATGCTGCTTGAAGTGCAGAAAATTTACTGAAACACACAATCCTCACAGAGTAACAACAAACAAAGGTAGACAGCGGTTTGAAGGGTAAATCTGTTACAAAAATTTTGTAGGTGATTGTCTGAATATTCATGAAGAAATTATTAATGAATTACGTAAACCAATGAGAAAAAATTTTAATAGAAAAGGTGTAATTCCATCTGTTATAGATGCTTTATGGTAAGCTGATCGAGTACAAATGGATATTGGGAACTTGAAAGGAATATCAAAGATAAATGAAGGATGTGATGCTTATTAACTGTTATTGTTATTTTGGCTATTCTAGTTAAAGATAATACAGGTAAAAATGTGGCTGATGCTTTTGATTAGTAATTAATGAATAGAGTCCTGGTTCATTGATAAAATTGGTATCTGTATATAAGGTTAGCGGTTTACTGCTCTTCAAATCTTTATAATTTTTCCTATGTTCTTCTCTAAAATGTTATAAGATTGCTTCATTCATAATTTTATATTGTAATATTTCAGCTACATCTTTAGCTTTAAACCAAGGATTATTATTTTCACCAATAATCAAATATACAGGGTGTTTCAAAAATGACCGGTATATTTGAAACGGCAATAAAAACTAAACGAGCAGCGATAGAAATACACCGTTTGTTGCAATATGCTTGGGACAACAGTACATTTTCAGGCAGACAAACTTTCGAAATTACAGTAGTTACAATTTTCAACAACAGATGGCGCTGCGGTCTGGGAAACTCTATAGTTCGATATTTTCCACATATCCACCATGCGTAGCAATAATATGGCGTAGTCTCTGAATGAAATTACCCGAAACCTTTGACAACGTGTCTGGCGGAATGGCTTCACATGCAGATGAGATGTACTGCTTCAGCTGTTCAATTGTTTCTGGATTCTGGCGGTACACCTGGTCTTTCAAGTGTCCCCACAGAAAGAAGTCACAGGGGTTCATGTCTGGCAAATAGGGAGGCCAATCCACGCCGCCTCCTGTATGTTTCTGATCACACGATCATCGAAATATTCATTCAGGAAATTAAAGACGTCGGCCGTGCGATGTGGCCGGGCACCATCTTGCATAAACCACGAGGTGTTCGCAGTGTCGTCTAAGGCAGTTTGTACTGCCACAAATTCACGAAGAATGTCCAGATAGCGTGATGCAGTAATCGTTGCGGATCTGAAAAATGGGCCAATGATTCCTTTGGAAGAAATGGCGGCCCAGACCAGTACTTTTTGAAGATGCAGGGACGATGGGACTGCAACATGGGGCTTTTCGGTTCCCCATATGCGCCAGTTCTGTTTATTGACAAAGCCGTCCAGGTAAAAATAAGCTTCGTCAGTAAACCAAATGCTGCCCACATGCATATCGCCGCCATCAATCCTGTGCACTATATCGTTAGCGAATGTCTCTCGTGCAGCAATGGTAGACGCGCTGAGGGGTTGTCGCCTTTGAATTTTGTATGGATAGAGGTGTAAACTCTGGCGCATGAGACGATATGTGGACGTTGGCGTCATTTGGACCACAGCTGCAACACGGCGAATGGAAACCCGACGCCGCTGTTGGATCACCTGCTGCACTAGCTGCGCATTGCCCTCTGTGGTTGCCGTACGTGGTCACCCTACCTTTCCAGCATGTTCATCCGTCACGTTCCCAGTCCATTGAAATTTTTCAAACAGATCCTTTATGGTATCGCTTTTCGGTCCTTTGGTTACATTAAACCTCCGTTGAAAACTTCGTCTTGTTGCAACAACACTGTGTTCTAGGCGGTGGAATTCCAACACCAGAAAAATCCTCTGTTCTAAGGAATAAACCATGTTGTCTACAGGACACTTACACGTTGTGAACAGCACACGCTTACAGCAGAAAGACGACGTACAGAATGGCGCACCCACAGTCTGCGTTGTCTTCTATATCTTTCACATCACTTGCAGCCCCATCTGTTGTTGAAAATTGTAACTACTGTAATTTCGAAAGTTTGTCTGCCTGAAAATGTACTGTTGTCCCAAGCATATTGCAACAAACGGTGTATTTCTATCGCTGCTCGTTTAGTTTTTATTGCCGTTTCAAATATACCGGTCATTTTTGAAACACCCTGTACATGCTTACTACTGTATTTAAACTTGTTGTTGGTGATGTCTTTAATCGACTACATATGTATTGAATAAAATTATATTAGATAAAATATTTTTAGGCACATTCTACAGCAAGATCAGTCAAAATTTCATCATAAATATTGTTTCTCTTGTCCATTATTTTACCAACAACATTAATGGATTGGTCACATAATTTCTCAACAAAAAGATAGACTGTTGAAGGGAATACTGCACATTTCTTTAATTTTATCTACTCTGTGTGCAGTAAAATAAATATTAATCATGTGTTTTACTAGTTCATAATCTGTACATTCACAATTATATCTTCTTTAGGTCTTCCACTATTATAAACAAATAACCTTCCTGAAAGATGACTTTTAGACAGCACACTACCAACTTTAGAACAATTTATATTGGCAAATTGCTTCGTTGTGACAATGGGAATAATCCTTTCTTTCTTCATCTCTGCTATATTAGAAATTAAATTTTTTAGTTGGAGACATTCTTTATCTCTTAGTTGTTATTGTCACTACTGATTTTCTTTATCTTTTAATGTTACTGCATTATCAGTTTTTGGGTACTTTAAAATTTCAGCAACATCCTTAGCTTCAAACCAAGGTAATTCTCTTTACCAATAATCATTAAAACTTGTTTATCATTATATTTAAGTTTATTGTTTACAAGGTCTGTAATCAACTCCATTTAATATAAAATAATTTTTTAATCTTTTTTCGTATTTTGATTAAATTCTATAAAATATTTCTTGCTGTTTAAAACCGCGGTGCCACAACGTGTACATAATACAATTTATTTTTACAAATTTGACAATGAAGTCTTTGAACAAGCTCGACCACTGTGTAATAAACTCTTTGGGCAAGAAAAGTAGGATAAACCATCTAAAAAGGATTTATTTGAAATCAAAGAAGCAAGATCTAAATGTAATGAAAATTTCAAGCCTAGTCTGTTGACTTTGTCTTTAACAATGCTGATATTAGTGAACATAATACCATTAGTAAGAAAACAGATTATATAACTAAAGCACTTATTTCTATGCTAGAAGTAACTAAAAAGGGAACTAATCATAGAAAAGGAGAGAAGTTGTGTATGATATCCACAAATCCTAAAACATTGTATCCAATTTCTACAGGGCATAAAGCATGAAATAAACTCAAGTATCTGTGCAAGTTTTGTGCGATGAAATCAGAGACACATTATCACCCGAGTAGCAGATACTTCATTTAATACTCAAATGTTAGCAATTCTTATATGCAGTAAACATAAGAAAATAATAAATTTAGCTGATGATAAAAGACTAAAAGGGGTACCACAAGAACTAATAATAATGATAATCCATGCTATCAAAGAGTAATAATTGTGGTATTAACATACCAGACAAATAATATGTTAGGCAGAAAATTAAGAAAATTAGAATAGGTGATAAACAGAAATTACAAAGAGAGTTAACCAACATGTTATGCAAAAGTAAGGAGAATATAATGGATATAAAGAATTTATTGTAGCTGATGTTAATGATATTGAGCAACTACTTGATATCCAGATCAGTGTTGCATGTGCTAAAAATCTCAGTTTAGCTATTTTCTGTGGTCCTGATGTATCTGTATAAAAATCACAACGATTTTGATGTAATTAACAGTTTGACAGCTTTATTAGGATCAGTATGTTTCTGTAATGTAAGAAACCATATAAACACAAGAACAAGCACAGTTGTAAAATGTTGTTGTTGTTGTTGTGGTCTTCAGTCCTGAGACTGGTTTGATGCAGCTCTCCATGCTACTCTATCCTGTGCAAGGTTCTTCATCTCCCAGTACCCACTGCAACCTACATGCTTCTGAATCTGCTTAGTGTATTCATCTCTTGGCCTCCCTCTAAGATTTTTACCCTCTGCACTGCCCTCCAATACTAAATTGGTGATCCCTTGATGTCTCAGAACATGTCCTACCAACCGATCCCTTCTTCTGGTCAAGTTGTGCCACAAACTTCTCTTCTCCCCAATCCTATTCAATACTTCCTCATTAGTTATGTGATCTACCCATCTAATCTTCAGCATTCTTCTGTAGCACCACATTTCGAAAGCTTCTATTCTCTTCTTGTCCAAGCTATTTATTGTCCATGTTTCACTTCCATACATGGCTACATTCCATACAAATACTTTCAGAAACGACTTCCTGACACTTAAATCTATACTCGATGTTAACAAATTTCTCTTCTTCAGAAACGCTTTCCTTGCCATTGCCAGTCTACATTTTATATCCTCTCTACTTTGACCATCATCAGTTATTTTGCTCCCCAAATAGCAAAACTCTTTAACTACTTTAAGTGTCTCATTTCCTAATCTAATTCCCTCAGCATCACCCGACTTAATTCTACCACATTCCATTATCCTCGTTTTGCTTTTGTTGATGTTCATCTTAAATACTCCTCTCAAGACACTGTCCATTTCATTCAACTGCTCTTCCAAGTCCTTTGCTGTCTCTGACAGAATTGCAATGTCATCGGCGAACCTCAAAGTTTTTATTTCTTCTCCATGGATTTTAATACCTACTCCGAATTTTTCTTTTGTTTCCTTTACTGCTTGCTCAATATACAGATTGAATAACATCGGGGAGAGGCTACAACCCTGTCTTACTCCCTTCCCAACCACTGCTTCCCTTTCATGCCCCTCGACTCTTATAACTGCTATCTGGTTTCTGCACAAATTGTAAATAGCCTTTCGCTCCCTGTATTTTACCCCTGCCACCTTTAGAATTTGAACGAGAGTATTCCAGTCAACATTGTCAAAAGCTTTCTCTAAGTCTACAAATGCTAGAAACGTAGGTTTGCCTTTCCTTAACCTTTCTTCTATGATAAGTCGTAAGGTCAGTATTGCCTCACGTGTTCCAGTATTTCTACGAAATCCAAACTGATCTTCCCCATTGTCGGCTTCTACTAGTTTTTCCATTGGTCTGTAAAGAATTCGTGTTAGTATTTTGCAGCTGTGGCTTATTAAACTGATTGTTCGGTAATTTTCGCATCTGTCAACACCCGCTTTCTTTGGGATTGGAATTATTATATTCTTCTTGAAGTCTGAGGGTATTTCGCCTGTTTCATACATCTTGCTCACCACATGGTAGAGTTTTGTCAGGACTGACTCTCCCAAGGCCATCAGTAGTTCCAGTGGAATGTTGTCTACTCCGGGGGCCTTGTTTCGACTCAGGTCTTTCAGTGCTCTGTCAAACCCTACGCAGTATCGTATCTCTCATTTCATCTTCAGCTACATCCTCTTTCATTTCCATAATATTGTCCTCAAGTACATTGCCCTTGTATAGATCCTCTATATACTCCTTCCACCTTTCTGCTTTCCCTTCTTTGCTTAGAACTGGGTTTCCATCTGAGCTCTTGATGTTCATACAAGTGGTTCTCTTGTCTCCAAAGGTCTCTTTAATTTTCCTGTAGGCAGTATCTATCTTACCCCTAGTGAGATAAGCCTCTACATCCTTACATTTGTCCTCTAGCCATCCCTGCTTAGATATTTTGCACTTCCTGTCGATCTCATTTTTGAGACGTTTGTATTCCTTTTTGCCTGCTTCATTTATTGAATTTTTATATTTTCTCCTTTCATCAATTAAATTCAATATTTCTTCTGTTACCCAAGGATTTCTACTAGACCTCGTCTTTTTACCTACTTGATCCTCTGCTGCCTTCACTACTTCATCCCCCAAAGCTACCCATTCTTCTTCTACTTTATTTCTTTCCCCCATTCCTGTCAATTGTTCCCTTATGCTCTCCCTGAAACTCTGTACATCCTCTGGTTCTGTCAGTTTATTCAGGTCCCATCTCCTTAAATTCCCACCTTTTTGCAGTTTTAATCTACATGTCATAACCAATAGATTGTGGTCAGTGTCCACATCTTACTCTGTAAATGTCTTACAATTTAAAACCTGGTTCCTAAATCTCTGTCTTACCATTATATAATCTATCTGATACCTTTTAGTATCTCCAGGACTCTTCCATGTATACAACCTTCTTTCATGATTCTTAAACCAAGTGTTAGCTGCGATTAAGTTGTGCTCTGTGCAAAATTCTACCAGGCGGCTTCCTCTTTCATTTCGTAGCCCCAATCCATATCCACCTACTACGTTTCCTTCTCTCCCTTTTCCTACACTCGAATTCCAGTCACCCATGACTATTAAATTTTCATCTCCCTTCACTATCTGAATAATTTCTTTTATTTCATCATACATTTCTTCGTCATCTGCAGAGCTAGTTGGCATATAAAGTTGTACGACTGTAGTAGGTGTGGGCTTCGTATCTATCTTGGCCACAATAATGCGTTCACTATGCTGTTTGTAGTAGCTTTCCCCCTTTCCTATTTTCCTATTCATTATTAAACCTACTCCTGCATTACCCCTACTTGATTTTGTGTTTATAACCCTATAGTCACCTGACCAGAAGTCTTGTTCCTGCTGCCACCAAACTTCACTAATTCCCACTATATCTAACTTTAATCTATCCATTTCCTTTTTTAAATTTCTAACCTACCTGCCCGATTAAGGGATCTGACATTCCACGCTCTGATCCGTAGAACGCCAGTTTTCTTTCTCGGAAGACTGATAACGACATCCTCTTGAGTAGTCCCCGCCCGGAGATCTGAATGGGGGACTATTTTACCTCCGGAATGTTTTACCCAAGAGGACACCATCATCATTTAATCATGCAGTAAAGCTGCATGTCCTCGGGAAAAATGACAGCTGTAGTTTCCCCTTGCTTTCAGCCGTTCGCAGTACCACAACAACAAGGCCGTTTTGGTTAGTGTTACAAGGCCAGATCAGTCAATCATCCAGACTGTTGCCCTTGCAACTACTGAAAAGGCTGCTGCCCCTCTTCAGGAACCATACGTTTGTCTGGCCTCTCAACAGATACCCCTCCGTTGTGGTTGTACCTACGGTACGGCTATCTGTATCGCTGAGGCACGCAAGCCTCCCCATCAACGGCAAGATCCATGGTCCATGGTCCATGGTATAGAGAAAAATCTGTGTACTACACAGTGGTACAAACCACAATAATGGAGAAAATAAGATACAGTGTGAAAACTGCAACAATGAAGAAGTTTTCTGTATTTTCTAATGTAAAATAAAATCTGTATTAGAAGTTTCATTATAACAATAGAATAACTTTATTAGTTGCTTTTTATTTTATTCACTGTGCCCTAAATCTGTAGATTTAGATTTTTTGATTGTTGAGTGAGAAACTTTTAAACATAATATATAAACTTTAATATAACTTTTTAAATATTTTTGGTAAGCTATTTATTGCTAAATAACAATCGTGAAATAGATAGTTCATGATTTTTTTCACAATTATGAAAAAGATAGAATTTGACTTTTCTGCTTCTTCCCACATATCTGTATGTTTCCTGTCCGCCCCGTAGGCTGAGTGGTCAGCGTGACAGGCTGTCAATCCTAAGGTCCCGGGTTCAATTCCCGGCTGGGTCGGAGATTTTTCTCCGCTCAGGGACTGGGTGTTGTGTTGTCCTAATCATCATCATTTCATCCCCATCGACACGCAGGTCGCCGAAGTGGCGTCAAATTGAAAGACCTGCACCAGGCAAACGGTCTACCCGACGGGAGGCCCTAGCCACACGACATTTCCATTTTTTGTATGTTTCCTTATATGTCTCTTCTTCTCTATAAGCATTATATTTTATTCTTCCCAAATGTCCTGTATTTAAAGATGGCTTAAAGTAATATTTATAAGTATTACATTTCACTTGTTTCTCTTTTGCTTTAGTATTTCTCTCAGTAAAAATATTTTGCTCAAATTTAAACTCATCCCACACATTAGCCACATTTGTTTTTTTAGATTATTAATAATTTTTAGCCTTAATAAATTTTTAATCTATGCAAATGGAGGCTCTACTCAAGAATCTCAATAACACAAACAGTTCTAATTTGTTTAAAAATTGAAGTGAGTGAGAAGTAAATAATTTATATTGCATTGCTGGCTGTGAATATTCGAAAACTAGATATGATGGAAAAATTTACATGGAGCTTTATAGTAAATTTAAAATTGTTTTGCCAAACAGATACTTGGAATTAATTAGTGGTTGTGATTTTCAATTTTTTGAAGATAAACATTTGAAACTGAGATATAAGGAAATGACTAAACTTATAAATAATGATAATGAATTTCATGACATTGAGTTTTTAATTTAAATTTTTCAAATTTTTTATATATACTTTTCGCTTTTTTATGGTTGATTGAGAAGAATGTTAACAAAAACAGCCCCAAGTGCACTCAACATACCTGCTTAGTAGTTCTACGATAAATTATTACATGACAAGGAAAGTGCCCATGATAACAACAATAGACAGCAACAGAAACTAAGCGATGTATCCAAGGTCAAGTTGGTACTTAAAAGAAGATTCTGTACATTTTTGTTAAGCTCAAAAGGATGGCACTGAAGTGAAAACATGGAGCAATATGAAAAATATTACAAATACATTGTCAGTTATGGTAAATCATTTTATTCGTGAGTTTTGCCTGTGTTTACATTTATATCAAATCATTCATGTCTCTTGATAGCTAACTAACACTTGGGACACAATAAATGCAATAAATATTTCCTCAGTTATGCTCTGGCATAATGACAAGCACCAGCCAAAGATCAAGAATGTAACTGCAGAAAAGGGCTGTGAGACAACATCATCCAATAGAATGCTGACTAGGACTGCATCACGACAGGAGCAGCCTCTCTCTGAAGAGAACATAAGTGCCGCTCCTGCCAGCCTTGGCTAGACAGTAGAAGATGCATAATAGTAGACCTGGACTAGAAGAGATGACTAGATGACCCATGACTTGTGATTCATGTCAATTGCTTACATGCACATTGTATATGAAGGACATTGATTATTTGCATGTCGCCATTTGCTTGCAATCCAAAGTTAAGTATTGTCAATCTACTTTATTGTAATGAAAACCATTAATGTGATTTGCTTGAATTGTTGTTTAGCTATTCAAGAAAGCAGCATCCTTTAGGCACCCCATAAGAGATGAGTCAGCAGGCACCACAAGTTACATAGAAAAAGAATTAAAAATCAAACATTATTGTTAGGGCTACAGTTGTGCTGTAACAAAACTACAATTTGTTAATTTTGGCATAGTAAATAAATTACATATTAAATGGTAGAATTACTTATAGTATCGGCAACATTGACTCATAAATGAATGTGTGAGATAGTCATTGGGCTCTGACAATTTCTCTTTGTTTATTTGTTTGTTTGTTTTGCACATAATTATAACTGCACATCATCAGTGTTAGTCCATTTTGTAGTATATATCCGTACAAAATGTATATTGCATTTTATAAATAACAAAAATTAGTTGAGTGTGTATCTTCTGCGATTTTATGTAACCAAATCACTTTTTTTTATGAAAGTACAATTTTATTCACAACATAAAAACTTTGTGTAACTGTTGTTATTATACTGTATTCCACAGAATGTTCTTCGTCATCATAAAAGGCAAGAACTTACTGTTATTATAAGTGCAAAAGTTGGTTATGAATAACAGAATCATGTGTTATGTAAGCTCAATTAATTACTGAAGTGTTGTTTGATACTTTTTTGCATTTTTTAAAAATTTTAAGAAACTTACATTTTCTAGTGCTGTGCAATAAACTTGTATTTTTTTAAATTTTAATAATAATAATAATAATAATAATAATAATAATAATAATAATAATAATAATTTTATTGTCGTTCAGCTGATTACAGCAATAGACAAAGTCAAGAGCATATGTTTCTACATAAACTACTATATTGAAGTGAATTGGTTTACATAAAATAGGTACACGTTAGAATACAGTATTTTCATCTTCAAAGAATTCATCAATGGAGTAAAACGGATTGTTCACTAGTAGCTTGTATAATTTAGCTTTAAAGATATTTACAGGCAGTTCTTTAAAGTCAGCACTTAGTCTATTAAACATCCTTAGTCCAACAACTAGGTAAGAGTTATGCGATTTTGATAATCTATGATATGGTACATCTACAGATGTTCTGTTTCTAGTGTTATGGCTATGAATATCACTTCTCAACACAAAATTAGACACATTGTTTCTAATGTACATTAAAACATTGTAGATGAAAATGTTTAGTACTGTAAGACACTGCAATTTAATAAACAGAGGTTTACAATGTTCTGTTTTATCAGAATCCATTATTATTCTTATTACTTTCTTCTGTAAAAGTAAAATGTCATTTACATGACAGCTACTACCCCACAGTAAAATTCCATAAGAGATGATGCTTTGGAAGAAGGCGAAATATGCTGATCTCACATAGTCATTGGGAACATGTCTTTTTAAATTTCTAATTAGATAAATAACTCTTGAAAGCCTAGCCAATATATTTTTAATGTGTGGTTCCCACGTCAATTTATTGTCAATAGTAACACCTAAAAATTTAACAAAAAATGGTTCAAATGGCTCTGAGCACTATGGGACTCAACTGCTGAGGTCATTAGTCCCCTAGAACTTAGAACTAGTTAAACCTAACTAACCTAAGGACATCACAAACATCCATGCCCGAGGCAGGATTCGAACCTGCGACCGTAGCGGTCTTGTGGTTCCAGACTGCAGCGCCTTTAACCGCACGGCCACTTCGGCCGGCAAAAATTTAACAGTTCTAATTCCTGGTGGTTAGGAATCTCTCTGAGGCTAAAGTAAAGTGTCTGAGTTTTGTTTTCATTTAGCAAGAAGCCATTAGCTTTGAACCATAATGAGGACTGAGCAAGGGTATTTTCGGTCAGTGTTTTTAGTGTACCTAGATCAGAGCGTTTATGCAGAAAAGTTGTGTCATCAGCATACAATATTGTATGAGATTTTATGAATAAGGGCAGGTCATTAATCATTAGTATAAACAGTAAAGGTCCAAGCACCGACCCTTGAGGCACTCCGTACCTAACATTAACCAAATTTGATTTCTCCCTACCAATGCACACAACTTGTTGACCGTTCTCTAGAAAAGACCTGAACATATTTATACTGCTGTCATCAAAACCATAGTAAACTAGCTTATTCAGCACAGTGTCATGCTCTACACAGTCAAAGGCTCTGCTCAGGTCACAAAATGTAACCTGGGCATAGTCCCTAGCCTCGAACACATCTAGGGCTAATTTTACGAGGGAGTCCATTGCATCTGTTGTGGATTTACCTTTCCTAAATCCAAACTGTTTATCACTAATTATATTTAGTTTACCCAAGTAGGCACTAACTTGCTCATACATAATCGTTTCTAAAATTTTTGAAAAAACTGGGGTCATGGATATAGGTCTGTAGCTAGCGGGACAGTGCTTTTCCCCTTTTTTGTATATGGGCACAACTCTAGAAATTTTTAGTATGTCAGGGAACTTACTTTCAACTAGGCATTTGTTAACACAAAAGGTTAAAGGATAAATCACACAATCAATAACATCTTTCAACAAATTACATGACATATCATAGTAATCAACACTAACTGGAGGTTTGAAATTTTTCACTATTTTTAGGATATTATTTGGGCTCACTTCTGTGAAAGTGAAGGTGCTTGGGGGAAGCTTTTCAAAGCAGCTGTCCATAATACTAAGTGCATTTTCAGGTGCTTTGATTATTGAACTACTAATTTCTTCAATGGACTGAATGCAATATTTATTAAATTCTTCTGGGGTAATGGCAATTTCCTCTTTGTGTTTAGTGTGTGCAATGGAGTTTATTACACTCCAGGCCTTCTTGCATTTATTGTTAGATTTTTCAATGTTTACTATGTTATGCAGTTTCTTTGCTTCATTTATTGCATTCCTGTACTTGCCAATAACATCCCTTTGTTTCACGTTAAAAAGCTGCAATTTTTGAAGAAAACTTGAATTATACATTGAGTTTTAATTTTGCTGTAAATTAAGGAGGATAACTATGCAAGAAAAAATGTTCCATAGGCTATATGGCCCTTTACATATCTTCACACAGTTTATAGATGGTTCACCACTTCCGGTTTCCAGAAGAATCTAGAAAAACTTATATTTTTATTTTTATTTTGACGATAACATCCCTTTTTTCGTGTTACAAAGCTATGATTTTCGAATAAAACTTGAATTAAAGATTGAGTTTCAATTTTGCTGTAAATAAAGTGTATTGTTAAGTAACAGACAGGAGAATAACTATACAGGAAAAAATATTCCATAGGCTATATGGCCCTTTACATATCTTCACACAGTTTCTAGATGGTTCACCACTTCCAGTTTCCAGAGGAATCCAGGAAGACACTGATTGCACATGCAGGCAAAGGGAATGAAATGAGATAATGTCTAACAGGTATGCAACATACCTATGCAGTTATAATAATAGCTGACCAAGACTGCTAGGAGAACTACCATAGTCCATGCTTACTTGTGTTAGTGTATGATAGTTTTACAACTCTTGTTAGGGTATGTATATATGTTGCTGGGGGCAAAAGCTATATTTCTGCAAAAACATCACTTTCATACAAACTGGATTATATCTGTGTCTTGGCTTTCACTTGCAGAAATTTCATCATTCGTATCTCAATCAGATTGAAGTTACAAAATCAAAGGCACTCATGGAATGAAGGGGAATACTGTTAAATAACATCAAGCAACATTGAGTATTGCAGAACATACTTGTTTGTGGTAAATCACCAATGCATCATTGCCTTGATGTGGCATACTGTCATAACACACTCTTTATAACTCAAACAATGTCTGTACAAATTCAGTGCTGTAATGCAATCAGTATAACAGAGAGCCATAATTTTTTTCTATTTGAAGATGCATGGTAGAATAGCCTAAGAAAGATCAGATGCACCTCAATCTACTGTATATTAGTATGCTTGGTGACAGGTTATTTGTTACTTTTTAAATATATATGTGTTTAAGATTTTTTGACATATTCCACATCCTTGAGGACCATTTCACTTGTGGCCTGCTAAAGGTACATTAGCATATTTATTTTTCATTCTACATATTTGTTGTATTATTGGTTTTCTGACATGTTCTACATACCGGAGGATCTCATCACAGTAGACCCAATGGAATGGAAAGTACATATAATCTAATCATGTACAATGAAATACACTGTCTAGTCACATTAATGTGGCCTCCTGTCAAAAGCCTGAATAACCATCTTTTACAGTGCTGGTCGACATGTGATATGCAGGAAGAGCATCAGTGAGCTTGAGATGGTTTGCCTTCTTTATTTCTTCATTGATAGTCCTTGGTGTTGACTTACTGCATGGCTACACTGGCTGAAAAATGAGGTGTGGAAGTACAACACAGACTACTACAAATTATGTAGCCAACACGGGCACATTTATGTTTCATAGTACTGGTACTTGACTTTCATTGTTCACAAGCCCCCAATAACATACAGTTATATGGCCAGTTCACTATTGTTTTAAGTTCCCATAAGCCTCATTAATAGTTTGCAGGCAAACCTCCACATATTGCTTCAATAGTTTATTATTAAATATCTACGAGCAGTATAAAACATAACCACACAGTCCACAGTTCCTTCGGAATAATCAGGCACTTATGGAACAGACACTGTCATTGTTTTAACACATGGCCTAATTGTGTTACACTTATTTCACTGTTTTGTTGATGCATTGTTGTTGTTCTAACCAGCACAGGTTCCTTGTCTGAAACTCAGCTGTGGACTGACTACCTCAGGACCAAAAATCAGGCCCTTATATATCCTCACAATAATAGGTGCTGAAACTACACATTTTTCAAGGTTTAATTTAAAGAAATTACAATTAAAACTTAACTCGTTAAATTAACTGAATGCATCGAAAAATTTGTTCTTTTTAAAAGCGTCTCCTTCTACACGAGTTAGAACAATTATTTGTTTAAATTATGAAATTAACATATATCATTATGCAAACAATACTTTTGACAATACTGTTAATTGCTTTGGAATTGATCATGGATTGGCTTTGCTAACATGATTTCCAATAGAGCCAAATAGATAGTTTGAGATTACTAGTATTTTGTCTTCCAAATGTTTATAATTAGTACAGTATTTATATTCGTTTGTAAGTCAACAATAGAATTTAAGTTACGAAACAATTCCTGATTTCACCCTATAACAATAGTATTAACTAGGAACAGTCGAAATAAATTAGAAAATCAATTGCATCCACAAAAGTAAGCACAAAATTAGATCTGGTGTTGTATTCTTTAAAACTAAGGGTCAACCTTTCTCTTTTATGAAAATGCAGATTGTACTCACATACGTTAATGGTAACTAGTTAACAGTGAAAAAATGAATTCTAAGGAGAAGTAAAAATATCCCAGCTTGCTTTGCCACAAGCATCTTGGAGCTACTGACAGGGATGTGGAGCCAAGTGCCACGGCCAGCTTTGCTAGGTTTCTTGGTTGAGGATCCATGGTGAGCAAAGCCCAATATAAAGATTGTATCACAGATTCTCAATTGGGTAGGAATTCAGGGAGTTTTGTGGCCAGGGGTATATGGGAAAACTCATCTGGTGCTCTTTGAACAATGCATGTACACTGCACTGTGTAATATGTTGCATTGTCCTGTTGGCAGATACCTTCATGCTGTGGAAAAATAAACTACATGTAGGGTGGACTTGGTTCCCAATGTGGATCAGCCTTGTGTTTACCAGGGAATACCACAAAAACATTCCCCAGATAATAACACTCCTGCCTCCAGCCTGCATCCTTCTGACAATTGTTGCAGGGTTTTTGTTTTCAGACATTCCACAACCCATGCTGTACATGCAAATGGCTATCTGTCTGATGGAGCATGAAACTTAATGCATCTGAAAAGGCCACCAGTCGGTAATCAATGGACATGCAGTTGTGGTAAGGCGTGCAAATTTCACTCTTCTTCGCCAATGAACAGCAGGCTGCAAAGGTGCATGAACCAGGTTCCTGCTGTCGATGCCCATATGCAGCTACATTCGCTGGAAAGTCGTTGAGGCTAATCTGGGCAATCAGTTGCTCAACAGTTGTACTTCCATTCTCCTGTACACATCTCCACAACCATATGTAGCCCATGGTACACCACTCTTGCCTCAATTGGTTCAATTGGCTCTGAGCACTATGGGACTTAACATCTGAGGCCATCAGTCCCCTAGAACTTAGAACTACTTAAACCTAAATAACCTAAGGACATCACACACATCCATGCCCGAGACAGGATTCAAACATGCGACCGTAGCGGTCGTGCGGTTCCAGACTGAAGCGCCTAGAACCGTTCAGACACACTCTTGCCTCAGCACCAATTTTGGATAGCTCCATTGTGCCATGACGGTATACTTTAACCATTGTGGCACATGAACAGCTTACAGAGTTAGCTGTTTCGGAAAACGATTACACCCTTGGCCTGAAGGCCAATGATTATGCTCTTTTGGATGTCAATAGATCGCTCTGTTTCCTTATTACGATCACAACTGCACTATTTTTCACGTGGCCCCAACACGCTTTCTGTAGTGCTGCCACTTGCCGTCGGTGAGTGGTTATTGCATGTTGACTTCAAACATGCACTGTGGTCATATAAATCTTACTGGACCATATAGGACGAAACCAATATGGCGTCCAGCTGCTATCGAATTTCGTGGTCGAATTGAGTTGCACTATGACACCATGGATGTTAGCCAATCAGCAAACCCAGCACCTTGGCATCCTCGAGATGCAGTATGCAACAAATGGATATGGCAGGCAGCAGGTGAGCGAGTCATGGCGTCAGTGCCAGCGACACCACAAGGTAGCTGACCCAGTGAGACAAACACCCCCTCTAGCTGTTCTGTCCCACAGCAGCCAAACATCCTTGTACAATGCATGCGGAAGTGTTCCAAATCATGCTGTGACCCCATAGTAGGGCAGTTCAAACTAGCAGGGTCTGCTGAAGTTTGCAGAAGCAGGCTGCAAGAAGTTTGCCTGCACGTAAAATGGCAGATAGGCGGTTGCAAATCCCTGGGTGGGAACCTGAAACCTCCATGCTGAAGGCCAGCAGCAGTTGAAATAAGTCCCCCATGTGGCCTGCTGCATGGAGAAGTCCACAGCATTGGACTAGGCAGCAGTAGAAGTCCCACAGCTAGTAGTGTGAGAGTACAAAGACCATGACTGCTTCAGCCATATAGTAGTAGTAGTAGTAGTAGTAGTAGTAGTTTATTCATCCAGAGACAATTTACATTGCATGGATTTCGTCAAAAAATACATAGTATATATATATATATATATATATATATATATATATATATATATATATATATATATATAGGGTGAACAATACTATACAAAATACAGATGTGCATAGTGGACTACATAACATCAGACCACATTGAAATAGCATGTACAACTTTGATTATTTACATTGATGTATGAGAAAGACTTTTTACATGGAATACACAGTTGACATTTAGATATAACACATACAATTCTAGCACTTTTGTACATATTATTTATTTAGATCATAGCAACAGTCAGATAAAAATTACTATTGGCACAGAGTACATCACTATAATTGTTTAGTATGAAGCTATTCCAGGTATTCTTTTACACTATAATAGCAGTTGGTCATTAAAAATATGATTACTGCTTCTTTAAATGAAGACAATTTTTTTATTTCTTTTATCTTTACCGGTAGTTTGTTATACAATCTGCTTCCTTGTATGTTTGTTTGTTTCTGCGCCAAAGCCTTGTTAACTCTTTTTATATGAATGTCATTGCACTTTCTTGTGTTGTAAGTATGTAGATCCGAGTTGGATTGGAAATTGTTAATATTTCGTTTTACATTAATTATGCTTTTCTGTATATAGAGGCATGGTAGGGGTAGAATATTCAGCTGTTTAAATAATTGCTTTGAAGGGGTTAGCCTTGAACTGTTGGTAATTATTCTAACAGCTCGTTTTTGTAGAGTGAAGATGGTTTTGAGATTTTTCTTACTATGACCCCAGAAGATGAGGCCATAGGTAATAGCAGAATGTATATAAGCAAATTCGTGGACTTATGTAAGTCCCACCTCAATAGTGGTGGCTGGCAGACTGTAATACCTTTGAATAAAAAGGTATTGGTTCATCCTTACTTTGCTACCACATCAGTTTTGATCAAGTAGCTACATCAGTCCATGTGAATTAGCAATCACTCGCTTGGTGCAGCTCCTGCTTTCTGCCACGTCAGTACTACTTCGTCATCAGTTTCTGAGCTTGGTAACCACCTTGGAACCCCGCTAACAGTAACTGCAGATGTTTTTGGCGAAACTGTGCTGAGCTGTCCGACTTGACCTTCGTCTCTGGCTACTTGCAGTGGTGAGTGAGATATCCTAATTTTTCTCCATCATTTTGCGGAACAACAACTTTAATGAAGGCAACAAAGTTAGGATTGAAGTACCTGCCCTGGAAATTTTACAATTCATATCCTCTAGCAAATCGACTATCACATGGTTAAGAAGGCAGAAGTTTCATTATCTGAACTGGAGAAAATTTCCAACAGGTGAAGAGGACCTACAGAAGAATGGAAGAAGATGACGAAAAGGACAAGTATTTTGTCATATTTCAAATTTTCAGTACTTAGGCTCCTTCTCAGGAACTGAAAGGAATGAGAGGCTGAAACTTTCTGGGCTGATGTATAGGGCCTACAGTCACATCACATTATTTTATAAAGACTTATTATGATAATTATTTACTTGTAGATATCAGTGGCATTTATGATGACAGCTTTGCCTTACTTTCCAGCATTCAAAATTGGAAGTTCCACAAAACCGTTTTTTTTTATTTTATATCTTTCCAGTTCTTCGTATCTTGTGAGATATGTGCATTGCGCTACTACTCCAAAGGACCAAAGTAATATCTCTAGTATATGACTTGTAATGTGTACCCATTTAAGGAAGTAATTTTGTTTGATGCTTGTGTACTATATGAATCTCTGCTCACTTAGTTATAACCACGCAAATAATTATAAATACCTGTGTAAAACTTCAAAACTGTACCATTTAAACTGTCACCTCAGCTGAACACCGAAGAAAATGATCCAGTGTCGGTTACAGCTTCGAGAGAATCGTCTTTCTCACTGCTTGGGGCATTAGTGTCACCCCATCTGTAAGGCTGTAACGGCTGTCACACACAGTTGTAAAACTACGGTAGGCTACTGTAGACTATCGCAAATAAGCGTAAACTACAGTAGCTTTCCTATGAGCCATGACCTTTTAATATTGTTCCCGTGTTACCTGTGCGCTAGGTGTGTTGCATACCTACTGGGCTTTAGCTGGCATTGATCGCTTTGTTTACACATGAAGTCAGTGTCTTACTAGATTCCTCTAGAAACCAGAATTGGTGAACCGTCTAGAAACTGAATGAGGATATACAAAGGGCTGAGTAATCTATGAAGCCTCTTGTCTGCTGCTTGAAAATAAACAGTATTTACAGCAAATTTGAAACTGTCAATGTTTAGTTCGGGTTTTATCAAAAAATTGTTGATTCGTAACGTGAAACAGAGGGATGGTGTAGTGAAAATAAAGTAAAAATAATATAGGGTTACCATACAGCGCTAGAAAAAGCAAATTCCTCAAAAAAAAGTATCAAATATTGCTTCAATACTTCGTCGAGCTTATATAAAACATGGTTCTGTCATTAATAAACAGGTATCGGATTTATCAATAATAACAGGAAACTCTTGCTATGGATCATGATGAAGAACGTTCTACTGAGTACAAAATAATGAAAATAATTATATACGTTTTTTTGTTTGTGTATGTAAAATGTATTTGCATGAAAAGTAACTGCTTTGGTTACATAAAGGCCCAGATGTTACGCGATCAACTAATTTTTATTATTTATAAAATGCAATTTATATTCTGTAACGTTATAAGATACACAATGGACTAACACTGAGTGATGTAAGGTTCTAATTATGTGCAAAACAAGCACAAAAAAAAACAAAAAAACGAGAAGTCGTCGGCTCTCATTTCCTGTCTTACACATTCATTTATATTTCTTTTCGTATCAGTGCTACCAGTACTACCAGTAATCGTAACATTTGCTATGTCATTTCACTACTGACCATTAAAATTGCTACACCAAGAAGAAATGCAGACGATAAACGGGTATTCATTGGAGAAATATATTATACTAAAACTGACATGTGATTACATTTTCACGCAATTTGGGTGCATAGCTCCTGAGAAATCAGTACCCAGAACAACCACCTCTGGCCGTAATAACGGCCTTAATACGCCTGGGCATTGAGTCAAACAGACCTTGGATGGCGTGTACAGGTACAGCTGTCCATGCAGCTTCAACACGATACCACAGTTCATCAAGAGTAGTGACTGGCGTATTGTGACGAGCCAGTTGCTCGGCCACCTTTGACCAGACGTTTTCAATTGGTGAGAGATGTGGAGAAAGTGCTGGCCAGGGCAGCAGTCGAACATTTTCTGTATCCAGAAAGGCCCGTACAGGACCTGCAACATGCGGTCGTGCATTACCCTGCTGAAATGTAGGGTTTCGCAGGGATCGAATGAAGGTAGAGCCGCGGGTCGTAACACATCTGAAATGTCCACTTTTCAAAGTGCCGTCAATGCGAACAAGAGGTGACCGAGACATGTAACCAATGGCACCCCATACCATTACGCCGGGTGATACACCAGTACGGCGATGACGAATACACGCTTCCAATGTGCGTTCACCGCGATGTCGCCAAACACGGATGCGACCATCATGATGCTGCAAACAGAACCTAGATTAATCCGAAAAAATGACGTTTTGCCATTCGTGCACCCAGGTTTGTCGTTGAGTACACCATCACAGGCGCTCCTGTCTATGATGCAGCGTCAAGGGTAACCGCAGCCATGGTCTTCGAGCTGATAGTCCACGCTGCTGCAAACGTCGTCGAACTGGTTGATGTCTTGCAAACGTCCCCATCTGTTGACTCAGGGATGGAGACGTGATTGCACGATCCGTTACAGCCATGCGGATAAGATGCCTGTCATCTCGACTGCTGGTGATACGAGGCCGTTGGGATCCAGCACGGCATTTCGTATTACCCTCCTGAACCCACCGATTCCATATTCTGATAACAGTCATTGGATCTCGACCAACGGGAGCAGCACTGTCGCGATACGACAAACCGCAATCGCGATAGGCTACAATCCGATCTTTATCAAAGTCGGAAACGTGATGGTACGCATTTCTGCCCCTTACACGAGGTATCACAACAACGTTTTACCAGGTAACGCCGGTCAAGTGCTGTTTGTGTATGAGAAATCGGTTGGAAACTTTCCTCATGTCAGCACGTTGTAGGTGTCGCCACCAGCACCAACCTTGTGTGAATGCTCTGAGAAGCTTATCATTTGCATATCACAGCATCTTCTTCCTGTCGGTTAAATTTCGCGTCTGTAGCACGTCATCTTCGTGGTGTAGCAATTTTAATGGCCAGTAGTGTATGCGTCGTACCAAAACCAGTGAACCGTAGTTTTGGTAGGGCGCAGCTCTACTGTCACAGCAGTGAAGGTCGCGACCGCCGGCGGTTACCTTGCGAGATGAAGAGGTGCACGGTATCTGGATCTGCGCCTGGTGCACCACAGGTGTAGCTGCCGGCGTGCGTGACGTCCGCCCTGGAAATCAGCAGCCGCGAGTGCGGTCTGGCGCCGTCGGCGTCCGTCGCCACAGACATTCCCTTGGATGCGGCGTCGTCTGCTACCACCGTGCGATCGTTATGCTTCCAGAAGGTAAACTGCGCTACCAGAGGACCCTGAGCAAAGCAAGCAGCACGACAGCTGTTCACTTAATAGATTGAAGCAGAGCAGCCGGCCGGAGTGGCCGAGCGGTTCTAGGCACTACAGTCTGGAACCGCGCGACCGCTACGGTCGCAGGTTCGAATCCTGCCTCGGGCATAGATCTGTGTGATGTCCTTAGGTTATTTATGTTTAAGTAGTTCTAAGTTGTAGGGGACTGATGACCTCAGAAGTTAAGTCCCATAGTGCTCAGAGCCATTTGAACCATTTTTTGAAGCAGAGCAGAGACAGGTATTACTGCATGCAAAGGGCATCAACCAATGTGACTGACTATGCGTGAAATGTACACAAGACACTTTTTAATTTTCTGCTAACAGTGTGGCATTTATTCAATGAGTTTAAAAAACCACTCGAAACAACAAAAAAGACTGTAATTATTTATTTATGGATAACCGGTATCGGTCAAGCGACGTCCTTCAGATTCTAGAGTCTAGAGCAAGAGCCTTCGGAATATCAGACCAGCTGTGTGGCTGGATTGAAGAGTTTTTAGCAAACAGAACACAGCATGCTGTTCTCAATGGAGAGACGTCTACAGACTTTAAAGTAATCTCTGGCGTGCTACAGGGGAGTGTTATGCAACCACTGCTTTTCAA
This sequence comes from Schistocerca americana, assembly GCF_021461395.2. NCBI lineage: Eukaryota > Metazoa > Arthropoda > Insecta > Orthoptera > Acrididae > Schistocerca > Schistocerca americana. The sequence goes on along the minus strand of NC_060124.1, from coordinate 305,151,069 downwards.
AAAAATGTTCATATGTGTGTGAAATCTTATGGGACTTAACTGCTAAGGTCATCAGTCCCTAAGCTTACACACTACTTAACCTAAATTATCCTAAAGACAAACACACACACCCATGCCCGAGGGAGGGCTCGAACCTCTGCCGGGACCAGCCGCACAGTCCATGACTACAGTGCCTTAGACCGCTTGGCTAATACCACGCGGCCCATTGCTTTTCACAATATATATAAATGACCTAGTAGATAGTGTCCAAAGTTCCATGCAGCTTTTCGCGGATGATGCTGTAGTATACAGAGAAGTTGCAGCATTAGAAAATTGCAGCGAAATGCGTGAAGATCTGCAGCGGATAGGCACTTACTGCAGGGGTTGGCAACTGACCCTTAACATAGACAAATGTAATGTATTGCGAATACATAGGAAGAAGGATACTTTATTGTATGGTTATATGATAGCGGAACAAACACTGGTAGCAGTTACCTCTGTAAAGTATCTGGGAGTATGTGTACAGAACGATTTGAAGTGGAATGACCATATAAAATTAATTGTTGGTAAGGCGGGTGCCAGGTTGAGATTCATTGGGAGAGTCCTTAGAAAATGTAGTCCGTCAACAAAGGAGGTGGCTTACAAAACACTCATTCGACCTATACTTGAGTATTGCTCATCAGTGTGGGATCCGTACCAGATCGGTTTGACGGAGGAGACAGAGAAGATCCAAAGAAGAGCGGCGCGTTTCGTCACAGGGTTATTTGGTAACCGTGATAGCGTTACGGAGATGTTTAGCAAACTCTAGTGGCAGACTCTGCAAGAGAGGCGCTCTGCATCGCGGTGTAGCTTGCTGTCCAGGTTTCGAGAGGGTGCGTTTCTGGATGAGGTATCGAATATATTGCTTCCCCCTACTTATACCTCCCGAGGAGATCACGAACGTAAAATTAGAGAGATTCGAGCGCGCACAGAGGCTTTCCGGCAGTCGTTCTTCCCGCGAACCATACGCGACTGGAACAGGAAAGGGAGGTAATGACAGTGGCACGTAAAGTGCCCTCCGCCACACACCGTTGGGTGGCTTGCGGAGAATAAATGCAGATGTAGATGTAAGACACATACTGTCTGACAAAAATGTGAAGGCATGATCGGATATCAAATTGACTTTGTACACAAACATACCACTGATGTATATGTAAATGATTAGAGTTGACTGTGGCAGGTAGAACAGACACCAGAACCGTTTAGTGCTGTTCATGTTTACTCTCGTTACCACGCCTAGTAGGGTTATAAGGGGCCTGAACAGTGTCAGACGCTGAGTGATCATGGTTAAGGCCATGGAGATACCGCATTGTTGTGGGAGAGAGCGTTACCAGCACCTAAAACGGTGTGAAAGGAGTCTCCACTTGAATGTGTAATGGTACATTAATTACTTAACCATTACGGCACCTCACCTCAACCTCTGGATACCAGCAATATTCTACTGTTTTTCTGTAAAATAGTTAACATATTTCTATGACAACATTCAGATTTGGTTTAATTAACGTAGAGGTACTTCGATACACCGATATGTATGTATTGCAATGATATTATTCTCATGTGTATTCTTTCTTTTGTCACTATGATCATTGACATACTTCTAACTCTGATTTTTGGGCGTGCAAGCGGTTATTAGAGAGTCAAGCTTTGGTCGTCATGTTAAAAAGACGCAAATTGTAGTCAGTTTATGAAACGTGAACTTTAACAGCGAGGAAGATATTTTCAAGTATGTTGTATATTGTGAAGTGCGGTTTTGGAACGAGTTACATGATATTGCAACAAAAGTAATAAAAAAGAAGAGTAACTTAAATTCGGAGTGCTGATTACTTTTTTACATCACCATTGTCCTAACGTGCAAAAAGTTTAATCTTCAAGAATGGTTTATGGAACACATCTATAAAACTTTTGAATATCGCAGAATAACACCTAGGCCTCTTTGCATCCGAGCTTGGAATCATCACTACCTAGATTTTCTACGATTGAGCCATGACTTCACAACGAGACCAGTGTGGGAAACACGGAAAGATGAGTGCCTAGTTTATCCATTATTTCAAGAAATGACTTAATTAACTGTGCTCTAATGACACCTGCCACTTAATATAACTTTGTTGTTGCCCGAAAATGCAATATTTAGCAGCGTGAGCAACACTACAATCATAATTAATTTTTGACCTTTGTTATGGTAGGGTTGTTAGAACTGGCAGATCACTTTATGCAGCATCCTGATTTGTGTGGCATTTGGATGTGACAGAAGCCCAATGCTGACTGCATGGGAATATGAGGTCGGGGATACTCGTTGTCAAGGTTCCTGTCAACCATGCATGACCACCACAAGGGAGGACAGCCATATTATTCATCAAGCAATTGTAGACCCTTCCCATCTGCATATGCCACCCGAGAATGAGTAATAGACTCCCTGCAACACTCTGTGTCATTGCAGAGACTAGTAGCAGTCAGACTAGGGAATTACAATCCCATGTGTAGGCTGGAGTTAACACCACAACACGAACTGTTGCATTTGGAGTGGTGCCATGACAGGAAGCATGAACTGCTGATGAGTAGTGTCGTGTTCTGTTCAATGATGAACTGCAGTTCTACGCTGCCTAGCATGAACATCGTTGGTGAATATGGCAGCGACCTGCGGAGAGGTCGCATTTTTGCAACGTTTTGGAGTGTCACAATGGTATTACTCCTGACGTCACGGTGCGGGAATCCATCGGGTATGACTTCAGGTCATTGCTGGTAGTGACTGAGGGATCTGTAATGGCACAACACAAACATCTTGCGTCCTCATGTGTTACCTCTCATGTGGTGACATACACATGGCACATGTCTCTATGAACTGTTTGTGTGATGTTGAGGTACTCCAATGGCTAGCAATATCTCCATAACTGCCCCCGATAAAATGTATGTGGGGCAAGCTCGCACTTCAACTCTGATCAGTACCAATATCCAGGATAAGAAAGGAGGAGTTACAACAACTGTGGTCCAGCTTCCATCAGGAGAGAATACAAAGGCCTATGACACTCTTCCCATCCGAATCAGTGCATGCGGTTACACCGGAGGGGCTGGAACTTCATAGTGATAAGAGGGCTCATACCTATCAAGTTCTTTGCAAATTTGACTCGATTTTTTTATCACTAAAATAACATCAGATACCCTTCCAAGCCGTGAAATATCATTTAGGTTTCTCCACCTCTTCTGAGGGCTTCATTCTTTTGTTAGGCAGTGTCTTAAAAATGTCTGAGAAATAGTGCACGTCAAAATAATTAAGCTGCACTATTGTACGTAGCAGATAGTTATGCATACCGTTTGATTGGGCTAAACCCTTAAATCTTGGAAGTATAGCAGTGTTTCCAGTGCAGTACTGGAGGCTAAGAGAAAAGAAATACGTTACATCATCTGTCACCTCAAAGTTTCATCTAGCACGCTGTTGCAATACGTTTTGATACCTTGGTAAAGAACTGGAAGACAATACAGAAAACATTTTTTTGCCGCAATGAAATGAAATCATCGTATGGCATTTACTGGTCGGAATATCCCTTTCGGAGTTCTGCCGCCGTATTGCACGTCTTTTAAGTTGATGCCACTTCGACGACTTGCGTGTCAATGATGATGAAGGACACAGAACACCCAGTCCTCAAGCCGGAATCGAACCAGGGCCCCCTTGCGTGGTATGCGATAACGCTACCGCTGCGCTACGGAGGCGGACTTCTTAGCAATGTGCAGTTCAACACGAGCACGGAGACACGGCTGAAAGTGAAAGATGCTTTTTGGTTACTAAAACCTACGCACGATGCTGAAGCAGACAATAATGTTTTGTCGGACCACATGACCTTTTTATTGTTAACTTCAGCTAACATATATGCAGTGCTGAAGGAGGGTAAAATACACTGACAGAAACAAAATCGCAACACCAAGGAGGAGCTGCGACACAGAAACGAAAATAGGCAGGCGTTTTTCTACATTTGAAAGATGATGTCTATTCCGATTTCACGCCAATCGCATAAGAGTGGCGCTAGTAGAGCTACTATGAGAATGCAAATCGGGTTTACTTTAAATAAGCTGTAACGGTTACCTTCGAGACTGGACATGTTGAGCTGATGCTAGTCGAGAATGCCTTTTAGGCGATAAAGACGCCATTATCAACACCTCACTAAGTTTGAACGAGGTCGTGTAATACGGCTACAGGAAGCTGGATGTTCCTCTTTGAACGGGGTCGTGTAATACAGCTACAGGAAGCTGGATGTTCCTTCTGCGATATTGCAGAAAGACATGGCAGGAATGTAGGCGCTGTACATGATTGCTGGCAGCGGTGGTCATGAGAATATACGGTTGCAAGAAGACTTGACACCTGACGGCCACGAGGCGCAAGCGAGAGGAAAGACCATCGTGTTTGGCGTGCGGCTCTGCCGCATCGTACTATATCTGCAGCAACAATCTGAGCGGCAGTTGGCACCACAGTGACACAATGTACTGTTTCAAATAGTTTACTGCAAGGACTGTTCCGAGCCCTGCGCCCTGCAGCATGCATTCCGCTGACCCCAAACTATCGCCATCTTCGACTTCAGTGGTCTGAAGTGGGAGCTCACTGGAGAGCGTATGGAGGTCTGATGTAAGGTTTGATGAAAGCTGGTTCTGCCTCGGTGCCAGTGATGGCCGTGAGTTGGTTAGAAGGAGGCCACTTGAGAGCCTGCAACCAACCTGTGTGCGTGTTAGGCACACTGGACCTACACCTCGAGTTGTGATCTGGGGCGCGAATTTGTAAGATAGCAGGAGCACTCTCGCGGTTATCCCATGCACCCAGACTGCAAATCTGTACGTCAGTCTGATGATTCGACCTGTTGTGCTGCCATTCATGAACACCATTCCAGGGTGTGTTTCCCAAAAGCAAAACACTTGTCCACTTGCCGCTGTGTAACCCAACATGCTCTACAGAGAGTCGATATGTGGCTTTGGCCTGCTCGATCACCAGACCGTCTCCTATCTACGACAGGGGACATCATCTGACGACAACTCTAGCGTCATTCACAATCAGCATTAACCGTCCCTGTATTGACCGACCAAATGCAACAGTCATGAAACTCCATTCGATGAACCCACTTCCGGTACCTGTACAACACAATGCATGCACGGTTGCATGCTTGCGTTCAACATTTTGGCTGTTACACCGGTTATTAATGTACCAACATTTCCGATTTGCAGTGGCTTATCTCTCGCTTACAAAATGGTTCAAATGGCTCTGAGCACTATGGGACTTAACATCTATGGTCATCAGTTCCCTATCTCTCGCTTACATTAATCTGTGATCTTGCAATATTAATCACTTAAATATGTTCCCTAACAAATGTATTCCCGAAATGTCATTACCTTACATAATTACTTTTTGATGTTGTGTTTTCTGCAAAAGACTCATCAGTTATAAAACCTGCCGTGAAACGTAGGAAAGAGTTTACCTGCAGAATGATACACGCAGTAACAAGCCCTCATGATCCCCAGTGTAAAGAGGACGACTTCTTACTTCAAATAAGGAAAATCAAGCAACTGACTGTGTACCAGCACACTGCAATTTTCTTCAGCTTGATTCGAAAACTATTGCAGCAAATCTAGTGGGATTTCGAGCTAGTGTTGCTTTCTTTTTGAAAGGTTGTCTCGGGGCTACTGATGATCGCCTGTCTCTATCGAGATGAGAGCGAGGACTGCACGCTAAGCAACCTTTGTGTACTTTAGCATCCAGATTTTCAACTGTAACAGAAACGTCAGCTGTGGCAGAATGCAAGTGACCTGATCTTAGTTGGTTCAAATGGCTCTGACCACTATGGGACTTAATGTCTGAGGTCATCAGTCCCCTACAACTTAGAACTACTTAAACCTAACTAACCTAAGGACATCACATACATCCATGCCCGAGGCAGGATTCGAACCTGCGGCCATAGCAGTCGCGCGGTTCCAGACTGGAGCGCCTAGTACCTCTTGGTCACAGCGGCCGGCCGCGCATGGATGTGTGTGATGTCCTTAGGTTAGTTAGGTTTAAGTTGTTCTAAGTTCTAGAGGACTGATGACCTCAGATGTTAAGTCCCATAGTGCTCAGAGCCATTTGAACCACAGCGGCCGGCGATCTTAGTTGGATTCACACAAGACTCCGAAAGAAACTGACTACAATGCAAATAGAAAACTGGTCTCAGTGTAATGGAATCTCAGATACAATTCGTATCGAACAGATACACAAGATCCCCACCCACCAAAAAAAAGTACCTTCCTTTCATCAGATGAGGACTCGATGAAACATCCAGCTGTACGTTGTAAACTAAGTCAATATCTTGGTGAATTTATTTGACATATCAAGCGATCTTTCTGTTCAAGATCTGAGGAAGTGCTATTTTCTTTTGTTTGCAGCAATTACGTCTTTTAGTACAAGTGTAAAAATGTTGCCTGGAATAAAGGAAAAAACCTATTAAATAACATTTCTGGATTTGAAATAATTACATTACACAATAATAGTAGATCTAAATTTTGAGCTTGAAATATCGAATATTAACTCCAGAAATAATTTTTCCTTATGGTGCTACACGTTCTCAGTCCGTCCAATTGTACGATTTAAACCGATTATTAAACGGTTTAAAACCAACTAATTATTTTAAAACAGTGTTACTAGCCCTTTTAAACCACCGAAGGGTCTGTAGCTACGTGGCTGTTTCGTTGACATGTCGACATTCGCCAATCACCAGCAACATTCCAGTGTACTCGTTGGATGTGTACACCATGTTTATTCCATGTCAGTATCCGTGGCTGACGAACCTTGTTAGTCTGTGCATTCCAATCTCCGTTGTGTATGGTAGTGTTAGCGGTGCATTCAGCAATCTAACCGAACACGACTGCAAACAGCGCATAGAGAAGACACGAGCTGATTAACGTCTCGTCCACATGTCGTTTTGAGGGCACATTAAATTGCGCATTCAGGCAAATGGGCAGTCGTTTGAACAACTCACTTAACCTTGCTGTTCTGTTCGTGTCCATATGGCCTGAAATGGTTATAAATTTCGTTCCTAATTAATTAAACACCCAGGTAACTGTGTGACAGTTGGTGAATATTTGAAAATGCATAATCAGTACGTCTATAAAAGTATTTTAAGTAGTTTGGTAAAGACCGTAAGAGTTACATATGCAACGTTCGGGTCATTATGAACAGACACAAATATTACTCTAACGTCAAATATATTTTAGTTTTTTTGTTATACTTTATGGCTTTTGGTAATAATGTTTTTTATCGTTGCAGCTTAATCTCAACAATCAACAAAACCTCGATATTTACAACAATGTACTTGTTTCTTGTTTTTTTTCCAAGAAATTGTCTAGCACTTCTCAATTATTTGAATCTGTAGTGTTTCTGCTCAGTGTGAACTGCGACACTGTGCCAATCAGATCATTGACTATTGTTGAGCTGGAAGGGATGGTAAATTCCTCAACAGATGAAGGAACAGTTTCCTAGTCTGAAGATCACGGAAGTAATGCCTCTGAAAGGAAGTGTTCTGATGACAGTGACGTCAGTCCACAGCCTGTACAAAATAGCGAACAGTGGTTTGTTTCTATAATGGGCAGTCAAATGAAACCAAGCATTCGGAAAAAATAAGTAAACTGTTTATTATACCAAAAGTAATTGCCATAACTGTTAATAAATTTATGCAACTGTGAGACGAAATGGTAATTGCCTTGAAGAAAAAAATGTTTGCGGTCGCCTACAGATAAATAACTACGCCCAGGCGTGCACCTCTTCCAATGCAATTCGTTAGTCACGAATGTCCTCCTTCAGAAATCCGAAAATATGGAAATAGCATATAGGGAGAGGGGGACTGTATGGAGGATGTTAAAGGGATTCCCTGCGAATCTTTTGCGGCAACCTCATACTTTCTGTTGCAGTATAACGTTCACACACGTCACGCTGCCAAGGTTGATTCAACTACGCTGCAAAAGTTTCGCTGGGAAGCCATTATGCCCATCTAGTCTCGATCTCCCCCTGAGTCAGCCTCAAGTTCTCGGCTGATACACACTCCCAGAGCGGCAAGTTACGTGTTTATCTTTCCCTGCGTTTTCCTCGTTGCATATTTCTTAAATTTCATGTTTTTTTCTGTTTAAGAAGTTTAATCTCGCGTTTTGTATGTGTAAATTCAGGCAGTCCGTAGCACAGTTTTCATTCCTTCTGAATCGCCACCTACGTAGCTCACTAAGGTATCAGCGTCCATTGCAGACACATCAGGAGGGCAGCGAGTTACATACCTAGGTTTCTATCTGTCTTTATAGTTTACTCCTTCACTTACTCTTGCTAGGATGGGTAGGATGTGTGCGTACTGTGTGCAGACGGAGGAGGAGCTGGCCGCAGTTCGCAAACAGCTGACTGTACTTTTGGCTACGGTCAATCATCTTCAGGCTGCTTCCTTGGTGTGTAGCGGTGGCGGAGAATCTGGCGCATTGCATAGGATAGCCCAAGTGTCACTTGTTTCGCTCGCGGGCTCTGCTGTCAAGACATCTCCTAGTGTTCCTGACGCGACTGATTTGCCCTCACAGCAAGGTGAGTGGTGGGTGCTAATGCAATCGCATCCCTCTAGGCGGAGGGCCAATGTAGAGGCTGGCTATCTGGCCTCGCCTATTCACCCTGTGAGTGAACGGTTGGCCGCTCCTTCAGAAGGGTCCAAGAAGCACTCGTATACACGGGTTTGCTAGTTATCTGGAGTTTCAACGTCAGGCGCATTATGGAGCTCCAGCGTTCAGGGCAAGAAAGAAAAATGTCCACCACTCAGTACGTCTGCTGTGGGGCCTCATCCGAGATGTTGAGGCGGTATTGCCTGCAACTGTCGAGTATGCAGGGCAATCTTCTACAAGTTGTGGCTTACGTCGGCACCAACAATGCCTGTCACACGGGTTTGCCACCCTCATCAGTTCATACCGGTGGGTCGGACGGGGTGGCCGAGCGGTTCTAGTCGCTACAGTCTGGAACCGCATGACCGCTGCGGTCGTAGATTCGAATCCTGCCTCGGGCATGAATCTGTGTGATGTCATTAGGTTAGTTAGGTTTAAGTAATTCTAAGTCCTAGGGGGCTGATGACCTCATATGTTAAGTCCCATAGTGCTCAGAGCCATTTGAACCATACCGGTGGCTGGCGGAGGTAGTGGGTGAATGCCGCTGGCCTTCCACACAGGGTGCAAGTAGAGGTCGCAATGTGCAGCATTGTTCGCAGAGTTGATCAGGATCGTTTGGTTTGGAGCTGAGTGAAGGGTCTCAACCAAAGACTTCGTCGACTCTGCGGCAGTCTTGGCTGCAGATTTCTAGACCTGCACTATCGGGTTCGGAATTAAGGGAGTCCTACAAATTCCGCAAAATAAAGAAAGTCTAGAAATCTGCAGCCAATAGCGTCGCAGAGTCGACAAAACTCTTGGTTGAGACCCTCCTCTCAGCTCCAAACCAAAGAACCCTGATCAGCTCTGCGAACAATGGTGTAAATTGCGACCTCTTCTCGCATCCTAAGGCGGTCGTTTGAGATATTCTTACAACACTCGCAGTCGGTATGCAGAAAGGGAAGTCGGAGACTGGCCAAATTTGGTGAGTGAATTACCGACTTATTTGTAACCGAGTTCCCGAATTTACTGTCCCCTAGGAAAGTGCTCGCGCCTACATTATCCTCAGAAAAGAGAGCTAGCTAAAAACTGAAGTGGAGATCTCTGAGATATTTAGCGAGTCATAAAATGGACATTGGAAAGACAGATTAGACGCTATAGCGTCATTCAATCAGGTACCTGATATTTATTAAAAGAAATAGCCCGTTTCTCTACATAATCAAGTGCTATGGTTCTGAAAGCCATTGTCACATCCTCAAATTACAAAATCAAACTAATTATTTCATGGTTAGGGTTCTCATTTTTTAATTTGTTCAAATTAATATTGATTTGCCTGCCAATAAAAGGGGCAATCTCATTTTACTCATGCGTCATTGAGTGTCGATTAATATATTTCTTATTTAAATTGTTGAACCTTTACTCTTCTCCACGCTTTTTATATTTTTTTCAAACAGCAAAGTTTGACTATAGAAACATGAAGTAAATTTCACTGATCGGACTACTGAAAACATCTGAAATTATTTTAGGTGACCTTTCTTTTAATGCTGTCTTAATTGATGAAAATGTTTTTACTGCCCGCCCGATTCCTCTATGACAGTTCTAGATTCATTCAAAAAAGTGTGCGGTTAGTAGCATGTAAATACCCAGATCATGCAATACTAGTTGGAAGCGACTTGAGCCTACCGAGTATAGACTCTAGGAACATACGCACATCAAAAAAAGTTTTGCATCACCTCGGTTCCCAGAATTCCTGAAGATAGACGATGACTGGATATTTTATCACAGACACAGTCCCTTTCACTGTTCAGAGATGTCACTAAAACCGCCCAAAGATGTGAACAACCATGCATGAGCACCCCCTATTAGACGGAGGAGGTCCGACAGCCGATCAGTTCCAGTCATTCCACCAGGAAGGAGGTACACGGCTCATGTTGTCTATAGTTCAACCATGCCTAGACGGTCAATACCGCGGTTCGATCGCGTCCGCATTGTTATTTTCTGCCACGAAGGGCTCTCAACAAAGGGAATGTCCAGGCGTCTCGGAGAGAACCAAAGCGATGTTGTTCGGACATGGAGGAGATACAGAGAGACAGGAACTGTCGATCACATGCCTCACTCAGGCCCCCCAAGGGCTACTACTGCAGTGGATGCCTGCTATCGACGGACTGTGGCTCGGAGGAACCCTGACAGCAACACCACCATGTCGAATAATGCTTTTTGTGAAGCCACAGGACGTCGTGTCACTATTCAAACTGTGCGCAATAGGCGCAGCTTCATTCCCGACGTTCATGGTGAGGTCCATCTTTGCAACCACGACACCATGCAGTGCGGTACAGATGGGCCCAAGAACATACCGAATGGACCGCTGAGGTCTGGCATCACGTTCTCTTCACCGATGAGTGTCGCATATGCCTTCAACCAAGCAATCGTCGGAGACGTGTTTGTAGGTAACTCGGTAAGAATGAACCCCTTAGACACACTGTCTGGTGAGCGCAGCAAGGTGGAGGTTTCCTGCTGTTTTGGGGTGGCATTATGTGGGGCCAACGCACGCCGCTTGTGGTCAAGGCAGGCACCGTAACGGCTGTACGATACGTGAATGCTATCCTCTGACCGATATTACAACCATATCGGGAGCATATTGGCGAGGCATTCGCCTTCATGGACGACAATTCGCGCCCCCATCGTGCTCATCTTGTGAATGACTTCCTTCAGGATAATGTCATCGCTCGACTAGAGTGACCAGCGTGTTCTCCAGACAAGAACCCCACCGAACACGCCTGGGACAGATTGAAAAGGGTTGTATATGGACATGTGACCCACCAAACACTCTGAGGGATCTGCGCCCAATCCCTGTTGAGGAGTGGGACGATCTGGTCCAACAGTACATTGAAGAAGTTGTGCATAGTATGCCACGATGAATATAGTAATGCATCAGTGCAAGAGCACGTGTTACTGGGTATTAGAGGTACCAGTGTGTACAGCAATCTGGACCACCACCTCTGTATGGTGGTACAATGTATGGTTTTCATGAGCAATAAAAATGGCGTAAAATATGTTTATGTTGATATCTGTTCCAATTTTCTGTACAGGTTCCGGAACTCTCGGAACCGATGTGATACAAAACTTTTTTTATGTGTGTATTACGAACCCCTACTTATTGCCCACAGAGGGATCGTGAGGATAAGATAAGAAAAATTACTGCATGCACAGAGGCATTCAGACAATCATTTTTTCCGTGCTCTGTACGTGTATGGAACGGGAAGAAACCCTAATAACTGGATCAGTGGGACGTACTCTCTGTCATGCAGCTCACGGCGATTTGCAGAGTATGGATGTTGATGTAGATATACTGCGAATAAAGATGAGGAGCAACAGGTTGATTTCATATTGCCAGATTTTCTGAAAGCATTTGACAGAGTGCTTCATTGTAGATTGTTAATAAAGGTACGAGAATATGGAATTTGTTCTCAAACACGTGAATGGCTTGAAGACTTCTTATTGTATTGTATGGAACCGGGGATCTAGAAACCATGGAGGGGCTTCGTCCCCGCCATAACCCTCACTGGTTCACAAGCCCACAACAGGCTACAGCTGTCCACTCTCCCCGGAGCGTCTCACAGCAGACGAGTGTAACCCCAAATGTCTGCATGGTAGAGTAATTATGGTGTAGGTGTACTTGGAGCCAGTGTTTGCGCAGCAATTGCCGACATAATGCAAGTGAGGTGGAATAAGGGGAATCAGCCCGCATTCGCGAAGGCAGATAGGAAATCGCCTTAAAAACCATCCACAGACTGGCCGGCACACCAGACCTCGACACTAATCCGCCGGGCGGATTCGTGCCGGGGACCGGCACGCCTTCCCGCTCGGGAAGCAGCGCGTTAGACCGCACGACTAGCCCGGCGGGCAAAACTTCTTAAGTATTAGAACACTGTATGTTATTCTCGACGGGGTGTGTTCATTGACAAGGGTATCGTCAGGAGTGCCCCAGGAAGTGTGATAGGACCGCTATTACTTTCTTTACGCATAAATGAACTGGCGGACAGCAGCCTGCAGTTGTTTGCTGATGAAGCTGCGGTGTACGGGAAGATGGGTGACTGTAGGATTGTACAAGATGACTTAGACATAAATTATAGTTGGTTTGATGAATGGCAGCCGACAGTAAAAGTAGAAAAATGTAAGTTGATGCCGATGAGTGGGAAAAACAAACCCATAATGTTCGGATACGGCATTAGCAGTGTCTTGTTTGTCGCAGTCACCTCGTTTAAATATCTAGGCGTAACTTTGCAAAGCAATATGAAATAGAACGAGCATGTGAAGATAGTGGTGGAGTACGGCTCGACGGTTTGGAAGATATCGAAGCAGTTGAGAGGCGAACTGCTAGATTTGTTACCAGTACATTCGAACAACACGCAAGTGTTGCAGAGATGCTTTGGATACTCAAGTGAGAATCCTCGGAGGGAAGGCTAAGTTATTTTTGAGGCACACTATTGAGGAAATTTAGAGACCTGGCATTTGAAGCTGCCTGCAGAATAATTCTGCTGCCACCAACACATATTTCACCTAAGCATCACAAATATAAAATAGGAGAAATTAGGGCTCATACGGAGGAATACAGACAGTCGTTTTTCCCTTTCTTTATTTGCGAGTGGTAATGACAAGTAGAGGTACAGGATATCCTCCGTGGCTTGCAGTGTATGTGTGTAGATGCAGATGTAGATGTGGTTTCCACATTTTTGGAGTCCTGAAGAAAGACGTTCTTGGCCATCGATTTGCTTCAGACGAAGAGGTGCACTGCTCAGTACACTCATGGTTCTGTAGACAACGGCAAACATTTTTCCGTGAAAGTGATGACTTGTCTTCTCTCATAGCTGGTTGAATTTATTAAGAGTTATGGAGATTGCTTTTGAAATAATAAATTCTTTACTTATTTTTTTCCATCTGTCTCGTTTCATTTGACTGCGCCTTATAAAAATGGAAGTACAGAACTCCAGTTATACCTATCAGCACAACATGGAAGCTTATTAGCTTTGAATATCAGAAGAGTATCCCATAAAATGCCAGGTACACAACCAGCAGAATAAGTGACATAAAAAGTTCGTCTGAAGTAGTATTTTCTGTAGTACTTCAAAATGAAATTGTAGAGATGTCTAATACTGAGGGGAAGAATGTTCAAATGGTTCAAATGGCTCTGAGCGCTATGGGCCTTAACATCTGAGGTCATCAGTCCCCTACACTTAGAACTACTTAAACCTAACAAATCTAAGGACAGCACACACATCCATGCCCGAGGCAGTATTTGAACCTGCGACCTTAGCAACAAAGTGGTTACAGACTGTAGCGCCTAGAACCGCTCGGCCACAACGGCCGGCTGCAGAATGTTCTTGGAGGAACTTGGGTAGTCAGTGACAGTAGAACACATTGCATCAAGGAAGCATTTTGAAGAACAGAAGATTGTCTGAGAGTGATCAGCTGCATCCAAGACCCTGAATTTCGGACAGGTGATATACATTCGGTGACAACAAGGTAACCTGGTGAAGGTGCATGGTGTAAGCTGGATCCAGAAAACAACGGCAATGAAACCAATATGTTGTGTGGAAAATGTAATAAACATGTTTGCAAAACACATGTCACCTACGTGTGTCCAAATTGCGTAATAAAAATTAGAAAATAAGTGTTAGTTCTTTGACAAATGATTGCCTCTTTTGAAAACGGTTGTTTTATATTTCTGATTTTATCGATATTTATGTGATTACTTGTGTTCGAACTGCAGTCAGTAAAGCAACAAGAAAGTATGAAAAGAAAAATAACGTAGCACTTTCTAAGAAGGATGACTCACAGAAAATTGTCTGTTTCAAATTTACCCAGCATTAAAATGAGAAATTTTCGTAAATAAAGTTCTAAGTATTATTATTATTATTATTACAAAAGTTTCAACAACATATTGGTATATAAGCAAATCGATAACTGTACGAAAAATGTGTGTTAATAGAAGTTTGCGGTATTTTAATTTCGGGTTATACTGATCCGAACTGTACTTTTGTGTAGTAAAGTGGAAGAGAAGAACAGGTTAAATGAACATTCCGCCACCAGAACATCTATCTGAACACAACCAATTATGTACGGCATGCTACATTCATCGCTAAAACTTTGTGTTTCTAGGTTCATAACTAAAATGGATAGAAATCTCATTTAAATCGATGTTTACAGAGTTGGACTAAAAACATCAGATATGTGACACAAAAATATGCCCAATTTAAGATACTGAAACTCATTGCCTTAATCCTCTGTAACTCTGCTGTAACTTGTAAAGAAGCAGGCGATATTCCATCATAACGAACAGAACGTCACGTCATTACCTGCCGGTCGTCTCCATGAATACCGCAGTTCTCCATCTCTGAATTCAGTTGGTCATTAGGATAAACGGTGTTCGTACCGAAGCACTTGACATTCTTGAGTTAGATATTTTCAGCACGTCTCGTGAACACATTGCTTGATGTTTCCGCATTGACATCATCCCTGTCACTCGTGGGACTTGACATTGGGCGCCAGTCACGTCGCTGATGGGGAGACTAAGGGTATTCCAACACCAGTACATCTAGCGGTGCTTGTCGCATTAACAACATCGTCACTGCTGGGTGAGAGGGCCATCCGGTGCCTCTGTTCCTGATCTTCACTGCAGGCACTTCCGGGTACCAACGGCCTGCCTGTCTGGTAGGGCCATGGTCAGCCGACTACACATTTTCCGATAGATCGATACGTCTCGATGGGTCGCCACGGGACATCTTATTCTTCCGGAGCGAGATCGAGGACATTCTAACGCAATGTAGGGGCAAAATCTCACGCCACTGCTTCGCATGCCAGACGGCAGCTTGCCAGACTTCGAACCTCTCAGCCCGCAAGATCCTGACAATCACAGAAGGTGGGAGTATCGATAGTTGAGAGCTCCAGCGTTAGGCGCGTTGTGGAGCCCCTTAGGGACATGGCTCCCAAGAACGGAAAGAAAACCAATGTGCACCCAGAGTGCATACTGGGTAGAGTCATTCCAGATGTGGAATGGATCCTCACAGATCCCATGAAGAGCTGCCCGCTGGTGCCGCCACGGCACACTGGGATGAACCAATGGACGTCGGGCCCTCGCCTCCACCATCGCCGCTCTCCGACCTGATGGACCTGGACCCGCCATCGCCATCGCCGTCATCGCCCCAGGAGACGCCCTCAGGACTGGACGTGTATACTGAGCAGTGTTTTCACGAGGAGATTACTCTGCTCTCGCAAGCCAGATGGCGGGGTACGGCTGGGAGTACGCCGTCCTCCACAAGTAAGGCTCCCCGGCTCATCTCTATGTCCAGCTTCCTGCATCTCCCCCCCCCCCCCCCCCACGTCCCGCCCCACTCCCCCCTGTTGTTGTTCGCATCTCCATTACACTACAGGGAAGGGGGGGGGATGTGCTGGCGTGTGCCTTCGTCAGCACACCAGTTGGCATTGGAAACATTGTATAGCAGGCGCTGAACTAGGCGCGCCTATGAAAAGAGAAGACCAAGACACACCCCCAGGCTACGCACCGATAACACCCCCTGGTCAGCGTGCATATAGGCTGCCGCCGCCGATCGAGCTGTCTCAATCGCTCAGTATCTCAGTCTCAGTACCTCAGTACGTCGCATCGGGATTCAGTCCGCATTGCACCTCAATATGTTGCACTGTGCTCCAGCCTTCCGCAGGGATAGTTGTCGCCTTGCACCTTACCTAGGTGTGAGAGAATGTTAGTTCAAAATGGCTCTGAGCACTATAGGACTCAACTGCTGAGGTCATCAGACCTCTAGAACTTAGAACTACTTAAACCTAACTAACCTAAGGACATCACACACATCCATGCCCGAGGCTGGATTCGAACCCGCTACCGCAGTGGTCGCGTGGTTCCAGACTGTAGCACCTAGAACCGCTTGGCCACTCCAGCCGGCAGAGAATGTTAGTCATTGTATATAGTTGTGATATGGACACGGACAAGAATCAAGCTTAGTCGTAGGTGGAATAGTTGGGATGACAGCCACACTGATTGTTCAGGACAGGTATATGTGTTGCAAGGTGCAGACGAATGGTGGGAATGGTTTAAGGAATTTCGTTGAAAACTGCTGTGACGGTGTTAGGTCGGTAGGAAGAAGTCTGTGAGGGTGGTTTATCAGGCTTTAGGAAGAATAGGATTCTGGACACTGGAATTATATGTGCCCTATGTATAAGAAAGGAGCAAAGTTAGCTCGTGAAAACTATAGAGACTAACTTTATTGGAAACGTCGTACAATATACTTTCTAGGGTTCTGAGCGAAAGAATAAAGTGAACTGAAAATATCCTTGGAGAATACCAGTGTGGTTTCTGGCCAAATAGAGGCACTTATGATCGGTTGTTTCTTATTAGCGTTTGTTGATTTTAAACAAACTTTTGATAGTGCTAACAGGCCAGCATTGTATAAAGCACTAAAGGAATTGGGCATCTGTGACAAGCTAAGGAGGGTAGCTAATAATTAAGGACACAAAGACAAAAGGAAAACGAACAACAAAATGACCAAGAGCTTTAACTTTACAAATGGAGTAAAACGGGATGATGGTCTCTCTGCAGTCGGGATCAACTTAGCAATAAATAGTCTGATACAAAAATAATAGACAAGAGAGAAACAATAATGACGATATCCAGTAAGATATGTGCATATGCAGATGATATTACCATGATAGCAAGAGATGTAAACACCCTTAAAGAAATGCAAGAAATAATGGAAGCAGAGGAAGCAAGAATTGGAGTTACAGTAAACGAAAACAAGACCAAATACATGGTTATAAGTATACTGTTCCCTTGTGGGATCAGTTGTTACGTATGAGTCAGAAATGTGAACGATGACGGAAGCAGATATGAACAACCTAAGGGCATCTGATAAGAAAAATCGTGCAAACAATTTATGGGTCCGAGACAGAGGGTTGGCTACTGAAGTACAATCATGAAATACAAGAGCTTATACAAGGAAAAGATAGTGAAATTTATTAAATCTCTAAGAATACACTGGCAAGGACATATGGTGAGGATGACATGACAGGATGCCCAAACGTATAGTGGAAGGCAGACCGTATTCCGCCAGAAGGAAGGGCCGACCAAGAGCCAAGATGGAAATCCGAGGATGAAAGAGAAAGGCGGAGAACAGGAAAGCAAGGTGGGACATTGTTGAGGAGGTCAAGGCTCATCAAGGATCGTGCTGCCAAAGAAAAAAGAGAAGAAAGATTCTGAATATATTCTGCTGCTCTGGATAATAATCCGTGTAGGAGATGGTGTTGTAACGAAAGGCAAGAGTTCAGTGATGGACATTACTTGAGGTAATTGTATTGTGATTGGGAACAGTGTTTCGTATAGCGAGTGTTTGTGTTACGTCTTCAGCTGTTATTGGTGCGCTTAGTTCTGTTAATGGAGTACTGTGTAAGTATTGGAAGTTTGGTGCGAGAGGAGGGGTATCGATATTTTTACTTCCATAGCCATAGGGATCTACGATGTTATCGAAGTTGGGTTCATACGGGATGGTGAAAGTATCTCTCATGCAGGAAGTGAACTGGTTGACTTTGGTGTAGTCTTCTGGGTACATGGACAATGGCATATTCATTTTCTCTGGTGGAAACAGATGCGGAACAAAATACAACTTGTTAACTACATGAAACTTCCCAGAAGATCTGACGTAGTGTGTCGTTCAACTGGTATACGTTCCAAATTTTGGGCTAGTAATTATCACGAGGAAGACTCTCTAGCAGTATACCCAAGCTGTATCTGAAAGAAAGAAGCAGGGAAGATTAGGGATTAAAATCATTAGAGACGAGTACAAGCTCGGATGAGTGGAAGGATAGGGAAGGAAATTGGCCCTGTCCTTTTCGGACGAACTATGTTGGAACTTGCCTTGAGCGATTTATATCTAGAGGGTCTGACAGGGATTTGAATCCCCTCCCCAGAATACGAGTCCATTGTCTTACCACTGGGACACTTTGTTCGTCCGGGCCATCTTTGACGTATCGAAGCTTAGGGGCTGTGATTTCAAGTAGACTTCGCACCATATCGAATGGCTGAAGTCAAAGATCATGCACAGTTCTGTTATGATAATCATTTGTCACGATTTTTGTTGATGGTCTGGCCACTTTCCGCAGCAAGCACATAAATATTCGTTTTATTATTGTAAACACCTTTTCTCGCTTCAATGTAATATTTATTTACTTTACAGACGCATTTCATCCATCTTATCAAAGGCATCTTCAGTGTTTTTTTTTTCTCGTTGAACAAAGTTCTAAATTTTATTCACAGACTCGAAAACATTTTTTTGCATGAGTAAAGTGTGGCTCACACTTACACATCCATCCCGCCTAAATCTCCACTTCCTCTCACTCCATCATGGGTTACAAGGTGCATTACCGCGATGCTTAAGTGGCGATTTTTCTAGGAGTGGTGGAAGTGCACCCTCTAACGTATGTACAGCTGAGACGAAGCTCAGATTCTGATGTGACAGAGTAGTAAGTGTAAGAAAAGTTTTTTCATATAAAAAAATTTTCTTCGAACCTAGAAGTAAAAACTAATGATAATAATAATAACAATAATCATTCACAAAAAATTCACTAAAGTGCCTTTCATGAAAAGACGAAAAATGCGTCGGAAGTCTTAAAACAAATTCTCAACATTTGTGTATTGTCATTTGCCTAATCTGTTTGCAGTTTTCACAACAACTAAAGCAGGGCCGAATATTGTACCTTGGTACGCGACTATCGCCTCTAGCCAGACCTGTAATAGAAGTTTATCTTCTTATTCTATTTTTAAATTATGGCGTTCACATTTTATGTGCTACGGTCTTTTCGAAACCACAAAAATTACTCCAGAGAAAGAAAGTTCCTTCAAATGTGAAAAAGTGTTCCAAGATACAACATGGTCACGTACCTATGAACAAATATTTGATTGAGATTTATTATGCTGCAGCCGAGAAAAGCTTTGTCAATACTGTATTTAACGAACTGTCTGTTACATTATTACTCTGGTACACGCCAGCAATCAGTAACTGTAATCAAATCAAACAGCAATTATAAGTTGAACACGTTTGAAATAGAAGCTATTGGAAACTAACAATTCCATTTTCAAGACAGATAAAACTGTTATGACGTTAAAGAGATCCAGTTCATTTGCAAGTATGACATGTTTCATGGTTAAAGACTTTCTCCTGTTCAAGGTACAGGGTGGCACACGGCCGCCGAAGTATGCCTTGACTGACCACACGTTATATAAATAGTTCGAAAAATATATAGCATTTTACCCACCATAAAATTCTGTATCTAAAGTATTAACTATATATTCCAAATGTCTTTAATGCATTGACAACACTTAAATGCGTAAAATTTGAAATAGTTACAAATGCTGCACAAAAAGCAACCTCGTGCCTACCAACAAAAACTTAAGAATATGGTAGCAACTGCTTATGCGGCCTCTAGTGGGCATCCTTTCATATGATTCTCGAGTCAGTCACTAGACCGAAGTGCAAAAAAAAAGTCTTATGTTCCTAGGCACACTATCCTCCAGATTCAACGCTCTCCGCTACCTAAGGGAACAATGAACTGTTGTTATTTTCTGCGTGGCTAATACATAATGCAGCAAGAGTCTGCTTTTACTCGTCACTGTGAACTTTAACTTTATTCAGCTAGTGTGCATTATTCCTCAAAAAATGGCTCTGAGCACTATGGGACTCAACTGCTGAGGTCATTAGTCCCCTAGAACTTAGAACTAGTTAAACCTAACTAACCTAAGGACATCACAAACATCCATGCCCGAGGCAGGATTCGAACCTGCGACCGTAGCAGTCTTGCGGTTCCAGACTGCAGCGCCTTTAACCGCACGGCCATTATTCCTCGAAGATACTGTTTTAAGTCAGCGGTGTCGTTTTTTAAACTTTTCTCCAAGGCAGCATGTGACCTGATACGTTTTAATTTGACAAAAAATTTTCATTATGTACACTCTTTGACATAAAACTCGACCGGTGGCCGGCCGCTTCAGAGGCTAAATCCGCGCCGATCGCGACGTGGGACAAAAAAACTGGCCAACTCGCTAATTCTCTAAGTCCGGTTATCTGCACAATCTGGCAACACTGCAGACTGCGGCACTTCCTGGAGGAAAACTTGTCCCATGATAGAGAAACACTAGGCCGATTACGCCTGTGGTCTAGCGGTAGCGTGCGTTGTTTCTGTTCGTAATGTCAGTGGATCGAGACCAGCTGGCATAAAATATTTTTATAGCCTCTTCTGTCTGAATGCTGAAGACGTGAATGTAATGGTAGCGCAGATTCAATCTATTTCGCTTTCTGACACACCGATATCAAAATTTTATCCAGTAACGATTTCGCGGCAGATTTCCTGCAGACTGTCCTCCTCTGGACTCCGTATGCGGCAAAGCTCCGGGATCCATTTGCTGGCTACCGGCAGCGGCCGTGGCAACAGCAGCGGCGCTGCACTCCCCCGTTCTTTATCGAAAGCGCCTGCTCCCGCTCATCGCTTTTGATGATTTAAAACGCTTTATTATTAAATGTTGCTCCACAGAAAATTTCTACGATTTCCATTCACGCTCAAAAGCAACGGAGACAGACGCCCTGATTAGTAGGCGGGTATTATATTACATTAATCGGCAAGAGCTGAGTATGGCCTGAAATTAATTTTATAGACTGGGACGAAATTAAACCACGTCGCTACATTCGATGAATTTATAAATGCTTCATACCTCGTTTCTTTTCCTTTCAAACTCAATTATTTGTGCAACTTTTGGTCAATGTTCGGATGTTTTAGTCAAGCCGAGGTGAGCGTCTGTGGTGTAAAGTGTATTACGGTTCTTGTTTCATTCCTTATGGTAACTCTATGCGATAAACTGTGTGAATACCTTGCAATGCATGCTCTGTAGCAGTGCAGGAACACTGCACATTTGGAGTTCCATGTATGGGTTCATGAAGTATTTAATGTTGATCGGAAGTGATAGTTAAGGTCATCAGAATTAGACCAGAAAAATTTGTCGTTTTGGAGGTTTCAGAGAACGGAAAGGAATTGCTAACACCGGTGTTAGAAAACGTCTACAGTTACATGCTATTGCAAAAATTTAGAAGAGGGGAACTATATTAATCAACATGTGCACTTCATAAACAACCTTCTGACATGTTAGACCTATATGACGAACAAAACTCAAATTTATATCGTTGACAGTCGCTTTGAATCTTTTCAGGATCTATTTTACAGTGAAGCACCTTGGCATTTGTAAAGCAGACATCCATGATATTAACTTAATTTACTAAGTCGAATCGGACGAAGATTGATGTTTAAAGGCATTCTTCAGATTTCGTATAAACAATTTTTACTAGCCGTTTGCAACTCCATTAATTAAAATGGAAAATAAAAGGTTGTAGTCAGCGGCTTCCACCGACATTGGAACTGCTATGTCATACAGTACGACCACCGCAACGCACAAGGGAACCCCTTTTTTTTAATTTTGCTTTTTTTCTTTTACTTTTTTTGACGATTACCCCTTTTTTCTCTCTTATTTTAAAGCCCCTTAGGAAAATGGCAATTAAAAAAGAAACTAAGTGCCACCGCCACTTTTCATCCTATAACTAAAAAAAAATATCTAGTCCACTTCAGGCGTTGGCTCCTGACTAAACCTACCCCCAGAGCTGCCTATATACCAGGGGAAATATGGGAATTCAAGGTTAGGGCTATCATTACAAACAAAACAAAATCTTCCTTTTTCTGAATTTTATTTTTATTTTGATTTTTGTTTTGTTTATCTTTGTTGTGTAATTGATCAGACTCCTTCTGCGCCCCGCTGGTAATATGTTGAGTCACGTCTTCTCGAAATTGGTGTGTTCCGTTCAGTAGTTCAGAAATGTTCATTGGTTCAAACTGGAAACCTTTTTCACTCTTGGCTTAACACATTCCAGCTGCGAGGCGGGTCGTGGAAAGCACTCCCAAGGAAGTTCCAGAAAAATTGTCTGTATTTTGGGTGGCGGACAACGACATAATGACGGTCGTTGAGGTATGTCCAAAAATCGAGTACAGTCTACAGTTTGTCCAACTAGGTAGTGAATGGCATGTCCGCGAATCCAATTCACAGCATTGGTCTTTGTCCGAGGAAAATAGTCACGTCCCGGAACTAATAATGAAAGGGGAGTATTCCGATTCAGAATGTCCCGCGTTAGAAAAGCTACAATATGACGAATAACCTCTGAGCTAACGACACGCTGGCGACCACAGACGGACTATAGTCACTGCGATGTTGCCTGAGCCTCAAAACGCAACCTTAAAACACACAAACAGGTGTTACTTATGTGAAGAACGCCGTTCTTGGAGTCCAGAAATTAATTATACTTTCTAAGTGTCTCATCTTACAGTGGATTCTATCGTACGAGTCTTCGATGTGGAAAACGAATGTCAAGTGAATTTAGCGAGGTAACGCCGGCCTACACCCGGAAGTAAATGCACTATCAGAGTGTTGACAAATACTTGCTACGACGCTGCCATTTCTCGGTTCTCTTACGAGGCAGCTCTTCAGCGAAATGCTTGCCGTGATTCTCCGATACGGTCCTTCAGAGTGGAGACGCGCGCGCACGTTTGGTTTTTATGCGGCGTTCTCCCCTGATGGTTTCTGACGTCGCCTTGTGGGCTATGTCTACATTTGCGACATTCAATTATCATTAATCCAGAATGATACAAGTTTCAGCTTCCGGCGTGGAAAAAGGCTGTTGACGCCGACATTATATCATTTCAACGTAGGGAAAGCAAAACGGGTCATTCAATGTTTCTCATTCAACATAAAGCATGTGAGATAATTTTCCGTAACGTTCATAATCATCTACAAATACAAACGAAGTAAAAATACATCTGAAGCTTATTCGAATTGAATATAATGTAAGATACCAAACGCTTTGCACCTCGATGTCGAATTTGTCCACGTGCAATCTTTTGCAGCATACAAAAAGAATGTCACGATTACCACGAGAATGAAGAAATATGTTGGTACGGATGGAAGGAAGGAGAGACGCAGTCAACAAATATTCGATTCCTCATGGCATTCATTTCATTTGAGACGTAAGAAGAGTTAAAGCGGGATATTACTTTCGTTAACACGAAAGATATGCCGCACATATTGATAACGAGGAAGTCTGCGTCTTCATACGTTTCCTCCTTGAAATCTGTATGCTCTCTTATATACTAAGTAGCCTGATCATTGTTTCAGTAATGTTACCCTCTTGTTTGACCCCGTAACGATCAACAGATTCCAAATGCATGTCTCTGCATGAAAGTAGCTGTTCGAACCCTTCCTGGGTTGCTTTTTGTGTTTTATTGCTTGGAAATCCTGAAGCAGACCACTGTGCCTTCTCCCCTTGTGGGTTAGGTCTCAAAACTAAACCGCTTTTTATCCAATGGCATAATTTATTCAGACAGCATCAGCACAAGACTGTCAAACAAAGCCTTCCATTTACAGTTGCAACACTCTAACCAGCACTGACCGAAGTGTAATCCACGGTCATGGTCCGAAATTAGCAGCTGTCTGCTACTGTGGCAAAGTCCGTACTACACTTTCGATTCCGCAGCACCATTTTATCTGGTAACACTGTGTAGTTGCAGAGTTGTGCTAGCATGTCTGTCCTCACACTGTCAACTTTATGTATCTCACTTCTCCTGTAGCGTTGATCACAAGGAGCAGAAGTAAATGAGTGTATTCTGCATGACGTAACAATCAGTATTCCCTTCTTTCATAGCCACTCTTCATGTGCATCGATACCAAATAGGAATGTGAAAACTCTTGCTAGTGAGAGAATGACAATAACAATCGTAACAAGAACAATCAAATAATGAATAATGTTTATTCCAACGTAGAACGAGAATGGCTATATCTATATCCATATCTATTGATCTTTGAGTTGGCACAATGCAAATATATTCTTAGCATTTAGTTACTGAATTTAGCTCGGGATGTTTGCAGAGAAAAGGAAAAGTCGGTACTTCTCGCTAGTGTAATGTAATGTGAACCAGCAACTACCCTTTCCTTAGAACACGACTCAAGCAGGTCCCCAAGTAGATACCAAGGCACTGCTGCATTCTGTTCCCTGACATTGCTCTGATGACGGTTAATGCAGATAGTTCCGATTATGAAATACAAAACGTAGTTGGTTGGTTGGTTTGGGGGGATTAAAGGGACCAGACTGCTATGGTCATCGGTCCCTTTTTCCAAAGACAAAGAACACCCACAGAGAATAAAAACAAGGAACAGAAGAGATCACAGACGAGACAGAACAAGAGATACTGAGGCAAAGACAAGACAAAACAAACTAAAACCACACAGAGTGTGACGGTGGTTGGCCGACCATAGACATAAAAAAGGAAAGGCCAACCACTGAGAAACACATTAAAAAATCAGTGTAAAACCATAGGCCAAAGGCCAGAATCAACACAAATCATTAAAAGAAAACAGAAACACTCAGAGTAAATGATAAAATCCCCCTGCCCGAATAAAACGTAAAACTGAGTCAGCCATAGTGGAGTCGTCTGTTAAAAGGGCAGGGAGCGTAGCAGGCAGCGCAAATGTCTGCCTGACCACAGCTAAAAGGGGGCAGGCCAGCAAAATGTGGGCCACTGTCAAAGCTGCCCCACAGCGACATAGAGGAGGGTCCTCCCGGCGCAGTAGATAACTGTGTGTCAGCCGGGAGTGGCCAATGCGGAGCCGGCAAAGAACTACTGAGTCCCTGCGAGTGGCTCGCAGGGATGACCGCCACACAGCCGTCGTCTCCTTGACAGCACGGAGTTTATTGCGCATTGTCAGTTCCCGCCATTCATCGTCCCATAGCGCCAAGATTTTGCGGCGGAAGACTGCCCGCAAATCAGTCTCTGGGAGGCCAACGTCCAGAGATGGCTTACTGGTGGCCTCTTTCGCCAGGCGGTCAACATGTTCGTTACCCGGGATACCGACATGACCGGGGGTCCACACAAAGACCACAGAGCGGCCGCAACAGGCGAGAGTATGCAGAGACTCGTGGATAGCCATCACCAGACGTGAACGAGGGAAACACTGGTCGAGAGCTCGTAAACCGCTCAGGGAATCGCTATAGATAACGAAGGACTCACCTGAGCAGGGGCGGATATACTCTAGGGCACGAAAGATGGCGACCAGTTCAGCAGTGTAAACGCTGCAGCCATCCGGCAAGGAACGTTGTTCGGAATGGTCCCCTAGAGTGAGCGCATATCCGACACGACCAGCAACCATCGAACCGTCAGTGTAAACAACACCAGAGCCCTGATACGTGGCCAGGATGGAATAAAAGCGGCGGCGGAAGGCCTCTGGAGGGACTGAGTCCTTAGGGCCCTGTGCCAAGTCGAGCCGAAGGCTAGGGCGACGAACACACCATGGGGGTGTATGCAAAGTAGCCCGGAAAGGAGGTGGAACAGTGAAACCCTGGAGCCCAGAGAGAAGCTCTTTGACGCGGACCGCTATTGTACAACCAGACCGGGGCCGACGTTCTGGCATACGGACGACCGACCGCGGGAACAGGAGGCGATAGTTTGGATGCCCGGGCGAGCTTAGAACATGGGCAGCATAAGCGGCCAGCAAACGTTGGCGTCGGAACCGCAGTGGAGGTACACCTGCCTCCACTAGTACGCTGTCCACAGGGCTGGTGCGGAAAGCACCAGTGGCAAGGCGTATCCCGCTGTGGAGAATCGGGTCCAGCACCCGTAACGCAGATGGGGATGCTGAGCCATAAGCCAGGCTCCCATAATCCAGACGGGACTGGATTAACGCCTGGTAGAGCCGCAACAGTGTAGAGCGGTCGGCGCCCCAGCGGGTGTTGCTCAAGCATCTCAGAGCGTTTAGATGCCGCCAACACGTCTGTTTGAGCTGCCGGATATGAGGCAGCCAAGTCAACCGGGCATCGAAAACCACCCCCAAAAACCTGTGGTCTCCACCACAGCAAGGAGTTCGTCGGCAAGATAAAGCCGCGGCTCAGGATGGACTGTTCGGCGCCGGCAGAAATGCATAACGCAGGTCTTGGCTGCCGAAAACTGAAACCCATGCGCTACAGCCCAAGACTGCGCCTTACGGATAGCGCCCTGTAGCTGACGTTCAACAGCTGCAATGCCAGTAGAGCTGTAATAAAGGCAGAAGTCGTCAGTATACAGGGAAGCGGAGACAGAATGTCCCACGGCCGCAGCAAGCCCGTTAATGGCTATTAAAAACAGACAGACACTTAAAACAGAGCCCTGTGGCACACCGTTCTCCTGGACGTGGGAGGAACTATACGAGGCCGCGACTTGCACGCGGAAGGTACGACACGACAGAAAATTGCGGATAAAAATCGGCAGAGGACCCCGAAGACCCCATCCATGGAGCGTAGAAAGAATGTGATGACGCCACGTCGTATCGTACGCCTTCCGCATGTCGAAAAAGACAGCGACCAGGTGCTGACGGCGGGAAAAGGCAGTACGGATGGCCGACTCCAGGCTCACCAGATTGTCGGCGGCGGAGCGGCCTTTACGGAACCCACCCTGAGATGGAGCCAGAAGGCCCCGAGACTCCAGTACCCAATGCAAGCGCCGGCTCACCATCCGTTCAAGCAACTTGCAAAGAACGTTGGTGAGGCTAATGGGACGGTAGCTGTCCACCTCCAGAGGGTTCTTTCCAGGTTTCAAAACGGGGATGACAATGCCTTCCCGCCATTGCGACGGAAACTCCCCCTCGACCCAAAGACGGTTGTAAAGATCGAGAAGGCGCCGCTGGCAGTCCACTGAAAGGTGTTTCAGCATCTGACAGTGGATGCCATCTGGCCCAGGAGCGGTATCAGGGCAAGCAGCGAGGGCACTGCGAAATTCCCACTCACTAAATGGAGCATTGTAGGATTCTGGGTGGTTGGTGCGAAACGAAAGGCTCCGACGTTCCAGCCGCTCTTTAATGGAGCGGAAGGCCTGGGGGTAATTCGCAGAAGCGGAACTCATAGCAAAATGCTCTGCTAAGCGATTGGCAATGACGTCGGAGTCAGTACAAACTGCTCCATTCAGTGAGAGCGCAGGGACGCTGGCAGGTGGCCGATAGCCGTAGACGCGTCGAATCTTGGCCCAGACCTGCGAGGGAGTGACATGGAGGCCAATGGTGGACACATACCGCTCCCAGCACTCCTTCTTGCCTTGGCGGATAAGGAGGCGGGCCCGCGCACGCAGCCGTTTGAAGGCGATAAGGTGGTCGAGGGAGGGGTGTCGCTTGTGACGCTGGAGCGCCCGC
The DNA here is from genome assembly GCF_021461395.2 of Schistocerca americana. Classification (NCBI taxonomy): domain Eukaryota; kingdom Metazoa; phylum Arthropoda; class Insecta; order Orthoptera; family Acrididae; genus Schistocerca; species Schistocerca americana. The sequence continues at coordinate 305,123,144 of NC_060124.1, read as the reverse complement.
CGGCGATCTTTAATCGCTTCAGCGATCTCAGGCGACCACCAAGGCACAGCCTTCCGCCGAGGGGACCCACAGGAATGGGGAATGGCAGATTCGGCGGCAGTAACGATGCCGGTGGTGACCGATTGAACCACCGCATCAATGTCATCGGTAGAGAGAGGCTCAAAAGCGGCAGTGGAGGAGAACAAGTCCCAGTCAGCCTTATTCATAGCCCATCGGCTAGGGCGCCCAGAAGAGTGGCGCTGTGGTAGTGACAAAAAGATCGGAAAATGGTCACTACCACACAGGTCGTCATGCACACTCCATTGGGCAGACGGTAAGAGGCTATGGCTACAGATTGAAAGGTCAATGGCGGAGTAGGTGCCATGCGCCACACTGAAGTGTGTGAAGGCACCATCATTTAACAGCGAGAGATCGAGCTGCGACAATAAATGCTCAACGATGGCGCCTCGACCTGTTGCCACTGACCCACCCCACAGAGGGTTATGAGCGTTGAAGTCGCCCAATAGCAAGAAAGGTGGCGGCAATTGGGCGACCAGTGCAGCCAGGACATGCTGCGAGACATCACCATCCGGTGGAATGTAAAGACTGCAGACGGTAACAGCCTGTGGCGTCCACACGCGTACAGCGACAGCCTCTAAAGGCGTCTGGAGAGGGACAGACTCGCTGTGCAGAGTGTGAAGGACATATATGCAGACGCCACCAGACACCCTTTCATAAGCTGCTCGGTTCTTGTAATAACCCCGATAGCCACGGAGGGCGGGGGTTCGCATCGCTGGAAACCAAGTTTCCTGGAGAGCAATGCAGAAGAAAGGGTGAAGGCTGATAAGTTGGCGGAGCTCAGCGAGATGGTGGAAGAAACCGCTGCAGTTCCACTGGAGGATGGTATCGTCCATGGCTGAGAAAGGCGTGACGGGACGGGGAAGGCAGATTACGCCGCTGGGTCACCTGCTGCCTCCGATTGAGCACCCGTGCTAGTGTTATCCATGGCGTCTGAGGGACCGGCGAGTTCTAGGTCCTCAGCGGACGCCAGGATCTCCACCTCGTCCTCAGACGCAGAGCTGTAAGGTGGCGGTGGGGTGCCACCGCGAGTTCCTTGGACTTAGAGATCTTCTTCTTTGATTTCTCACGCTGCTCCTTGGGTTTAACTGGCTGGGAGTGCTTCAACCGATTCAGTCTCCGGGACTGAGGAGGATCGTGAAGCCCGTCGACCAGCTGATTGCGGGCACTTACCGCCACTGGCGGTCGTCAGCCTTCCCACTGGTGGAAACCTGGGAAGGGAGGGACCAGAGGGACCCCCTTGCGAGCGTGAGAAGCCGAAGAAGTTGGACACTTCTCCGGCTTAGAAGCAGGGACGGACGTCCCTGATGGGGGGGATGGTGTTGCCCCTGAGGTAGGTGGCGCAGGAGCAACCCGGTGGGTAGAGCCCCCCACTGGCAAGGGGGCAGGAGGAGTCTTACTGGTTATCGAGCTGGCTGGAAGTCGTGAAACTGATGGGGCGAGCACAGGTGTTGTAGCGGCGGCGTAGGATGACGTCATTCGCACGGGATGTAATCGGTCGTATTTCCGCTTGGCCCTCAGTATAAGTCAGTCGGTCCAGGGTCTTATATTCCATGATTTTGCGTTCTTTCTGGAAGATTCTGCAGTCTGGCGAGCAAGGTGAATGGTGCTCCCCGCAGTTGACACAGATGGGAGGCGGGGCACATGGAGTATCGGGATGAGACGGGCGTCCGCAATCTCGACATGTGAGGCTGGAAGTGCAGCGGGAAGACATATGGCCAAACTTCCAGCACTTGAAGCACCGCATCGGGGGAGGAATATAGGGCCTGACGTCACATCGGTAGACCATCACCTTGACCTTTTCCGGTAACGTATCACCCTCGAAGGCCAAGATGAAGGCACCGGTAGCTATCTGATTTTCCTTCGGACCCCGATGAACGCGCCTGACGAAATGTACACCTCTGCGCTCTAAGTTGGCGCGCAGCTCGTCATCAGACTGCAAAAGAAGGTCCTTATGGTAAATAACTCCCTGGACCATATTTAAACTCTTATGCGGTGTGATCGTAACAGCAACATCCCCCAACTTGTCACAAGCAAGTAACCGTCGTGACTGGGCAGAGGATGCCGTTTGGATCAGGACCGATCCAGAGCGCATTTTTGACAAGCCCTCCACCTCCCCAAACTTGTCCTCTAAATGCTCGACGAAGAACTGAGGCTTTGTTGAGAGAAAAGACTCCCCATCAGCTCTCGTACAAACTAAGAATCAGGGCGAATAAGTGCTACTGCCATCCTGAGATTTACGTTCCTCCACGGCGTGGCCAGAGAGGGGAACGTTTTCGGATTGTACTTTTCAGCATTAAATTGAGCCCGAGAACGCTTAGAGACTGCTGGCGGCTGGCCGCCAGCGAGAGATGATGTACCACGCTTCATTGCGGGTCATCCGCCCTGATGCCACCTACTCCGACCAAGGGCCCTCCCCACGGGCGCCACCCAGCCGCAGCAATAGCCACCTGGCAGGATGGCCATTGCCGGGAGTCCTGATGCCCCAGGGAGATGGGCATCTACTCCTTGGCATACGTGGGGAGTTAACGGCGCAGGCATCAGTAGAGCGATCCCTGTGTTGTCAGGGGGCTACAACCAAGAGGGTACATGGCGGCCCCACCACAACGGACTGGCTACCGTGCTGGATCTTAGGTGCAAAAATGGCCAAGGTCGTCGTCGCAGTTAAAAGAAACACTGCAGAGTGCAGCGTGGTAATCGCCCAAGAGATCGAAAACGAGCGGGACAACCATTGCAACGACGAGAAATCCGGCTAAAGGTCTAATTGCACGACGGAAACAGTGCACCATGTAAGGCGCCCTTCCCCAATTGGCTCGCTCTTTCGGATAAATTTTGAAAGATGGGGGTCAAACCCGAGGGGACCATCACATAAGGCCGAAACGTTGGAGACTCCTTTTAGTCGCCTCTTACGACAGGCAGGAATACCGCGGGCCTATTCTAACCCCCGAACCCGCAGGGGGTTACAAAACGTATTGCAGGTTAGTTCCTAGGATAGTAACATTAAATTTGCGTTGTAGACGGCACACGAACGTGACGACTAGCCATATTACTCATCAATATAAAAAGACAATATTATGGGAATTTAGCAGGATTACTCAACATGAATTCTGAAATTGGTTGACTGACCGCACAGGTGCTAAACGTCGTCAAGAGCATACGATGTCCTAATCGCATTAGGAATATGAAGATCGTCTTCGACAGCTCGCAACTTTCACATTGCTATCTCCACCCTACTCCAGACAGACTACATATTGAAAAATACAAGCGAGTTCTCTTGCATCGTAAGCTTATTGTAACTAATCTAAAAATTATTGGACAGGAACATTGTCCTATTCAAAAAAAGCTGTCCAGCAGGTCCTCTAATCGCTCCTTGGTACAGTCGTTTGACTATTGAAAATGGTTCCAACAAGTCACCACTAGAAAACACTGCTCTGTACCGCAATAACTCAAGATGCAAAGTAATACCACGATACTACAAATATCAGGGAACACCTTATCACAGATAAGACTGTCCTTAAGGCTTGTAATCTCACATTTATTACAATAAATGACATACCTGAAATGTTACCACTCTCATTATTACGTCAGATTGGTAATGCACGTAGTAAGTTCGTCGTATTCATGATTTCCTCTTCAAAGTAACATACCGTACTTATTATTTAACACAAAATTACATTAAAAATTTAAGTTATTCACGAGCAGCTAGTTGAGAATATGTATGAACTTCAAATGACACGACGAACCGTCTTGTTCCGCATATGGATTCAAACCCAGCTCATGCAGACTAAGCAAAGATTTCGTTACTGACGGAAACTAACAGTCATTCCTGATTAAGCATACAGAGAGTGATATACCTCGATTTTAGTCAGTATCAGTTAGCAAATATCAACTTTAAATTCCATAACGCAAACATGTTTAACAGACGCGAATTCCTACCCATCATCTATTGTCCCTGTTAACGAACTACGAGAGATGTTAAATATTGCTTCTTCACAAGTAACTTACTTGAAATGCCGTGAGGTAAAGCTTTGTGTTGGACACGGATTCGAACCCAGAACCTAATCGGATTGCTATCGAAGCACAGTCAAATGTGACATATCGGATTTTCGCGGCAGTAGCTAGATGTTTTAACTGAAATGACGAGACGAAACATTAATTTTTTCCTTCCCAGGACTCCTACCCGGCACCTATCGCTGTTATATTCTAGAGAAAACGAACGTTAAATATGGGTTTGTTGCGCCAGCAGTAATATGTGAGCATGTTTGAACTAGAAATAATATGACGAAGAGTTCAGCGCTCACTGGGAATAGAGCCCCACACATATCGTTGTTGACTACACACAAAGAGACGTCAGCTACCGAATTTTTCTCCACCAGCTGCTCAGAATAACATCTTGAACTTACAGTCATCTCGCAAATAGTTCTGTGTCTCACTGGGGGTTAAAAACGTCAGATATCGTTAGTGTTGACAACGAATGAAAATACATTAAAAATCAAAATTCTTATCCACCAGCATATAGGTGTTCTCATGCTAGAGCTTGATAATACATAATTAAATCTTTAGTGCCGGGCCAGGATTCGATCCCATTCACGCGCAATATGTGGAGATGTTGAGGAATCTGCAGTTTTGAACAAACAACAAATTGTAGCCGAGCTGTAGTGTCACGAAGGGATCAAATTCCGCGTTAAGGGCGGTCTGAGTTGCATTCCCAGTTCAGAACCAATCTTATCGACATACAGAAGCTCAGATAAAAGATGGAATAAGTGTCCTGTGACCATACATAGCGTTTGTTTCGTCACTTGAAATAAATAACTAGTATCAGAAAGGTTACTGGTGATAGAGTTTCTACATGTCACCACTCCAGACTTTATTGTGGTTCAACCTACCGTCTACTTGGTAGAGAAGGAAAATCATCTTTAATGTGAATTTTCAGACCACACTGCCATTACATCTTCTTCACTTGGTGTAGCCAGGAGAGAATGGACTCTGTCTCTCCCTATCTAAAATTATTGACAGAAGTGGGAATCCAACCCAGACCATAGGTATAACAACCTACCATCCGTCCAACAGACCACGAAATCCTCTTCTCTCATTTTTCTATCGTAACGCCGTTGCGCCACACTGGATGAGAATTCTGACACACAGGCGTCCTGTAGTAATTTGCACCATGTTCAGTAAATTCATTTACTTGGTTGACCGAATCACCATGAACTAGCTGCCTCGGCTACCCAGTGCATACATTCCACTCTATATTTTGTAATCACCGAAATAAAATCACGTAACTGCCACCTACACAGAACTGCCAACAGTGTAGGATGCAGAAGTTTAAATAGGAAGTGTTCCTTTCCACTTGAGCTATTCTATTGCGCTATCTGTTTGTAGAAAACGTCGTTCAGTAAAAAAAAAAGGAAAAGCTGTAACTGTTTGTCTCTCAGAAGTCAAGACCTGGCCATATGCATAATCTCACAGTGCTGTGGAATCAAAAAGTTCTGGAGGAATGGTTGTCGAGCTCTGGAGCTGTTGTAGCTACGTGTCAGCTAGTAGCGTAGATAAGATGTCGCGAGTTCGAATACATTCAGTGCTACATTTTTTAAAACGCAATTCTGCTGTCTGCTGAAGTTGTCAATCTAATGGAACATACTTCCCTTCACTTCTCAACCCAAAGTAGTCGCATGTGGAAAAAGGGCTAACTACTGTGACATTTTGTTCTGTTCAGGTTTAATAGACAGCAGGCAGCAGATGCATCTCGAAGATGTATAGGGAGAGCGCATCGTGCCATAATATGTCAGAAAAGTATTTTCTACATTAGCTGTCGTGTGGTAGTGAGATTTTATTCTTCTTTAAACTTTGTTCGACAGCTTTAACTCAGAACAAGTTTTCTACATGCATGTAATCAATAAACTGCACGTGCATTGTCATACTGTCATAGATAACATCAGAGAATTCGCATATATCGTTGATGATTAATTTCTCTCTCATGTTTACTATTGTTTTAACAACACTAAAGGGAACCTTACGAAAATTGTGCACTGTATTATAAGAAATGAAATAAAACTAACCACGATAACCTTACGACGAAAGTATGTTTTAATAAAACCGAGTATCTGTACACAAATGTGCCTCTATCGACACGAATTAGTAAAATACTACTCACTTAGATTTTGATTGGGTCTGTGTTTCTACGCAAGAGGTATGCAAATGTGGCATTTCATAAATATAGTTACATATTCCTAGAAACCCAAAATTCGCTTGTCAGCAGCGGAAAGAGGCGTTGCCTGTTGTGCAGCATTGTAAGTTTTTCAACATTGCACTATGAGCCGAAAGTATTTTCTTGCGATTTCCTTATTGATGTTTGATCAGACTCCTTGTAGCTCTTTCACAGAAGGGATAAAAACGTTGCAGTCAGTGAGACTGGAACTGCAAACCATAACAGACGCTTCTCCACAGGTCAGCACGTTACCACAGAGCTGGCGAAGAGGTATGGGTCTGAGCGTCCTCTTACGACGGCAATAGTGCCTAGAACTCGTAAACCGCTATTTAAAGGTCGAGATTAGTTGCGATTTCCACCTGCAACGACTTTCCTGGACTGAAAACCGTAAATTTACAATCTTTTGTTACCCTTCAAGTGATAATAACTCAGATTATTCAATGGAAATGACAGGTAAAATCAAGTGAACTTTGAGGCTTAATTCCGTGCACACCAGGAAGTAACTCTTCGATCACAGAGTTGCCAAACATACGTTCCCTTGTTGCCAAATCTCAGTTACAGTACCAGCAGGAAGAAGACGAACCGATGTGATCCTACAGCGGGCTGGGAAGTGACCATAGCTGGTGTCTCCAAGTCGCGGCTGCTACGGCCTGGAATACGTAATGCGTCTGACTCGCTTACTGTAACTAGGTTTAGGGACTGGAGCGTAGTTACTAATAATACTCAGAACTGACTGCAAACCAAGCATCATAAATCAATAACTCTCATTGTTGTTTTTATACTTCTTTAGTAATTGTACTCAAAACTAAGGAACTCATTCACAGGCGTTTTCGTGCCCTGCCGATAGTCGAGCACAACAAACAAATAAAAATAAAAAAGAATGTTTATATATATATATATATATATATATATATATATATATATATGTGTATGTGTGTGTGTGTGTGTGTGTGTGTGTGTGTGTGTGTGTGAGAGAGAGAGAGAGAGATAGAGATAAAAAAGAATGAGAGTGTAAAAAATTGTTGTAAAGAAATTGAATCATGGTATTTAAAGAAATCTTTCATTGTAATGACACGTTCCACATCATTACGAAATGTCGTATTCATGATCTATGGAACAAGAAGTAATGTAATCTAATCTAATCACATCATATTGATGACTAGCCATAAAGAGTCGTGAATTACCGAAATTTTTGCCAATACCAGTAACCAAATCTAAACTTGAAAATAAAAGACGACAAGTTTTGTAATAAACCGTGACTCCTATCAAGACCCTTTCGTCCCTGTTATCTAACCACGAAAGATGTCTGATATACCTCCATTCTGAAGTAACAAAGTGTGCATGCATTTAAAGATGAAGTGCATGATGTGAAGTTCTGTGACGGAGATACAAACCCAACACGTAATCGGATTGTTAACTAAGAAAAATCAAATGTTACGTATCGGTTTTTCTTACGAGCCGCTAGGTGTCTGAATCTAAAATAAGGATACAAACTTTTGTGCCTGAGAGACAATCGAACTACACACCTACCGTGCATCCACGAACGTAGCTTAAGTATCAGTTTTTTATTCACGAACAGTAAGATGTGTACGTGTTTGACCAGAAATAACGACACCTGTTGCGATTGTTGGCAACACATGAACAGACATTAAAAATGCGCGTTAATTTTCACTAGCAGGTGAGTGTGCACTTGATAGAGCTGGAAATTAAATTATGAATATTTTTGTACTGGATCAGGATTCGGACCCACACATTTACCTTTGGAGGAGACCTAGAGAAGACTGCAGTCTTGGGAAAAGGAACGAAATGATTGAACTATACTGTTCCGAGACATTCAGATCCGCGAAAGAGGAGATACGAATGCGAATCACAGTCCAGCACCAAATTTTTCAACGTCTCTAGTTCAATCAAGTACAAGTAAACCAAGAGCCCTGTCCCTTTAAATGGCTATCGGTTCATCAAATAAAATAAAATTTGCTAATGCAAGTAAGCTTACTGGCGACTGTATTTCTGCTTACAATGACTTCCGCTATGTCATTTCCCAACGTAAACTGGCTCTGCCCGGTTGGTAATGAAGGAACGTGATGCTTAATGCGGATTCTGGATTATAACGTCTTTCTCTTGAGGTTACCAGAGATAAAATAAATCTGTTTGTGCCTCTTAAAAGCAAATGCCTGAACCCACGCATTGCACCTGTGATAGTTCGTTCCACCAGACCATTGTGGCCACATTTCCCAGCCCCTGGAGTGTGCTGTAACGGATGATGTGCTTAGCTTACAAAATTAATCACGGTGGAAAATTTGCTGAATTTGTGAAAAATCAAAAAGGGCTTCACATCCAGCCTATGATGCCTAGAAGAGTCTTTACATCCTGCTGACATGAGAATAGCATAATCTCTGTGTCAGAAGCTTGCTTCTACTTAACCATTTAATAGACTCGCATTTTTTCCACCGTGATTAATTTTGTAAGCTAAGCACATCATCCGTTACAGCACACTCCAGGGGCTGGGAAATGTGGCCACAATAGTCTGGTGGAACGAACTATCACAGGTGCAATGCGTGGGTTCAGGCATTTGCTTTTAAGAGGCACAAACAGATTTATTTTATCTCTGGTAACCTCAAGAGAAAGACGTTATAATCCAGAATCCGCATTAAGCATCACGTTCCTTCATTACCAACCGGGCAGAGCCAGTTTACGTTGGGAAATGACATAGCGGAAGTCATTGTAAGCAGAAATACAGTCGCCAGTAAGCTTACTTGCATTAGCAAATTTTATTTTATTTGATGAACCGATAGCCATTTAAAGGGACAGGGCTCTTGGTTTACTTGTACTTGATTGAACTAGAGACGTTGAAAAATTTGGTGCTGGACTGTGATTCGCATTCGTATCTCCTCTTTCGCGGATCTGAATGTCTCGGAACAGTATAGTTCAATCATTTCGTTCCTTTTCCCAAGACTGCAGTCTTCTCTAGGTCTCCTCCAAAGGTAAATGTGTGGGTCCGAATCCTGATCCAGTACAAAAATATTCATAATTTAATTTCCAGCTCTATCAAGTGCACACTCACCTGCTAGTGAAAATTAACGCGCATTTTTAATGTCTGTTCATGTGTTGCCAACAATCGCAACAGGTGTCGTTATTTCTGGTCAAACACGTACACATCTTACTGTTCGTGAATAAAAAACTGATACTTAAGCTACGTTCGTGGATGCACGGTAGGTGTGTAGTTCGATTGTCTCTCAGGCACAAAAGTTTGTATCCTTATTTTAGATTCAGACACCTAGCGGCTCGTAAGAAAAACCGATACGTAACATTTGATTTTTCTTAGTTAACAATCCGATTACGTGTTGGGTTTGTATCTCCGTCACAGAACTTCACATCATGCACTTCATCTTTAAATGCATGCACACTTTGTTACTTCAGAATGGAGGTATATCAGACATCTTTCGTGGTTAGATAACAGGGACGAAAGGGTCTTGATAGGAGTCACGGTTTATTACAAAACTTGTCGTCTTTTATTTTCAAGTTTAGATTTGGTTACTGGTATTGGCAAAAATTTCGGTAATTCACGACTCTTTATGGCTAGTCATCAATATGATGTGATTAGATTAGATTACATTACTTCTTGTTCCATAGATCATGAATACGACATTTCGTAATGATGTGGAACGTGTCATTACAATGAAAGATTTCTTTAAATACCATGATTCAATTTCTTTACAACAATTTTTTACACTCTCATTCTTTTTTATCTCTATCTCTCTCTCTCTCTCTCACACACACACACACACACACACACACACACACACACACATACACATATATATATATATATATATATATATATATATATATATATAAACATTCTTTTTTATTTTTATTTGTTTGTTGTGCTCGACTATCGGCAGGGCACGAAAACGCCTGTGAATGAGTTCCTTAGTTTTGAGTACAATTACTAAAGAAGTATAAAAACAACAATGAGAGTTATTGATTTATGATGCTTGGTTTGCAGTCAGTTCTGAGTATTATTAGTAACTACGCTCCAGTCCCTAAACCTAGTTACAGTAAGCGAGTCAGACGCATTACGTATTCCAGGCCGTAGCAGCCGCGACTTGGAGACACCAGCTATGGTCACTTCCCAGCCCGCTGTAGGATCACATCGGTTCGTCTTCTTCCTGCTGGTACTGTAACTGAGATTTGGCAACAAGGGAACGTATGTTTGGCAACTCTGTGATCGAAGAGTTACTTCCTGGTGTGCACGGAATTAAGCCTCAAAGTTCACTTGATTTTACCTGTCATTTCCATTGAATAATCTGAGTTATTATCACTTGAAGGGTAACAAAAGATTGTAAATTTACGGTTTTCAGTCCAGGAAAGTCGTTGCAGGTGGAAATCGCAACTAATCTCGACCTTTAAATAGCGGTTTACGAGTTCTAGGCACTATTGCCGTCGTAAGAGGACGCTCAGACCCATACCTCTTCGCCAGCTCTGTGGTAACGTGCTGACCTGTGGAGAAGCGTCTGTTATGGTTTGCAGTTCCAGTCTCACTGACTGCAACGTTTTTATCCCTTCTGTGAAAGAGCTACAAGGAGTCTGATCAAACATCAATAAGGAAATCGCAAGAAAATACTTTCGGCTCATAGTGCAATGTTGAAAAACTTACAATGCTGCACAACAGGCAACGCCTCTTTCCGCTGCTGACAAGCGAATTTTGGGTTTCTAGGAATATGTAACTATATTTATGAAATGCCACATTTGCATACCTCTTGCGTAGAAACACAGACCCAATCAAAATCTAAGTGAGTAGTATTTTACTAATTCGTGTCGATAGAGGCACATTTGTGTACAGATACTCGGTTTTATTAAAACATACTTTCGTCGTAAGGTTATCGTGGTTAGTTTTATTTCATTTCTTATAATACAGTGCACAATTTTCGTAAGGTTCCCTTTAGTGTTGTTAAAACAATAGTAAACATGAGAGAGAAATTAATCATCAACGATATATGCGAATTCTCTGATGTTATCTATGACAGTATGACAATGCACGTGCAGTTTATTGATTACATGCATGTAGAAAACTTGTTCTGAGTTAAAGCTGTCGAACAAAGTTTAAAGAAGAATAAAATCTCACTACCACACGACAGCTAATGTAGAAAATACTTTTCTGACATATTATGGCACGATGCGCTCTCCCTATACATCTTCGAGATGCATCTGCTGCCTGCTGTCTATTAAACCTGAACAGAACAAAATGTCACAGTAGTTAGCCCTTTTTCCACATGCGACTACTTTGGGTTGAGAAGTGAAGGGAAGTATGTTCCATTAGATTGACAACTTCAGCAGACAGCAGAATTGCGTTTTAAAAAATGTAGCACTGAATGTATTCGAACTCGCGACATCTTATCTACGCTACTAGCTGACACGTAGCTACAACAGCTCCAGAGCTCGACAACCATTCCTCCAGAACTTTTTGATTCCACAGCACTGTGAGATTATGCATATGGCCAGGTCTTGACTTCTGAGAGACAAACAGTTACAGCTTTTCCTTTTTTTTTTACTGAACGACGTTTTCTACAAACAGATAGCGCAATAGAATAGCTCAAGTGGAAAGGAACACTTCCTATTTAAACTTCTGCATCCTACACTGTTGGCAGTTCTGTGTAGGTGGCAGTTACGTGATTTTATTTCGGTGATTACAAAATATAGAGTGGAATGTATGCACTGGGTAGCCGAGGCAGCTAGTTCATGGTGATTCGGTCAACCAAGTAAATGAATTTACTGAACATGGTGCAAATTACTACAGGACGCCTGTGTGTCAGAATTCTCATCCAGTGTGGCGCAACGGCGTTACGATAGAAAAATGAGAGAAGAGGATTTCGTGGTCTGTTGGACGGATGGTAGGTTGTTATACCTATGGTCTGGGTTGGATTCCCACTTCTGTCAATAATTTTAGATAGGGAGAGACAGAGTCCATTCTCTCCTGGCTACACCAAGTGAAGAAGATGTAATGGCAGTGTGGTCTGAAAATTCACATTAAAGATGATTTTCCTTCTCTACCAAGTAGACGGTAGGTTGAACCACAATAAAGTCTGGAGTGGTGACATGTAGAAACTCTATCACCAGTAACCTTTCTGATACTAGTTATTTATTTCAAGTGACGAAACAAACGCTATGTATGGTCACAGGACACTTATTCCATCTTTTATCTGAGCTTCTGTATGTCGATAAGATTGGTTCTGAACTGGGAATGCAACTCAGACCGCCCTTAACGCGGAATTTGATCCCTTCGTGACACTACAGCTCGGCTACAATTTGTTGTTTGTTCAAAACTGCAGATTCCTCAACATCTCCACATATTGCGCGTGAATGGGATCGAATCCTGGCCCGGCACTAAAGATTTAATTATGTATTATCAAGCTCTAGCATGAGAACACCTATATGCTGGTGGATAAGAATTTTGATTTTTAATGTATTTTCATTCGTTGTCAACACTAACGATATCTGACGTTTTTAACCCCCAGTGAGACACAGAACTATTTGCGAGATGACTGTAAGTTCAAGATGTTATTCTGAGCAGCTGGTGGAGAAAAATTCGGTAGCTGACGTCTCTTTGTGTGTAGTCAACAACGATATGTGTGGGGCTCTATTCCCAGTGAGCGCTGAACTCTTCGTCATATTATTTCTAGTTCAAACATGCTCACATATTACTGCTGGCGCAACAAACCCATATTTAACGTTCGTTTTCTCTAGAATATAACAGCGATAGGTGCCGGGTAGGAGTCCTGGGAAGGAAAAAATTAATGTTTCGTCTCGTCATTTCAGTTAAAACATCTAGCTACTGCCGCGAAAATCCGATATGTCACATTTGACTGTGCTTCGATAGCAATCCGATTAGGTTCTGGGTTCGAATCCGTGTCCAACACAAAGCTTTACCTCACGGCATTTCAAGTAAGTTACTTGTGAAGAAGCAATATTTAACATCTCTCGTAGTTCGTTAACAGGGACAATAGATGATGGGTAGGAATTCGCGTCTGTTAAACATGTTTGCGTTATGGAATTTAAAGTTGATATTTGCTAACTGATACTGACTAAAATCGAGGTATATCACTCTCTGTATGCTTAATCAGGAATGACTGTTAGTTTCCGTCAGTAACGAAATCTTTGCTTAGTCTGCATGAGCTGGGTTTGAATCCATATGCGGAACAAGACGGTTCGTCGTGTCATTTGAAGTTCATACATATTCTCAACTAGCTGCTCGTGAATAACTTAAATTTTTAATGTAATTTTGTGTTAAATAATAAGTACGGTATGTTACTTTGAAGAGGAAATCATGAATACGACGAACTTACTACGTGCATTACCAATCTGACGTAATAATGAGAGTGGTAACATTTCAGGTATGTCATTTATTGTAATAAATGTGAGATTACAAGCCTTAAGGACAGTCTTATCTGTGATAAGGTGTTCCCTGATATTTGTAGTATCGTGGTATTACTTTGCATCTTGAGTTATTGCGGTACAGAGCAGTGTTTTCTAGTGGTGACTTGTTGGAACCATTTTCAATAGTCAAACGACTGTACCAAGGAGCGATTAGAGGACCTGCTGGACAGCTTTTTTTGAATAGGACAATGTTCCTGTCCAATAATTTTTAGATTAGTTACAATAAGCTTACGATGCAAGAGAACTCGCTTGTATTTTTCAATATGTAGTCTGTCTGGAGTAGGGTGGAGATAGCAATGTGAAAGTTGCGAGCTGTCGAAGACGATCTTCATATTCCTAATGCGATTAGGACATCGTATGCTCTTGACGACGTTTAGCACCTGTGCGGTCAGTCAACCAATTTCAGAATTCATGTTGAGTAATCCTGCTAAATTCCCATAATATTGTCTTTTTATATTGATGAGTAATATGGCTAGTCGTCACGTTCGTGTGCCGTCTACAACGCAAATTTAATGTTACTATCCTAGGAACTAACCTGCAATACGTTTTGTATTTCATAATCGGAACTATCTGCATTAACCGTCATCAGAGCAATGTCAGGGAACAGAATGCAGCAGTGCCTTGGTATCTACTTGGGGACCTGCTTGAGTCGTGTTCTAAGGAAAGGGTAGTTGCTGGTTCACATTACATTACACTAGCGAGAAGTACCGACTTTTCCTTTTCTCTGCAAACATCCCGAGCTAAATTCAGTAACTAAATGCTAAGAATATATTTGCATTGTGCCAACTCAAAGATCAATAGATATGGATATAGATATAGCCATTCTCGTTCTACGTTGGAATAAACATTATTCATTATTTGATTGTTCTTGTTACGATTGTTATTGTCATTCTCTCACTAGCAAGAGTTTTCACATTCCTATTTGGTATCGATGCACATGAAGAGTGGCTATGAAAGAAGGGAATACTGATTGTTACGTCATGCAGAATACACTCATTTACTTCTGCTCCTTGTGATCAACGCTACAGGAGAAGTGAGATACATAAAGTTGACAGTGTGAGGACAGACATGCTAGCACAACTCTGCAACTACACAGTGTTACCAGATAAAATGGTGCTGGGGAATCGAAAGTGTAGTACGGACTTTGCCACAGTAGCAGACAGCTGCTAATTTCGGACCATGACCGTGGATTACACTTCGGTCAGTGCTGGTTAGAGTGTTGCAACTGTAAATGGAAGGCTTTGTTTGACAGTCTTGTGCTGATGCTGTCTGAATAAATTATGCCATTGGATAAAAAGCGGTTTAGTTTTGAGACCTAACCCACAAGGGGAGAAGGCACAGTGGTCTGCTTCAGGATTTCCAAGCAATAAAACACAAAAAGCAACCCAGGAAGGGTTCGAACAGCTACTTTCATGCAGAGACATGCATTTGGAATCTGTTGATCGTTACGGGGTCAAACAAGAGGGTAACATTACTGAAACAATGATCAGGCTACTTAGTATATAAGATAGCATACAGATTTCAAGGAGGAAACGTATGAAGACGCAGACTTCCTCGTTATCAATATGTGCGGCATATCTTTCGTGTTAACGAAAGTAATATCCCGCTTTAACTCTTCTTACGTCTCAAATGAAATGAATGCCATGAGGAATCGAATATTTGTTGACTGCGTCTCTCCTTCCTTCCATCCGTACCAACATATTTCTTCATTCTCGTGGTAATCGTGACATTCTTTTTGTATGCTGCAAAAGATTGCACGTGGACAAATTCGACATCGAGGTGCAAAGCGTTTGGTATCTTACATTATATTCAATTCGAATAAGCTTCAGATGTATTTTTACTTCGTTTGTATTTGTAGATGATTATGAACGTTACGGAAAATTATCTCACATGCTTTATGTTGAATGAGAAACATTGAATGACCCGTTTTGCTTTCCCTACGTTGAAATGATATAATGTCGGCGTCAACAGCCTTTTTCCACGCCGGAAGCTGAAACTTGTATCATTCTGGATTAATGATAATTGAATGTCGCAAATGTAGACATAGCCCACAAGGCGACGTCAGAAACCATCAGGGGAGAACGCCGCATAAAAACCAAACGTGCGCGCGCGTCTCCACTCTGAAGGACCGTATCGGAGAATCACGGCAAGCATTTCGCTGAAGAGCTGCCTCGTAAGAGAACCGAGAAATGGCAGCGTCGTAGCAAGTATTTGTCAACACTCTGATAGTGCATTTACTTCCGGGTGTAGGCCGGCGTTACCTCGCTAAATTCACTTGACATTCGTTTTCCACATCGAAGACTCGTACGATAGAATCCACTGTAAGATGAGACACTTAGAAAGTATAATTAATTTCTGGACTCCAAGAACGGCGTTCTTCACATAAGTAACACCTGTTTGTGTGTTTTAAGGTTGCGTTTTGAGGCTCAGGCAACATCGCAGTGACTATAGTCCGTCTGTGGTCGCCAGCGTGTCGTTAGCTCAGAGGTTATTCGTCATATTGTAGCTTTTCTAACGCGGGACATTCTGAATCGGAATACTCCCCTTTCATTATTAGTTCCGGGACGTGACTATTTTCCTCGGACAAAGACCAATGCTGTGAATTGGATTCGCGGACATGCCATTCACTACCTAGTTGGACAAACTGTAGACTGTACTCGATTTTTGGACATACCTCAACGACCGTCATTATGTCGTTGTCCGCCACCCAAAATACAGACAATTTTTCTGGAACTTCCTTGGGAGTGCTTTCCACGACCCGCCTCGCAGCTGGAATGTGTTAAGCCAAGAGTGAAAAAGGTTTCCAGTTTGAACCAATGAACATTTCTGAACTACTGAACGGAACACACCAATTTCGAGAAGACGTGACTCAACATATTACCAGCGGGGCGCAGAAGGAGTCTGATCAATTACACAACAAAGATAAACAAAACAAAAATCAAAATAAAAATAAAATTCAGAAAAAGGAAGATTTTGTTTTGTTTGTAATGATAGCCCTAACCTTGAATTCCCATATTTCCCCTGGTATATAGGCAGCTCTGGGGGTAGGTTTAGTCAGGAGCCAACGCCTGAAGTGGACTAGATAGGGGACTTATGACCACAGCAGTTGAGTCCCATAGTGCTCAGAGCCATTTGGACTAGATATTTTTTTTAGTTATAGGATGAAAAGTGGCGGTGGCACTTAGTTTCTTTTTTAATTGCCATTTTCCTAAGGGGCTTTAAAATAAGAGAGAAAAAAGGGGTAATCGTCAAAAAAAGTAAAAGAAAAAAAGCAAAATTAAAAAAAAGGGGTTCCCTTGTGCGTTGCGGTGGTCGTACTGTATGACATAGCACTTCCAATGTCGGTGGAAGCCGCTGACTACAACCTTTTATTTTCCATTTTAATTAATGGAGTTGCAAACGGCTAGTAAAAATTGTTTGTACGAAATCTGAAGAATGCCTTTAAACATCAATCTTCGTCCGATTCGACTTAGTAAATTAAGTTAATATCATGGATGTCTGCTTTACAAATGCCAAGGTGCTTCACTGTAAAATAGATCCTGAAAAGATTCAAAGCGACTGTCAACGATATAAATTTGAGTTTCGTTCGTCATATAGATCTAACATGTCAGAAGGTTGTTTATGAAGTGCACATGTTGATTAATATAGTTCCCCTCTTCTAAATTTTTGCAGTAGCATTTAACTGTAGACGTTTTCTAACACCGGTGTTAGCAATTCCTTTCTGTTCTCTGAAACCTCCAAAACGACAAATTTTTCTGGTCTAAATCTGATGACCTTAACTATCACTTCCGATCAACATTAAATACTTCATGAACCCATACATGGAACTCCAAATGTGCAGTGTTCCTGCACTGCTACAGAGCATGCATTGCAAGGTATTCACACAGTTTATCGCATAGAGTTACCATAAGGAATGAAACAAGAACCGTAATACACTTTACACCACAGACGCTCACCTCGGCTTGACTAAAACATCCGAACATTGACCAAAAGTTGCACAAATAATTGAGTTTGAAAGGAAAAGAAATGAGGTATGAAGCATTTATAAATTCATCGAATGTAGCGACGTGGTTTAATTTCGTCCCAGTCTATAAAATTAATTTCAGGCCATACTCAGCTCTTGCCGATTAATGTAATATAATACCCGCCTACTAATCAGGGCGTCTGTCTCCGTTGCTTTTGAGTGTGAATGGAAATCGTAGAAATTTTCTGTGGAGCAACATTTAATAATAAAGCGTTTTAAATCATCAAATGCGATGAGCGGGAGCAGGCGCTTTCGATAAAGAACGGGGGAGTGCAGCGCCGCTGCTGTTGCCACGGCCGCTGCCGGTAGCCAGCAAATGGATCCCGGAGCTTTGCCGCATACGGAGTCCAGAGGAGGACAGTCTGCAGGAAATCTGGCGCGAAATCGTTACTGGATAAAATTTTGATATCGGTGTGTCAGAAAGCGAAATAGATTGAATCTGCGCTACCATTACATTCACGTCTTCAGCATTCAGACAGAAGAGGCTATAAAAATATTTTATGCCAGCTGGTCTCGATCCACTGACATTACGAACAGAAACAACGCACGCTACCGCTTTTTTTTTTTTTTTTTTTTTTTTTTAATGGAACTAAAAAAAAACAAGTGCCACCGCCACTTTTCATCCTATAACAAAAAAAAAAAAAAAAAAAAAAATCTAGGCCACTTCAGGCGTTGGCTCCTGGCTAAACCTACCCCAGAGAGCTGCTTATATACCAGGGGAAATATGGGAAATCAAGGTTAGGGCTATCCTGAAAAACAAAACATAATCTTCCTTTTTCTGAATTTTATTATAATTTTTTTTTGTTTTATATTTATTTATTTATTTTTTATCTTTATTTTTATTTTTTTTGTGTAATTGATCAGAGGCCTTCTGCGCCCCGCTGGTAATATGTTGAGTCACGTCTTCTCGAAATGGATGTGTTACGTTCAATTGTTCAGAAATGTTCATTGGTTCAAACAGGAAACCTTCTTCTCTCTTGGCTTAACACATTCCAGCTGCGAGGCGGCTCGTGGAAAGCACTCCCAAGGAAGTTCGAGAAAAATTGTCTGTATTTTGGGTGACGGACAACGACATAATGACGGTCATTGAGGTATGTCCAAAAATCGAGTGCAGAGTCTACAGTTTGTCCAAATAAGTAGTGAATGGCATGTCCGCGAATCCAATTCACTGCATTGGTCTTAGTCCGAGGAAAATAGTCACGTTCCGGAAATAATAATGAAAGGGGAGTAATCCGATCCGGAATGTCCCGCGTTAGAAAAGCCACAATACGTCGAACCAAGTGCCAAACCTCCGCCGCCGGTCCGCAAACAAACCGATGTTCATCATTGTCTGGCACTCCACACGTGGAGCATAGAGGTGATTGGGCGAGGTGGATACGATGAAGGCGAAATTGGTTGATTTGCTTACCATTGACAGTTATGTACCAGACAGATTGAACATTCGTGTCAAGGTAACAGGCGAACACCGCGCGCCATACATGACGCCAGTCAACCTGGGGGAACTTTTGTTCAATCGGGTTAGGTGGACGACCTAATTGGAGGACATTGTATACTGCCTTTGTCTTGAGCAAAAGCTGTCTTGGTAAGGTGAGGCGTAGATAACTGAGTTCCAGAAAGAAGTACCGCATATAATGGAACTGGGCCGGAACATCCGAGATGATCACTGGGGCTGACAGTGAGACCGGCGAGTATGCCGACAGGAGGAGACCAGTGAGGCTCGTTGGGCAACGTGTCCATACCGCCATCTGGGAGCTGACAAATAGGGCGCGAGCTCTATCCGGCACGTGAAACAGACCTATCCCACCTCGTTCACGGGGAAGAGTAAGGGTCGCATAGCTAATTTTGAACAACATCCCAGAGCTGACGAAAGATGCCATCGCTGCCAACATGCGACGTGCCACAGTAAGCGGGAAAGGTAGAACTTGCGCTACATGGGGAACTCGGGATGCGATAAATGTATTGACATATCGAGCTCGTTGGAGAATATCTAGGGATCGAAGGCGATGGTCCATAAGACCCGCTCTGATCATTAAAAAGAGGCGTCGGCAGTTGATGGTGGCTGAACGCCGGAGATCAGATGAAAAATCTATTCCCAAACAACGAATGGTATCAACGGTGGTGAGAGGTGTAACGCACTCTACGGGAAGTCCCGTGCCAATGAACATAACTTGTGACTTACGTACGTTTAAAGAGCTACCCGACGCCTCACCATAAGTCGCTACCCACGTCAAAACAGCTCGAACTTCGTCGGCATTACGTAAACAGATGACGACATCGTCAGCATAGGCCGTGCAACAGAATCGGTAGCGATCTATGGACAACCCTACCAAACGTTGTCTTAGTCCACATAGCAAGGATTCCAAGGAAAAGGCGTACAAAATTGCTGATAGAGGGCAACCTTGACGTACGGATCGACCTATTATTATCGGTGGAGTGAGTCTGCCATTGTACAGAATCCTGGATGAGGCACCCCGCAGAAGGCGCATCACTACCGTGATAACGGCGACCGGGAAACCCATATGGTGGAGAACGGCCGTAAGGAACGAATGGTCAACCCTATCAAAAGCTTGACTGAAGTCCAAAGACGCAAGTGCCCCAGAGAGGCGTTGTGCCTGGGTAACGGCGATCATATCCCTGTAGCGTTATAAAGCCGTGCGAATATTGTTGTCGCCTCCCAAAGATGCTTGGTCTGGCGACACAACATAGCGGGCAACGTTTTTAAGTCGTGCTGCCAAAAGGCGAGTGCAGATTTTCATATCACTGTTAAGGAGGGTGAGGGGCCGATAATCACTGATATTGTTGCCACCGTGCGGTTTATGTACAGGAATAATAATTCCTTCCATGAAAGCGTCCGGCACAGGTACTTCCGGAGACATCAGTTCCCGACAGATGGAGGTGAAGGTGGACTGTAACAAATCACGGAAGGTGCGATAAAATTCGAGGGGAAGACCGTCGGGGCCCGGCGAGCGATTGATGGTTCCTGCCCGGATCGCATCGCGGACTTCCTCATCAGTCACCTCCGACATCAAGTCAATCGCCGCATCTCCTGGGATACCACCGAAGTTGAGCTGTGAGACTTCCTCGATCAACTCTGGGGAATGTGGAACTGCGGCGTAGAGCTGCCGGTAGTGGGCGTGAAGCACATTCCCTATGGCAGGTTGGGTTACGTAGTGACGCCCTTCTTGATCCGTTAGGACGTGAATCAATTTTCGGCGTCGATTTTGTCGTTCTTTGATGATATGGTACATCGACGGATGTTCATGAGGCATGCGATCAGCAGTACGAGATCGTACTATCGCCCCTTCCAAATGCCGTCGCATGAGATTGGAGATTTGGGCCTTAGCTTGGTTCATCCTTGTATGGCGCTCAGGGGAGGCTGGCATCGTGGAGCATTCTCGTAGGATCCTGTAGTAAAAGTCCATAGTGCTCTTCCTCTAGGCGACAACATCTTTGCCATACCGGATTAAAGTTTTTCGAAGAGCAGGTTTTGCACACTGGATCCACCAGGATATGGTAGACGGATACGTGGGTCGGCGTCTATTACATGTGATCCAAGTGTCTTCTATTAGAAGTCGACAGTCAGGTGAATTAAGAAGTGCCGTGTTCAGTTTCCATAAACCACGTCCGTGCCATACTGCCTGTCTTGTGAGAACAACATCACAGAAGTAAGCCTCATGGTCTGAGAAAGCAACAGGCCAGATTTCAGCCTGTCGAGTGTGTTGAATTAGGGATCGCGAGATGTAGATGCGATCCAGTCGGCTAGAGGAGTGCGCAGTGTGGTACGTAAAGCCCAAAAGATCACCGTGAACATGTCTCCACGTATCGACAAATTGTAGCCGCGTGACGACTGTTTCCAGAGCTGCGCATGGTGAGTGACGCGGCAATTGGTCCTGAGGTCGCTGGGTGCAGTTGAAGTCTCCACCCATGATCCAGTCATCGTGTGGTCCCATAAAAAGGGGTGTGACTTCATTCGCGAAGAAGGCATTGCGTTCACGACGGTAGCTGGAGCCCGACGGCGCATAAATATTGATGATGCGTACACCAAAGAGAGTAAGGGCCATACCTCTGCCGCTGGGGAGGTATAGGACATCTTCGGCAGGAAGACCTTCGCGTAAGATGATGGCAACACCACTACCGGTGTCCGAAGCGGGAGAAAGATGCACCATGAAGCCATGTGGTGGTGAAAAATCGGCGACATGCACTTCCTGAAAAAGCGCAATATCTATGTCCGCATCATAAATCATATCGCGGAGCAGCGCTAGTTTGTGGGGCGCACGAATGGTCGCGAGGTTAATCGTTGCGACACGATAATGCTGGTGTTGGAGTCCCACAGGCACAGGCGGGACTTCTTCTTCAGGAGCGAGAGGTCGTCGATCTTGCCGGTCCGCTGAAGAGGCTGCTATTGTGGAGAGTTTGCGGGCGCGGGCGCAACCGATGGGGGTGCCCCATCATCAGCAGCATCTGCCCCAGTCCCTTCGATCTCCACGTCGTCCGCCCAGGAGACTGATGCTGCGGTAGGGTATCGGCTGTGCACGTAATCCACGTGGAGAGGAGACGTAGTTTTCGTCTCATCGGATAGACGCTCTTCAACGTCGACCTGTGGGGGCGACGGCGTCAGTAAGGAGGGGTGTTCGTTGCCAGTGGTCGCCTGTGGCGGGTCTTTCGCATCAGCCTTTCGGTCATCAAAGATCGGTTTGTCGTCCATCTTCGGGTCTGCATCCCCGGTATCAATCGGTAGAATGGATTCATCAGGGGGTGTACGGCTACGTTTCTTCCTCTTTCGTGTCGACCCTTGTTTTCGAACAAGTCGTTCAGAGTCCGATTGCGGGTGGCTTTCGTCTGACTCCGGACCAGTCTGAAGGAAAGCAGAAGTAGGTACCACTCCCGGATCAACGTCCATCTCAGTAGCATTTTCAGTCACAGTGCTGCGATGATTCGGCAGGTTAGGATCTGGCGTCTGGGGCACCTCAGAAGGAATCTCAGGAGCGGTTGCATCTACCTGATCAGACGACGTCAGCGGAGCAGGAAGACTCTGTGTAGACGTGCTACCTTCCTGGGCAACCTTGGCGTATGTGACAGGGATCTGAGTCATCACCGCTGGGGACGCTTCCTCGCCGACCGGCGTCTGGATCAGGCGGCGTCGCATGCAGGCGGATCTGACGTGGCCTTCTTGTCCACAACCCGCACATGTTCGGGGTTGGCCGTCGTACATGACAATGGCTCGCACCCCGCCAATGGTCAGGTATGATGGAATATGTTTTTTCAGTTCAATTTTGACCTGACGCACACCATTAAGGACATGGTAGGTCGTGAAGGTTTGCCATTTTTCCTCTACGTAGCCGATGACGTTACCGTATGGTTGTAACGCAGAGACAACTTCGTCCTTCGGCACTTCAAAAGGTAGTTCAAACACCCTAATCGTGCGTTGACCGTACTCTGCGAGTTCAAGTGTTACGGCGCCGACGTGACCATCAGAGTATTTGAACTTAAGTCCATTGGCATGGCGGCGAATAACATCTTCACACACCTCGGTGTTTGTCATTTTAATATGAACGACACTACTCGTGATCGAAAAATGGATTCCGATAACGTGGTTAGGATCTAAACGAACTTCTTCACGTATGAACGTTTCAACTTCATGTGCACGAGGTCGCGCATGTTCAGCTGGGAAGGAAACTTTAAGGGTCGCACGGCGGTAAGCGCTCGACATGTTGTTCACGGTGGACGGACGCAAGCCTGAAAGCTACGACGCGGATGTAAACAACGCCTGCAGCGGAGCACTGGCCGGCGCGCGGGGCCGTCCGCACGCTGCCACGGCTGAGAGCCGACTGACCGCTAGACCACAGGCGTAATCGGCCTAGTGTTTCTCTATCATGGGACAAGTTTTCCTCCAGGAAGTGCCGCAGTCTGCAGTGTTGCCAGATTGTGCAGATAACCGGACTTAGAGAATTAGTGAGTTGGCCAGTTTTATTGTCCCATGTCGCGATCGGCGCGGACTTAGCCTCTGAAGCGGCCGGCCACCGGTCGAGTTTTATGTCAAAGAGTGTACGTTCCGACTTGGTGCGGAAAGTATATGAGTGGTACTCACGTTATCGATGATGCAGACCAGCGAGACGGTGCTGCCCTCGCCAACATGGTACTCGCGTCGGCCAAGGATGACAGCTCTCGGTACCACCACGTGGAGGTTGAACAAGTGAGACTTTGTGCCGCTGCCTGTCGGCACCTGTAAAGAGGTCATAGTTAGATTCCAAATATTGTCTATTCGCAAAAAGGGGAGCTGAACAGTTTATTTACCTGTGATTATTGTGTAGGACGATTGTTTACGTTTATCGAATAATCAGCTGTTGTGTCACTAATGTTCTTCACGTAGCGACAAAACGATCCATACAGAACAATAAGTCAACTGAAGACATATGTTTGACACTTTAATCATGATCACATATTGGGGAGAGAGTTGTTCCTTGCAATATTTCTAATAGTTACACCTCTAGGCAACCTTGTAACAGAAATGTAAAATGCTTTATTATTCCATATTTAAATTATAGCAGTCATTTTGTGCATCCTTCAGTCTTTTTCTAAAATTACAAAAATTACTCCAGGAAATTAAGTTTTTTCGAAATTTGAAAAATTATTTCAAGGTACAACATGGTCGTGTACCTAGGAACAAATATACTACTCAAATTTAAAAGAGTTGCCGCCGAGAAGATCTTGTCAGTAGTGCATTTAATAATCTATATCTTACGTTATTACTCTGCTACATACCAATAGCCACCAAGTGAAATTAAATTATGAAGAAGTAGTGTCGAAACTCGGTTAAAAATTAAAAACATTTTGACTTACGAGCTACTGGCAATTAGCACAAATTGTCGTTTTCATGACAGAGAAAACTGCTAAATCATTAAAAAAATCAGTTCATCTGCAAATATTACGTGTTGCATCTGTAGGTACAAAATGATGCACAACCGACCAAGTATGGCTTAATCGCCGACATGTTACATGACAAGTTTTAAAAACAGGAGAATACAGAATTTTACTCACCATAAAACTCTGGAACTGAAGAATTAATAATATCCTGCTAATAGCTTTAATATATTATTCAGCACTTAACTCGTAATGGTTCCAAACGCTGCACAAAACACAACCTCATGTCAGGCAACAACAAAAACAGTAGAAAATACCGGAAAACTGCTAGTGGTGGTGTGTAGTGCGCATTCCTTCAAGTGATTCTAAGATCAGTCACTAGATTGAAACACCGATTAGGGAACATCTACAACTACATCTATAATCTGCAAACCGCTGTGAGGTGCATAGCAGAGGGTACGTCCCATTGTCCTCGTTATTAGGGGTTTTTCCCGTTCCATTCACGTATGGAGCGCGGGAAGAATGATTGTTTAAATTCCTCTGTGCATGCAGTAATTAATTTAACCTGCTCAAGATCACTGGACCCTTGTGTGAGCGATACGTGAGAGGGGCGGGGGACGGGGTTGGAGGGTTGCATATTCCCAGAATTATCATTTAAAGCCTGATCTTGAAACTTTGTAGGTAGGCTTTCTCGGGATAGTTTAAGTCTATCTTCGAGAGTGCCAATTCAGTGTCTTCAGCACCTCTGTGACACACTCCCAATGGTGACACAGACCTGTGAGCACTCGTGCTGACCTTCTCTGTGTACGTTCATTATCATTGTATTTGGTGCTGGTCCGTCATACTTGAACAATATTCTAGAATAGGTCGATATTTGTAAGGCAGTTTCCTTTGTAGATTGATTGCATTTCCCTAGTTTTACCAGTAAACCGAAGCCTACCACCTGCTCTACCCACGACTGAGCCTATGTGATTATTCCATTTAATATTCAAATGGTTCAGATGGATCTGAGCACTATGGGACTTAACTTATGAGGTCATCAGTCCCCTAGAACTTAGAACTACTTAAGGACACCACACACATCCATGCCCGAGGCAGGATTCGAACCTGCGACCGTAGCGGTCGCGCGAGTCCTGACTGAAGCGCCTAGAACTGCTCGGCCACTCCGGCCATTTAATATTCGTACAACGTATTACACCCAGGTATGCGTATAAGTTTGCTGGTTGGGGTATTGATGTTTTATAGTCGTAGGTTACTAAGTTTTTTCGTTTTGTGTGTTCCTAGGAATCTATCCTCCAGGTTCAAGTCTCTCCTACTATATAATTGCCGGCCGCTGTGGCCGAGCGCTTCTGGACGCTTCAGTATGGAATCGCGCTGCTGCAACGGTCGCAGGTTCGTATTCTGCCTTGGGCATGGATGTGTGTGATGTCATTAGGTTAGGTATGTTTAAGTAGTTCTAAGTCTAGGGGACTGATGACCTCCGATGTTAAGTCCCATAGTGCTCAGAGCCATTTGAACAATACAATTCAAAACATTCGATTTCGCCTTACTACTATCATCAGATCTGTTACAAAGTAGAAAAAATCACTAATGTGAGAAAAATAAGTTCAACTAGCTGAGGGATAAATATACTGAAAATCCCTGAATACATAGAGAAGATAATCCCACTTACAGCATTAAAAATATTCTAATACAAATATCAACGTGAAACAGTCTGTACACACTAAATGCATAGGCCGGTCGGGCTGGGCGAGCGGTTCTAGGCGCTACAGTCTGGAACTGCGCGACCGCTACGGTCGCAGGTTCGAATCCTGCCTCGGGCATGGATGTGTGTGATGTCCTTAGGTTAGGTAGGTTTAAGTTGTTCTACGTTCTAGGGGACTGATGACCTCAGAAGTTAAGTCCCATAGTGCTCAGAGCCAGAGCCAACTAAATGCATAACAAGTGCTGGGCTGGGGGTGCCTTACAATTAAATATACATATAAAAAAACATAGCTATAGCCAGCTGAAGGCACTGTTAATGAGGTATGTGAGTGATTAGCGTTATAAAATCAACAGGCCAAAATGGAATATGCATAATCATTATGTAAAACGACGTGAAGCAGCAATACGTGTGTCTAACAGCAGGTCCTAAAATGAAACACAACATGTAGATATAAAACACACACTTAAAGTCCGAATACAACGTGTAAAATGTAAATAAGAGTCTCTTAAGAGGAAAAACCTGTTAGCATGACAGAGTAAATAGAACAGGAGAATATATGAAAGATTGTTAATAAGAGAATGTGATTAAATTAGTAACCTCGATTTCGATAACGCACTCAGAGAACAGCCCAGTTGGCGCTCCTCGCGGCCCTCTGCGGACTGTGTTTGTTCTGTGGTGGTGTTTGCGGAAGCAGCGAGGTGCACACTTGATACCGCTGTGCCTGCCTGTAGCGAGTGTACACGGTCGCGCGCTGTCGTTTGACAGACATGTTCCCTTGTGAAATTATCTTAATTAATGATTGTGCGTATTTTATTTTAAGCTACTAAATTTACGATGCTATCCACACGTGTTCCTCAGCACTAGTGCCTTCTACTCGCTTCAGCTATGTTTGTGTGAGTATAGCACGTTCCCATGTCGACACCAGCACTTACTATTGCCTAAGAGTACAAATTGTTTGATGTTGATATCTACATCAGAATATTTTAATGGTACATACGGCTGTCAGTCATGTTATCTTTTTTATATATTCATAAATTTTCTCTGTATTAAGCCCTCAGGCAATTTAACTTACTTTCATCACACTAGGTGCCCATATTTTTGTGAGTCGAAACTGGGACAATTTTGTAACTGCTCACTGCCCGGAGTGCAACAATGCTCTGTAATCATTGCACATTTGTTAAAGTTTACAACGAAATGAAAAGTAGGCATCAAATGATAATGCAACAAACATAATTTAAAACATAGGCACATTCATCATAACTGTATAATCTACATCTACATCTACATTGATACTCCGCAAGCCACCCAACGGTGTGTGGTGGAGGGCACTTTACGTGCCACTGTCATTACCTCCCTTTCCTGTTCCAGTCGCGTATGGTTCGCGGGAAGAACGACTGTCTGAAGGCCTCCGTGCGCGCTCTAATCTCTCTAATTTTACATTCGTGATCTCCTCGAGAGGTATAAGTAGGGGGAAGCAATATATTCGATACCTCATCCAGAAACGCACCCTCTCGAAACCTGGCGAGCAAGCTACACCGCGATGCAGAGCGCCTCTCTTGCAGAGTCTGCCACTTGAGTTTATTAAACATCTCCGTAACGCTATCACGGTTACCAAATAACCCTGTGACGAAACGCGCCGCTCTTCTTTGGATCTTCTCTATCTCCTCCGTCAGACCGATCTGGTACGGATCCCACACTGATGAGCAATACTCAAGTATACGTCGAACGAGTGTTTTGTAAGCCACCTCCTTTGTTGATGGACTACATTTTCTAAGCACTCTCCCAATGAATCTCAACCTGGTACCCGCCTTACCAACAATTAATTTTATGTGATCATTCCACTTCAAATCGTTCCGCACGCATACTCCCAGATATTTTACAGAAGTAACTGCTACCAGTGTTTGTTCCGCTATCATATAATCATACAATAAAGGATCCTTCTTTCTATGTATTCGCAATACATTACATTTGTCTATGTTAAGGGTCAGTTGCCACTCCCTGCACCAAGTGCCTATCCGCTGCAGATCTTCCTGCATTTCGCTACAATTTTCTAATGCTGCAACTTCTCTGTATACTACAGCATCATCCGCGAAAAGCCGCATGGAACTTCCGACACTATCTACTAAGTCATTTATATGTATTGTGAAAAGCAATGGTCCCATAACACTCCCCTGTGGCACGCCAGAGGTTACTTTAACGTCTGTAGATGTCTCTCCATTGATAACAACATGCTGTGTTCTGTTTGCTAAAAACTCTTCAATCCAGCCACACAGCTGGTCTGATATTCCGTAGGCTCTTACTTTGTTTATCAGGCGACAGTGCGGAACTGTATCGAACGCCTTCCGGAAGTCAAGAAAAATAGCATCTACCTGGGAGCCTGTATCTAATATTTTCTGGGTCTCATGAACAAATAAGACGAGTTGGGTCTCACACGATCGCTGTTTCCGGAATCCATGTTGATTCCTACATAGTAGATTCTGGGTTTCCAGAAATGACATGATACGCGAGCAAAAAACATGTTCTAAAATTCTACAAGAGATCGACGTAAGAGATATAGGTCTATAGTTTTGCGCATCTGCTCGACGACCCTTCTTGAAGACTGGGACTATCTGTGCTCTTTTCCAATCATTTGGAACCCTCCGTTCCTCTAGAGACTTGCGGTACACGGCTGTTACAAGGGGGGCAAGTTCTTTCGCGTACTCTGTGTAGAATCGAATTGGTATCCCGTCAGGTCCAGCAGACTTTCCTCTATTGAGTGATTCCAGTTGCTTTTCTATTCCTTGGACACTTATTTCGATGTCAGCCATTTTTTCGTTTGTGCGAGGATTTAGAGAAGGAACTGCAGTGCGGTCTTCCTCTGTGAAACAGCTTTGGAAAAAGGTGTTTAGTATTTCAGCTTTACGTGTGTCATCCTCTGTTTCAATGCCATCATCATCCCGTAGTGTCTGGATATGCTGTTTCGAGCCACTTACTGATTTAACGTAAGACCAGAACTTCCTAGGATTTTCTGTCAAGTCGGTACATAGAATTTCACTTTCGAATTCAATGAACGCTTCACGCATAGCCCTCCTTACGCTAACTTTGACATCGTTTAGCTTCTGTTTGTCTGAGAGGTTTTGGCTGCGTTTAAACTTGGAGTGGAGCTCTCTTTGCTTTCGCAGTAGTTTCCTAACTTTGTTGTTGTACCACGGTGGGTTTTTCCCGTCCCTCACAGTTTTACTCGGCACGTACCTGTCTAAAACGCATTTTACGATTGCCTTGAACTTTTTCCATAAACACTCAACATTGTCAGTGTCGGAACAGAAATTTTCGTTTTGATCTGTTAGGTAGTCTGAAATCCGCCTTCTATTACTCTTGCTAAACAGATAAACCTTCCTCCCTTTTTTTATATTCCTATTAACTTCCATATTCAGGGATGCTGCAACGGCCTTATGATCACTGATTCCCTGTTCTGTACATACAGAGTCGAAAAGTTCGGGTCTGTTTGTTATCAGTAGGTCCAAGATGTTATATCCACGAGTCGGTTGGTTGGTTGGTTTGGGGAAGGAGACCAGACAGCGTGGTCATCGGTCTCATCGGATTAGGGAAGGATTGGGAAGGAAGTCGGCCGTGCCCTTTCAGAGGAACCATCCCGGCATTTGCCTGGAGTGATTTAGGGAAATCACGGAAAACCTAAATCAGGATGGCCGGACGCGGGATTGAACCGTCGTCCTCCCGAATGCGAGTCCAGTGTCTAACCACTGCGCCACCCCGCTCGGTCCCACGAGTCGGTTCTCTGTTTAATTGCTCGAGGTAATTTTCGGATAGTGCACTCAGTATAATGTCACTCGATGCTCTGTCCCTACCACCCGTCCTAAACATCTGAGTGTCCCAGTCTATATCTGGTAAATTGAAATCTCCACCTAAGACTATAACATGCTGAGAAAATTTATGTGAAATGTATTCCAAATTTTCTCTCAGTTGTTCTGCCACTAATGCTGCAGAGTCGGGAGGTCTGTAAAAGGAGCCAATTATTAACCTAGTTCGGTTGTTTAGTGTAACCTCCACCCATAATAATTCACAGGAACTATCCACTTCTACTTCACTACAGGATAAACTACTACTAACAGCGACGAACACTCCACCACCGGTTGCATGCAATCTATCCTTTCTAAACACCGTCTGTACCTTTGTAAAAATTTCGGCAGAATTTATCTCTGGCTTAAGCCAGCTTTCTGTACCTATAACGATTTCAGCTTCGGTGCTTTCTATCAGCGCAGAGTTAGCAAACAGGACACAACACTTGCTCACGTAACAACAAATGGCAGTTCATGGCCCCATACTTCTGTGATGAGTAAATCTGATTCAGCAGATGTTTGCTTCTGTTTAAGAAGTTGTAGTGACGTGCGGACTGGACTCCAAAAATCGGAACTCTCCCGACCACATCGGGTCGTCTGCTCTCTTTACTTAAGAGTTTTTTTTTCATTTTGTAGCGTATCTATGATAACAGTAAGCCGAAACCAGTCATTGTGTATTGTTTAGAATATATGATCAAGACGGACATTTGTGACTGAAGAACAGAATGGTATTTTTTTAAACTGCTCAAAAGAGTTTTGCACTCAAACGTAGTGAATGAAGTAGGAAGTCTTAAGAATCAAACATAACTTTACTATGATATATATACAAGATAAAGACCAAAATAAATATAGTCAGTTCGAAACTCTACTTCGTTGTGCATAGTTTTTTTTGTTAGTCATCAGTCTTCTGATTAGTTTGATGTGGTCCAGCCGGCCTGGGTGGCCGAGCGGTTCTAGGCGCTACAGTCTGGAACCGCGCCGCTGCTACGGTCGCAGGTTCGAATCCTACCTCGGGCATGGATGTGTGTGATGTCCTTAGGTTAGTTAGGTTTAAGTAGTTCTAAGTTCTAGGGGACTGCTGACCTTAGAAGCTAAGTCCCATAGTGCTCAGAGCCATTTGAACTATTTTCATGTGGTGCGCCACGAAATCCTCTCCACTGCCAACCTCTTTAGCTCACAGTAGCACTTGCAACCTAAAACCTCAATTATTTGCTGGATGTATTCCAGTCTCAGTTTTCCTCTTAATTTTTTTACCAACTACAGCTTCCAGTAACACCACGGAAATTATTCCGTGGTGGCTTAATAGATGTCCTGTCATCCTGTCCCTTCTACACATCAATATTTCCCATATATATTGCTTATCGTCGTCGATTTTCCGGAGAGCCTTCTCATTCCTTACCATACCAGTCCACCTTTTTCTCACAGTCCGTGTTTCACTACCATACATTGCTGTGCTCCAAACGCACATTATCAGAAATTTCTTCCTGGAATAATCGCCTATGTTTAATACAAGTAGACCTGTCTTGGTCAGGAATACCCTTCTTGCCAGTGCTAGACTGCCTTTTATGTCCTCTTTGCTCAGTCTGTCATGGGTTTTTTGCTCCTAGGTAGCACAATTTCCTAAATTCATCTACTTCGCGATCACCATTCCTGATGTTAAATTTCTCGCTGTTCTCATTTCTTCTACTTCTTATTACTTCCGTCTTTTTTCGATGTACTATCAAACCATATTCTGTACTCATTAGACTGTTCATTCCATTCAGCAGATCCTGTAATTCTTCTTCATTTTCTTTGAGGATAGCAATTTCATCAGTGAATCTTATCGTTGATATCCTTTCACCTCGAATTTTAACTCCACTTTTGAACCTTTCTTTTATTTCCACCATTGCTTCTTCGATGCATAGATTGAAGGAGCGAAAGACTACATCACTATCTTAGACCCTTTTTAATCCAACCACTTCCTTCTTGGCCTTGATTCTTATTGTTCCCTCTTGGCTCTTGTACATATTGTATATTACCCATCTTTCCCTGTAGCTTTCTCCCGTTTTTCTCCGACTTTATAACGTCTTGCACCATTTGACACTGTCGAACGCTTTTTACAGGCCGACAAATTGTATGAAAGTGTCCTGATTTTTCTTTAGTCTTGTTTCCATTATCAACTGCAACGTCAGAACTGCCTCTCTGATGCCTTTACCTTTCCTAAAGCCAAACTGATGGTCATCTAACACGTCCTTAGTTTGCTTTTCCGTTCTTCTGTATATTACTCTCGTCAGCAACTTGGATGCATGAAGTGTTAAGCTGATTGTGCGGTGATTCTAGCACTTGTCGGCTCTTGCAATCTTCGAAATTGTCTGGAGGATGTTTTTCCGAAAGTCAGGTGGTATATCATCAGTCTCATACATTCTATACACCAACGTGATTAGTTGTTTTGCTTTCCCTTCTCCCAAGAATTCTGATGGAATGTGATCTGCCCCTTCTGCCTTATTCGACCTCTCCTATCTCTGCTCCATCGTGTTTTTTCTTCTATCACGTGATCAGACAAGTGTCACTCTCACAGAGGCCTTTAATGTAATCGTTCCACCTATCCGCTCTCTCCTCTGGATTTAACAGTGTAACTCCTGTAACCCTTTTTTTATGTCATCGAAGATTGTTTTGACGTCCCTGTATGCTGAGTCAGTCCTTCCGACAGTCATTTCTTTTTCAGTTTTTTCACATTTTTCATGCAGCCATTTCGTCTTAGCTTCCCTGCACTTCCTATATGTTTTATTCATAAGTGACTTGTATTACTGTATTCCTCAATTTCCCTGAAGTATTTCTTGTGTTGTACATGGTTTTTTACTTCTTGATACCTAAGTTTTTCTTTCCAACTTCTGTGAGTGCCCTTTTTAGAGATGTACATATCGCTTCAACTGAACTACCTACTGAGCTGTTCCATGCTGTATTATCCATAGTCTCGGAGAACATCAAGCGTACCTCTTCATTCCTTAGTACTTTTGTATCCCGGCCGGCCGGAGTGGCCAAGCGGTTCTAGGCGCTGCAGTCGGGAACCGTGCGACCGCTACGGTCGCAGGTTCGAATCCTGCCTCGAGTATGGATGTGTGTGATGTTCTTAGGTTAGTTAGGTTTAAGTAGTTCTAAGTTCTAGGGGACTAATGACCTCAGAAGTTAAGTCCCATAGTGCTCAGAGCCACTTTATTAATTTTTTTTATCCCACTTCTTTGCGCGCCGATTATTCCTGGGGGCGCCAGCATCACAGGATACAGAGATTAACGCATTAAAACTAACAACCGTGTTAGTCTTGAGCGTGAGGAGAGTAGGGCAGCTAGAAGTATTTAATAATGCTTGCGAGAGTCGCTGCAGTATCTCTACATATTGTTGTACCCAGGAATTTGTACGAGTTGATGAAACTAGCTGCGACTCACCGATATTGTCGTCATAGGACAATCTGCAGTTGCGTAGTGAGCACAGTTCTACATCTCTCAACACTCATAGCGAGTTGCCAACATTGCACTACTCAGATATCTTATTATGTTCTCACTGAACATACGAACAGTTTCTTTCAAAATAATACCTCTCTTTAGAGCACCAATATCATCCGCAAGAAGTCTGAAGCTATTATTAACAGCGTCTACCAGGTCATTCACATACAGCGTGAACATCTGTGGTCCCAAAAATACTTCCTTAAAGCATTTCTGAAGTTACTTCATCTGACCTTGACTCTCCATCCAAGACAACAGTGCGTCCTTCCTGCCAAAAAATCCTCAAACTAGTTATGTTTCGTTATGTAATTCATATTACCGTACTTTCGTTAGTAAGAGTTGCCGTGATACTGAGTCAAATGCTTTTGGGAAATCAAGAAATACTACATCGGGGAGCATGGTCTGCTCCAGATATCTCATTACGTGTGAGTTGAGAATATGTATCATCATTCTACAACAGACAGACATAAATGGTATTGACAGTAGTTTTGTGGTTCACTTCCGTTACTCTTCTTTTGGTTGTTTGTGACCTGTGCTTTCTTCTTGCTAACATTGTTCTTAGTCGGGCGATGCTGAGGGAATTAGATTAAGAAATGAGGCACTTAAAATAGTAAAGGAGGTTTTCTATTTGGGGAGGAAAATAACTGATGATGGTCGAAGTAGAGAGGATATAAAATATAGACTGGCAATGGCAAGGAAAGCGTTTCTGAAGAAGAGAAATTTGTTAACATCGAGTATAGATTTAAGCGTCAGGAAGTCGTTTCTGAAAGTATTTGTATGGAGTGTAGCCATGTATGGAAGTAAAACGTGGACGATAAATAGTATGGACAAGAAGAGAATAGAAGCTTTCGAAATGTGGTGCTACAGAAGAATGCTGAAGATTAGATGGGTAGATCACATAACTAATGAGGAGCTATTGAATAGAATTGGGGAGAAGAGGAGTTTGTGGCACGACTAGAAGGAGGGATCGGTTGGTAGGACATGTTCTAAGGCATCAAGGGATCACCAATTTAGTACTGGAGGACAGCGTGGAGGGTAAAAATCGAAGAGGAAGACCAAGAGATGAATACACTAAGCAGATTCAGAAGGATGTAGGTAGCACTAAGTACTGGGAGATGAAGAAGCTTGCACAGGATAGAGTAGCATGGAGAGCTGCATCAAACCAATCTCTGCACTGAAGACCACAACAACAGCAGATCTACAGTTTACTATTGTTAAGAGAGAGGTTAGCTCAGCTGAAGATTCTGTATGCAATCTGACAGATTAAATCAGCCGTGATGTCTTCTAGTTTTAGTCGCTTCAGCTGTTTCTCAAGGACTCTCATTTTTGCAATGGTTCAAAAATTAATTTTGGAAACATACGTCATTACTGTCAATATAGAGACAATAGTATACACTGTCTATAGGCTCAGTCTAAGTGTGATGAGTATAAAAAAAAATTGTAGATAACAAGCTAATTTTAAGACATGAGTAAAATAATAAATTGACTGAGGCAAGGTGCGTAGCTAAGGCAGAAAAATGTATTAAGTGACTTTGAAAGAGACACGTTTATCTGACTGAAATATACCATGGTCTAGTTCAGAGTTTAAAAATAAAGGAAAGAGGTTAGGCAAAATTACAAAACTGGCTGAACGGTTTGTATAACATCACAGTTCTAAGCACGACAATACTGATAAAGTTTGCATTAACTGTATGTTGTGTTCTGTATGCAG
Source organism: Schistocerca americana (assembly GCF_021461395.2). Classification (NCBI taxonomy): domain Eukaryota; kingdom Metazoa; phylum Arthropoda; class Insecta; order Orthoptera; family Acrididae; genus Schistocerca; species Schistocerca americana. Next base: position 305,087,826 of record NC_060124.1, on the reverse strand, counting down.
ATTCTGTATGTTTAAACGGCTGTCGTGGTGAGTTAGTAAAAATACAGGTTGCTTCAGTACGGCGGTTACAAACTTTCAGGAGAGAGCACATCTAGATGATGGAAAATCACATGGCAATGCATAGTCGGAACGCTTTCCTGGCGCGGCAGTGACGAGGCAAAGTACGAGAAAGGAAGAACACGAACAGAGTGAGAACACCTGTTTGTTGCACCTAGTACAGCAGAAAACAAGAAATAAGAACAAAAACAGACAACAAACATCGTAAAGGAAGGTGTTCGAGGTTACGACCCTGGACTGCGCATGGGAGTTCTGATATTCTGGAAGATACTTGGCACGTCCCAGACTTCTCCAGCATCTGCCATGATGGGTACAACGAGTTCCTCAGCACTCTTAACGTGTGTTTCGTACCCCAGTGTCTTGACTTATCCACAGAGGAAGTAGACAAGGCAAGTGTGGTTCAAAATGTTCAAATGTGTGTGAAATCTTATGGGACTTAACTGCTAAGGTCATCAGTCCCTAAGCTTACACACTACTTAACCTAAATTATCTTAAGTACAAACACACACACCCATGCCCAAGGGAGGACTCGAACCTCCGATGGGACCATCTGCACAGTCCATGACTGCAGCGCCTAAGACCGTTCGGCTAATCCTGCGCCAAGTGTGGTCTGGCGATCTTATTGGCCAATCCATCGGACCACCACAGCCGATCCAGTGTTAACGATACGATGCATCCAGGTGGCGACGCACATCACTGCTGTAATGTGAGGGGGCCCTTCATGGTGAAACCATATGTCAGAATTCATTGTAGTGGTAGGTGTGCGTTGTCCAGTAGCTCTAGCAATACTTACTGAAGAAAGACAGATAGGTTCCACCTGTCAAACGTAGAGGCAACAAGTATGGCTCGAGTTGGTGCCCGATAATGCCGGCCCAGAACTGAAAACCGTCTCTGGGTTGCACGGATTCTTGTTGTGTGTGGGTTCTCCTCCGAGCACACAGGGGTGTTATGTGAAGGTCGCCTCACTGGTGAACAAAATAGTGGCTGGGAAACGGGGATCTGTTGTGCGCATCTGTGAACACCACCGTGCGAAGGCCACTCGTGGAGGAAAATCATCTTCGTCGAGTAACTCCATGTGCTGGCCAGAGGCTGCCGTGGAAATTCCCGACATGACTAGCGATAGCTCGCGTGCTGGCACCCACTGTCCTGTACCAGCCCCTCCACAGTCTCTTTCCTCATTGGTTACCGTTGCTACTGTTCGCTCACTTTGTTGTGTATTCTCGCAGAAGGATACGCTTTCGGAGAACGTCTTGTGCAAGCGTGCAAAGAAGGTACGTGCAATGCCACTCCTACTCTGTCGGCATATCCCACCTACTCTGTCGTCTGGCGGCAGGCGAAATAAAGCTTCATAGCGAGCGCGGAGGGCGACCGCAAAGACAGCGCACATGCTGCATGACCTGACGTTGCGATGTGCGTAGTTTTTATATGAAATAGAGAATGTCGAAAGAAAGGGAAGGGATGAATTCAAATGGTTCAAATCGAAAGAAAGGGAAGGGATAAATTCAAATGGTTCAAATGGTTCTGAGCACTATGGGACTTAACTTCTGAGGTCATCAGTCCCCTAGGACTTCGAACTACTTAAACCTAACTAACCTAAGAACATCACACACATCCATGCCCGACGCAGGATTCGAACCTGCGACCGTAGCCGTCGCGCGGTTCCAGACTGTAGCGCCTAGAACCGCTCGGCCACCCCGGCTGGCAAGGGAGGAATTCTTGACTTCCATTCACACAGGGCATTGTGGTAATGCAATGCGAAAGTTGAAAATTTGTGCCGGACCAGGACTCACCTTAGCCGCGACGGCCATCTGGTCACAATCCCTGACCGACTCAGATTTCCAACTTACCGCACGCTGAATTGCAGCGTTCCTATCCATTAACCCGCAAATTATTGTTTCCCGTAGGAGTTCTGACGAAATTAATGCACCTGTACTGAAACACACGTCAAGGAGCTGTTGTGCTCATACAGAGTACACACACACACACACACACACACACACACACACACACACACACATGAGGGGCGTTTGAAAAGTCCGTGTAAAGTCCGAGAGATGGCATCACCCGTGCGTATCGAGGCCATGTTTAATTAGTAACATCTTTGGAAAGAACGCACACCAAGTTTCAGCCATATTGGTCTATTTATTTGTGTTTGACATTCATGTGAATCAAGAAAGTCGAGTGATTGTCAAAAAATGGACGAAAAAGAATTTCGTGTGGTGATCAAATATTACTTTATGAAAGACAAAACGCCTCAGGAGACTAAAGAGGAGCTTGATAAACATTACGGTGATTCTGCACCTTCGATTAGAACAATTTATAAGTGGTTTCAAGATTTTCGGAGTGGCCGTATGGATACAAGTGATGGTGAACGTTCTGGACGCCCTGTGGATGTTACGACTCGAGGAATCATTGATGAAATCGATGAAATGGTAATGGATGACAGAAGAATTAAGGTGCATGAGATTGCTAGTGCTGTGGGCATTTCGAATAACCGGGTACAAAATATTTTTCATAATCATTTTGACATGAGAAAGCTACCCGCAAGATAGGTTCCGCGATTGCTCGCGCTTGACCAAAAATGGAATCGTGTGAAGTGTTCCAAGGATGGTTTGCAGCTATTCAGGAAGAATCCGCAGGACTTTAAGCGTCGTTTCGTCTCTGTGGATGAAACATGGATGCATAACTATACTCCTGAGACCAAACAACAGTCTAAACAATGTGTTACCAAGGAAGAATCTGCACCAAAAAAAGCGAAGACCATTCCTTCGGCCGGAAAGGTCATGGCGACTGTCGTTTGGAATTCGCAAGAGGCAATCCTCATCGACTATCTGGAAAAGGGTAAAATTATTACAGGTGCATATTATGCATCGTTATTAGCCCGTCTGAAAACCGAGCTGCAAGAAAAACGCCGGCGATTGGACCGCAAAAAAAGTCCTTTTCCATCACGACAATGCACCATCACACACCTCAGCAGTTGTGGTCGCACAGTTATTGGAAATAGGGTTCCAACTCGTTTCACATCCCCCCTATTCTCCAGACTTTGCTCCCTCGGACTACTATTTGTTTCCCAATTTGAAGAAATGGCTGTCGGGACAAAGATTTTATTCAAACGAGGAGGTGATTGCAGCAATTAATAGCTGATAAGTCTAAAAGGAGACTGTGTCGAAAAATAAAAAAGGTTTACCCAAAACACGTAAGTAGCTTTTATTTTTGCACGGACTTTTCAAACGCCCCACGTACATATGGTGTTCACTTTGTCGAACTGTCAACTTACGCCATTGCATTGCCACAATGCTTTGATGGAAGTCACGAATTTTCGCCCATCCCTTCCTTTCTCTCCCTGTTCTCTAGGTACCTCCTGTGTTCACCAACCGTCTCATCACGACTGGTGTCTGTTCCTGGGTGTTGTGTGCTGTCCTTAGGTTAGTTAGGTTTAAGTAGTTCTAAGTTCTAGGGGACTGATGACCATAGATGTTAAGTCCCATAGTGCTCAGAGCCATTTGAATTTTGGTGTCTGTTCTGTAAGACATGTCCGACAGAGCAGCCAACACTCACACATACACAGGGTACTCCAGCCAAAGCCGTCCCAGCATTTTAGGTGTGCTAACCACTATAAACATGTTGTTTCAACCTGATAGTGTGCTTCCTTTCGTGTGTTTTGTGTCCTGTGTCACTACCACGCAAGGGAAGCGTTTGTGACGTTTCCATCGTCTACCTGTACTCTTTCTCTCCTGAGAGTTTGTAACTGCTGTGTTGAAACAGCCGGTAAATTGTTTAGGAATTGCATGCACGGTGAAGTTTCCAGACCTGACCTTGACCTAACTCCACATACGCCCGACTTGACAGCTTATTTCTTACACTGTAATACTACCGTCATATACAGCCGTAAGAGTTCTATAGCTTCTTCAAAGCGCTAGGGCTTTTGTCAGGAATTCAATAACAGCGTGTCTTCGATTACTCTCGTCGAGTGGCGTAGCTAAATTGACATAGATGTTACGAACTTGGAGAATATTACTTCCCAAGGGTCGTTCCCATCGATAAGCGATATACAGAAGCAGGCGAGGCTGCTGCAATATATCGGTTCTGTCACGCGAATGCGGAGCTAAAGTCGTATAACATTATTGGAAAAAAGTTCTTGAATTAGTATGCGATAGTGTCAGATATCAATTTTACGTTTCACATGGTTCATTCATATCGTTTACGTAAATTTCAATACAATATTTCGGTTGTTGTTGGTTCAAATTGTCTTAGCATCATCTTAGGAGTCAACAAATGTTATTTACTTCTTGTTGATACGAAATGTATCCTATCATCCTTCCTTTCTTCTTGTCAGCATTTTGCACAAGTTCTTTTCTATGCCGATTCTGCGGACAACCTCCTCATTCCTTATCTTTTGAGACCACTTAATTTTCAATGTCGTTCTGTAGTGCCATATCTCAGACGCTTCGGTTCCTGTCTCTTACGGTTTTCCCACAGTTTGTGATTAATTGCTATTCAATACTGTGCAATAAAAAAATGTTTCCAGAAATTCCTTCCTCAGATTAAGGCCGATGTTTGATACCAACAGACTTCTATTGGCCATAAATGCTTTCTTTGCCTGTGATAATCTCCTTTTTATGCCCTTGCTTCGACTGCCTTGTGTTATTTTGTTTTCAATTGTGATATTAAGATTATGGCTAAATTTCATTTCTGCTACTCCTCATTACTTTCGTCATTTTTCGGTTTACTCTCAGTCCACATTCTGTGCTCAATTCATCTTCATCTTCACCACCACCGAATTTTACCATTGATATCCTTTCGCCCTGAGTTTCAATCTCACTCTTCAACCTTTCTTTTATTTCCGTCATTACTATTTAAATATAAAGGGTGGTCAGAGACAGTACGAAAAGCTTGTGAGGATGTTGCAGGGATGGTAGTGCTGAGAAATAATTCGATATGTTGCACTGTTTCCGAACTATTTATCACTGAACTGAGCCAATCAGGTCATTGCACGTGTTGATTCAAGCACTTGCACGCGCTGAAATGCGGCAATACATAGACATCTGTGGGTCTATGAGTTACCATTTGTTCAAATGCTCATTACGAGCTAAAATGTGATTTTTTCGGAAGTGATGAATTTGAGCTATGTGAGAAAAAGTTACGTTTGTTCGGTTTGACGAAAACAAACGAAGAGCAAGTTTGGCGGCACAGTCTCTGGCAGACTGCTTGAATTTGCATGCACGACGATCTGATTGGCTAATTTAAATGCTAAATAACTCGAAACGGCCAACGCATCGAACTTTTTTCTTAAGAATTATTTCTCAGCACAGCTTCCTCTGTGGCACCTTTACAAGCTTCTCAGACTCTTTCTGAGTACCCGCATAGATCGAATATTAGAGACGAAAGCGTGCATCCCTGTTTTACACACTTTTTAATCCAAGTACTTCATTCTTTATCAGATTACCTTCCATTCAGAAAGCTGTTGCACTTAGTGACTGTTATATTGACTTGTAAATAATAGATTTCAGCTATCAGTCGCCATTTTTAAATTTTATTGGCAGATCTAGATTTCAGCTAGAAACTAGCCATTCTCAATGCACTCTCATTTTTGATCAATGCAAGTAATGCCTGTTGGTCGGGCTTCATCCACAGTTCATTGAATACTTTATTATTTATACGTCATTCTCTGTTTCCCTTTCTTATCGTTCCCTCTCGATTCTTATACATACTGTAGATTATACGTTTTTCCCTATAGCTTGTTCCTATTCGTTTCAAATTTTAGTGCATCTTGCACCATTCTACACTACCGAAAACTTTTTCCAGGTCCACAAACCCTATGAAAGTGTCTTGATTTTTCTTAGGTCTTCCTTCTATTATCAATCACAACGTCAGAGGTGCCTCTCTGGTGCCCTTAACCTTTCATAAACCAAACTGATCGTCATATAATAGATCCTCCTTTTCTTTTCCCTTCTTCTGTATATTATTCTTGTCAGCAACTTGGATGCATGAGACTTTAAACTGATTTGCGATAGTTGTCGCACTTATCTACCATTGCTATCTTCTGAATTGTATGGATTATATTTTTCCGAAAATCTGATGTTATGTCTCCAGACTCATAGACGCTAAAGACCAACTTGAATAGTCGCTTGCTTGCCGGTTCCTCAAGCGATTTCAGAAAATCCGAGGGAATTTTATCCATCCCTTCTTCCTTGTTTGGAATTCCCATTGCACTCTTAATGTCACTTCCACCGAAAGCTGTTTTGACTTTTCTAAACGCTGAATCAGTCCTTGCAACGACTGTTCCTTTTTCTATTTCTTCACATTTTTCCTGTTCCCATTTTTCCTTGGCTTCCTTGCACTTCCTACTTATTTCATTACGAAGTTATGTATTTTTATGATCTTGGGTTTTCCTGAGCAGTTTTGTACTCCCACCAATCCTCGATCATTAAAAGTATTTCTTCTGTTACACAATGTCTCTTTGTAGTTACCTTCCTGGTGCCTTTGTTTGTCTGTTCAACTTCTATGATTATCGTTTTTAGAGACACCCATTCTTGCTCAACTGAAGTGCCTACTTCGGTACTCATTATCGTTGTAGCTATTGCCTCAGAGAACTACAAACGCATCTCTTCATGCCTCAGTACGTCAGTGTTCCACTTCTTTCCACATTGGTTCTTCCGTACTAGTCTGAAACTTCAGCCTACTCTTCATCATTACTAAATTGTCATCCAAGTCAGTATCTGCTCCGGGATACGACTTACCATATAATATCTGATTTCAGAATCTCTGTCCGACCATGATGTACCCAGCAGGACTCTTGTCGTATCCCCAGGCTTTGTACAAGTATATCTTCTCCTCTTGTGACTTTTGAACAGTGTATTCGCTATTTATAGCTGAAATTTATTGCAGAACTCAATCTTTATCCTTTTTCATTCCTACTACCGAGGCCATATTCTCCCATACCGCTTCTTCCCCTACTATTACATTCCAGTCCTCCATGATTATTAGATTATCAACTCCTTTTACACACTGAATTACCCGTTCAGTATGGTCATACATTTTCTCTACCTTCTCATCTTGTGTTCGAGACATCGACATGTGTACCTGAATTATCGATGTTGATACTGGTTTGCTCTTGGTTCTGATGCTAGAAACCCTACGAGTTGCAGTAACTCACTGACGTGCCTTCGTATTTATAACGGAAACTACTCCCTTCACACTGTTTTCTGCCGTTGTTGATATTACTATATGTGCGTCTGATCATAAAACCTTATCTTTATTCCATTAACCTTCACTGACCCCCACTATATTTAGACTGAGTCTTTGCGTTTCACTTTTCAGATTTTCTGGATTCCCTACTAAGTTAAAAGTTCTGACATTGCACACTCCAACTCACAGAATGCTAACCTTTCGTTGGTTATTCAGTCTCTTTCTCACGGTTACCACCTCCTTGTAGTCCCCTCCTAGAGACCCCATTAGGGCACTAACACAGAAGCTTTTGCCAGTGGAGGTATAACCACGGTATTTTTTCAGTTACAGGCCACATGTCCTCTGGATACACGCTGGGTGTCCTTAATACAGTGTTTTCCATTCCCGCTGCATCCCAAAAGCAAGAGGTTGCCCTGAAAACTCTTCACTCCTCCACCACATTTGACAATCCCGTCGGCTGACTTCTTATGCTGGGAATCTTCCGCTGCAATTGCCAGCATTTTACCAGCCATTAAAGTGAAACAGCTAATTGCAGCCTACAATTTTAACAACCATTATTGTGACACAGCCAATCCCTCCCCCTTTGCAACGAGTAAAGATCGATATTTGTATCCCGCGTGGTGCAAAGCATAATGGGCCCTTAACTTACATATTTTCACATCTAAATTGCCTGTATTATTTGCCAGATACGTAAAGCTATTGGCACTACTGATCTAACTTGCAGCTTAAACTGCACTTGGCAATGAGAAAAGTGCAAGGAACAATGGACCTTCAAATTAAATTTCCACATCTTAATTTTCTGTATTATTGTTCTACAACTGTACAAAACACAAGTTGGGTAAAGAAATGTGCCTACCATCAGTCTTTATACCCAGTTTGGTGCAAGGCACAATGGACCTCCACATAAAATATTTCCGTGTCTAAATTGTCTGAATTATTGTTTTACAACAGAACTGAACATGTTGTTGTTGTGGTCTTCAGTCCAGAGACTGGTTTGATGCAGCTCTCCATGCTACTCTATCCTGTGCAAGCTTCTTCATCTCCCAGAGCCAACTGCAACCTAAATCCTTCTGAATGTGTTTAGTGTATTCATCTCTTGGTCTCCCTCTACGATTTTTACTCTCCACGCTGTCCTCCAATACTAAATTGGCGATCCCTTGATGCCTCAGAATATGTCCTACTAACCGATCCCTTCTTCTAGTTAAGTTGTGATACAAATTTCTCTTCTCCCCAATTCTATTCAGTACCTCCTCATTAGTTATGTGCTCTACCCATCTAATCTTCAGCATTCTTCTGTAGCACCACATTTCGAAAGCTTCTATTCTCTTCTTGTCTAAACTATTTATCGTCCACGTTTTACTTCCATACATGGCTACACTCCATACAAATACTTTCAGAAACAACTTCCTGACACCTAAATCTATACTCGATATTTACAAATTTCTCTTCTTCAGAAACGCTTTCCTTGCCATTGCCAGTCTGCATTTTATATCCTCTCTACTTCGACCATCATCAGTTATTTTGCTCCCCAAATAGCAAAACTCCTTTACTACTTTAAGTGCCTCCTTTCCTAATCTAATTCCCTCAGCATCACCCGACTTAATTAGACTACATTCCACTATCCTTGTTTTGCTTTTGTTGATGTTCATCTTATATCCTCCTTTCAAGACACTGTCCATTCCATTCAACTGCTCTTCCAAGTCCTTTGCTGTCTCTGACAGAATTACAATGTCATCGGCGAACCTCAAAGTTTTTATTTCTTCTCCATGAATTTTAACACCTACTCCGAATTTTTCTTTTGTTTCCTTTACTGTTTGCTCAATATACAGATTGAACAACATCGGGGAGAGGCTACAACCCTGTCTTATTCCCTTCCCAACCACTGCTTCCCTTTCATGTCCCTCGACTCTTATAACTGCTATATGGTTTCTGTACAAATTGTAAATAGCCTTTCGCTCCCTGTATTTTACCCCTGCCACCTTCAGAATTTGAAAGAGAGTACTCCAGTCAACATTGTCAAAAGCTTTCTCTAAGTCTACAAATGCTAGAAACGTAGTTTGCCTTTCCTTAATCTAGCTTCTAAGATAAGTCGTAGGGTCAGTATTGCCTCACGTGCTCCAATATTTCTACGGAATCACAACTGATGTTCCCCAAGGTCGGCTTCTACTAGTTTTTCCATTGGTCTGTAAAGAATTCGTGTTAGTATTTTGCAGCTGTGGCTTATTAAATTGATTGTTCGGCAATTTTCACATCTGTCAACACCTGCTTTCTTTGGGATTGGAATTATTATATTCTTCTTGAAGTCTGAGGGTATTTCGCCTGTCTCATACTTCTTGCTCACCAGATGTTAGAGTTTTGTCAGGGCTGGTTCTCCCAAGGCTATCAGTAGTTCTAATGGAATGTTGTCTACTCCCGGGGGCTTGTTTCGACTTAGGTCTTTCAGTGCCCAGTCAAACTCTTCACGCAGTATCATATCTCCAATTTCATCTTCATCTATCTCCTCTTCCATTTGCATAATATTGTCCTCAAGAACATCACCCTTGTATAGACCCTCTATTTGCTCCTTCCACCTTTCTGCTTGCCCTTCCTTGCTTAGAACTGAGTTTCCATCTGAGCTCTTGATATTCATGCAAGTGGTTCTCTTTTCTCCAAAGGTCTCTTCAATTTTCCTGTAGGCAGTATCTATCTTATCCCTAGTGATATACGCCTCTACATCCTCACATTTGTCCTCTAGCCATCCCTACTTAGCAATTTTGCACTTTCCGCCGATCTCATTTTTGAGACGTTTGTATTCCTTTTTTCCTGCTTCATTTTCTGCATTTTTATATTTTCTCCTTGCATGAATTAAATTCAATATCTCTTCTGTTACCTAAGGATTTCTACTAGCTCTCGTCTTTTTACCTACTTGATCCTCGGCTGCCTTCACTACTTCATCCCTCAAAGCTACCCATTCGTCTTCTACTGTATTTCTTTCCCCCATTCTTGTCAATCGTTCCCCAATGCTCTCCCTGAAACTCTCTGCAACCTCTGGTTCTTTCAATTTATCCAGGCCCCATCTCCTAAATTCCAGCATTTTTGCATTTTCTTCAGTTTTAATCTACAGTTTATGACCAATAGATTGTGGTTAGAGTCCACATCTGCCTCTGGAAATGTCTTACAATTTAAAACCTGGTTCCTAAATCTCTGTCTTACTGTTATATAATCTATCGGAAATCTTCGAGTATCTCTAGGTCTCTTCCATGTATACAACCTTCTGTTATGATTCTTGAACCAAGTGTCAGCTATGATTAAGTTATGTTCCGTGCAAAATTCTACCAGGCGGCTTCCTCTTTAATTCACCAACTACGTTTCCTTCTCTCCCTTTTCCTACTATCGAATTCCAGTCACCAATGACTATTAAATTTTCGTCTCCCTTCACTTCCTGAATAACTTCTTTTATCTCACCATACATTTCATCAATTTCTTCGTTATCTACAGAGCTAGTTGGCATATAAACTTGTACTACTGTAGCACGCGTGGGATTCGTGTCTCTCTTGGCCACAATAATGCGTTCACTATGCTGTTTGTAGTAGCTTACCCGCCCTTCAATTTTTTTATTCATTATTAAACCTACTCCTGCATTACCCCTATTTGATTTTGTATTTATAATCCTGTATTCGCCTGACCAAAGGCTTTTTTCTCCTGCCACCGAACTTCACTAATTCCCACTATATCTAACTTTAATCTATACATTCCATACTCCGACCCGTAAAACGCCAGTTTTCTTTCTTCTGATAATATATGTGGCTAATATAATACGTTAAGCAGGGAAGGTGATGATACAAAATTTTGAAAAACACAGCCCTCAGTCGCGAACACAATTAGTTTGTAACGTAGGTTTTGGTGTCAAGGGACACCTTCTTCGGACAAAATTAAAACTAAATGGTACAGCATAACGTACCAAACAATACGAAAGCTGCGGTCATACCTGGCAGCGTCAGATAGTCAGAATTCTGTAGACACTCAAATTACGTGTCATAGTGTTATCACTTCTATACATCTCTGTATTATGTATTAACAACATGTAGAGATATTGACACTACTGGTGTAACTTACAGGCTACGATGAACTTGACGCTTCCACTGGTGGTACTGAAACGAACTTTCTAGGAAGGCTGCACCACTTACTTATTGGAAGTATGGTGCCAAGGCTCCCTAAAAAAGTTTACAGACTCTTTCTAAATAATATCAAGATGTATAGCACGGTTATCTACCAGCGTCACATCTGCTGACACTTTAGCACAACAAAGACCACTAAAATTAAGGTGTTTTGGAGAGGTCTTTAACGTGGCATATCACTTATACCACATATTTTCGTTTCACTCGAGTATAACTTCGAAAATCCTTAACATTGTGGCTGTTTGGTTTTGCTTCTGTCAAAGACAATCGAAAGTTAAACTTTTGATAACGAGCTAACATTAGATCTTTGTACTAAAACAAAATAACATGTAAAATTCTCTGGATTATTCACTGAAATACGAAGCGTTTCAAAAAATGACCTGATCTCAAAACTCCAAATTTATTGATAAAAACATAGTATAAACTTGAGATGAATTGCAAAATACAAAACTTTAAAGTTTTAGCTATTCTATTACAAATGCTTTACGTGTCGATCAGCAACAGCACGAACAACATGTAGACGACGGATAAGTTATTCATTAACTTTACACAATGTATCTGCTTTTATGGAAGTTATGGCGGCTGTTATTCTGTTCTTCACTTCTTCTATGTCACGAGGTAAAGGGGAGATAACACACTTCCCTCACGTATCCCCACAGGAAAAAATCCCAGAAGGCATGTCTGGCAATCTTGGAGGCCAAGAATGCTGGGCAGTCTCTCAGGGTCCCGTGCACTCTACCCAGCGTTGAGTCAGAGTGTCATTAAGAAACTGACGTACGTTATTGTGCCAGTGTGGTGGGGCTCCATCTTGTGGGAAAATGAAGCCGTGGGGGTCCTCCTGAAATTGTGGACAAAGCCAAGTCTGCAACGTCACTCTGATTTCCTGAAAAAAGAAGGGGCCGTCCACTTTTTCGCGAGGAAGGGCACTATAAACGTTCAGTTCAGGTGTCTCTTTCGTGTTCAATACTGTCATGAAGGTCCTGGAATCCATTATGCGCGCGCTATGTCGGTTGATCATCATTGAAAATTAACAGTGGTAAAAATGTATCTCTTCCATGTGCTCTAGCAGAACATTGCTGAAATCAACCTGTTTGCTTTTGTTATCAACCTGTAAAGTTGCACTAATTGTAGTCTGTATGGTTTATAGACGAAACGACGCCTTAACAGTCGACAGACAGTCGTATGAGGCACTGCCACTTGCGTGGTTATACGGCGAGTAGACTTCCGTGGATTTTCTGAAACTCTAGGCCAGCGCCATTTAAACAACACACATTCCTTGCTGGCACATCCCATGTTTCGTAATTATCAGGTCACTCTTTTTGAAACACCTTGTATGTAAGTATTAGTTCTTTAACTGTACAAAACACACATGGGTCGCTTAGTGGCAGTTACGAAACGATAGTCTAGTCACCACTTGAGAAAGCTCACACGCATTTTTATCGACTCAGCAAAACATGTCTGGAGATTGCACGTGTCTCGTCTTGCCTGAGAAAGCATATATGCATGGTGACTCGGCGAAGTACCACACCCTTGGAGTTTGCATCAGTGCACATGCGCAATTTTTCTCAGAATTCCGAACACCTTGCACTATTTAAATTGCCGAACGCTTTTTCCAGGTCGACAGATCCAAAGAATATGTCTTTATTTTTCTTAAGTCTTGTTTCCACTAGCAATCGCAACGTCAGAACTGTCTTCCTTGTGCCTTTACCTTTTCGAAAGCCAAAATGATAGTCATCTAACACATCCTAAATTCTGTTTTCCATTCTTCTTTATATTATTTTTGTCAGTCACTTGGAAGCATAGGAGGCTAAGCTGATTCTGCGTTAGTTCTAGCACTTACCTGCCGTTGCTCAGTTCGGGATTACGTGTACGATATTTTTCCGAAATTATGGTGGTATGTTTCTAGTACCAAAGATTCCACATTCCAACTTGAATAGGGTCGTCCGTATGATCCATCAGTACGGCCTTATTTGATCAGAAGTGACCCAAAGCGCTATTACGCTCTAATACAAGATCCGCTGTGTGTTCCACGTCGCCTCCCATTGCTTCTTCTTGTACGTCATCCCTTCCCTTCGTAGAGTCTTTCCGCAAATCTGTTCTATTCGCTGCGTTTAACAATGGAATTCCCACAGCATCATCATGATAGTATAGCAGATTTATTATCACCAGTGATTATATTTTAGATGTGATATAAAAATCGTTTAAAGTGTTTTAAAAAATCATAAAAATTTCTCACCAAACAGTATTTAAAAAACGTAATTTGCTTTGATCTGTTTTTGTGTATTTTGAGATTAGTATTAAATATATAACACCTTCGGCTGATGAGCGGTTTTATTCCCTCCCAGGCTGCCCTTTCGTGGAGGACTCAAACAATATTTTAAGAAAGTAAAAAAGAACTGTCTTATTATACGTGTGGAATATTTACACGCGGCTGACGCGAAGACAGTGTCCTCTTGGAAAGATGCATTGACGCACTCCATAGTGAAGTAGGAAAAGCTACAATTTTTAAAAAATAACAACTTTGTTTCCTATAAAACATAGAGTGTATCAAAAATAAACATCTGATTTAAAAAAAAATCATAACTATAATGTTATCTGATATAGTTGCGTGAACAACGTACTGTTGGATAGAGCAAACTCTTGACTGTTGCATGGTTCCCGCTAGATAACAGCAGTGGGCGCCCACTTCGGTTCTAGTAAAATTCGGGACGACAGAAAGCGTTTTGTGTTCTACGTTTTGCGTTGTGCGGGTCAGTAATAACCGTTCAGCGTGACTTTCGTACTAGACATGGTGTGGATTCTCTTACAGCACAGAGCATTGGGCGGTGGCATCAGCAAGTCCGAGAAACTGGTTGTTTGTGTAAAGGCAAATCGCCGAGCCGTTCCTGAGTGTTGAGTGTTAGAGACAGACGTCGAACGCATCAGCCATAGTTTCACGAGAAGAACGCAGAAATCCGCGCGCCGTGCAGCACGACATCTCAACATGCCCCTGATGTCCGTCTGACGCGTGTTGCGTGACGTGTGCACATGAAACCATACAAAATTCAGCTACTGCAACCTCATCTCTGAAGTGACAAACAACAATGCGTGGAGTTCTGTAATTTCGTTCTTGGTAAGATGGAGGATGACAATTTTCTTCCAGGCTTAGTGTTTGGTGACGAGGCAACATTCTATTTGAATGGGAGGGTGAACCCTCATAAGAGAGAATACGGGGTACGGACCAACCACATGAAGTTGTACAACACGAGAGGGACTCTCCGAAATTGAATGTTTTGTGCAGTTTCGTGGGAAAAGGTGTATGGTCCATTTTTCTTTGCCGAGAACACTGTTACAGGAGCCACATATCTCGATATGCTTGAGAATTTTCTTTTTTCACAGTTGGAGACTGACTCGAACGACTTCATTTACCAAAAGGATGGGACGCCGCCACACTGGCATTTGGAAGTGCGGGAATTTTGAAATAAAATGATTACTCAACGATGGATTGGTCGCACTGGACCAAATGATTCAGCCTTACATTACTGGCCTCCAAGGCCACCGTACCTTACTGTGTGTGATTATTTCTTGTGGAGGTTTATAAAAGACTCTGTTTATGTGCCTCCGTTACCAACAACAATGTGTGAACTGAGACATCGCATAAAGCAGCTGTAACTCAAGACATACTCGCTGCAGTGTGGGAACAATTTGAATACCGCATTAACATAAGCCGTGCATCTCAAGGGGGGCATATTGACCATCTATGAAAAGGCATGACAAAAAAAATTTTTTTTTTTTGAGATCCTGTCCATGAAATAACAAAATTCATTCAAATAGCGCGAAAATCGTTGCAGATCTGATTTGAGGCCTTGTTATCGGATATTGTTCGTTGTTCTTTAGGATTATTCACAAACTGTATTTGAACATTACGTTCCTTGTCGATACTTGGGCGCAACTCACTTTCACATTCAGCAGACCAGTCGCTTTGAGTCCTACCCTGCTTCCCAATGAAGGCCTGATACCTCAAGACACGCGAGATGCAAATGGTTCAAATGGCTCTTAGCACTGTGGGACTGAACATCTGAGGTCATCAGTCCCCTAGAACTTAGAACTACTTAAACCTAACTAACCTAAGGACGTCACACAAATCCATGCCCGAGGCAGGATTCGAACCTGCGACCGTAGCGGTCGCGCGGTTCCAGATTGAAACGCCCAGAACCGCTCGACCGCACCGGCCGGCTGCGAGATGCAAATACAGTAACAGTCTATAAGGGGAAAGGTGACAGAGGTGATTGTAAGAAGTATAGAGGAGTACCTCTCCTGAGCATTGCTGGAAAGGTGTATACGAGGATAATCCTGAAAAGACTGGAAACTTTTGAGTGCTCGGATCTACGGCGAGTCACAGACAGATTTCGAGCTGTCGATCTACAATGACATTGTATTCTCCTTGCGGCAACTATAAGAAAAGTGCCGCGAACAAAGAGTGCCATTATATGTGGCTTTTATCGATCTCAACAATGCCTCCGACAGCGTCAGTAGGGAGGGACTCTACAGCATACTGGAAAAAATAGGATGCCCACCAACTTTGTTGTCCTTAATACGACCTTTTCATGGGACTGTGCATGGATCTGTAATCTTCGATGGGAGTACGTCTCCAACGTTCAGTGTGAACTTTGGCGTAAGAGAAGGCTATGTGTTGACACCTACACATTTCGGCATTTTCTTCTCGCTCCACTCCATGTGGCTTTTGAGAATTGAAATGTTGGTGTACACCTGCATACTAGGAAAGATGGAAGGCTTTTCAACGTCAGTCTTTTGAAGAGTAAGACAAAGCGCTATGAGATAATCGCTAGTGAACTCCTATACGCTGATGACGCTGCAGTTGTTGCGAACTCTGTAGGAGAGCTGTAAGAGCTAGTATCAAGATTTAGTCATGTATGCCACCTACTTCCGATGAGTGTAAATAGCAGAAAGACCGTAATTATAGTTCAGGGTGCTAATACTCAGCCGAATATGACATTAAATGGAACTACTCTGCAAGTCGTGGGTAACTTCTGCTATCTTGGATCCAGTACAGAGTCAAACATGTTTGGTGACAAAGAGATTGTATTGTTGTTGTTGTTGTTTTTGTTGTTGAAGGTAGGCGAAATGCTACTCGGGCAGCGAAACTGTACAGAGAGCGATATCCTGACAAGAACCCAATTTCCCGACGAATGTTTTCTCATCTTGCTGCGACGATTACGCCAACGTAATCGTCGAAGGACTTGCACAGACGATGCTGCCGAAGTTACTGTTCTCACTTTCGTTGCTATGAATCCACATGTGAGCACACGACAGCTTGAACACGAGATTGGTATTCCTAAAATCAGTGCACATCGTATTCTTACACGTCAGCGGTTCCATCCTTCCAATGTACACCTACATCACGAATTGCATGGGAATGTTTACCAGAATCGTGTACAGCTCTGTCAGTGGGCACAGGAGCAAATCCCCCCGACGCGAACTTCTTGTCCAATGTTCTATTTACCGATGAATGTTCCTTCTTAAACAAAGGATAGGTAAATACAAGGAACAAGCATTACTGATCCAGCGACAACCCACGATGGCTTAGACAGGTGGAATATCAGCGTCAATGGAGAGTTAACGTCTGGTGTGGGATGCTTAGTACTACAAATACAAATATTGGCCCTTATTTCATCAATGGTAGTCTAAACGGCACAGCGTATGCCAACTTCCTCAGAAGAATTCTTCCCCCTCTTCTAGATGAAGTGCCACTAAGAACCAGAATGCTTATGTGCTATCAACACGATGGTTGTCCAGCACATAATGCCTTGCGTGCACGTCGTTTTCCGAACCGAAGGTATCCTGCCAGATGGATTGGTCGAGGAGGAACAGTTACTTGGCCTGCCAGGTCTCCTGATTTAAATCCTCTGGATTTTTTCGTTGATGTATTAAAGACGTTGTCTATTGCGAAACTCCAATTACTCCAGAGGACATGCACGAAGGCATCGTGCTTGCTTGTAATTCTCTTCAGCAGGCAACACTAGAAGCAGTAAGTAATTATTTCATTTAACGAGTGCACCAATGTCTCGGTGTCCAGGATTACCACTTCGAGCACATTTGAATACTCTACTCCTGGGCAATGGTACAAGAGAATCAAAGTCCATTTTGTGTTATGTTTTTACTTATTTTTCATTTGTTTTCTGACAACTGCAGCAAGTGGAAGAGTTTGTGATCCTGAACTCAGTCAGTGTTGTGTTATGTAATTAATAACGTTGTGCTTCAGTGAATGGTACACTGTGATACTTTCTTGAATAGGTCTTTAGGAGAGGAAATGAATTACCGAATGAAAAATACAGGATGCCATTTAAAAAAGCCATACCACTATTCATATATTTGTAAAAAACAAAGCTACAACGAAGGCAATCATGCTGATTGATGTCCCCCTGACGGCTAAAGAACATTTGCTTGAAGCATTTTGTAATTTGCATCTGGACAAATAGTTATTTAGGGTGGTCAAGATAAATGAGACACCATATATATATATATATATATATATATATATATATATATATATATATATATATATATAAGATCACACATTAACTGTCTTATCAAAAGTCCTACAAAGCCCCTTATTCACATTGATGTACATGCATCTTTTTAGATAGATAGTTGGGACCTTGAAAAGTAGCCAAAGTTATGTAGGTAACTGAAAGCATGAAAGCATTGCAACTCCCTTTTCGTACAGGCATGATGCAGAAAACCTTTTATAGATGTTACAAGAAACAGACTTACTAAATTCTTCTTTGCTCAATGTTAGCGTCGCATCATTTGAACGCATGAGACCTAAACGTATGTATGGAGAGCGAACAAATGATGGCAGTCCCATCAGCGTCATGAATTTTACAAATATCGTGCATATTAAATTATTCCCGTGACTCACAATCACATGCTTCACCAGTTCACAGCTTCTCTACAATACAAAGATGTGAAAGCTGCTGGGAAGCTGATCTAGCATGCGATTGGTTGACAGCGTGAAGATTCCATAAGCAGGGATGTCACAGCATGGGGGTGGAGCGTGCGGGGTGGGCGTAGCCTTCACAGGGCAATGAAATGATGATGTCATGGCCCTGACCATAAGAAAGTCTGATTCTGATAAGAAAGTGGTGATGCTGACATAGTGTTTATGATAATTGTTAACACAATTGATATAATCCGATGAGTGATGCCAGGCAAGTATAAATATATCTCATAATTTTACATTGTAAATATTAAATAAACTGTTTTATTTAAAATCCAACTTTTGTTATTATTTGTTTCACATTCTACGATTGAGTCCATACATGGTGTTGTAATGTTGTGCTGGCGATGGAGCAGTGGGTATATTGGATTCTGCAGGAGTTCAACCAATAGCCAGTGGGTGGCAGCTGACGTGGAAGACAGTGATTATTGAAATGGTTTGCTAATAAATGTGATGATGAATTTGTACTCACTGTTGTATTTGATATCAAGCTATGAGCATCTACATTTGTATTCTGTCAGATACGTGTGTAATGGTGATTCTTGTTATTCAAGATACAGTACGAAGGAGTATGGAAATACCTCAAGCGTAAATGATAATTTAGTTTGGAGCTACATAATATATCAGAACATACAGCCAAAGGACGATTTATTATCCAACTGTAATGGAATTTATTAGAGCTCAGACGAAGTGTAGGAAAGTTGTAAATGAATGATAAGATGTTTTATGAAGTGGCAGCAATACCCCTGAGAGTGAATATGGAATGAACTTGGATGATTAATTGGCACATCACTGTTACATCGCATGTTTGACTTCTAATGGAATGTTAGGTACTGTCTGACTCAATTTATAGTCATTTGCTATACGCAGAACAACGACGAAAAGTTTCCAATTCAGTTTGCGAGAATTATGGGCGGAGAGAACTTGAACTGTTAACATTTAACTTCGATAAGGGTTACCGAAACTAAGTTTGAATGCTATAGGTTTATTGAGTCAGTTTAATCTCTGTGACAAATACTGAAATGGAATTTGTGTACCAATGCTTACAATTCTTGGTGGGCACATTATCTCTGACTGCACTTTATATTTGGTTTAAACATTGATTATTAACCTATATTAACTGAGCTTGTAGCCTGAAAGTTAAAGAAGGCAGTTCTGTAAGTGTCTCTGTGCTCTGAAAAGAATGTTGTTTAAATTCTTCCGTACTCTGAAAAGGCTTATCAGAAGAAATTATCATTATAAATGTACATGGAAAAATAAATGCCAACCACAGATTAACGGACTATTTGAACATCGATTTACTGAGACTTTACTTGTTTCACGAAATTGCAAATTGTTTTCTCTCACAGAATTCAGCATACTGTCCAAAATATTCCTGGTTGTAGTTCTTCCTAGCAAAAAAGGTTTTGATATTGAAAAACTGGACATAAAAGAAGAAGAACTAAATGCATGAAGATTAATGTGGGTTTGTTTTGTTCCTGGTTAGACTATGTTCGTGTACCTAAGGTGTGGCGACTATGCTCACAACTGTATAAGGAATAAAAAGTTCTTATCCATTTAAGAATTTCGTCGTAGAAAGCTCGTAGTTGACGTCAGGAGCGAGTCGGAACAGCACAAGGGAGCACTTCTCGCCCCAGAACTGGCAGTGATCCACTACTCACGCACCTCGCTTGAGAGAATAAGAAAGTGAAGGAACACGAGAACTATCGCAGAGGCACGAACTGCGGGAAAGAGGACAGGCGAGTACTGAAACGCTTCCGTTGCTCAGTCGGCTGTGATTAACAAATGGGAGAGAACGATTGCCGAAACGGATCGAGTGGGGGAGAAAACACATGAGAATGAAACATTTCAGGCAGTAACGAAACAGTAACTACAGTCTCGTGGAATACTCGCTTCTCAGTAACAAATACGTACTACGTGCAGCAGCCCTGCTCGTGAGCGCCTCGAGCTGTGTGGGTGGGGGAGGGTCCTCGGCTCACCTGACACTCGTAGGTACCGTTGTCGTGCCGCTGGACGTGCCGGATGCGCAGGCTCCAGTCGCGGCCGGAGTGCGAGCTGAGCACGCGGAAGCGGCCGTCGCTGGTGAAGCTGGCGGCGCCCCACGTCAGGATGTGCCAGTCGCGTCGCCGCACCCACGCCACCTGCAGCGTGAAACACACACAGCTTGTCTCAGGAGGACGCACCACCGCGTACACAATGAGCACTACTCCACAACAGAATCGTACTGAGGTGACCTTGAGCCCCTGGAGAACTATCGAAGGTGCGCCTGACCCCCCCCCCCCCCCCCTCCCTCTTCATAAAACTACTATATTGCAAATTTTTTGTTTATTTAACTTGAAGCGTTTATGAAAAATATGCTGATGTGCAAAACTTACACTGCAATGAGAAACTAAAACAGGTCTATTGGGAGTTTGTTATTTGCATTTCTGGAATTTGTACTGATTATGGATGTCTCAGACGCTAAGCGACAATTTTGAATCGCTTATTATTCGCGCAGAGCCTTTGCTCAGAGTAGCTGTGTCACTAGAAGATGAGCACGTATTGGTTAAAAACAGTCTTGGTTGAAATTTTAGTTTTTATTTTTCAACTATGCGTTTCGCCTTATTTAGGCATCTTCAGGTTATCTTAATTTGGTATTTCTTAGAAGGATCCTTTAGTCAGTGTAGCCAAAGGGCAGCCTTTGGCTACACTTACTAAATGATCCTTCTAAGAAATACCAAATTAAGATAACCTGAAGATGCCTAAATAAGGCGAAACGCGTAGTTGAATAATAAAAAACTAAAATTGCAACCGAGGCTGTTTTAACCAATACTGTTAAGCACTGGTTTGCTATATGCCACATGTGGATTGAAAGATGAGCATGTTTTTGTGACCGCTGCATGGCAGCGAGGAGCGCGGAAGTTCAATCGTTAGAATGGAGTAGTGAGAAAGACACCGAGCAGGGGACCCGTGGCAATGTAGACGTAAAGTGTGCATCTGTGTTTAAGTAAAACCAATTGTACTTGAATATTGTGTAACAGAGGAGCAGGATCTGATTAGTGATTTAGAATGAAAAGAGTCTGAAGAGGAATGGGAGTAATATTTTTATTTATTGACTCTGCAGTCGCGAGTATCATTGTTGAATGATTCATCCATATCAAAGACGCTTAAATTTTTCATTAAAAATTGAGTTATTTTCACTGTAAGGTATTTTTCATGTCTATTAATGATTTGTCTAACGTTTGTGTCAGTCAGAATTTGATATCAATGTTGCCCTTTGTCAATGTCAATGAGTGTTGTAACAAATTTCGTACAGGTAATAATAAATGAGATAATTCAGAAACAGTTTGTTAACGTAATGTTTCACCTAAGCGCATTGTCCACGTCGTCGATCCAATTCAGTTTTATGTAAAGTGTGGCTCACTCAATGATTGATATGAAATATTTTACTTGTTGTCTGGAGCATTGCACTAAGCACTCAGCAACTGTAGTTAGAAACTTGCAACTGGCGCGGAGAGAGCAGCAAGCACCGCGTTTTTAAGCAATTTCATTACGAGGTAAGATATTTTCCTTTCAGGATCAGTTTGCTACGAAAATTATCAACGCACAGGAACCATTTCATGAACAGCATTATTACACAAATCATTGAAGCATAGGAACCACTTTGTTTAATTAAAGGGATTAATAGTAAAGTTCAGGATTTAATCAGTTTGAACATTTTATTAGAAAGATTATAAAACAGGGCCAAATTCATATTGTATTCCCGCAGTTGGAAATGCACAAAGTCACTCAAACAATAGCAAAGTTACAACCAACCAACCAACCAAGCCGGTGTGAAGTAACAAATCAAACGTAAATAAATTATTAAAGGAAACTTTCGAAACGTCATGGGACATCTCCTACTATCGTGTCGGATCCCTTTTTGATGGTGTCCTGCAACAGCTCGATGTGGCATGGCCTCAGCAATTCGATGGAAGTCCCTGTAGAAATCCTGAGCCCTGCTGCCTTTATAGCCGCCCATAATTGAGAAAATATTGCCAGTGTAGGATTTTGTGCACCAACTGACCTCCCGATTATGTCCCTTAAATGTTCGATGGGATTCATGTCGGACGATCTGGGTGGTAAAATTCAAACCAATGGTGTGTTTTGAGGCCCGATGACATGGAACAGTTTCTTCCGTAAAAACTCCATCGTTGTTTGGCACCATGAAGTCCATGAACGGCTGCAAATGGTCTCCGAGTAGCCTAACATAACAATTTCCTGTTAATGATCCACGTAAGCACAGCCTACACCATTACAGGGCCACCACCAGCTCGCCAGTGCCTTGCTGACACCTTGGGTCATGGTTTCGTGGGGTCAGCATCACGCTCGAACTGTACCATCAGCTCTTACCAACTGAAATCGGCACTCATCTGACTAGGCCACGATTTTACAGTCGTCTTGGGTCAAACTGATATTGTCACAAGACGAGGAGACGCCCCACCCCCCATTCTTCTCCAGAATAGGCCCATGCTATTCCTGCCTGTCGTAAGAGGCGACTAAAAGCAGTTCTCAATCTTTTGGCTTAATAAGTTATTGTCACCTTTCTGGGTTTGACCTATGTCTTCCCAAATTTGTCCGAACTGTGGATCATTTAGGGAAGGATGCATCAAGTGGTGCACATTTTGTCAGTAGTGTGATTAGATCTTCTACACCTCTTATTGTTATGGCTCTGTCGCTTCATCCGCAGTTCAGCTATATGGGCGAGGACGCCTTCTGGGGTACGTCATCTTCTTCTGATGTCCACTGTCCTCTTTTGCCCCCATGACAATATTGGATTTCTTTGAACCCTATACGCAGCAGGGAGCCTGTCCATAGTGAAGGGGTCGTCATGGGCCCTCTTGGTTGTAGTCCCCTGCCTAAACAGGTATCATATTACTAATGCCTCAGCTGCATCTTCCACATGTATTCCAAGGAGTAGTTTCCCATCATCTTGCGGCATCAGAAGTCCTGGAAAGAATCATTGTGGCAGGTAGCCTTTGCTATGACTGGGTGGCGCATGTAGGGAGGGCCCCTGATTGGAGTGAGTGGCATCAGGGCAGATAACCTGCAATGAAACACACATTCATCTTTTGCTGGGAATCAAATGGCTACAGCAGTCTCTAAGAAAGGGAAGGTAGAGTACCTCTAAGAAAGGGAAGGTAGAGTACAATGCTGCGACTTATGACCCCATGTTGTTCCCCTCTCTAGGTACCCCATGGGAGAAATGTAGGGTATGGAAAGAAGAGCGCCATATTCGCCTCATTATTTATTGTCTACCAGAACTGATGGGGACTCCTTTCTGGATATGAAGCCACTATATTTTATTAAATACCTAGAGTATAGGTTTGGGGAAGTGACAGTGCTACCAAAAATGCACAATGAGTCACTCCTGCTTCAGATGGCATCCACAGCCCAGTTGTGGGCATTACTCGCCTGAGACAAGCTCGGTGATATTCCCATTTCAAACAGTCATCATAACAGCCTCAACATGGTCCAGGGCCGGTCGGGGTTGCCGAGCAATTCTAGGCGCTACAATCTGGAACCGCGTGACCACTATGGTCGCAGGTTCGAATCCTGCCTCGGGCATGGATTTGTGTGATGTCCTTAGGTTCGTTAGGTTTAAGTAGTTCTAAGTTCTAGGGGACTCATGACCTCAGCAGTTACGTCCCATAGTGCTCAGAGCCATTTGAACCATGGTCCAGGGAATTGTTTCCCATCGCGATCTTCTGCCGAACTTCGACGAAGAGCTACATGTCAATTTAGAATGATGGGGAATTCACTTCATCCAGTGCATCTAGAGGGGGCCTAAAGACAATAGGGTTACGACTGGTGCCGTAATCTTGGCCTCTGAGGGTGATTCGTTACCTGAAAAGGTCAAGATGATGGTTTACCATTGTGTGTCAAACCATACATCCCTTCCCCTATGCGATGCTTTAAGTGCTGGAAGTTCAGGCACATGTCTTCCTGGTGCACTTCCAGTGCCACATGTAGAGATTGCAGACGCCAACTGCATCCAAGTACTCCATGTGCCCCTCCTCCCACCTCTGTCAACAGCAGAGATCATCATTCCCCCTGCTCGCCAAACTACACGGTACTGGCTGACTTACCAAGAGGCTAAACAGAAGTATGAACAGCTGCACTTAATTCACTTGACGTCTTCATATGCTGCATCTGCATCGCCATCACCCTCACTGGCTATGGTAGACCCCAAGTCCCTGCATCATATAGTAGGCCCTCAGGGCCACCCGAATACTTCTGCACCTATGGTGGTTGGGGCACCTCTTCTTCCATTAGTCCCAAAGCACCTACTTTGGGAACAATACCCTATCAAACGCTGGGGACATAGGTTCCCACAACCAAGCTGGAGAAGCAAATACCTCGTCGGGCTCCTCTCACATGGATGGGGTCCATTGGACTCTCCCTTCCCAGATCTCTGCAAAGTGGGCACTAGCCAGTGGCTGAAGGAGCCACTTGCTGCTGGTCAAAGGGCTTCACACTTTTTCTCTGTCCCTGACGCTACTTCAGGGAAGCACTACCTGCAAGCCCCTAAAGAGCAACGAAAAGGCAAACTGATGAAGAAGAAATCGGTTAAGAACCATGAGCCTCTGATGGCCCCTACACCACCACTCCCTAATAGTTGTGCATCGGAGGACGAGGTAGAGATTGTAGTTTCCCCAGAGTATCTAGATCTTGCCAATGCCTCAGACGCTATGGTCCAGGATACCAGCACTCAACCAATGATGGCAGGTGACCCTGAGGCATATCCTGCATCTTTGGTCCCTTCATGCCTTCCCAGACAACTGACATCATTATCCTTCAGTGGAACTGTGGCGGTTTTTTCTCCCAGCTGGCTGAGTTACAACGACTTTTAAGTGTTACACCGGGCTTTTGCGTTGTCTTTCAGGAAACCCCACCCTTCATGATATTGGGGGTGCTACAAAAACTGTAGTGACTGTTAGTTGTAGTCTGTATCTATGTCCTTACCCCTGTCTGTACCGAAACTGTATCCCTTCAAACACTTTTCAAAGCTGTGGCTGTCAGGATGAGGACAATGCAGGAAATTACCACCTGCAACATCTACCTTCCTTCAGATGGTGAACTGCTGCACCATGTCTTGGCTGCACTATTTTCCCAAATTCTCCCACCTTTTCTGTTCTTGGGTGATTTTAACGCCTATAGCCCTTTGCAGGGTAGAACCTAGGTCACTTGCTGTGGTAAAGGTGTTGAGGATACACTAACTCAACTAGACCTTTGCCTCCTAAATGCATGTGCCCCCATCCATTTCAGTGTAGCACAGGGCACATACTCGGTCACTGATCTCTCGGTTTGCAGTCCTGGTCTTTTCCCATCTATCCACTATAGAGCTCATGACGACTTGTATGGTAGTGACCACTTTCCGCTTTTCCTGTTCCTTACCCAGCATCACTCCTCTGGGTGCCTGGCCAGATGGCCTCTTACGAAGACTGACAGGATGCTTTCACCTCCGCCACCACTGCTGAATCTCTGTTGCTTGGCAGCATCGATGAGGTGACCCACACCATCACTACTACCATTGTTGCCGCAGGTGAATCAGCAATCACTTGTTCCTCAGGTTGTCCCCAGCGAAAGTCAGTGCCCTGGTGGTCGCTGGAAATCGCTGCGACCACTAGAGACCATAGACGGGCCTTCCAATGTCATAAGTGCCACCTGTCCCTGGAGCACATCATTTCCTTGAAACAGCTCTGAGCCCAGGTCCGCCATTTCATTAAACAATTGAAGTATGAATGTTAGGAATGATATGTCTCGATCACTGGAACGCAAACCTCTCCTTCCAAGGTTTGCACCAAGTTCAGATGCCTTTACAGGTATCAAGACCCTGCAGGTACAGTATACCTGCAGCTATGTCTGTCGATCCCGACGTAATGCAGAGTGTCTTGCTGAGCATTATTCTTGTACCTCTGCATCTGAGAATTACTACGCTGCCTTTTGTCTTCTAAAACAGTGGATGGGCCACCCTGTGCCGTATAATGCTCCCTTCAGTGAGTGAGAATTTCTCAGTGTCCTTGTCGATTTCCTGACACGTCCCTGGACCAGACTGCCTCCATTCCCTGATGATTATACATATGTCAGCGGATTACTAGCGCCTCCTCCTTGCTGAATTCAACTGCATGTGGAGAGATGGCTAATTCCCATCGAAATGGTGGCAAAGTATCATCGCTCCAGTGCTAAATCCTGGTAAGAATCCGCTAGATGTGGATAGCTATCGTATCATCTGTCTCACCAACGTTCTGTGCAAGCTGCTCGAACATATGACGAATCGGCGGCTATGTTGGCTCCTTGAGTCTCAGAGTGTTCTGGCTTCATCCCAGGGTGGTTTTCGCCAAGGGCGCTCCAGTACTGCCATCCGAACAGCCTTTTCCCGGCATCAACATCATATTGCATCATCTTGGACCTGACAATAGCCTACGATACCATTTGTTGACACCAGGTTCCCGCTACTCTGCGTGAGTGGGGTCTCTGTGGCCTGCTCCCGATTTTTATATGCAACTTTTTGTCACTCTGCACTTTCAGAGTTTGAGTTGGTGCTTCACACAGTTCATCCCACAGCCAGAAGAATGGGGTTCTGCAGGGCTCTGTACTGAATGTACCACTATTTTTAATTGCTATTAATGGTCTCACAGCAGCAGTGGGGTCCTTAGTCTCTTCCTTCTTATATGGTGAGGATTTTTGTATTTCCTTCTGTTCCTCTTCTATTGGTGTGGCTGAACATCGACTGCAAGGAGCCATACCACAGGTGCAGTCCTGGGCCCTCACTCATGGCTTTCAATTCTCAGCTGCCAAGACTTGTGTCATGCACTTCTGTCGTTGTCACACTGTCCACACACATCTGAAACCTTACCTCAATGACTAACTACTTACTGTAGTAGAGATTTACTGCTTTTTGGAACTTATCTTCAATGCCCACTTGACTTCCTCATCTTCGTCAACTTAAGGAAAAGTGCTGGTGGCATCTTAATATCATTCGATGCCTGAGCCACACTGACATGGTTGTTGATCCCCCTACACTGTTACAGCTGTAAAAAGCCCTTGTGCAGTCCCACATTGATTATGGGAGCCTGGTGTATGGTTTAGTATCGTCCTCAGCGTTGTAGCTGGCTTGTGACAGGAGCTTTCCAAATGTGCCCAGTGAACAGTGGCATTCCTCCATTGAGAATCAGGCGACAACAGCTGCTTGCAAATTATGCTGCGCACATTCTTAGTTCACCTCACCATCCCAATTACCATCTCCTTTTCCCTAACACAGCGATCCATCTCTCACAATGGCAGCCCAGATTGGGTATTCCAATTTGAGACCATGTCCGGTCACTTCTTATTGCACTAGGCACTTTCCCTCTACTATCTTTCCTGCAGGTCCACTCACATACACCTTCTACATCTACATCTACATTGATACTCCGCAAGCCACCCAACGGTGTGTGGCGGAGGGCACTTTACGTGCCACTGTCATTACCTCCCTTTCCTGTTCCAGTCGCGTATGGTTCGCGGGAAGAACGACTGTCTGAAAGCCTCCGTGCGCGCTCTAATCTCTCTAATTTTACATTCGTGATCTCCTCGGGAAGTATAAGTAGGGGGAAGCAATATATTCGATACCTCATCCAGAAACGCACCCTCTCGAAACCTGGCGAGCAAGCTACACCGCGATGCAGAACGCCTCTCTTGCAGAGTCTGCCACTTGAGTTTATTAAACATCTCCGTAACGCTATCACGGTAACCAAATAACCCAGTGACGAAACGCGCCGCTCTTCTTTGGATCTTCTCTATCTCCTCCGTCAACCCGACCTGGTACGGATCCCACACTGATGAGCAATACTCAAGTATAGGTCGAACGAGTGTTTTGTAAGCCACCTCCTTTGTTGATGGACTACATTTTCTAAGCACTCTCCCAATGAATCTCAACCTGGTACCCGCCTTACCAACAATTAGTTTTATATGATCATTCCACTTCAAATCGTTCCGTACGCATACTCCCAGATATTTTACAGAAGTAACTGCTACCAGTGTTTGTTTCGCTATCATATAATCATACAATAAAGGATCCTTCTTTCTATGTATTCGCAATACATTACATTTGTCTATGTTAAGGGTCAGTTGCCACTCCCTGCACCAAGTGCCTATCCGCTGCAGATCTTCCTGTATTTCGCTACAATTTTCTAATGCAGCAACTTCTCTGTATACTACAGCATCATCCGCGAAAAGCCGCATGGAACTTCCGACACTATCTACTAAGTCATTTATATATATTGTGAAAAGCAATGGTCCCATAACACTCCCCTGTGGCACGCCAGAGGTTACTTTAACGTCTGTAGACGTCTCTCCATTGATAACAACATGCTGTGTTCTGTTTGCTAAAAACTCTTCAATCCAGCCACACAGCTGGTCTGATATTCCGTAGGCTCTTACTTTGTTTATCAGGCGACAGTGCGGAACTGTATCGAACGCCTTCCGGAAGTCAAGAAAAATAGCATCTACCTGGGAGCCTGTATCTAATATTTTCTGGGTCTCATGAACAAATAAGGCGAGTTGGGTCTCACACGATCGCTGTTTCCGGAATCCATGTTGATTCCTACATAGTAGATTCTGGGTTTCCAGAAATGACATGATACGCGAGCAAAAAACATGTTCTAAAATTCTACAAGAGATCGACGTAAGAGATATAGGTCTATAGTTTTGCGCATCTGCTCGACGACCCTTCTTGAAGACTGGGACTATCTGTGCTCTTTTCCAATCATTTGGAACCCTCCGTTCCTCTAGAGACTTGCGGTACACGGCTGTTAGAAGGGGGGCAAGTTCTTTCGCGTACTCTGTGTAGAATCGAATTGGTATCCCGTCAGGTCCAGTGGATTTTCCTCTATTGAGTGATTCCAGTTGCTTTTCTATTCCTTGGACACTTATTTCGATGTCAGCCATTTTTTCGTTTGTGCGAGGATTTAGAGAAGGAACTGCAGTGCGGTCTTCCTCTGTGAAACAGCTTTGGAAAAAGGTGTTTAGTATTTCAGCTTTACGCGTGTCATCCTCTGTTTCAATGCCATCATCATCCCGTAGTGTCTGGATATGCTGTTTCGAGCCACTTACTGATTTAACGTAGGACCAGAACTTCCTAGGATTTTCTGTCAAGTCGGTACATAGAATTTTACTTTCGAATTCAATGAACGCTTCACGCATAGCCCTCCTTACGCTAACTTTGACATCGTTTAGCTTCAGTTTGTCTGAGAGGTTTTGGCTGCGTTTAAACTTGGAGTGGAGCTCTCTTTGCTTTCGCAGTAGTTTCCTAACTTTGTTGTTGTACCACGGTGGGTTTTTCCCGTCCCTCACAGTTTTACTCGGCACGTACCTGTCTAAAACGCATTTTACGATTGCTTCATGGTCCATGCTTCGGCCACAGCTTGGTCTGGACCTATCACATGGCCCAAAATAGTTAGTTCCACCTGAGGCCCTCTGCTGGCAATTTTTCTTTATTCTCGGCACGTTCCCAATCTCAGAAATAGTCTACACCGATGGCTTGATGGTCGACGGTCACGTTGGCTTCACTTACGCTTACGCTGGACGCACTGAACAGTGTTCCTTGCTGGATGGCTGCAGTGTTCCCAAGAAATAATCTACACTGATGGCTTGATGGTCAATGGCCACATTGGCTTTGCTTACCCTTATGCTGGACGAACTGTACAGTGCTCCTTGCTGGATGTCACCAGTGGTTTCACTGCAGAATTGGTAGCCATCTCCTGCGCTCTTGAGCATATCCGCTCCTGTGCAGGTGAGTCCATCATCTGTAGTGACTCCTTAAGCTACCTACAAGCTCTCGATCGGTGTTTCCCTCGCCATCGTTTGGTAATGACTATCTAATAGTCTCTCTATGCCCTCAGAAACAGTGGACATTCAGTGTCCTTCATTTGGACGCCAGGACATGTTGGGATTCCAGGAAATGAACTTGGTGACAGGTTGGCCGATCAGGCTACCGGTAAACCACCTCTGGAGATCGGCCCGCTAGAGACTGATCTCTGATTGTTCTTACGCCGGTTTGTCTTCGGGATCTGAGACACTGAATGGCACATTCTCAGTACACAAAATAAACTACGTGTTATCAAAGACACAATGAACGTTTGGCAGTCAGCCACGCAAACCACTCGCAGGGACTTCGTTGTCCTTTGTTGGCTCTGCATTGGCAATACTTGGCTAACTTATGGTCACCTCCTCCGTCGTGAGGACCCACCTAAGTGTCGTTGTGGTTCCCACTTGACTGTCGTCCACATCTTGTTGGACTGCACAATTTTTGCCGCTCTGTGTCGGACTTTCTCGCCGCACTGCCAACGCTGCTGGGAGAGAATGCCTCAACAGCTGATACAGTTTTACGTTTTATTCGTGAGGGTAGTTTTTATCAGACAATCTAAGAGTTGGCCTCTGGCCTTCTCTCCCAGGCCCTCACCCTCCCTCTATTTTAGCTCTTCCTCACCCTTTCTTTGTTGTTTGCTCGCCTTAGTATTCCTCTAGCCTTGTGTTTTGGTGTGTGATTTTAATGTGTTGCAGAGCGGCTGGCTCATACTTTTTTCTTCTTGCGACTATCGAGCTCCGTTCATCTGCCGCTTTTTTCCCCTTTTTGTGCACGTTCACTCCTTTTGCATTGCTACTTTCATTTTCTCTTTCAGTGTGTTTTCCAGTTCGTTTTCCGCCGTTTTTACTTACCAGACTCTTCTGGGGACTGGTTTTACTGCGCGACCTGTTTAATGGGAAAGAGGAACTGATGACCCTGTAGTTGTGTCCCTTTCTCTCCAAACTAACCAACTAACCATCCCGAGATGCTCTGCAGGCGATGTCGTGTTATTAGCAAATCCACTCACGTCGGTCGCCTGCTGCCATAGGTCCATTAACACGAAATATTGCTGAACTGTACTAATGGATACCTTCGTCGTACGTCCTACATTGATTTCTGCGTTCATTACACGCAGTGTTGCTTGTCTGTTAGCAATGACAACTCTACGCAAACGCCGCTGCGTTGTCCATGGTGCCAAGTAATGCCTCAAATTTGGTGTTCTACGCAAACTCTTCACACTATGGATCTTGGAATACTGAACTGCCTAACGATTTCCAAAATAGCATGTCCCAAGCGTCCAGCACCAACTATCATTCCGCGTTCAAAGTCTGATAATTCCCATCGTGCGGCCATAATCACGTCGGAAACGTTTTCACCTGAATCATCCGTGTACAAAAGCCAGCTGTGCCAATGCGCTGCCCCTTTATACCTTGTACGCGCCTTCTGTACATGTGCATATTTCCACCCATATTTTCGAAAGATTTAGTTTGATAAGTTACTGCCATATCTCCTGTCTGTATAAAATTACGGGACGTCCTATCTGGAACATCCGCAGTGTACAAGTTAAATAATAAGAGTGCCACTACAGAACGCTGCGGGAGTCCATTGTTGAGCGCTATGCATCTGCTAGTCATGCTGTTAAGCGTTAATCTAATTTTTCTTAGAGGTAAAATGTTTTTCATCTGTTTATAAATCTGGTTGTATGAGTTTTTTTCTATTTGTTGGTACAGTAGGTCATTCCTGCATCTCATATAGTATGCTGATTTTAGATCCACCACGACAACTCCCGTTCCTTCTTATCCTGACAGCACTTCTCGTTGAAAGTTATGAAGACCAGGACTAAATCAAAGAAATTTCTTTTAGGCCTAAGAACGCTTGTTCCATCGGTGAGGTTCTGTATATGGCGAGAGTCTGATCACACTACTGGTGGGTGGTGACCATCTTTAGTACATCACATCGGGGCAATACAGAACAAAGAAGCAATTTGAAATAGAACGATCGCCTAGAATCAGTATTAGGGAAGCCGAATGTAAGATACAGAGACATGATGAAAGACGTGCTTGTAGGATCGTAACACGTCCATATAGCCCACACGAAAATGTAACAAAACTGTAACTTCCTGACAGATTAAAACTGTGTACCGGACTGGGGTTCGAACCTGGGTCATCTGACTTTAGCGATCAAGTACTCTACCAAATAAGCTCAGTCGGTACAGCACTAACACGAAAAAAAAGTCTCAGCTTCGAGTCTCGGTCTCAGTCGGTAGAGCGCTTGCCTCCGAAAGGCAAAGGTCCGAAGTTCTAGTCCTGTTCCTGCACACAGTTTTAAGGTTCCAGGATGTTTCTAATCAGTTCACACGACGGTGCAAGGTGAAAATTCGGACTGTAACACAAATACTATGGGAACGTAAGTGGGAATCCTTGAAAGACGACATGGTTGGCACGAAACCTTACAGAACCTGTGCTGTAAGGTGATCTTGCGACCACCATGCTGTCACAAATGTAAATCTTGCGTAGGCATCGTGAGACATAGATGAGAGACCAGGGCGCTTACAGAGGCATTTAGACAGTCATATTTCCTTCGCTCAATAAAAGAATGGAATAAAAAGAAAATTGATAGTGATATACGAATTAGGCTCAATGATGGAATGTGTAGTGGCTTGGGGAGTATGTACACAGATGACCCAAAACATGTAGACCTCCTACTCAACAGCATGTTGGTCCCCTTTTGGAACGCAATACTGCAACGAGCCTGCACGGCATGGATTCGACAAGTCTTTGGTTGGGTTCCGGAGTACACTACATCTATGGTCCATAGCATGCTAACACGACAGTACTGGCGAGCCCCTGCAACACAGCTACTACTGGTAACCCCATATGCTCGACCTGTCGAAAAACAGGCAACCGCAGGGCAACCGTATTGTACACAGCACGCAAACCAGCCACACACACCCCCTACACTGTGAGCTGATCTATGACCGATTGCCCTCTAATGCATGACGAACTTGAACTGTTACAGGGACGCAGCAACTGCAGCAAGCCCTAC
Organism: Schistocerca americana; assembly: GCF_021461395.2. Taxonomy (NCBI): domain Eukaryota; kingdom Metazoa; phylum Arthropoda; class Insecta; order Orthoptera; family Acrididae; genus Schistocerca; species Schistocerca americana. Next base: position 305,054,534 of record NC_060124.1, on the reverse strand, counting down.
AACGAGCTTCCGCAACGACAGAGGTAACGATGCACGATACCTCGCACTAACATAACCACACCTTTCATGCACTGTAGCAGCTAGCAAGCCGCTACTGCCCTTACTACCCGTTCCACTGTCACAGAGGTTGTTTTCCCTTGACGCTTGCCTTGGCATTTTTTTTATCTGCCCTTACAACCGCTACCCTTCGATCGCTTTCGTCCACTTTCTATCTCCTGATGGACCAAGTAAATGAGTAATCTTACCCAAACGCATGGATAACATCACAGCCCGCATCCTGTGACTCCTGACTCAAAACCTAACATGTTATACGGAGGTTCAAATGGCTCTGAGCACGAGGCAGGATTCGAACCTGCGACCGTAGCGGTCGCGCAGTTCCAGACTGAAGCGCCTAGAACCGCTCGGCCGGCTTATACGGAGGTGACAGTAGAACTTTTGGTTTGGTCACCACGTCTGTGTGGACGTGGAGGGGCCCCATCCTTTATATTTGCCCCGGTTCCGGACTTTATTAGAGTACACTACTAGGGACAGACGTTATTAATACCGGTTTAGATAGTGTCTTGTGCACAGATTACAGTGGTGTATCGTAAGGCTGTTTCTGCGTCAGGAGTCATTTCGGTGCAGAAATTAATCACAGGTAATTCCTGCATTACCATACCACCGTGGCCTTTCGTATTGTCTACATACAGGTCTCGCAATTTACATAAATTACGTGCCGGTGGTTTGAGGATGCGGTGTGAAGGCGGTGCCTTATAAACGGCCCAGATGTGTTCCATCATATTCATATCAGACGAATTTGGTGGTCAAGACATCAACGTGAGTTCACTATCAAGCTTTTCAAACCAGTGTAGCATAGCCCGTTTCGTGATTATGCCCGAAATACTCTATCGTTGCATACGATTCTTGGTTCGTTCCTGTTCTTTATTGACGATCTCCTGTTCTTCCAGGTCAAAGTATCCTCCTAAGAATCCCTTGTTCCAAGAATTCTAACCTTTCCGCTGCTTAAGGGAGAATTTCAGTCAGGTAACGTTTTAATTTCGCATTGATCGAATGAGTCTTCTAATTTTAGGTATTCGTAGTGAGTTCGTATGCTAAATTAATCTAGTTTATTCGTATTCCCACAGCTTCCCTATTCCGTCAGATATGTTTCTACCACTTCTACGATGTATTTAAATGTATCCACCTTCTGAATTTTCCTAAAAATCATCCATCCAGCAACTGTCTTGCTGATCGTCATATGGTGATATATAAACTCACTTTCAAAAATGGTTCAAATGGCTCTGAGCGCTATGGGACTTAGCGTCTGAGGTCCAGTCCCCTAGAACTTAGAACTACTTAAACCTAATTAGCCTAAGGACTTCACGCACAACCATGCCCGAGGCAGGATTCGAACCTGCGACCGTAGCGGTCGCGCGGTTCCAGACTTAAGCGCCTAGAACCGCTTGGCTACACCGGCCGGCTAAACTCACCTTACTACTCTTTGTTTGTTAATAACACGTGTCAGTTTTCGCTACAGACAGTTCTTCTAGCTTTAACTGTCTCTTCACGGACGACCCAATAAACGATATTTCAGCGAATATAGGCAATTGATTACCTATGGACGTCTAATCACTTTCTCACAGAAGTTTCTTCTTCGGAATGGGATCGGCGGCCTGTAGTTTTTGAGCAACCTCAAAAAGAGCGCTCCACGTCGCTGCTAAACAGGTAGGACGTCTAGGGCTAATCATGTCTCCTACTAAATCATTCGCAGTGTGCGGAAGAGATTTTTTTACTTTTTCTTAAATATTTATCTTCTATTTCTGCCATTGTCTAGTTACTTATTATGAACACCGTTGTACGCAGTCACTAAATGATCAAGTTTTATCTTGTTCAGTAAGCTTTCCGGTACCCAGATTATAATATACACTCTCATTTTTCATTAATGCTCAAATACTGGAAACTAATGGAAAGAAAATTTACACAACCCCTGTTTTAGTAGTGTCACCTAGCATTTGCCAGTTCATATTTTATCCTAATCTCGTCACCATTTTCTCCCGTGCACCGAAAAGTATCTGTGTAGTATTAGCCATATCCGATATCTAATCTGCTATCAGATCTCAAAAATATTACATATATTTTTACAGTAAAGACAATTATTTACTTTGTATAAAAATGGACCAGAGAATTCGTAGAATAACGATCAAAAAGCTTCCGTTTGAGGGCGTTGCTGCGACGTATATGCAGTGTTGCACGACTCCCATCCTGGTAAATAAGTATCGGCAGGTAGGACCAACGTGCTGTTATTCTTTTCTTCTCTGACGAATGACGAACATTGGCAGACATTCATCGGAGAATGAACATTTCTTATGGGGCAGCATGTCTGTCGAAAACTATCATCGTGGAACGATGCGCCAAGTGACGTGCTGGTCGCGAGTCGACACAAGACGGCGGTCAATCTGGGAGGCCAACCTCATTCGTGGCTATTTGCCTGAAGCACCTGATGCGTTATCAGTGTTGAAGGCAATACGTTGCTTGAGTGTAATGTTGCAGATAACGAAAGCTGGTGTGACAATAGGAGCTGCTGCTTCATAACAACAAATGTCACCATATCGCAAATGTCGTAAAGCAGAGGTTACGCCAACTCAAGTGGGAGACACTCGAGTTTCTGCTTTGTCCTGATTTCTCCTCAAGCGATTACCACGCCTTCGGTCCCTTAAAAAGGGCCTTGAAGGGTCGACGATACCTGTCGGAAGAGGATATGCAGCAAGCAATAACGAATTTCTTTGCGCAGCAGGACACAGTGTTTTATCAAACGGTTATCTTCAACCTGGTCCGTCGTCACTGGTTCAAATGTTTCTGACCACTATGGGCTCTAACATCTGCGGTCATCAGTCCCCTAGAACTTGTTGTTGTTGTTGTGGTCTTCAGTCCTGAGACTGGTTTGATGCAGCTCTCCATGCTACTCTATCCTGTGCAAGCTTCTTCATCTCCCAGTACCTACTGCAACCTACATCCTTCTGAATCTGCTTAGTGTATTCATCTCTTGGTCTCCCTCTACGATTTTTACCCTCCATGCTGTCCTCCAATGCTAAATTTGTGATCCCTTGATGCCTCAGAACTTATCCTACCAACCGATCCCTTCTTCTAGTCAAGTTGTGCCACAAACTTCTCTTCTCCCCAATCCTATTCAATACCTCCTCATTAGTTAAGTGATCTACCCACCTTATCTTCAGCATTCTTCTGTAGCACCACATTTCGAAAGCTTCTATTCTCTTCTTGTCCAAACTAGTTGTCGTCCATGTTTCACTTCCATACATGGCTACACTCCATACAAATACTTTCAGAAACGACTTCCTGACACTTAAATCTATACTCGATGTTAACAAATTTCTCTTCTTCAGAAACGCTTTCCTTGCCATTGCCGGTCTACATTTTATATCCTCTCTACTTCGACCATCATCAGTTATTTTACTCCCTAAATAGCAAAACTCCTTTACTACTTTAAGTGTCTCATTTCCTAATCTAATTCCCTCAGCATCACCCGATTTAATTTGACTACATTCCATTATCCTCGTTTTGCTTTTGTTGATGTTCATCTTATATCCTCCTTTCAAGACACTGTCTATTCCGTTCAACTGCTCTTCCAAGTCCTTTGCTGTCTCTGACAGAATTACAATGTCATCGGCGAACCTCAAAGTTTTTACTTCTTCTCCATGAATTTTAATACCTACTCCGAATTTTTCTTTTGTTTCCTTTACTGCTTGCTCAATATACAGATTGAATAACATCGTGGAGAGGCTACAACCCTGTCTCACTCCCTTCCCAACCACTGCTTCCCTTTCATGCCCCTCGACTCTTATAACTGCCATCTGATTTCTGTACAAATTGTAAATAGCCTTTCGCTCCCTATATTTTATACCTGCCACCTTCAGAATTTGAAAGAGAGTATTCCAGTCAACATTGTCAAAAGCTTTCTCTAAGTCTACAAATGCTAGAAACGTAGGTTTGCCTTTTCTTAATTTTTCTTCCAAGATAAGTCGTAAGGTTAGTATTGCCTCATGTGTTCCAACATTTCTACGGAATCCAAACTGATCTTCCCCGAGGTCCGCTTCTACCAGTTTTTCCATTTGTCTGTAAAGAATTCGCGTTAGTATTTTGCAGCTGTGACTTATTAAACTGATAGTTCGGTAATTTTCACATCTGTCAACACCTGCTTTCTTTGGGATTGGAATTATTATATTCTTCTTGAAGTCTGAGGGTATTTCGCCTGTCTCATACATCTTGCTCACCAGATGGTAGAGTTTTGTCATGACTGGCTCTCCCAAGGCCATCAGTAGCTCTAATGGGATGTTGTCTACTCCCGGGGCCTTGTTTCGACTCAGGTCTTTCAGTGCTCTGTCAAACTCTTCACACAGTATCATATCTCCCATTTCATCTTCATCTACATCCTCTTCCATTTCCATAATATTGTCCTCAAGTACATCGCCCTTATATAAACCCTCTATATACTCCTTCCACCTTTCTGCCTTCCCTTCTTTGCTTAGAACTGGGTTGCCATCTGAGCTCTTGATATTCATACAAGTGGTTCTCTTCTCTCCAAAGGTGTCTTTAATTTTCCTGTAGGCAGTATCTATCTTGCCCCTAGTGAGACAAGCCTCTACATCCTTACATTTGTCCTCCAGCCACCCCTGCTTAGCCATTTTGCACTTCCTGTCGATCTCATTTTTGAGACGTTTGTATTCCTTTTTGCCTGCTTCATTTACTGCATTTTTATATTTTCTCCTTTCATCAATTAAATTCAATATTTCTTCTGTTACCCAAGGATTTCTACTAGCCCTCGTCTTTTTACCTATTTGATCCTCTGTTGTCTTTACTACTTCATCCCTCAAAGCTACCCATTCTTCTTCTACTGTATTTCTTTCCCCCATTCCTGTCAATTGTTCCCTTATGCTCTCCCTGAAACTCTGTACAACCTCTGGTTATTTCAGTTTATCCAGGTCCCATCTCCTTAGATTCCCACCTTTTTGCAGTTTCTTCAGTTTCGATCTGCAGTTCATACCCAATAGATTGTGGTCAGAATCCACATCTGCCCCTGGAAATGTCTTACAGTTTAAAACCTGGTTCCTAAATCTCTGTCTTACCATTATATAATCTATCTGATACCTTTTAGTATCGCCAGGATTCTTCCAGGTATACAACCTTCTTTTATGATTCTTGAACCAAGTGTTAGCTATGATTAAGTTATGCTCTGTGCAAAATTCTACAAGGCGGCTTCCTCTTTCATTTCTTCCCCCCAATCCGTATTCACCTACTATGTTTCCTTCTCTCCCTTTTCCTACTGACGAATTCCAGTCACCCATGACTATTAAATTTTCGTCTCCCTTCACCACCTGAATAATTTCTTTTATCTCGTCATAGATTTCATCTATTTCTTCATCATCTGCAGAGCTAGTTGGCATATAAACTTGTACTACTGTAGTAGGCATGGGCTTTGTGTCTATCTTGGCCACAATAATGCGTTCACTATGCTGTTTGTAGTAGCTAACCCGCACTCCTATTTTTTTATTCATTATTAAACCTACTCCTGCATTACCCCTATTTGATTTTGTATTTATAACCCTGTAATCACCTGACCAAAACTCTTGTTCCTCCTGCCACCGAACTTCACTAATTCCCACTATATCTAACTTTAACTTATCCATTTCCCTTTTTAAATTTTCTAACCTACCTGCCCGATTAAGGGATCCGACATTCCATGCTCCGATCCGTAGAGCGCCAGTTATCTTTCTCCTGATAACAACGTCCTCTTGAGTAGTCCCCGCCCAGAGATCCGAATGGGGGACTATTTTACCTCCGGAATATTTTACCCAAGAGGACGCCATCATAATTTAATCATGCAGTAAAGCTGCATGTCCTCGGGAAAAATTACGGCTGTAGTTTCCCCTTGCTTTCAGCCGTTCGCAGTACCATCACAGCAAGGCCGTTTTGGTTAATGTTACAAGGCCAGATCAGTCAATCATCCAGACTGTTGCCCCTGCAACTACTGAAAAGGCTGCTGCCCCTCTTCAGGAACCACATGTTTGTCTGGCCTCTCAACAGATACCCCTCCGTTGTGGTTGCACCTACTGTACGGCCATCTGTATCGCAGAGGCACGCAAGCCTCCCCACCAACGACAAGGGCCATGGTTCATGGGGGGCCCTAGAACTTAAAACTACTTAAACCTAACTTACCTAAGGACATCACACACACCCATGTCCGAGGCAGGATCCGAACCTGCGACCATAGCGGTCGCGCAGTTCCAGACTGAAGCGCCTAGAACCGCTCGATCACAGCGGCCGGCTCCGTCATCACTACTCTGCCCGATTGGCATACCGATTCTGGACTGTACGGCCTTGGAAAGGAAACTTTTTGATCGCGCCTTGTATTGTATTTTGCTGTAAGAACGGAATGATTGTTAAATATTGCTTTTAATGAGTCAGCTATGAGTAAAAGACAGGTTTACGAATGATATGCTTGTTTCGAAGGAGGCTGTGTAGACGTACGTGAGAAGAGCCCTGGACATCCCAGCACATCATCAACTGATGAAATCGCAGAAAATTGAAGAATATGGTTATGACCGATCGCTGAATAACAGTCAGTGAAATCACTGATGATGTTGGCGTATCGGCTAGTTCATGTCATTAAATTTTTTCATATGTTTGGGAATGAAAAATGTGACGGCAAAAGTCTTTCCAAAACTGTTGAATATAATTTGCTCTGAGTCGCTAGATGAAGTTACCAACGATGCGGAGTTTGTGAAAATTTCTATAACAGGTGATAAAACATGGGTTTAAGGATATAACACTGAAATTAAGGCTCACGTGTCTCAGTGGACGCGTTTTGGATCGCCAAGACCGATAAATGGTCGAAAAGTGTGGTCAGATCTGAAGGTTATGCTCACTGCGTTCTTCGAGTGCTGAGGTACCTAATTTACAAATTCAGCCCAGTTTATCTGAAGCAATCAAAAGAAAATTGTCCTTTGTTGCGACAACACAATCATTGCATCATGGTAATTCATTTGCTCACACAGTAATACGGTAATAATGTCACAGCCATCAAATTCTTCAGAGTTTTCGTGTTCCCAAAACTAAAGAACTTTAACAGGGCTAGAATATTGAGTGTGACCTGGTAAAAATAGCATCTGCAACGAACCATACAAATGTTGGCTTGGTTCTTGCTTTCATGCAGTATGACCGGCCCCAATTGAACAGCTCTGTCAGGAGGGTCAATATGGAGCTAGATCAGCTGCTTTGGGCAGCTACTTTGTCAAGCATAGGTTTGGTTCCTGTTGATGGTATTGGTAGGTGGGACTTCACAAGACATGACCTGCGTCTCAATAGGAAAGGGAAGGGTAAACTGGCTGGGACAATAGCAAAATCTTTAAGGTGGGGGGTACCATGGGAGTACTTTTTTAGGCTAAGATCAGTATCCAACCATCCTACATTGATTGAAATTGAGCTTAATGAAATGTTCAGACAGGCAGGTACTAGAGATGTGAAAATACCACAAGATTCTCATAACAGTGCAGTGAAAAATAATGTTAATATGTCACAAGATTCACATAAAAGCACAGTAAAAACAATGTTAACATATTGCCCCAGAATATCAGGAGATTAAAAAACAAAGTAGATGAGCTTCTTGTTCGCATAGAAGATTTAGAAACTGAGGATGGAGTAGATGTACTATGCCTGTCTGATCATCATATAGTCACAGGTGTGGAAATGGTAAATGTAGGTGGATATAAGCTTCCAACACATGTAAGTAGAGACACTATGGAGAGAGGAGGAGTTGCCATATATGTTAAAATCAGTCATAGTGTGAAAAATTTGGAAACTAAAAAATTTTGTGCAGAGCAACACACAGAAGCATGTGCATGTGAGCTTAAACTAAATAAAGGCTTATAACTGTAGCCATGTGTAGGTCCCCACTGGGAAACTTTCAACTATTTTTGAAAAACTTGGATCTTTGTTGTGCCATCTGTCAGACAAAGGAAAGCAAATTATTGTTTGTGGGGATTTCAACATAGATTTTCTGAAAGAGTCAGATAGAAAGCTTGACCTTGAAGTATCACCTGGTTCTTTCAATTTGACATCAGTTATTGATTTTCCTACTCGAGTGGTACAGGAAAGCAGCACACTGATAGATAACATTTTCATAGACCAAGATAAATTTAATCAAATAAAAACTATTCCTGTTAAGAATGGCATGTCTGATCATCATGCACGGGTAGTTACAGTATATGATATAGCTGGATACAGTAATGCAGAACAGTCCTCCGAAATAGTGCGTTCCATTAACGATTTAACACTTCAATATTTTAGGGAAAGCTTGCAACAGTTAGACTGGGATGAGGTGTACAGGGAACTTGATACTAATTTAAAATTTAACCTATTTCATGATACCTTTGTGAGTATATCTGAAAAGTTTCCCTAACAAAACAGTGAAATATAATTGTAAGAAACCATGTAAAAAGCAATGGCTTACTAAAGGGATAAAAATATCTTGTAAACAGAAAGAGAAATGTATCTTATAGATAGGAGGAGTAATGATCCTGAAACAATGATATATCATAAAAACTACTTCACTCTATTAAGAAAAGTTATTAAAAAGTCCAGAAGTATGTGCATTACATCTGAGATTGGCACTTCTGATAATAAAATTAAAACAATTTGGAATATTGAGCAAAGGGAAACAGGGCAATTGAGAGCACAGGAAGACTATATTTCTATCAAACACAATGAAAACTTTGTTAACAAGAAGTCAGAAGTAGAAAACATTTTTAATAATAATTTTTTAGTGCTGTAGAGAAAATAGGTTGTAGCTATTCCTTAGAAAATGCAAGGCAGTATACAGAAGAGGCAGTACCTATGCAATTTGATAAAATTGAAATTCAACCCACTTCTCCTAGTGAAATTAGGAAAATTCACTCAAAAGTAAAAGCTCACATGGAATTGATGGCATTTCCAACACAGTACCAGAAGCTTGCTCCCAACAAATAAGTAGGATTCTCAGTCACATATGTAGTAGCTAACTGAAACAGGGAATTTTTCCAGATAGACAGCAATATGCTATTGTTAAACGATAACTTAAAAAAGGGGACAGATCTGATGCTAACAATTACCGGCCAATCTCACTTCTGACAGCTTTATCCAAAATTCTTGAAAAAGTAATGTATTCAAGAGTAGCATCACATATTTGTAAAAATGAAGTAGTAACAAAATGTCAATTTGGTTTTCAGAAAGGCTTTTCAGCAGAAAGTGCTATATATGCTTTTACAGATCAAATTTTCAATGCAATGAATAACCGAACATCACCCATTGGGATATTTTGTGATCTCTCAAAGGCTTTTGATTGTGTGAATCATGAAATGGTTCCAGATAAGCTTAAGCATTGTGGTATGAGTGGGACAGTGCACAAGTGGTTTAATTCATACTTAAATGGAAGAATGCAGTAAGTTGAAATTAACAGTACAGATAGTCTACAAAAACCAGCAGAGTCCTCTAACTGGGGAGGTATCAAGAATGGTGTCCCACAGGGTTCAGTCTTGGGTCCCTTATTGTTCTTAATACACTCCTGGAAATGGAAAAAAGAACACATTGACACCGATGTGTCAGACCCACCATACTTGCTCCGGACACTGCGAGAGGGCTGTACAAGCAATGATCACACGCACGGCACAGCGGACACACCAGGAACCGCGGTGTTGGCCGTCGAATGGCGCTAGCTGCGCAGCATTTGTGCACCGCCGCCGTCAGTGTCAGCCAGGTTGCCGTGGCATACGGAGCTCCATCGCAGTCTTTAACACTGGTAGCATGCCGCGACAGCGTGGACGTGAACCGTATGTGCAGTTGACGGACTTTGAGCGAGGGCGTATAGTGGGCATGCGGGAGGCCGGGTGGACGTACCGCCGAATTGCTCAACACGTGGGGCGTGAGGTCTCCACAGTACATCGATGTTGTCGCCAGTGGTCGGCGGAAGGTGCACGTGCCCGTCGACCTGGGACCGGACCGCAGCGACGCACGGATGCACGCCAAGACCGTAGGATCCTACGCAGTGCCGTAGGGGACCGCACCGCCACTTCCCAGCAAATTAGGGACACTGTTGCTCCTGGGGTATCGGCGAGGACCATTCGCAACCGTCTCCATGAAGCTGGGCTACGGTCCCGCACACCGTTAGGCCGTCTTCCGCTCACGCCCCAACATCGTGCAGCCTGCCTCCAGTGGTGTCGCGACAGGCGTGAATGGAGGGACGAATGGAGACGTGTCGTCTTCAGCGATGAGAGTCGCTTCTCCCTTGGTGCCAATGATGGTCGTATTCGTGTTTGGCGCCGTGCAGGTGAGCGCCACAATCAGGACTGCATACGACCGAGGCACACAGGGCCAACACCCGGCATCATGGTGTGGGGAGCGATCTCCTACACTGGCCGTACACCACTGGTGATCGTCGAGGGGACACTGAATAGTGCACGGTACATCCAAACCGTCATCGAACCCATCGTTCTACCATTCCTAGACCGGCAAGGGAACTTGCTGTTCCAACAGGACAATGCACGTCCGCATGTATCCCGTGCCACCCAACGTGCTCTAGAAGGTGTAAGTCAACTACCCTGGCCAGCAAGATCTCCGGATCTGTCCCCCATTGAGCATGTTTGGGACTGGATGAAGCGTCGTCTCACGCGGTCTGCACGTCCAGCACGAACGCTGGTCCAACTGAGGCGCCAGGTGGAAATGGCATGGCAAGCCGTTCCACAGGACTACATCCAGCATCTCTACGATCGTCTTCATGGGAGAATAGCAGCCTGCATTGCTGCGAAAGGTGGATATACACTGTACTAGTGCCGACATTGTGCATGCTCTGTTGCCTGTGTCTATGTGCCTGTGGTTCTGTCAGTGTGATCATGTGATGTATCTGACCCCAGGAATGTGTCAATAAAGTTTCCCCTTCCTGGGACAATGAATTCACGGTGTTCTTATTTCAATTTCCAGGAGTGTATTTCGTATTCTTGTCCATTAGTGAACAGTCTGCAATGGGCATAGTGCCAAATGCTTTACTGAAATCCAGCTCTGGAATGTCTTACACCAACGATATTGTTTCCTAGCTAGTGAAACTTACATGTACCAAGTTTGGTACACACACACATAGCTAGCCCTCTGGCGAGGTGGTCGTTAGCTCGGCGGGCGCTCTCGAGTACTCACCGGGCGGCCAGCCAGGTGTCGCACCCTGCAGGGCAGCAGCGCTGTGCCCCCCAGCGGGACGCGGACCTCCGTCATGGCGCTCACGTCGAACGATGGCTCCAGGCCCCAGCCGCTCTCCACGCTGTCTGTGCGAACAGTGACGTCCAACAGCGAGTTCAGCTCATGCTCTCGAATTTATAGCAATAATACTATTACATAAAAATAAGAAAAACGAAAATTAAAGTGCCAGTCTTACCAGGGAAACACCCCATCCATCACAATCCCATCAGATTTAGTGGTAAGAGCACCCAGTGGACAGCCCGTCAAAAACTGACACAGTTAAAGTATGAAAACAGAAAGAAGGTGTACTGGACTATAAACAAAGCAAAATAGAAACAGTCAACGGTCAAAGGACAAGAAGTGCAGTGTAGGACAGCTGGAAATAGCAAGGGCGTGGTGATTAAGTGAGTGGTCACGGTGTTGGAGTACCTTGCAGACAAGTCGTGTTCAAACCCCACTTGTGCCAAATTGTTGTTGTTGTTGTTCTTCTTTTTTTTCGCTGTTCACTGTATTCAAATTTCTGTGTGTCATGGTGTAACGTCCGTTTGCAACAGAGGGGTGTAAGAAAGCTGATTGCAATTAAAGTTGATTCTGCACAGCTACTCTATTAGTAGCCGAAAGGATGTCTTTCGAATGGGGACCCAAATGTTTCATGACAAGGCGATACGTCCAGCCGAATCCTCCACTGGAAAACATGTCTGGTGTGTCATACATGGCATTAGTGACAAAGCGTATGTCGTATGAAAGCAATCTTTTACCGAAACGTCTAATTTGTGCTCCTGGTAAGTGAGTGAGATATGCCTCCATCCCCGATTGAGGTGTTCGAATGAATGTGAATACGATCAATCCCAAGGAAATGATGAAAACATAGTAGTCTGTCACATAAGCTGCAACATACGAACGCAACAATTCAAAAGTCACAAAGTTTTTCTGTGCTCTATCAAAACATATGTTTTTAATGTTTGAATTTGTTGCCGACCGCTGTGGCCGAGCGGTTCTAGGCGATTCAGTCCGGAACCGCGCTGCTGCTACGGTCGCAGATTCGAATCCTGCCTCGGGCATGGATGTGCGTGATGTCCTTAGGTTAGTTAGGTTCAAGTAGTTCTAAGTCTAGGGGACTGATGGCCTCAGATGTTAAGCCCCACAGAGCTCAGAGCCATTTGAACCATTTTCTTGATTTGTTTGCTGTATCTCGCCTGCTCGCACTATTCATCACGTTTACTTGCAACGGTAACGTATTCTTTCCACATAACGCATGTTCTATGAACAATGTATAGTATGACAACTGTCAAGACTACAGAAAAAGTACAAACATTTCAGTGACTGGATGGACAGTTCATAATGCGGTGAAAAAAATTATATTAAATTAATGGCAGAAGGGGGATTCGAACACAGGTCGTCTGCTTGACGGTCCATCGCCATAACTACCTCACCACAGCGCTACCGCTATGCAGACGCGCCCATTGTTACACTTGTTAGCTTTTCTGTTTCTATTTTCCTTTGTTTTGACAGTTCAGTCCACTTTTTTCCTGTCTGTATGCTTGAACTGTGCTCAGTTTTTCACGGGCTATCTACTGGGCCACCTTACAAGTAAATCTGAGGTAGGTGCGATCGGGAGTTTCTCTTGTTAGTGATATACCACTTCCTGGGCGCGCCTCACATCTAGTGCTGGTCACTATTCTGGGCGCTACCACCGGCGTCGGGTTTGCAGGGGATAGGACTACTCCACAGTCTGGATACAATGGGCCACTCTTCCCTTAATCAGGCTACATGAGTTTTGGTCTGGGCCGACTATGGATGTGGACAAGAATTAACCGTTTGATGTGCTTACAATCTGCTCTGGAGCCTGACTGGCCTAATTTTAATATTATTTCGTGGGGCTGTTTTAGAGCTCACAAAACCAGGTATCAGTCGGCGTTCCACACGAGGATATGTTGCACGCTTTCTAAGTCACGCACTTGCTCACAAAAGCCAAAACCACTGAGCCCATCACGCCCGTGCAAGGGAAACGCATTTACCAACTCTTTCAGTTTTCCATAACAGAAGAGAAAATTTATTGATCACGGAGGATGATTCACTCCAGATATAGTACATATAACACCTTCAAAAACTCAGCCATGCCCCTCAAAGCAGACATGTAATTCTTCAGGCGGTTTTCAGCAAGCGAGTTGTAGAGGCTTTAGCTTTCTTGTGTGATTGTGACCAACAGTAGATATACATCACTAGCGCTAGCGCTAGATATAAGACGGACACTATTTGAATATATATTCCTATAGGAGGTAGTATCGGTCAAAATTTCTGTTATGCACTGAGCACAATGACGTTACTACCAACCACAGACGGTGAAGCCAGCAAAGCTGTCCAATACCTAAAAAACAAGAAGTCATTATGCTTAGATGAAGTACCCATGTGTGCTGAAACAATGCACACAGAGTATACAATCTTCCTTAACAAACATTATAAATAAATCATTCACATCAGGGAAGTTCCGTACTTCTGCTAAAGGAAGGTAAAGCAAACGACAGAGAAAACTACTGGCCTATTTCCTTGTTTTCACCATTTTCAGAAATAATAGACTCAATTATAATAGACAAATTATCGAATTACTTGAATAAATACAACCTTTTAAATGAGTAGCATTTTGGTTTCTAAAGCAGCTGAGGTAAAGCATCTGCCATATTAGAATTCTCAAAAGTGGCACTTGATGCTCTTGACAAAGATTGTGTCGCAGACATATTTTTAGACCTTTTGAAGCCTTCGGTACTGCTGGGTATAAGATTATTCTAAATAAGCAAGATGTTCTTGGCATAGAAGGCACAGCTAATGGCTGATACCGCTCATACTTAGCAGACAAGATACAAACAGCAGAGATGACATGTATCTCAAATAAATCTAAACTTTTAGTAAAGCACTTATCAGAAGCAAAATACATTAATGTAGGAGTTTCTCAGGATAGTATATTTGGACCAATTGAGCCGTGTGCGGCTCGCGTTGATGCCGTTCATAGCTTGGCATCTTGTTATAGCGATAGTGGCGTCTCGTTTTCTTAGTGCGTTCACTGGCGCCACTACGTTTGGTCGCCTTGTCTGTCCGTGAGTGGCAGCAGCAGCGCTTATCGATAGCGCGTACTGTGGTACCATCTTTGGAGCGACCTCTAGTATTTCCGAGTCGTCGTGTGTCGAGTGAGCTGAGTTGGGACGGAGCAGCAGTGAGGACCGGACAGCCAGTACTCGCTCGACCGCTGGCGACACACATGCACTGTCCGACGGAAGAATGTGGTCACGAGAGTGTACGACCACTACAAGGACCGGATTCAGCGAGTTTTAGCTGAATGGACCGTGATATTCGCAACTTTCACGTGTGTGTGTGTGTGTGTGTGTGTGTGTGTGTGTGTGTGTGTGTGTGTCCGTCGAAGTGCCCTCATGGCAATAAGTTGTCAGTCGACGATTTATACTGTGATCTTTCTCCTGCCTGACATGAGTGGGGATGACCGTTGGTTGGCCGTTTGGTCGGTAGTCGTAGCGACGACGTGCATTTGGTCTTCCGACGGCTTCTGGTTTCTCTGTGGTTGTGCCGACTTATAATTCGTCCGTGTTGTTTCACAGTGACTGGTTTCAGTATTGTGAGTTGTCAGTAGAATTGTTTTCCCGGATCCGTGTGTATCTTGTGGCTTTGAATGAGCAGTTATTTTAATGCTGTCTGCGTACTGGATTTGGTGAGGAGTTGCGAACGGACATCAGTTCAGTCGGGGCGAAGCAGCGAGCAGGTCCGTGCAGCGCGAGGGCAAGCCGGGCCCGCTGGCGGCGCGCTGCCGCTGCCGGATCGAGGAGGGGTAGCTGCGGGAGCGACGACTTCGTTGCACACCGAACTCTGGACGATTAAGTTGAGTGAAGAGTTAACTGCTAATGCAACCCCGCCTATTCTGAGATCTCGCCTTTGGTCGGCAGGTTGTTGCTCCCAGGGCCGCTGAGCCTGGTGGCAACGAGTGAAGTGTATCGAGGCGGTGAAATATTGCAGCCGTCTTTCTCTATTTGTTATTCATCATTGATTTTAGTATTATTCTTATTAGTGAAGTGCAACCAGCGGTATTTTCTGCCTTGTGGCCGCTAACGCGCCAGTTACCTGCCACAGAGGTTAGCGTACTTTTCCAGCAGTGTACCTTTCCTCGTCGTATTGACGCTGTCCGACATGGCGTGTAGTTCGATAGCCTCTTGTATTGTACTTTGCATATTTTTTGGGAGGGCTACCTTGGTTCTAGTGTTTCATTCGGCCTTGGGTGTTTTCTGAAGATGTAGTGCTGTCTGTCTGTCCGCCCTTGCCTGAGTATATTCCATCGTTGTACCGGTGATCGGATGTTAGGCCGATTGGTTAGTCGGTAGGTCGGCGCTTAAGCTGCCCCTAGTTTGAGTTGCCATCCTGTTATGTGAGTACAAATCTTGGCTGCCTGTCTAACCTTACCTTATGTTTGAGTTACCTTCCCAGGCCGACCGTTGGACCACTTGCTGAGAACAGCTTGTCCTGATTCCTTAGATTGTGATGTTCGTTTCAAAGATATTTGTAATTTTCTAATTATTGTTGCTGTGGCCTTCAGCCAAGCAATAATTTCACGTCTTTCGTGATAAGGCCTTCAGCCGTGTTACAATAAGTCTTTTTTAAAGCAAACTTGTTTTGAAAGCAAGGTATTTATTTTAAAGGTGCTATTTGGAATTGTTCTTCTCACTTCTAATTCAGGCCTTCAGCCGTTTGTTATTTGAGGTTATTGTTGGTGGCCTTCGGCCCTAAAAATGTGGAATTTTTTTTCCTGCGATAAGGCCTTCAGCCGTCATACAGTCAACTGTGCTTTTTTTTAAGAGATTATTTTCAAATTTTAATTTCCTTAAATAAAGTTTACGTATTTGTTGTGCAACCGAGAGTAACTATATTTTTTTTATCGCTCCGAGCACTATGGGACTTAACATCTGAGGTCAACAGTCCCCTAGAGCTTAGAACTACTTAAACCTAACTAACCTAATGACATCAAACACATCCACGCCTGAGGCAGGATTCAAACCTGCAACCGTAGCGGTCGCGCGGTTACAGACTGAAGCGCCTAGAACCGCTCGGCCACGGAGGCCGGCGAGAGTAACTGATTATGGCCCTGTCCACAACCGTAACCTTATCCTGCCCCATCCTGAGAAACCAGTTTTCACCAATACCTTTCCTTATACACATCAATGACTTTTACAACAGTGTTAATGACGGGTGAAAAGCTCTTTTTGCTGATAACAGTAATATTATTTTCAGTGCGAAAACAAGAGAACTCTTTACGAATAAACCCTCAGAGAAGTTAACAATCGGTCAATATGTAATTAAGTGGCATTGGGCACTAAGAGAACAAATGCAGCGAATTTCAGTTTGCAGAGAAAAAATGACCTTGTCAGATTAAATGCAGATAGTAATTTCAAGAAAATGTCTGGATGGAATCCTACTATAAGACCACGGCCGACTCTCCCATCCTTGTCGAAATAGACCTGTATGTAAATGCCTGTATATATGAATTAGTGTTTATGTAATTCTGCTGACTTTTTATAAGATAACGTGACACTGATCTTCGACAGTGTTCAGTCGACCGTGGACATCCACGAAGAAGTAGACAGGTCGAAATGTCGATCGTATAGAATGAACATAATGCGGCCTAACAACCCAGAAGGTTTTGTTGTTGTTCTTAAAATGTAATACCAAGACATGTTCAATATCTTAGTGAAAAAAGACCTGTGTATGGATAAAACTATTGCTGCTGTTACTACCAATACTGCTATTCCCATTACTACTATTATGTGATCGGAAACCAATACCGGTTGAGATATGATACTTTTACTAGTGACGAGTAATGTGTAGTATTTTATGCTATACGCATGATTCACGAGAGACGGCATAGTAAGTTACCACAACATACATAAGTGAGCAGATGCACATCCTCGAGAAATCGTGGAGGTGAGGCTTAAGGATCAATGTATGGGCTAGGAATTGTGACAGATTCATAGGGCCATACACTTTACCAAACAATTAACATGGTTTCAACAATGAAAACTGCACCAGCTACTTATCTTTTGCTGCTTAGCACGACGCGTTTCGAGAATTTACTCTCACTTTAAAGTGAATTTGTGCACTTGTTTACAAGAGAATGTTTGGTGATGTTTGGATGGAAGTGTGATTTTCTGCCCATCTTGCATACTAAGTTAGATTGCTATCGGAAAATCGGACAAAATGAATTTTTGATTTTTTTAAAAATGCTAATGTTAGAAATGGTATTTATGTTTGTTTACCTACAGGTATTGTGCCTCCTCCATTATGCAGAATATCACACACACGCAAATCATCACTTACACTGTTTCCAAAACACGCGGCAAAGATATTACGACACTATGGCCTCACAAAGAGTTTGTACACAGTAAGAGTTGTTACAGGATTTTGGATTACATTATATGTATGAGGATGTAAATAATAAAATATATTTTTTACCACTACTGACTACTAACTTGTTGATTGCATTTTTTGTTCTAATGATAAAATGTACGTGCCTCATAAATACACATAATGCGACAATTTTCATAAAAATATACATTTCCTCATTAGAAAAAAAAGGGAAAAGAAAAAAAATGTAATCGATAATTTAGTAATCAAGGTGAAAAAATACATATTATTATTTACAACATATATCATCCAAAACATTGCAACAACTCTGTGTACAAACTCTTGGTGAAGCCACAGTGTTGCCGGCCGCGCTGGCCGAGCGGTTCTAGGCGCTACAGTCTGGAACCGTGCGACCGCTACGGTCGCAGGTTCGAATCCTGCCTCGGGCATGGCTGTGTGTGATGTCCTTAGGTTAGTTAGGTTTAAGTAGTTCTAAGTAGTTCTAAGTTCTCGGGGACTGATGACCTCAGAAGTTAAGTCCCATAGTGCTCAGAGCCATTTGAACCATTTTTTGAACCACAGTGTCATAATACCTTTGCAGCATATTTTGTAAACAAACAGTTGACGATTTACGTGTGTGTTATATTCTGAATAAAAAAAACTCAAAAATTCATTTTCCGATTGCAGTCTAACTACGTAAAGACGCAAGAGGGGAAGAAAAGCTCACTTGCAAACTTCACCAAACATATTCATGTAAAGAAATGCACAAATGCACTTGAAAATGAGAATAAATTCTCGAAACGCGTTGTGCTAAGCAGCAAATAATAAGTAACTGGTGCAGTTTTCATTATTTAAACCACGAGTGACACAGTTGCAGGCTTCCCCAAAGCATCTAATGCAATGAACGAAATTGATATTAACGAGGTGCTGTGTATCACTGATATCTCCGCAACGAATTATCAACGCTACTGTTGAGTCACTTTTACAGAAAGACAACGATTGTTGCTGACGCGCTGCATGATGTTAAAGATTTGTAAACAACGATTGTAGTTTATGCACAACTGAGTACCACTCCATTTTTTACGGGTCCATGTGCCATGGATTGGTCGAGGAGGTCCGGTAGTACGGCCTCATCGTTCACTGGATCTGAAGCCGTTGGGTTTGTAGCTATGAGGACATTTAAAGGGAACGCCCAGCCTACCGACAACGTGCAGACGGTACAGGAGCGTGTAACCAACGAATGGGTTCAAATGGCGCTGAGCACTATGGGACTCAACTGCTGAGGTCATTAGTCCCCTAGAACTTAGAACTAGTTAAACCTAACTAACCTAAGGACATCACAAACATCCATGCCCGAGGCAGGATTCGAACCTGCGACCGTAGCGGTCATGCGGTTCCAGACTGCAGCGCCTTTAACCGCACGGCCACTTCGGCCGGCTCCAACGAATGGGACGCAATCACAATAGAGCCAGGTGCATTTGAAAGAGTGAGCGATTCACTGCGTAGAATGGCTGAAGGATATGTTAGGATGCATGGTAACAACATACAGCACTGCTTACAGTGTCTACTTCTACGTAACAAGACGGAAGGGAGGACAATTTGCCCGTATCATAACAGGTATTGGTTTCCGACATATTATTATAGATACTACGCTTCTAGTTTTGATCAGCGCCCTTCCTGTAGGAACATGACGCTTCCTTTAAAACACCCTGTGTGTCTATATACACCGCATGACAAAAAAGCAAAGCACCCAAAGACGAGGCGAAAACGAAAGGATACTTCAGTGTGCGACATTTTGGGTTGTATGGGAATGAGCATGTGTTGTGGATTACGAAACAAAATACAATCCCTCTCTCAGCTCGCCGAAAGTCAATGTTCTAAACTGTTAACGAGTTCTTTATCAGCTCTGAGCCCCAACGTGTTACTGGACGAAAAGATTTACCCTCACATTACACAACACAAACACTTCACTCGGCTCACATAAATATAGTTTGACTTACAAATTTGGCTACGTTTCGTCTATGGGGCTCCAACTCACAATGTACCCAATGTTCCACAGAAGTAAATTTGGAAATTTGTGGACCAATGCCCGAGGGAGGACCGAACCTCTAACGGGGGGAGCCGCGCGAACCGTGACAAGGTGCCCTCGACCGCCCGGGTACCGCGCGTGGCTTTCACGGAAGTATTTAATATACTCGCAAATTTATGGAGGATTTACTATGCAAAAATCACGTACACACTCACGTATTTTTCAAAGTTTCACAAATTCGAGTTCATTTCCAATAAGAATACAGAAACATCGAAAATCACAGTTGACAATAAATTAATTTCAGAGCATGACCGAGTTTCTTAAGATCTTGGAAGCCGTTGAATAAATTACTATTAATTGCGCGAATAATATTTAGTAAGCCGTTTAAGTTCCATAGTATATCGAACTATAAATTCCACAACGGCTACACACTGAAGGCTTATAAGTGCGGCTTGTACCACACGCCACCCGAAAAGTAACCAGTTCATGAGATGCCGAAAAATATCTGTTTCTGGAAGTAGGAACTCTGAATAATTCACACACGCGAACTAGTGGCTATTTCACCGCTCGTCAGATAAAACTTTCTCCTTACACAGCCTGACCGCCTCCAACGGAGCCCGAGCGTAGGCTCCCCTCCAGATTGCCGCTGTTCACCCAGGAAACCTCGATCAGGTATCACTAAAATTGCTGAAATTTTTAACTTTAACCTTTAATACACTTATGATGTATTAAATTACACGGCAATTTTCCGAGAAATATTGGGCTGTTATCGGCTTTCTTTTATCGCCATAGTTTATTTGTGAACAATAGTTTCTTTGGTTTTCCTCCGTTTTCGGATTCACAAGTCTAAATATTAACAGACAATTTAAATTATACGTCAAAGAATTTCCTTTATAGCTAAAGTTACAGTACTGCCGCTACTTTTATATTTCTGTTTATTTAGTGAGAAAAGCTCTTTTAATTGTGCGAAATCCACTTTTCGGCCTCTCATTTAAATATGTGAATAATTTCAGTAAAGATGCTATCATAAAGATGCTATCACAGACCGATACAGTTCTACGAAATATATCCGTAGATACCTCTTTTGTTGCAATCGCATAATGCGTTGCCGAGATTTTCTCTTTCATGGTTCAAGAATTGCTTATAAACTTTAGCTTACAATAACTTATAAACTAATGCGGATATTGAAGGCGCGTCTTCACATTCGAAATCGTCCATCTTCTCCTCTTAAAATCAGCCCACTGGTTCTTCTGCCAGACACATGGTCCAATGTTTATTAATTTTGAACTGAGCTTTAATTCTGCACTGGACCCGAAAAGCGGCCATGAGAAACGAACCGCCTTTGTGGTGCCCAACGGAAGGGTTTCCCCGGTCACCGTAACGGCTTGTGGAAGTCCAGAGACAACCCCATCTGTGGAGCATAGTGTGAAACTGACCCTCCACGTGCTCCTGTGAAGCTGATTTCAGTTGTCAACATGAATATGATCAGATCTTTGCCGCCGTCTGTGCGTCCCTGGTCGCGTGTTTGTGATTGAATAAAGTGTCTCTTCCTTTTACAATAGGCTGTTGTGTTACAAGGGGTTGAGAGGACACGTGATGTTATTTCAGCGATTATAAAATCGAGTATGAGTCCACTTATTAGTATAACGTTGTTCCACCTGTGGCCTGCACTGATTCGGATGGGAAGGGTGACATGAAGTCCATTGTATCTTTTCTGGGGAACGCTGGTGCATAACCGTTGTAACTGGTCCTTGGTATCCGGTACTGGCGGCTAAAAAAAAGTGTGAAATCGGGTAGTGAAAAATCAGGAGAACTGTGGTGTTGAGACTGATTTCAATAACGTACATGTGCTGGCTAAGGAAGCCAAAATTTATAGAAGAAAAGTCCGAGAAGTGATTGAAATTTTGAAGAATGCGGGTAACTTCGGTAGAGAAGACTGCTATGTTTCCTGCATCGTGGCTTCTAGCTATCAAAGAACTGAATACGCGGCCGCGGCGGGTGAGCAATACAAACAACGCCCTGGAAGCCACCTCTACGGACAATAATATTTTGGAGAAATATTACCCTTATCTTTCTCTGCGAATTTCGCTTCTAGCCAATGATGACTCACCAATATCAGCAGGAGCAATTTTAATCAATAACTCTTCTCTAGCACTACTGCGTTTCTAACGGCTCATGATGGTTCCCCAATAGCAACCACAAGAGATTTGGTCAATAACCCCTTCTACGGAAATGGCGTGGGAATACCTCACTTATTATTCAATGACGATGGCATACCAATAGTAGCCACAAAAATGTTTCCCAATAATCTCACTTTTCCAGCACAAGCTGGACACTTCTTTGACAGTGTTCAGTCAACAGTGGATACTACAAGATCCTGAAGGAGATCCGAACAGAAGGGTCGAAACGTCGATCGTTTAGAAGAAATGTGACGTGGCCTAAGAATCCAGAAGATTTTAATTTCATGTTACATATATTTGAAATAATTGTGAGATGTGCATAAGCGAGCAATGCCACAGGTAAATAACTCCACCTAAACCCTTGGATCGATTTCAACCAAATTTGTTACACGTTCTACTTACTACCTGGAAAGAAATATTGTGGGGGAAAGGACTACAAATTCTCTATTCGTGTGAGGGTGTCAACGTGAAGAGTGAAGAAGAGGAGGAGATGACAGGCAGAGGTGGGAGGGAGATGGGAGGAGGTGATGGACATAGATGTGGGTGTGGGGGATGGACAGAGAAAAGGGGAGGGGTAAATTTACTTGGGGGAGGGATTGACAAAGTGGGAAGGAGCAGATGGACAGAGAAAGGGAAAGGAGCAGATGAACTAATAGAAGATGGGAATAAATAAATACCCAAGCAATGCTGGATACTCAGCAAGTAGTTTTTATGTCTTGCGCTGTTGTTTCTTGGTTCTTCCTATAACTTTTCCAGCACAAGCGCGGGAAAACTCCCCTTCATAAGAGAACGTGACAGTGTTCAATCAACAGTGGGTACCACAAAATCGTGAGGGAGATCCGAGCACAGAAGCGCATGGTGGAAACACATTAGTGTAGTAAGTTGTTTCGGAGTCACAGACTCACGCCTTGTACTCTACACAGACTCATTTCCGATGTGCCTTCCAGATACGTGCACTTATACATAAACCACATAGCCAACGTGGTAGCTAGTAGTATCTAATTGGGATAGAGACGGGGGTCGCGAGATAAACGTTAACATGTTACACGCAAGTTCTATGAACCACATTCTTCTTTCAGTTTAGGGAATACTTGATTCCCAAAACAGTTTCACTGTGTGATAAGTGCGGAAAAAGGATACTGAGAATTAACGGTGAATATTAATGGGTGACTTAATTGGGCCCGTGGAGACTCGGTGTCACTGAAACAGACACTTCCGCTCGTTGAGTATCGGATAACGCGTTTCTCCGCAGCAAGAGAGCCGTTTTCATTTTCTCCTCCTTCAGAAAGCAAATGGCACCATTCTGGAGCAGGTTTCGAAACTTCCATTTTTTTTTAACTATTAGTCACTCCACCGCTTGTACAGTGTGCTCGATATACTGTGCCAATATTCTTATCTGTAGCTAACTACTACTGTCAGTAACCTGCGTAGTCTGTTCTGTATTTTCTAGTCTGCGTCTGAACCTACTGTTTTTCATCTCTGCTGTACCATATAGTGCCAAGTCAGCCACTCCATGATGCTATAACACATATCACTCTAACCAGTGCCGTCATGGATGGGGTTCTTTCCTGGTTTTACTTTATCGCCTATTCTGTTTACAATGGGCACTTCTTCATTTAGTAGTCCATATGTCCACAAAACTTATGATTTTTCGATAAAACCGAATTTAAAATGCTTCCATCCTGCTTTCCGGATTTGTGATGAATCACGTTTCCTTTCCACGCACTTCTGTGCACCAGCCATACACTTCTGACTCACCACCACATGAACCAACACTTGATACCAGTAGAGTTCTTTTGTTGAAGGAAGATGTGCCAGTGTACTGATACTTTGCTTGCTACGCCTATCCTGCGTAATCTTACTTCCTTTCATAAGCGTCCGTCAGGAGAGGCGATTGGGGGGACTTGCCCTCTCCTGGAAGCTGTGGCAAACTTTTTATTAATTTCAAAATTACATATATTGCTAGAAATGATTCAGGTGATTCTACTAAACCGCTTGCTTTTAGTAAATTTCTTTTGTAAATACTGCATTGTTTACTAATCAGGTCATTCACGGTATTTTGTAGCGGCGGCGGTTTCGGCGTTATTTTGGAATCTTAACCTACCAAATGCCGACTGGTGCAGGAAAGAGATGAGCGACCTAAGTGATGCTATGTTTCAAGATTCACAAGGGACACGCAGGAGCCAGTATCGACCAGGAAACAATACGATTATCACTGAATTTGCAGCGTGATGTAGGTCTTGCTGGGAACACTGAGTTCCTGGCCGTGCGCCAGCTTGACGCTATGGATCTCCAGAAAGTCCACATCTGCGTCTGAGGGTCGGCAGTGCTGGTAGCTACGACAAACAGCTGTCACTGGTGTGGACAGCAACTATGGTTGTTTCCTCAGAAGCTATCACGACATGAGGGGAAACTACGTCGGCAAGAGCTACAGTTCGACGGGAAACGGTGCAAACAAGATAAGAACGATGAGAGTATGAGTGAACGATGCCTTTGTTGTGGAACAAAACGCATTGCAGATTTATTTCCATTATATTGTCAAACTGTTCAGTTGCAGTGTGCAACACTTCGAATGCCTGAGCAGTAGCCAGGACGTCCGCGACTGTTGGGTCTTCTAAATGCAACGTCTCCGGACACACCTCTTGGTCTGAAGCAGAATGGATAACAACGATGCTTATCAGAAAGTCAGCAATGAGCACAAATAAATCTGAACTTCTGACTAGACATCGAAGGTCAGCTGTCACGTTTGATAGGACTGACCTGATTTCTTTCGCTGCTGATGAAACTCCATACTGGAAGCCACTACGAGGGTTTACTTAAGATAATAACGATTGAGCATCTCACAACACTGCTGCGTCCGCTCATAATGCAAGTTTCCAAAGCAAATGAAACGTTTTGGTTTTGACCAACAGGATGAACGATTTTTGGAAAGTCGGGTCCTCTATCTGAAACGATGCGAACTACTTCTGCAAATGCTGCTCACATGTGTTCCAGTCCTCCTCCGCCTCTTCGAACGGTGGAAAAGCTAGGGGTGCAGATGGATGAGTCAAGGGTAGTTGCAGAAGAACCATGGCATCCTGTGAAACTGTAACCAACTGACAAAGCAAGTCTAGATGCTGTTGCTGTTGTAACAACTGAACCAACCACAACTCCATTGTGCTGACAGGCTACAAGCAGAAATGAAGCAACCTTGTCACCAAAAACCGTAGTATCTACAATTTTTGATTTCAAGAAATACAGCAGCAATGACAGAACATCAGAGCTACACACAGTAATAGCTGGTGGATTTGAGGTACAGGGCGATGCCGTGCAGCACCAATGAAACAGCCGGAAATTCCAAATTGCTTTATTAGGGCTCTATGCTGTGGCTCAACACGGGAAGCGGCAGCGAGGCTGAGGCATCCACTGCCTTCGGTTTATTGTCGCCCTACAATGCTGGCAGAGCAGAGCGGTGGTCGGCTAGTGGCTTGTGATGCAACTGCCTGTGCAAACAGTGACTCCGCGACCTGGCAGTCTTGGCTAGCTTGTAACACTTATATCGATCAAGAGTAAGATTATTTTGAGTAATTGTGCATCTGCAATTTATGAAGTGTGTATTCTGTGTTGTTTGAACTACTTACTCTATGGCAAGAAAATTGGAGTTTTGTAACGTATACACGAAAAAAGCAAAAGAATATGTTGTAATTTTAAGTTGTTATAATATGAAGACATTTATGAAAGAAGTATGTTTGTTTAAAGCTGGTTCATGCTTAGGACACGTGTATTTTTAACATGTAAACGCTTTAGGGAAGTCCTTCCGCAACGGAAGTGGCGTGGCGCGATGTAAAAGGTTGGGTTGGCGGTCGAGCTGAGCGGCTCCTTTGTGTGAACGGCACGTAGTGTGTGACTAGCCCTAGCACGGTACACCTCGACGGTGCTAAGACAGGCATTGGAAGCTGTATTAGAAGGGATTTACCTCGGCAGTGGATCTGACTATTATTGGGTATTCACGGAATAATGGAATGGCTCTAATATGTTGAAAATCCGACGCCAAGAAGAGAATTTATAGAGCATTCGCACATCAAGAGCCGTGGGTACAGTTAGACGCCATTTCGCCTGCCACTAATCTTCGCCACTGCTTCATAGACTTCATACATTCAGTTACGTAATGTGTATTGGCATGCACCAGTTATTTTGTGTGTTGTTTCAATAATAATCACATAAAACGTCAATTCGTGTTCGAAACTGTAACTTCAAACCTAACCACGAACCTACGCAGGTTCCTCAACTAAGTGCTACTAAACCCAAGTATCCTGATTTAAATGAACAATTCTGGCATTCACGTGTTTGAAAGTGATTTCTTGTTTGAAGTAAAAGGAGTAGCAAAAGTAAAAGTAAGAATAAAATTTGATTGCTTTGTTTATGGACTACTCCAAGTGCGATGGTAAAAGTAGGAAGTTTAAGTACAAAAATTTAAAGATCAATCAACAGGAGAGTGAAAACCTTAATTATTTAAAAGCTAAAACCATAAAGTAAAGTTGGATAGGCTATTGCTAAAGTATCCTTAGTTTATTATAAAATATAGTTTTGTAGGATTACAGTGCAAGATTGTGTAAATACAGTATTATTGCCAAGAATACCTGCTTCACAGGTGGTTAAAGTACAAGTACATATAAATCTTTAATGAACCGATTTGCGGTAATACTATTAGATGAAAAGTTATGCACATTTTCAAAGATAGTGTAGTTTTGGTACCCATCATGAATGGTTCCTTTTGAAGTTAATTAAACCCAGTGTTGCATTTTATTACCTTGCAAAGTAATTTTTGAGATAGTTTTTACTTTAGAGATAGCTACTTTTAGACATAGTTTTCACTTTTGCAATAATCAAACAACCTTGGCTAGTGAAACTATACCAGTTTATGGGTCCCCGTCATATTGTTCTCCTATTAAGAAAAAAAATGAACTATTACTGTTGCTAAGGAAAACTGCCATATGCAGAGGAGCTTAAAAAGTGTATTGAAGATGTTATTAATCTTTATCTTTGTTCTTCATGTCAGTCAAAAGAGAAGCCCCTCATGTCCATAATTAGTTATGCACTTCATGCAGCGATGTTTCAGTATTTTGATTAAGTAACGCTAATGATTATGGTTGTCACTAGTACGAGCTAGGTGCAATTTTGCTCCCCATAATTGACTGGTGTGTGCGTTATTGGTAACTGCTGCTACACACAGCACAGAGTACACTGTGTCAGTTTGTTTCCTGTTTGCTATTAAAAGGGAAACCTCATCAAAAGTAAGTTCAATAACTAATATCCAATTTTATCAAATATATATTTCCAAATCAATGCGCCTAATTAGGCTGGCGACCATTCATTCTTATTTTTTCATTCACTTATAATTTTGCCACTTCTGTTATCTCCCAAGATTAAGGCCCGTTTGGTTTTACAGTCAACTTCATAAAATTCGAAATTATAGTCCGATACCCTTTTCCATTAGCTACACGCAGGTCGAACTTTGAAATTCTCTCAGAGGGCAACATTAGCATGTTACGGCACGTTAGTGTTATACGTAGCTTTTCCCGTGACAGAACTAAAGGTTCAGTTATTAGGGAATAGTGTTAAAAGGTTTGCACGACCTTGTTGCAATGATGAAAGGACTCTCGCGCAACGACTTACCATGCTTTTGTTCACAGCCAGGTCTCCGTAGACATTCTGCAAGCGTCTACGAATTTCTGCGATGCTCTGCTTTCACGCTAAGAGAAATTGGATGACAGTTCTGTAGTTGGAAAGCATATCCGTTAGAGACGCCATTTTGAAGGCTGTGTATGTCGCCGCCATCTATCGAAACTTCATGAAACTGTAGGAGCTGAAGCAGAAGTATTACCATACACGACGTCCCACATCGAATTATGCATTTTTTAACTGAAACTAGCCGAGAAAAAAATGTGTTGCATTACCTATTGAACGCCCCTTGTTGCATCACAAGAGTAACCTTAAAGTTCAACCGTAGTCTCAGAGATCTTACCACAAGCGGTGTAGGCGTGCGATCTGAGGCGCCTTGTCACGGTTCGCGCGGCTACCCCCGTTGGAGGTTCGAGTCCTCCCTCGGGCATGGGTGTGTGTGTTGTCCTTAGCGTAAGTTTAAGTTAGTTTAAGTAGTGTGTAAGCTTACGGACTGATGACCCGAGCAGTTTGGTCCCATAAGATCTTACCACAAGTTTCCAAAACAGTTTCAGTATCCAACCGAACCACTGTTCTAACAGTTTGGCAACATTACCCGTATACGGACCCGTCATCCACTTTTTGGATCTCATACTAATAGTGAAAGTCTGGGTAGCTTTGCGGGCCAGTTGTCTGATGGCTGCAACAGCAGAGTACAGGCTGATTGTCTTCAAGCGTATAGGAAGACACACGAGCCATACCTGTGTTCTTACATTTGGTAGACCACTGCAGTGTCACAAACTCATTGGTGATACTTCTTCCGCAGCACCCGACCAAATATATTTACTACGCATTTTAATAACTTTCTTCTGTTTCTTTTTAGTACAATTGGTGATTAACGGGAGAATACGTGACGCCTCCGAAGACCGAGCTGTACCGAGTGCCTGGCAACCAGTTGCAGATGTGTCAATAGCCCTCTCTCCTCGGAGTAGCACTCGTGTATTGTTCTCTGGAATTCCGTTCGTTGCACTACTTGAGATCTATTGTTTCTAACAGCGAATACATAATTATGTTATCATTGTTCTTTGATGTATGACAGCTATTCTGTTATTACTGTTACGTTGAATTACAATCGGATTTACGTCGGTGTCATTAAAAATTAACGTTGGGCGGAAATTGCATATTTCATTTACATGTAGTTAAATATTATCTCAGCTTTACTAGTATTCCGATGTATTTATTTATAGTTTTACGACCTGCGAAAAGGAAGTCTCTACAAATTATTTTAAACAGAAAGTGATTTTTTTTGACCAATTTGAATATGTTTCACTCGAGGAAAGAACTTTAATTACTGTTGTTTTTGAAGTTTTATACACAACTAGCATAGCGCCCGCCACTTCGGTTGTGTAGACTGTGTAGTCAGCACGGATTTTTTGTTTTTCATTACCTGAATTTGTATGTTGTTCGCCCATTACTCATGTGTAAATGTAAATACAGTGCAAATAGCAGTGTTTCCAGTCTGCGCAAACTAAGCTGCCAGACAGAAAACTAAAATTTAATAAAAGAGTGAGTGACCTTTTATATGGATGCTAGTCATTGCATAATTAAAGTGTTTCAATTGGTTTGGTTTAATTTCACTACAGCTAGTTTAAAAAAACAAAGAGATAAATCGATTTAGTGGTTCTATAGCTATTTGCGCCAGTCTTACACCCGGTAATGTATTCCTTCACCTCAAACGGATATTCCTTACTTGCAATCGCATGTAACCGTGGTATCTATTTGTCATTAGTAATGACAACAATTAATTACAACAAAAAAATAAATATATCTTAGGACTACAAAACAATTAATGTATTTACGATCAGTTTATTTTTCTTTGCAATTGTGACAAAGATGATTTGTTGTGGTGACCGTTAAATAACTTTCTTCGATCTAGTACAAAATGCAACAAACAGTTCAAATGGCTCTGAGCACTATGGGACTTAACATCTGAGGTCATCAGTCCCCTAGAACGTAGAACTACTTAAACCTAACTAACCTCAGGACATCACACACATCCATGCGCGAGGTAGGATTCGAACCTGCGACCGTAGCAGTCGCGGACTGAAGCGCCTAGAACCGCACGGCCACAACTGCCGGCGAAATGCAACACCTTCGAAACTTTTCACGCTAATTAGGGGCTTAGAAGCACGATATTTTCTGAATGTACTTCTCACAGAAAACCGATTTTGGTAGCTGGAGTGGGAGGAATTTGTTAAACCCGCGTAGAGTTTGCCGGCCGAAGTGGCCGTGCGGTTAAAGGCGCTGCAGTCTGGAACCGCAAGACCGCTACGGTCGCAGGTTCGAATCCTGCCTCGGGCATGGATGTTTGTGATGTCCTTAGGTTAGTTAGGTTTAACTAGTTCTAAGTTCTAGGGGACTAATGACCTCAGCAGTTGAGTCCCATAGTGCTCAGAGCCATTTGAACCGCGTAGAGTTTTTGTGGTGATATTTCCGAAGAAAATTTCAACCCCAAACACATATTTCTTTGAAACTGTCTGGCAGATTAAAACTGTGTGCCGGACGGAGACTTGACCTCGGGACCTTTCGCGGGCAAGTGCTCTACCAATGTCTCCGCAATATCCTTTCTTCCAGTAGAGCCAGCTTTGCAAGGTTAGCTAGGAGAGCTTCTGTGAAGTTTGGCAGGTAGGAGACGAGGTACTGCAGAAGTAAAGCTGGGAGGACGCGGCCTGACTCGTCCTAAGGTAGCTCAGATGGTAGAGCACTTTTCCCCGAAAGGCAATATTCCCGAATTCGAGTCTCGGTCCGGCACACACTTTTATTCAGCCAGGAAGTTTCATATCAGCGCACACTCCGCTGCAGAGTGAAAATTTCATTCTGGACAGATGTTTCTTTATTTATAACCGAGAAGCCAAATACCAATTTTCATACATTTAGCTTCAAAAACGTTTTAACGTAACGAAATATTTCATAAAAATTTTCGTCCTCTATTTCACCCACTTAGACGTTGAATTTACAAAAATGCTGAACAAGTATTTTTTTAATATCTGATTGAGAAACGAAATACCAGATTTTGCAGTTCCAAGGGAAAAATCTGCCTTAATAGCGACATATTAAAAAAAAAAAAGAAATCCATCCTCTATTTCACTCCCTTAGACGTAGAATTTCTAAAAGGTTTGTTCTGAATGATGCCTACAGTATAAGCTCATCACCATCCTCGAGTTTTTTGTCTTAGCAGTTTGGACTCGGCTATGATGAGTCAGTGCATCAGTCTGGTCATTTACTTTTATATATACAGGTTGACTCAGCTGCCCCTACCGATGTTGTTCTGTGCAACTCGGCGATATCTTTGAATCAGGAATGGTATCCAGATAGCCATCAACCATGTAATCGATATAGGTTCACTCTTAGAGATTTGAGCAACTGTTAACAAACGAAATCATACTATAAAAAATAGAAGTGAGTATTGGTCATTCTAGTATACCAGCCTGATGAGCTTGAAAGCTCGCCAGAACGCACTGACCTCGGCGACAGCCGCTAAGCGGTGCTCCTAAAATTTGCGAACGCTGCTGCCGCAGCAGAGGGACCCGGGGCTTGCTCAGTAAGCTCAGTAAGACTGCTATCCAACAGTGCTGTACCATAGCCTACCACACACACACACACACACACACACACACACACACACAAACCGGCAGTCGAGTTCCGACTGCGCTCTCGTATACTTTGGATGTCTCTGTTTACATATTTTATAGTATTTAATCTTTCGTAAACATTCTGGTATATAACAGTGTAAAGACTTAATACACGACTCGCTGCGTTAATGTGCTTAAGTGGGTCTACAGGCGAAATTTGTACAACTCTATGATGCCTTCGTATACTTTACCAGTTATTCTGCGACATTTTGACAATGTGTTTCACATCTCCAGAGTGAACTGCCCAACAACATTGTTTTGTCAGGAGGGGTTGCATAAAATGACGTCGGTAGGGGCAGGTGAATCACCCTGTATATTAATATTTTCATTGGATTATATACGGGAAAGTTGCTACTTCTGCACTTCTCATTTTGATATCCCCCGTTAATTTCGTTGTTTCCAATGGAAAAACATACTGTATAAGGCAACGTTTATGAATTATTTATGATAGACTAAATACTATAAACGGGATAAATCTACAGAGACATCCAAAGATTGTATGACTACGCCGCTAATTAGACAATAATAACACAAAGAAAGATGGGAGACACTTGGATAAGTATGGGAGAAGCAAGGTATATCTTGGTACAAAAATATTTTGTAGCTGATGGTCAGTTCAATGTTCAAATGTGTGTGAATTCCTAAGGGACCAAACTGCTGAGGTCATCGTTCCCTAGACTTACACACTTCTTAAACTAACTTAATCTAACTTATGCTAAAACAACAGACACAACCATGCCCGAGGGAGGACTCGAACCTCCAGCGCGAGGGGCCTTGATGGGCAGTCCTCACTTGTGTTTTTACCAATGACTGCGTTTGCTAACAGTCCCCCAAAGCTCTGAGATGGAACTTATATCCATTATGTGACTGTCGCCTGTCTGGATACCGTTCCTAACACAGACGTATTGCGGATTGCATGAAACGTCATCGGTAGAGGCAGCTGAATCTCTCCGCGGAGATTTCTTCGCCGATTCTGAAGTGTATATTCGAGTTAGTTGGTGGCAACCCAAGATGAAGAAGTTAATCATTGTCATCAGTCCTGCTTTTGTCCTGCCGACTCTTCTGTCTTTCGTTGGTTAAATAGAGCGGACTGTAGCAGTGTTTTAAAGTCAATTTATAAAACAGTTAAGAGATACGAGTCAGGATGAAAGCAGACAGATTATATACAAATAGGTTATTGAACTGCCTTGCCGGCGTATGTTTTGCTTTATGTAGGTTACCAAACACGGTCCGTCTGAGCCCCGAATTTATTTGAGAAAATTAAGTAATTAAATAAACGGGACGCCACAGTATAGAGGGCCAGACATTTGTGAAATATCGTCTTCCGAAGACAAGGGTTTATGGGGACGTTTATCTACGTATTTAGCGCATATATGATCAAGTTCCACACTTTATGTTTTTGACGTCTTCGAGGGCTTTTTCCATTGCCACACAGGGAAGTACGAGGGCAGTTCAATAAGTAATGCAACAC
This sequence comes from Schistocerca americana, assembly GCF_021461395.2. Taxonomy (NCBI): domain Eukaryota; kingdom Metazoa; phylum Arthropoda; class Insecta; order Orthoptera; family Acrididae; genus Schistocerca; species Schistocerca americana. The sequence continues at coordinate 305,021,876 of NC_060124.1, read as the reverse complement.
ATTTTTTTTCTGAAACAGGGATTGTTTTATTCAGCACTGAAATACACCAGGTTATTCCCCAATCTTTTAGCTACACAACACTATTTTTCAATGTAATCTCCATTCAATGCTACGGCCTTACGCCACCTTGAAATGAGGGCCTGTATGCCTGCACGGTACCATTCCACTGGTCGATGTCGGAGCCAACGTCGTACTGCATCAATAACTTCTTCATCATCCGCGTAGTGCCTCCCACGGATTGCGTCCTTCATTGGGCCAAACATATGGAAATCCGACGGTGCGAGATCGGGGCTGTAGGGTGCATGAGGAAGAACAGTCCACTGAAGTTTTGTGAGCTCCTCTCGGGTGCGAAGACTTGTGTGAGGTCTTGCGTTGTCATGAAGAAGGAGAAGTTCGTTCAGATTTTTGTGCCTACGAACACGCTGAACTCGTTTCGTCGATTTCTGAAGAGTAGAACAATACACTTCAGAGTTGATCGTTTGACCATGGGGAAGGACATCGAACAGAATAACCCCTTCAGCGTCCCAGTAGACTGTAACCATGACTTTACCGGCTGAGGGTATGGCTTTAAACTTTTTCTTGGTAGGAGAGTGGGTGTGGCGCCACTCCATTGATTGCCGTTTTGTTTCAGGTTCGAAGTGATGAACCCATGTTTCATCGCCTGTAACAATCTTTGACAAGAAATTGTCACCCTCAGCCACATGACGTGCAAGCAATTCCGCACAGATGGTTCTCCTTTGCTCTTTAAGGTGTTCGGTTAGACAACGAGGGACCCAGCGGGAACAAACCTTTGAATATCCCAACTGGTGAACAATTGTGACAGCACTACCAACAGAGATGTCAAGTTGAGCACTGAGTTGTTTGATGGTGATCCGTCGATCATCTCGAACGAGTGTGTTCGCACGCTCCGCCATTGCAGGAGTCACAGTTGTGCACGGCTGGCCCGCACACGGGAGATCAGACAGTCTTGCTTGACCTTGCGGCGATGATGACACACGCTTTGCCCAACGACTCACCATGCTTTTGTCCACTGCCAGATCACCGTAGACATTCTGCAAGCGCCTATGAATATCTGAGATGCCCTGGTTTTCCGCCAAAAGAAACTCGATCACTGCCCATTGTTTGCAATGCACATCCGTTACAGACGCCATTTTAACAGCTCCGTACAGCGCTGCCACCTGTCGGAAGTCAATGAAACTATACGAGACGAAGCGGGAATATTCCACAAGAAATTTCCGGTTTTTTCAACCAAAATTGGCAGAGAAAAAAAATGTGTTGCATTACTTATTGAACTGCCCTCGTACATACTTTTATTAATTTGTGGGTATCATAATTTGGTTGCTACAAACGTTAAAAATTAAATGTGTACTGTACGTAAGAAAATTCACCACATCGTCTGCTGTACACCTCGACACTTTTATTCGTTCGAGATGTGTTTGGGGTGATCTGTCTTACTTGCTTCACTTTGTGTACTCTCATTGCACTCACAACCGTTCATATAAAATATATTTTAGCGCTACGCTGGGTTACTGAGTTTATTATTCTCTGGTAAAATGTGAAAAATATTCAACTTATTGAATTGAAGCTATTCTCTTCCCTTTGCTCTCGCTCAGTGGGTTTGCAATCTACTTGTATTGTGACGATTAAAGCATTTTTTGTGCATGTTATGATATACAGATTGTTCCAGGCCAAATTATAAATATTTTTGGGGCTGCTATACAGATTAATTTGAATAAAAGATCTCAAATAATGCTCGTACAATTTTTACTGTTTACTCAGACACAGCTGTTAGCACGTAACACATACAGATCTCACAAAAGGAGATAAGCAGAGGTAAACGATTGAGTTCAATGCTGATTTTTATCAATTCCGCTCAGACCTCAATGGACTTTCGAACTGAACGCCACGTGCAACTCTTCTGAGATCGTCTGGGCGTCCTTTGATGGAAGCAGCACTATTCGCAGTTCGAGCAGTTAGTATCTTGTGTGTACTTGTATTTTGGACTTCCGGGCTCAGTCATCCTCACAAGCATAAAAATGAAAAGCTTAGTTCTAGGAACACTGGTGGCCAAAACATGTCATCATTTATGCCGATACATTTTCCGACAAATGTTAGGTTTACATGAAGTATCACCTGACGACTGCTTGTAAGTGAAACACCGATGTGTGTAGAAATTCTGTGTTTAGTTGTTGAGGGAGTGCTTTTTATCAACTGAATAATGTCTTCCGTTTCATCTACACTCCGTTCATTTGCACTTCAGGTGACATACCAGTGCTTGCTCTGCACTATCCTCACGCAGTTTGGTCAATATAGTAGTAAACTCTCTCGAATCTGGTACTCGGCGTTTAGCAAATCCTCTACCATATTATCTACAAACAACAGAAAAGCCTCCATTACAAAACGTGTACACAAGTACCATACTGGCATACTCAGCATTTGTAAACACGTGCGACATACTTAAACGATAAATTTGAACTTTCCAACAAATCATAATATTAGAGCAAACACTAGGTTCACGAGAAAATAGATAACTCTGTTTAACAGAACTTTAGGGAAGCGACACGCAATAGAACGCTATGTGGGACCGTTGAGGCACTTCAAGACGTTCAAAGGGAATTTTTGGCAGATGTTGAGGGATGGTGAATCATGGCTATACGATACTATTGCTGAACAAAACTACTGTAGCAACAGCGGGAAAATCAGAAGTCTCCCTGAAGCTCTGCTATCAACAAACAGGCTAATGATGTGATTTTTTAATCGTTTGGTGTCATTTCGGTCATCAGTACCAAGTTTCGTTTGTGTAGCTCTCCATCCCTGACGCTTGTTAGTTGCGCTTTCATTTCAGCGTGACTGCTGCATTCTACATTATTATCCGACCTCACTCATACACTTCTTTTACTTATGCTTAATTGTCGCTTTGGCCTCTGAGACCAAATGCGTTCTCTACAATCCTTCACCAATCATTCCTGTTGCTGGCATTCGTGGTCCTTTCTCCTTTTCTCAGACCCGTTGCTTTTGTGTCCCTGTTGACATCATCCTTCCATCTTGCCCGTGACCTTCCTCGGCCCCTTCTACGTATCCTGACAATGCTCCTGGCGGTAGTTTTTCCTTTTCCATCTTCATTAGGCGCCCTGCGCGCACCAGACTTCCTTCCTTCATCCTTCGGTCAATATTAGCTTGAGAGTATAGGTCTGTTAGTTCCTGGTTTCTTATTGTATTCCATTTCTGTGGTTGTGTGTACGCCTTAGGGCCAAATTTTCCCTTAATACTTTTTCTCGAAGACTAGCAGTTTTTGTTCACCTGTTTCCCTTAATGTAAATGTTTCAAGACCACATACTATCGAGAGAATTACACTATGGTATAATCTGATTTTAAAACATTTCTAAACTACTCTACATAACAGCACGCCCTGTAACCCAAAAAATGCTCCATTTGCGCTGCAACCCTTGCCTTAATTTTCATTGTGTTCTGTTCGCTATAAATGCTTCCAAATCTTTAAATATGTATATTCTTTTAAAAGTGACTTCATCAGCTGTCATTGGGGTGCCATCATTAGGTGCCTTGTTTACGACCATATACTCAGTTTTCTCCTCTTTAATTTGTAGCTCGGATTTCCTTGCAATATTTCTGTAAGAACTTATTACTCACTGCAAGCCCTCTCTCCTACCACGTATTAGGACAACATTCTCTGCCTATACAAGCCGATTTATTATGTCATTACGCAGTCTTTTTCCAGCTTCCTTTAATTTTGGGTGTTCTCTGTCTATGTTTTTGATAATTAAATTAAAATGTATTGGAGATAATGCCTCCCTGTCTAACAAGTAAGACCAGCTCTGACTTCAGAATTCTCTGACATTACTACACTATTCTTTACTCTGCAATATGTTTCCTCTAATCTAATCAGTACAAGACGCATTAACTTTTAGGGAAACTGAAATTCTACCGAGATGTTTATGGCTATGCCCCTATGTGTGCTGTTATAAGCGTTTTTGAAGTCAACGTTATGTTCCCCACCTTTTTCGGTTGCCTGTCTGAGTGTAAAAAGCTGATCTGTAGTTGATTTACTGCTTATGAAATCCCACTGATGGTCGCTTATAATTCCTTCTGCAATTGGGATCATTCACCTGAGCAGACACTGAGATAAAATTATGTGGCTTACATGAAGGAGTGGAATCTCTATATAATTATCATTGCCATTCTATTTTATTACAAGGGATATTATGGTCACTTTCCAGTCGCCTGGCGATCTTTCAGATTCCCAAAAATTCTATAAGAGTTCTGTAATTATTTTGACCAGTGCCGATCCACCAGTCCTTATTAGCTATCCTGAAATTTGATCTTAAGTGAAAGCCCTATTATTCTTCAAGTTTGTGATCGTTTGTCGTATTTCTTCTTTATTGGGGGTCTCTACTTTGCTGTATGCGGAATCTGGTACCTCATATGGAAAACTCAATGTAGTCATCACAGTTTAGTAATATTGCGAAGTACTCTGACCATTGCCATTCCACTTCATTGTCATTTTTCGCGATCTTCCCCTGTGTGTCTTTAGTAAATGATTCTTTGTTCTTTCCTTTTTGGTATATTTGTCTTATCCTATCATGGACACCGTCCTCTTCGGCTTCTTGTACTAGCGTCTTGTAATAGTCATATTTCTATTTCTCTTGCCTCAGTATTTTTGCAGTTTCCTTCCTTATTCTCATATACCTGTCTTTTACCTCCTGATCCACCATAATCTCTAACCACCTCTTCCTAGGTGACCTATCTTCAGTTTTGCTGACATACTTTAGTGAACAGCATCTTATCAGACCTGTTTAGTTTGCTTAGACTTTAGGATACTACCCTGTTCAATATTTCCTTAATTTGAGACCAGTCTTAGTTGATGTCTTAGTATTACACATTTTCCTCACATTTACTTAGGTTTCCGTCTCTTTTAATTTATTTATATCACACTATGTAGTTGTTTTAGCTATTCTACACACCTAAATTTAATATTCATCTAATTTATCGCCAGGAAGTGCTCAGTGTCACAGTCTGATCCTCTATAGTTCGTGTATCTTTTATACTGTTTTCATACCTCTTCTGGATACATACACGGGCTATCTACGGTTTGCCCGCCCGGTGCCACCCATGGCCCTTTATGTGCGTTTTTATATTGAAACCATGTACTCATGATTCAGATGTTGTAAACAGCGAAATTAAATAGGACGTCATTTTTATTGCTCTCTTCATGCAGACTTGCAGCAACAACATCGGTTTATAGATGTCTTCTTGACACAGTTCGGCGTTCAAATAAACCAATATTATTTTAACATTGTAGTTTGGCAGTTAGTTATACACATAAACCAATTCAGTATAAAATTACTGCGTCATGAATTCCTCTTCACCCTCGGGAGTGTGAGCAGTAATATCGATACGTCACTATTGCAGGAAGCGATTGTAGGTTCTGTCTTTACAGAAGAACTGGTCTGTCTTTACTCTCGCTACAGCCTCTATACTGGATATACCCATTGCTTATCTCGGTAAATCCTTTACGCTTCCACCAAGCCTCCTGCACATCTACAATTTTTGGCTTGTATTTGTCTACCTTGTCTCTCATATTCAGCGCACTTCCTGATCTTTGTAGGCTCCTGACATTCAAAGTTCCAAAACAGAAGCAAACTATCAGTCGCCGTGTCCGCCGAGATAGTCTTGATTTCGAGGCTTTTGTAGAGAATCATGACCAATGTACACTGAGGTGAAAAAAGTCAAGGGATACCTCCTGATAATGTGTCTTGCTCGGCGTATTGCAGCAACTCTACGTAGCATGGACTCAGCAAGACGATGGAAGTCCCTTGCGGAAATACTGAGACGCGCTGCCTCTACAGCCGTCCATAGTGGCGAAAGTGTTGCTGATGCAGGATTTTCTGCACGAACTTACCTCTCGATTATGTCCCAAAAATATCCGATTGGATTCATGTCGGGAAATCTGGATGCCAAATCATTTGCTTGAAATGTTTAGAATGTTTTTCAAAACAATCGCGAACAACTGTGGCCCACCGACGTGGCGCATTGCCATCCATAAAAATGAAGTCCATGAATGGCTGCACATGGTCTCCAAGTGACCGAACATAACCACTTCTAGTCAATGATTAGTTCAGTTCGGCCAGAGAACCTAGTCATTCCATGTAAACATGGCCTACATCATTATGGAGCCACCACCAGCTTGCACCGTGTCTTGTTGATAACTTGGATCCACTTTCTTGGCGTCTACGCCACACTCGAACCCTATCATCAGCTCTTACCAAATGAAAATGAGACTCATCTGACCAGATTACGTTTTTCCAGTCGTCTATGGCCCAAACGACACTATCACAACCCCAGTAGAGGCGCTGTAGGCGATGTCGTTCTGTTAGCAAAGGCACTCGTGACGGCAGTCTACTGTCTTAGCCCATTAGCGCTAAATTTCGCCGCACTGTCCTAACGGATACGTTCGTCGTACATCCCACGATTATTTCAGGCAGTGTTGCTTGTCTGTCAGCACCGACAACTCTATGAAAACGCCGCTGCTCTCGGTCGTTAAATGAAGGTCGTCAGCCATTGAGTTGTCCGTGGTGGGTGTAATGTCTGAAATTTGGTATTATCTGCTCACTCCTGACACTCTGGAACTCGGAATATTGAATTTCCTAACGATTTCCGAAATTAAATGTCCCATGCATCTAGCTCCAACTGTTACTCTACAATGAGAGTCTATTAATTCCTGTCGTGCAGCCATAACCTTGTCACATGAATCACCCGAGTACAAACCACAACTCTGCCAATGTACTGCCCTTTTTTATCTTGTGTACGCTTTACTGTCGCCATCTGTACATATACATCCTGCTGCCCCATGACTTTTGCTACCTTAGTGGATTTTTTGTCTGAGTGAGGATATTACCCTCTGCCCAACTCGAGGACCAGGGTATAATGTCTGGATGCCCATTGTGGAGGCATTGCCTTCTCCACTCCTGGGCATGCTACCTTTTGGTCCACGCTGGTATATTATTTCCTCGGTACCCACTATGCCCAGGGAGCGTTCCTCTATCCGCCATCTGAGGCGTCCAATGGGGAACTAGCAACACCACACTATCTCAACAAAAGTATCTGGGCACCTATTAGTGGAAATTAATATTGGGTGTGTCCACCCTTTGCCTTTATGAAGGCCACTAACTCTGCTGGAAACACTTCGCATGAGGTGTCCGAATGTCTGGGGAGGAATGGCAGACCATCCTCCCTCAAAGGCCGACCGAACCCAGAGAAGGTAGTGTTGTTTGAGGCTGCTTTCTGGAGAGATCTACATTCTTAGTTATCCCAAAGCAGTACCATTGGGTTCAAGTCGGGAGTCTGAGCAGACCAGTCAATTTCAAGAAAGTTATTTAATTACACTGTAGGAAACACTGCAGCCAGGCACAAGTTTTCGTGAAATGAATTTATTATAGAAATACTAGTTTCAGGCCTGAAACCACCATCACATGGTATCCTCGAATTCTCGCAAGTTTTCATTTGTGTCCTAAAATATAACAAACTTCGTGATACATAGTTTACAAAGATTTTTCATTTTACAACTGCATCAAAATATTTAACAAAGTTTTTGTGATTATATTGTTACACTTCTGTATGCTCTATACATTGTACTAACTTCCTGAAAAGCCCTCCTTCACTTATTATATCCGAGAGGTTTGGTTTTCTCTTACAGTCCTTACTGACTCATGAACTGAACTAAGAACAGGATGGCAGGCACATCAACTGACGATATCACGTGCCAAGGAACGTGTGTATGGATATGTTACACTTCTGGAGTTACTTCAAAGATATTCCTACATAGTGCAAATAATTTTTATAGTTATACATTTAATAATTTATGTTTGGAAGATGCTGGTAATGGCCAATGAAAAAATTTCTCTCTGTCAATTAACAGTTTCTATTGTGTCAAATTATAAGAGCCGCTACTCACAAACGTAAAACTTGCAAGAAGTCAGGCTCAGGCCCGAAACTACTAATGGTATAACAAAATCGTTTCAAGAAAACTTGTGGCTGGTTGCAGCATTTCCTACAGTGTAATTTACGAAAACAGTTGTGGTGTTCTGCAACCAAAATGGATAAAATAAGAAAGTTATTGTCCACAAACCTGAGCCTCACAGGTGCTGCATTATAACAGTGTGTATTGTCCTGTTCATAAAATAAGTCACCGCGTCTGGACTGTTCCTGTACCGTATGCAGTACGGAATGTTGTAAAATTGTTCATATCCTCCCGCATGCAGCGCTTTCTTAACCACCATAAGGGGACCACAATCTAACCAGGAAAAACATCGCATACTATACCATCACCTCCTCCGTACTTCACTGTTGGCACTACACGTGACAGCAGCTAAAGTTCTCTGGCATTCGCCAAATCCACATCCTTCCATCGGATTGCCTCAGGGTGTATCGCGATTAATCGCTCCAATTTACTCGTTTCCAGTCATCCAATGTCCATTGCTGTCGCTCTTTACACCATCCCACTATTTTAACTCCCAGCGCACAGTCACCAGCCTAACTTGACTTCGGTTAATGCTCTGGATTTCGCGAGTGATTTATTTCGCTGATTTCACGCGATTTTGTGCAACCACGCTCTACAATGCTCGATGGTTCCAGTGTATCAGTGCATGAAGTCTGCTTGGTCCGGGTTTAGCTGTGATTTTCCGTCACTACAGCAACAGTCGACTTAGGCAGTTTTAGAAGGATCGAAATCTCACTGATAGACTTGTTATTCATGTGATATCCAACGACCAGCCAATTTCGAATTCTGCTGTTACTGCTTCTTTATTGAAGATACCCTTTTTCCGGCCTCCTTTTATACTGACAGGTCCCCTCCTCTCGACATCTAATGGTCAATTCAGCAATATACAGTGCTGTCTGGATGCTTCTGGTCACGTGGTATATACCCATAGCTACACTCGCCTATGAGATTCCTCCACCCCTTGAACAACAGTTTGCAACAAGGAAACACATCGTAATATGGACCTAACCATTATATTTCTTTCATTCATTACATTCCTCATTAAGTATTTTTTCTCACCAATTCTGTAAAGAACTTCTTCATTACTCACTCGATCACTCTAGCTGATCACATCATCCTATAACACCAGGCTACAAAGGCTTCTAATCGATTCATTTCTGTCTTCCTTCTTGTAGATGTTTCGCATCCATACAAAGCTTGGCGCTACACGAATCCTTTTCTGCTTTCAAGGTTTAGAGTTTTGGTTGTTCCCAGTTGTTTCTTTCATAGAAAGTTGTTTTGACTTGTACAGTTTTCGCTATCATGTCATTCTAGCATCTTCCCATTTATTCTTTGGTTTCTTTCTCGGTTTACCTAAGACAATTTCTCACGTGATACTTTTGGAAAAATTGAGACACTCTCTCGCCTCCATCACTACAGCAAATCCATCCCTTGAATATTTCGGAGTAACGACCATTAGTAATACAACAGTCTTCGTAACACTACACTATCCACAATTTCCATAGAACATGGCTGTTTCTAGGTACAGAAACTTCTCAATCGTGGAAGAACACCACTAAAACACATTTGAGTAGTACAATTAAGCTATAGAGTTTGAAAAGGTTGTAAAACCTACCTTTCGCTAATCTATCTAAGTGATACACTCTTGTCGCGACATATGATCTCAATTTCAAGGACAACAACACGATTAACAGCAAAGCTCAAAGAAAACTGGTGTCCACCCTCGCGAAGTCTACGGCAGGGAACACCGAAATCGATGCTCACGTCATTTAGTAAATGGTAATTCAGCCAATCCTTCGGTCATGATATGCTTGTTCTGCTGACAAGGAAGAATTTTCAAAAATTGTTAGCTACCAGAAGAAGATATTCTAAGGCTGGTGGGAAGTAGTTATCTTAAAAAAATTGCCAACTCTGTAAGAAATTCTCACGCTACATAGTGTTCACTAAATTTTAAAGTCGACTCGTTTCAACCAAATTTTGTGCCATTTGTCTCGGCGTTGATTACATTCTCACACCTTCGTTTTGATTGCTGTTTGTGCGATAAGAATTTTTTCAGCACTGTTCAGTTGTGTATATAACACGTCAGTCCATAGGTATTGAAGATACCGCTGTGTGTAACAGAAATGCAGGATTTGAAGGTAATTAATCAATATTTTACAAGATAAATGCGGGATTCTGACAGCACATTTAATTATATTTGACGCGTTTGACCATAATTTGAGACATGTCTCCGGATGACACATTTCTCGAGTAATGTCCCGGTCTTCAGAAATGGTCGTTTTAATAGTAGAAATAAGTAATACTTTTACGAACTTCCATCCTACTGGAATAGCTGTGGGTCAGCAACTTCTGTTAATCTTACGACGAGAAACCAGTCCGAAGTTGCAAGTTTTACTTCTTTTATTCACTCGATGACTAGTTTCGACCCAGACCCATTTTCAAATCATCGTAACATAGTCATTGTCTGTCATTGCCTGTATGCACTGTAACTGTTCGTTGGACATTCTTGACATGGTTTTCACATCTTAAAACAAACGTCATCAATATTCTACATCTCTGTCCTTCATGTTTACGTATTTGCTTGCAGCTCTCTGCGCTAGAGGGCTCAGAATTGTTGCGTGTAACATGGCTGCGTGCGGGCTCTGCGAGAAATATGGGCCTAGCAACGAACTTGTGACATTACACCTGCCGGCCTGTCCGTCATATTTCGTGAACTATCGGCTCTGCTGCAGCATTCGTCCCAATGTCCTTTTATCCTGGAGGTAGCCACGTTGAATCCAGTGAGGGGAAGAAATTTTTCATCAACAGAATTTAGCTGACAAGGGGATACGTTTGGGAGGCGTACAGTTTCCGAAATAGAGACCATGAGACACACCGAGATAAACTTCTCAGCAGCGTCTATACATACCGGACGGCAACGTTACTCAGTTGAGGGGGTGAGGTGGGGGAGGCGTTGAAAGATGGAAGTTGGGTAGGATCTGGCTCTGGGTCCGTTGAGTTTCATAGCTGCTTACGTGGCGTAGGGGCATACGTGATACATTATGCAGAGAAAATAATATAGTAGGCATTTCAGTATATTCTACGAACGTCCAAGAAATAGGCATCAACATTTGGATTCCAGCGAATGAGTATGGTCGCGCATTACAAATGCAAACTGTCTGTGATGCGTTGCAAGAAGTTCGAGGAATACCTCATTTTAGCTGAATAGCTGGTGTGGTAGTCATTTTGCCAATTTTCTATTAGAAACTAGAACAAAATATCAACTGTTTTGTGAACATCTAAAAACTTTCATTTCCGTGTTTTAGTGAAAACGTCTTTGAAATTACGAAACAGTTGTACAAAGAAATATGCATAATGCACAAATGTATAAGTATTGTATCCAAATTAAGAAACATAGTATGAAAAACACAAATTCTGTGTTATGTTTATTTCTGTAGACTGGGCGCAGCTGCTCGACATGTCTAGAACGCGATTTTGTAAACGTCTCTATGGCGATGCCTCCTCACAGTTCTATAGACCGCTATTGTTTTCTCCTATAGCCGTTTGCGCCCCGCAGGTGAAAGCTGTAAAAAGCGCTGCCAAGTGTCAGGGATTTACTTACGCTGGCTCCACACTGGGAGTGTCTTAGTAATAAAGAATGAATGCATTAAAACTTCATGCATGATGCGGCATTTTTTCGCGCATCTCACTGTTTATGAAGTCATATCTCCTGAGCTATGATAAGTTAATGGTTCTTTCCCCCACAGTGATTGCTGCCTGACAGTAAGGAATATGTGTACCACGTTTGGTTGAAATCAGCCCAGTGGTTTAGGAGAAGATGTGGAAAATACACACTCACATAAATACATTTTTATACGAGTAATATGTGTGAATTTACCAAATTATGGGGCTTTGTGACGTGGTGATCTAACGGGTAAGACACTAGACAGGGGCCCTGAAGGTCGCGGGCTCAGTTCTGGATAAGGGTGTGGATTTTTCCATGTTCTGGTCCTTCTAGGATCATCCCACATCCACTCAGTCTGGTGATAGATGAGTACTGGGATCATTGCTAGGGGTAAAAGACGGGTGTCGGGATGGGCACGCACTCCCCCCCTCCCCCTTCTAGTGCCGCTGCGAAGAAAGACGGCCACCTGCCTGCAGTCAGGCGAGTATCCCGGCCACGACTGTGCGCCACAGACTTTACCCGTTTATGAGGGTAGAGTTCAAATATTAAAGGGAAAAATAACTCGAGTGTAATTCAAAAAGGGGTCATAGAATCATTAGTTTTAACTGGCTACAGAATGTAATCATCTTTTAATTTAAAACTGTGAACACGAGACTTAATCATTACTTTAAATATGACTGTGATCGGTAAAAAAATAAAAATAAAATAAAGAGGCCTTGGTCACTTACCGATCCTCGATGATGCAGGAGCTGCTGAAAGCACGAACAACAGGCAAAGCCATTGCCAGCCTGCAATAGAGAAACATGAGTTAGCATGTTCTGACCCTATGCTCAACAAGTAGAAAAATGTTTCAGTTTTTTGAGAATGAATGGAAGATATGAAACGTATTTGATCGACGTAGGTACGTCGTCCAAGCCATCGAAAATCTTACCGTAGTCTGATTTACCACGGTGGATAACTTTCTCCTTCTTTTTAAATAACGTCATAATCGTTCGGGAATTGACAACTAGTTACGAACACACAGAGTATCATCAGGACCTCATTACACTGTTTGACTAACTTTGTCGCGAAAAGACGCGAAAAGTAATGACACAATTCCAACAACAAAAGACTACAAAAGTGGGTAAAAAGTTCAAGTTAAAATACTTGACATCGGTAACAAAACGACGCCAATAATGTAATGTGACTTGTGTGAATCTTTTATAAATATATCCACCGTTAAAAAGATATAAACAAAAGCTACGAGAAAGTAATGGCTAAAAATTCATGATTGTCATAAGCAGTTGTATCAGGGAATAGGCTACATTTGTATATAAAGAAAAGACCAATATCGACTTCAACTTGTACAATACGATGCATTCTTCGGTTGTATTTCGTAACACTGTTTACTGAAGAATTACACCATACAGATGGCATTATGCAGAAAATATTAACATGTCAGTAATTAACGTGAGCGTACTTATAAGTCATGATTTTACACAATACTAAAAAATAATAGTTTCAAAATTTCTTCATTCAGTCATTGATTTTGGAACAGTAAAGAATAATAACAGGTAAAAGCAGGAGACATTGGTGCAATTAAGACTTGCGTTTTATTTTGTACGCTTTGAGAGACACTTAATGAGGAACATGTAGAATACTTAATTGTGGAAACATTATTTAGGAGGTTACGATCTAAATTTTATAGTTTAATACTTAATTGCTTTTCTTCGGAATATAACTAGGTAATTAGTTTTGTTAAACACATTTTATTAAAAGTATAAGTAAAATTCTTTACTAAACAAACAGTTCAATTCACAAAATTTCTATTACAAATGAGGAATTAAATTAAAAAATTAATACTACTATTTTGATACATTTAAACTATATATTCCAAAAACATATGTATGAACTATTGTTTACTTTTACTTTGCAATGTGTAGAACGTTCGAAAAACTTAGTCTTATCGAATTTATTTTTTTAATTAAAAATAAGCATTCTGTGAAGTGTGTTTTCTAGAAGATGTGAGCAGAACTAAAAGCAAAAATTTGACAATACCTGAACATCAGCAACATGATTGTACCTGCACATGAACTTCGAGCCGCAAACACTGAAGATATAATTATGATCAACTATAGTTATAACTCTCACTTTCGAGTATATTTGACTACCTCAGCGCTGACTGCTTCGCTTGTGTAGACTGTATGGCTTGCAGAGATTTTTTGTTTTCGTTTTTATTCAAGCGGATTTTTATGTTGTTCACAAATTGCAACACCTTCTAAATTTTTCACGCTAATTAAGGCCGTATAAGCATGATATTTTCCGAATGTGCTTCTACCCCCCCTCCCCCAAAAAAGGAAAAAAGTTTCTGATAGCTAGAGAACAAAGTTTATGTTAACCATGACTTTTTGCTTTCTTGTAAAGATGTTTACATAGCAATTTTATCCCCTAACAAAATTTCTAACAGAAGAGTGAAATATCTATTTTCATAAATTTAGCTTTAAAATTTTTGTATTGTAATGAAATATTTTCTTAAAAACTTTCATTCCCTATTGCACTCCCTTAGGGGCTGAATTTCCAGAAACGCTGAAACACGTATTTTTTTATTTCTAACCGAAAATTCAAATACCAATTGTCACAGTGGTAGCCTTAAAATTCTTTAGTAGTTCTTTAGTAATTGTAAATTAAAAAAAACTTTCATCTATTATTTTATACTCTTAGTGGTTGAATTTCCAAATACCTATATTTTATTTTCTGACTGAGAAATCAAATACCAGTTTTCCTAGTTCTAGCTTCAAAGTTCCCTTAACAGCCACATGCTTTCAAAAAGCCTTTCATACCCTCAGGTGGAATTTTGAACAGTATCTATTGTATAAGATCAGTACCGTCTCCATACTTCAAGTTTCTATCCTTGGGGGTCTGGACTGGGCGATGATGAGTCAGTGAACAGTCTGACCTTATTTCACCATCTTAGGGGTTGAATTTCCAAAAACAGTGACATAAGTATGTTTTATTTATAACAGAGAAGCCAAATACAAATTTTCATACATTTAGCTTCAAAAATGTTTGCACAATGAAATATTTCGGTAAAAACTTCCCTGCCCATTTCACCACCATAGGTGTTAAATTTCCAAAAGCAAACACAATTTTGTTTATTTCAGACTGAGAAACCAAATCTAAATTTTCATATACTTACCTTTACAAATGCTTTCATAATAAAATATTTACAGTACAGAAAAAAATCTCATCCCCTATTTCACCCCCTTAGGGACTCAGTTTCCAGAAATAATGAAACATTTATTTTTTATTTGTAACGGAGAAGTCAAATACCAATGTTCATAGATGTGGCTTAAAAAATCCTTTAGTAGTTTCTTAATAATGATATATTTTCAAAAAAAGCTTTCATTTATTATTTTACTCCCATAGGGTTAAATTTCCAAAGATGCTGAAACACATATTTATTTATTTCTGATCGACAAACCAAATACCAACTTTGGTAGGTCTAGCTTCAAAATTGCCTTAATGGTCACATTAAAAAATCCCAACAGACTCTATTTCACTCTCTTAGGGTCGGAATTCCGAAAAATCCCTTCTTAACGACGGCTGTAGTATGAGATTCAGACCTCAAAATTTCTAGTTTCTGTCCTTAGCAGTTTGGGTTGGGCGAGCATGAGTTAGCCAGTCAGCCAGTATGTTCTCTTTTACATATAGACATTAAGTGCTTACGTAGCTGTGAATGATGCTAAAGAGGACAAAGAGGTATCGATAAATGTAACTTATTTGGAAAGTTGATATGTTATACATTAAAAGTGTTATATGAGGGCTCAACGCGTCTGAAGAAGACATTGAACAATGTTGGTTATATGAGTGAGCAATAAAAGTAATAACAGGTAGTCAACCAAGGCGTAAGATGCAGCGACGTGGTTAATGTACATTTGCACGAAAAAGAAGTTAATTTCTAGTTACCAAACTGAGCTTTTGATAGACTAATCAGACATGTGACACTCTTGCAACACTTTACATTATACAAATGGTTGTAGGCCTTGTGTATTGTTTTGTTCCCACCGCTGTCACTATTACCAAATTGCCATTTATTGCCTTATGTTAGATTTTACTTCCGTTATTGTGTTTATGCAGATTACACTTATTGGTACACTAGACGCTAGAGAGATAGCCAGATGAAAGCGTCGAAGAAGTGTGGGCCGGAGTCATGAGGG
Organism: Schistocerca americana; assembly: GCF_021461395.2. NCBI lineage: Eukaryota > Metazoa > Arthropoda > Insecta > Orthoptera > Acrididae > Schistocerca > Schistocerca americana. Next base: position 305,006,002 of record NC_060124.1, on the reverse strand, counting down.
AGGGGTGGGTGGGAAGGTAGATGGACGGGAGGCGTAGCCTGAGGCTACGCTCGACTCTTTGAATTTACGATGCTTTTCCGTAGTCCCTAGCTCGGCTCAGCAACTTGGTGCTGTCAGAATAAAAAGTATGTTCTTCGTCGAAGCTCTCTTCTGTCATCACTTCTCTCTCCGGATGTCTCGGACGTACACATCTAGTGCGTTTTCAGTGCAACACATCAAAATGAGGCGCTACGTATGTTCGGTGTATTGGCGGCCACATTCAAATGCGGTGCTATATACACTGTCATCAAAAGTGTCCGGACACCTCAGTGTAATACGGAATTGACCCATAGATGTCACTAGAGGCGGAACCGGCTGTATAAAAGGAGGCGGGTAGTAGTGTGTAGTGAGGAGAGAAGCAATAGGAGCAGAATGAGTCTGTCAGAAGAGCTCATTGACTTCTGACGTGGACTGGTCATTCGGTGTCACACGAGTAACAAATCCACCAGGGACAACTCAGCCATTTTAAAGTCGCACATGTCTACTGCTGGTGATGTGAGTGTGAAGTGGAAACATGGAAGTAACAACAAGAGCAAAACCAAGACCAGACAGGCGTCATGTGGGTCCTACTGACGGAAAAGGACCGTCGAACTTTCCGAAGGGTGATTAAACAACTCACATGAAAACAGCGGAAGGAAGCACTCGTGAGTTCCAAAGTGCTACCACCAGACCAGCTAACACAATGACTGTGCGTAAGGAGTAAAAGAGAATGGAGTACTTAGCCGAGCGGCTTAAGGCGTTGCAGTCATGGACTGTGCGGCTGATCCTGGCGGAGGTTCGAGTCCTCCCTCGGGCATGGGTGTGTGTGTTTGTCCTTAGGATGATTAAGGTTAAGTAGTGTGTAATCGTAGGGACTGATGACCTTAGCAGTTAAGTCCCATAAGATTTCACACACACATTTTTGAGAATGGAGTACGATCGACGACAAGCTCCTCATAAGCCTCACATTTCTGTACTCAATGCCAAGCGAAGCTCGAGGTTGTGTGATTTGGAGTGATGAATCACGCCGTACCCTATGGCAGAAAAATAGCTTTGAGCGCTATGGGAGTTATCATCTGAGGTCATCAGTTCCCTAGAGCTTAGAACTACTTAAGGACATCGCACACATCCATGCCCGAGGCAGGATTCGAACCTGCGACCGTAGCAGTCACGCGGTTCCGCACTGAAGCGCCTAGAACCACTCGGCCACACCGGCCGGCCATATGGCAGAGACGGGCAAATAGCGGGTACTGGTCCACATGCGGCCCACTAAAGATTTTTGTGCAGCCCTCCAAGGCAGCCAGAAAAAGCCGCTTTGCACCGAGATTTCCGTCCTGTGTTGACCGTAGATTTCCACTGGACTACTCATGTCCATTGTAGGTAGTATTCGCGCAAACCAAGTTGACATTCGGTGCGGTGGCTCATGGGAGCGACCGTAAACGTATTTATTTTTTTCGGTCGGTCACATCAGCCAACGCGCCGAATGTCATCTTGGTTTGCGTGTATAGCACGATGCACACTGCTTATCTTGTTGATCTCGTTTATACTTTGTGAAACAATAAATATTTGAATTTCCAACTTTATTGAAATGATGAACCCTCCGAAAAGTGATGTGAGTCGTGTGATTAATGAAGATTGGACATACATGCATGACTTTGTTAATACGGGGAATAGAGCTGTGTATTTACTGTCATGAAACTATGTAAGGAGTGCAATCTAAAAATACATTACGGAACAAAATAAAGCGAATTTGGCTGCAAGTTTTCCAAGGAAGAACACAAAATGGAAGCAGCAGAGGTTGTAAAAAGTTGAAAAAGGAACCATCATTATTAACAAAGCTGTCAATAATTCAAAATAGTGTCACAGAAGTGACGCAAGAAGCCTTATTTCGAATAGCGAATTTATTAAGCAATCTATAGCAGAGTGTGAGAGCAAATAGTATGCTGATCTTAGAGAAAAATATGAAAGTATTTCATTCTGAAGAAAGACTATAGTGAGATGCATTAAGTCAGTTAGTAACGAATTCACAAAACAGCTGAAGACTGCGAGCAGAAACTTTACTCTTTTGGGTAGTGGATGAGAGCACAAATAACGAAGACACTGCATAATTACTGATATTTATGTAAAAAATTAATGAAAATTTCGTTCCCACGGAGGAGTTACTTGGCCTACAATCAGTTAAAGGTAGAACCACTGGTTGGGACTTGCTTGATTGTCCTGTAAACTGTGAGGAGGAAAGTGTCCTTTCCTACAACAAAGTGGCAAGCATTAGAACAAACGGGGACAGAGTGTTCTGTGGAAAAATTGTAGGTGTGGTTAAGCTTTTAAAAAACAGGTTACATGCACACAACACAGACAGTAATATCTTGTCTTTTCACTGAATTTTGCATCAGGAGAGCAGTTGTTTGTTTTATAGCAGCACTGGACTAAAAGCATGTGACAGAGGTAGATGCTGTTGTTGGTGTGGTGCACACAATCAGAGCATGGGTGTTTCACCGTCGACGGTTCAAATCTTTCCTTGAGGATGTGCATGCAGAGAGGGAAGACGTAATTTACAACAGCATGAGCTGGTTGAGCCCGGGAAAGTGTTAAAAAGAGTCTGGACATTGCATGAAGAAATCCTGGTCACGTAGCAGATATCTCACGATTTTGTGAGGCGTGGAAATATTATATGATGTTTTTAGCCTGATATATCTGAGAAATTGAGTGAACTTCATATGACATTGCAGTGAAAGGAGTTGTTTGCATATGAAATGAGGAAGCATGTTAAAATCGTTCAGAGCGATACTAGGTCTATTTGCAAGGCAAGCAAGTGAAGCCAGTTTTTGACATTTCCCTTTATTAGGAAAAGAGAAAGTGCCTGAAAGTGTATCTGGTGTTTCTGGTTACATTGGGGATAGTGTACAGTTTGGCGCACTATGTCACAAGAAGATAATATATTTGGCTCTACGTGTATATGTGAGCAAAGTTTTTCTTCCTTGAAGATCAGCAGGAGTAAATATGGACGTTACTTGCAGGTTGTGATGGGAATCTTAGCGAGGAATTTCACTCCTCATTAAAAAATTTCTAGAAAAGTGTGATAGAATGCGTCGGTCTCATTAACCTGTTTCTAAGATTAAATATGCATGCGGCTATAGATGATATGAAATTAGTACAACAAATAAATTGAACATAACTGCCATTTGCTTACATTTATTGACGTTGATGGCACAGTTTATACATTTTCCGGAAAATCAAGTTAAAAAAATAATTGCATTATTTTAAACCTCCTCTTCCACAAAGTGTCTTCCAAGCCAAAAGAATTGCCCCCCCCTCCCCCCTCGCCCTATGGCATTCCGATGGAAGGGCTGCCGAATGAGTGGACGAAGTTACCCACCATCAAATGTAGTGCCTGCAGTGAAGTATGAGCGAGATCCTGTTACGGATGGGGTGTTTTTCGTTGTTGGGGTGTGGTCCCATTATTGCACTTAAGACAAGGCTAAATACAGAAGGAGATGAACGCATTTTATGGTGATGTGTACTGTGTACAACAAAGGAACAACTCGGGGAAACGATCGCTGTATCAGCATGACGATGCACCTTGTCATAAAGCGGCATCTGTGAGGCAAAGGCTTGTGAACAACATTCCTGAAATAGCTTGGCCTCCCCCGGGTCCCAGTCTGAAGCCAACGGGATACCTTTGCGATGAGTTAAAAAATCGACTTCGCCTCAGACCTGAGTGTCCAAAATCTCTATCTTCTCTGGTTTCGGCTCTTGAGGAAGAATGGGCTCCCATTCCTCCACAGCCACTCAGACACATCATTTTAAGCGTCCCCCGAGATCAAGCCGTCATTGAGGTGGCGCTTGTGGACACGACACACGTTAATATTTAGTAATATGCGTCCGTATACTTTTGGTCAGATTGTGTGTAGTTGGTACGTCTAGTTTTGAGTGTAGAATCGCATGCATAAAAAATACTGGAGTAGTTTGTAGAAGATGGAAAGGGAAAACTGAAAACAGATGGGGAGAGGAATAGTTTCATTTAGGAAGTAGGGTCAATAGAGAAGCAGTTTTAGCTCTATTGTAAATAACAGACGGCAGATTTAGGGAAAAAAACAAAGCAACTTACGGAATAAAATCCACACAGGTGCGAATATGAAGCTAGCGTCACAAGACGTACGCAAGTGTCTCTACGCAACCATATTTTATAGAAATGTTGACCTGCGCGATGTGCACTGACAAATTCAGTAGGTGGACAGGGCCGTAAATTTGCATGCGCACATTCCTGTACCATCTAGCAAGATGGTTCAGAAACTCTCTGGAGGGTCGTTACGTGTTTCGCTAGGCAGCGACAAATTAAATTTTTTGCTTCGATCGGAATGTGACCCTATATCTGTCGTGATTTTTTTAGTTAACGTGTGGTAAAAATAACACCGACTTTACACATCAGATAATAACTGTCTGCCGGCAATCCCTACATTTACAAACACTTTTTATTTTCAAAAAGGGATAAAAGTAGTTTTTTTCTTTTCGAAATTAATCCTGCAGATTTTGTGTTGTGACGCACAGCTTCCAAAATCTGTATGTGCGTCGCATTTATCGTAATTTAACGTGCAGAAGAACGGTCGGTATAAAACGAAACAAAACAGTTCGTAACATGTGTAGCGTAGCGAGGATTTTATTAAAATATTCTCGTGAAGCTTAATTTCTGCAACGTCAGCGGCGCTGCAGGAAATTAACAAGCTGCAAAAGGATTTGGATTCCACGATAAACAAACTATTGGCCCTCCTACTGCTGGCTGTGTGTCGGACGCAATAAGTGAGACTTCCCGATGTCATTGCGGCCATTACAGATGGATCTTGCATTTTAATTCGTTACGCGTAGGTGAAAACAACACCTTCGGAAGAGTTTTATGTCAAAAAACATCTTGCTTAATGTCAACGGAAAATGCATTTGTGTTACACTGAAACAGTATCGTGATATTGCCAGCAAAAATATATCTCCACAGATTTGAATAATAGTAATAATAATAATAATAATAATAGTAATATGTATTCATGCTTTGGTTATTTTCTACGAGAGTAATCCCTAAAAGTAAGGTCTCCTGTTTTTTATAATTACATAGACCTGTTTATTTCTACAATGGTTTACATCAGTTTACAGCTTGAACATTTAGCTATTTTGCGACATAATCACCATTTCTGTTGATGCATTTTTGTAGACGCTGTCGCAGTTTTTGTATGCCTATGTCATACCAGCTCGCCGCCATGCTGTTGAGAAAGTTATGAACCTCTTCTTTCACCTCGTTGTCGGAGCTGAAACGTTTTCCGGCCAAATGTTCTTTTAACCTAGGGAATGGGTTGATAGTCACTGGGCGCCAAGTCAGGAATGTACGGTGGGTGGGTGATTATGTTCCACTGGAACTGTTGCAGGAGAGCAACGGTTTGCCGAGCGATGTTTGAGCGAGCGTTCTCATAGAGAATGTGCACGCCCTTGCTCAAAATTCCTCTTCTCCGGTTCTGAATTGCCCTTTTGAGTTTCTTCAGTCTCACAGTACCTGTAAGAGTTAACTGTGGTCCCAGAGATTCAGCTCCGACATGGAGGTGAAAGAAGAGGTTCATAACTTTCTGAATAGCATGGCGGAGAGTTGGTATTACATCGGCATACAAAACTGCCACAGCGTCTACAAAAATGCATCGACAGAAATGGTGATTATGTCGAAAAATAGCTAAATGTTCAAGCTGTAAACTGATGTAAGCCATTGTAGAAATGAACAGGTCTATGTACTTATAAAAAAATAGACCTTACTTTTGGGATTACCCTCGTACAACCATTTAGACGAATCAGTTCTAAAGATACACACAATACACAGAATATAGGTAATGTCACGTGGTAACAATTTAGTCTCTTAATTATGCACAAAACTAAGAAAATCTTGCGTTTTAATCCTTTTGACGTCTCATCAGTTATACAAATAAACTGGGTATTTCAAACCTGCCCCATAGAGAGCTCTTCTCGGAAACACTGCGACATATCTTTTTCCGGTGAAATGCGTTTTGGGCAAACCAATAAGGGGGAAAGGAATGGTGGTCCTCAACTGACCGGAAGCTGATGGTAACCGAAGAAAACTAATAACATCAGAATTTCGAATGGGAGCATGGGAACCAATAAATACCGTTGACAAGTGCCCCAAAAAACTGGACATTTTTTCTCTAAAAAAGAGGCATTTCATATGCTTATGGTACCCAGAGAAGATCGCCAGAATTACCTACAAACAGAGCGTGTTTATGCAGAGAGTTATCAAGATCTTCCACGCCAGTGACAACGTGATTTTCGGTGACTTGAGGCACGTGTTTGCAATAGTGAGCAGGTGCAAACGGCCCACAGTCATAACAAACAAGTCAGAAGACACACCACAGACGATACAAGTGTAGGTATTCTTCCTATAGTAAATCTCTAACCACATCTTTCTGTACAAAGAAAAATAGGGGATTCTTGGGTGAGCAGAAATACAGTGTGGAAAATTCAATATGAGAGCTGTTTACGTGTGTACCGCATCGATGTTCATCATGCACATTTCTTACGTTGGCGCCGGCCGAAGTGGCCGTGCGGTTAAAGGCGCTGCAGTCTGGAACCGCAAGACCGCTACGGTCGCAGGTTCGAATCCTGCCTCGGGCATGGATGTTTGTGATGTCCTGAGGTTAGTTAGGTTTAACTAGTTCTAAGTTCTAGGGGACTAATGACCTCGGCAGTTGAGTCCCATAGTGCTCAGAGCCATTTTTTCTTACGTTGGCATGGTCCTACTTAACAGTTGGGTAGCAAAGGATAAAAAATAAAGTCCGTTAACTAGGTCATGGATGAGTCCACGGCAAGCATTTGCGCTCCAATTGTGTTGGTTGTCTTCCTAACGTAACTAGTGACGGTTTTCTTCCGACAATAGTGATTCATGTGTATATCTACTTCGCCGTTAGATTTGATAGTTGATTCATTAGAGGTATCACACGACTACATAGCCTACATACAAATGCAGGAATTACATAGGTAAAGTAATGGAAAAATGTTCAAAACTCAAATGTGTGGGAATTCCTAAGGGACCAAACTGCCAAGGTCATCGGTCCCTAGACTTACACACTACTTAAATTAATTTAAACTAACTTATCCTAAGAACAACACACACACACACACACACACACACACACACACACACACACGTGCCCGAGGGAGGACTCGAACCTCCGGCGGGAGAGGCCGCGCAGTCCTTGACAGGACGCCTGAAACCGCGCGGCCACTCCGCACTGCTAAAGTAATGAATGCATACAAGGGCATAAATCATATGAGCATATGCTTAGACAACACTACAATATGAGAAGAAAAGAATACCTTAAAGCGCGTTAGACCAATATTAAGCAAGGTCACGATCATTGGTTACTGCCTCAGCTTTCACTTTTACTATCTAACTAAGGGGTTTCTAGTCCTACGTCATACGATATTTTACGTTTCAACGAAAGGTTTGTCTTTAACTCCTTACAGCGACTGAAGAACTGAAAAAAACTCGAGACAAATTGTTTATTCAAATTTTTAGATGGATGTTTAGATTTTTGTCACTGTGCCAGATGACCACATCATGCGTTAGCGTATAATATAAAGAGAAGGACATAAGTTTTCATCCACAAACATGATTTTTATTAAATAAAGGTGTGTTTCCCGCCTTGAAAGCCAATCTTCAAATGATTAACACATTATTTTGTATCAGTCTTAAATGATAGACCCCATTTGTCCTATTAAGCAATACATTTTAATCTTATGACGAATCAGACATGACTAAAGTAAATAAATGCTATAAATGATTTACTGTCGTGTGACGGCTGAATGAAGAAGAACATGACGGGCCGAATTTAGTAGGACCATGCGTCATAAACAAACAGCAAAGTTCGCAATCAGATCCTCCTCCTGTGATAGAAACGATGTCATGAAACAGCGAGCTGCTCCTATTGTTTTCTCCCACACGTAAAACAGAGACTGGAATGAGGCACTTGTATTCCCAAAGAGGCCTGTCACACTTCTTGAGGAGTCGTGGGCCTTAAGTCACCAACTTGCATCGAATTGCGCGAAGACGAACCCACGAATGTGGCTGTGGCTGTGGTGAATAAAACACACCAGAACATACTGTCTGGGAATGTCCGCTCTATACCGATGTTGATACCGATTATTAGCACATGAACTGGCACCGGCACGGAAGAATCGATGTCAGGGACATAGCACGTTGCGTGATATTATGGCAGATTCTCAACAATATCACCAATGATATTTCCAGAAGGGCTTGGATAGCACGTCTCTTTATCAATAAACCCTCGTCTGGTATAATATGGGTGGCTGCGGTGGAGGACTTAGAAGCAATGCAGTGAAGACAGCTGTTATAAACGGTCGTAGCAGACTGACAAGCAGCAGTGCAACCATGGCAATCATACACTCCTGGAAATGGAAAAAAGAACACATTGACACCGGTGTGTCAGACCCACCATACTTGCTCCGGACACTGCGAGAGGGCTGTACAAGCAATGATCACACGCACGGCACAGCGGACACACCAGGAACCGCGGTGTTGGCCGTCGAATGGCGCTAGCTGCGCAGCATTTGTGCACCGCCGCCGTCAGTGTCAGCCAGTTTGCCGTGGCATACGGAGCTCCATCGCAGTCTTTAACACTGGTAGCATGCCGCGAAGCGTGGACGTGAACCGTATGTGCAGTTGACGGACTTTTAGCGAGGGCGTATAGTGGGCATGCGGGAGGCCGGGTGGACGTACCGCCGAATTGCTCAACACGTGGGGCGTGAGGTCTCCACAGTACATCGATGTTGTCGCCAGTGGTCGGCGGAAGGTGCACGTGCCCGTCGACCTGGGACCGGACCGCAGCGACGCACGGATGCACGCCAAGACCGTAGGATCCTACGCAGTGCCGTAGGGGACCACACCGCCACTTCCCAGCAAATTAGGGACACTGTTGCTCCTGGGGTATTGGCGAGGACCATTCGCAACCGTCTCCATGAAGCTGGGCTACGGTCCCGCACACCGTTAGGCCGTCTTCCGCTCACTCCCCAACATCGTGCAGCCCGCCTCCAGTGGTGTCGCGACAGGCGTGAATGGAGGGACGAATGGAGACGTGTCGTCTTCAGCGATGAGAGTCGCTTCTGCCTTGGTGCCAATGATGGTCGTATGCGTGTTTGGCGCCGTGCAGGTGAGCGCCACAATCAGGACTGCATACGACCGAGGCACACAGGGCCAACACCCGGCATCATGGTGTGGGGAGCGATCTCCTACACTGGCCGTACACCACTGGTGATCGTCGAGGGGACACTGAATAGTGCACGGTACATCCAAACCGTCATCGAACCCATCGTTCTACCATTCCTAGACCGGCAAGGGAACTTGCTGTTCCAACAGGACAATGCGCATCCGCATGTATCCCGTGCCACCCAACGTGCTCTAGAAGGTGTAAGTCAACTACCCTGGCCAGCAAGATCTCCGGATCTGTCCCCCATTGAGCATGTTTGGGACTGGATGAAGCGTCGTCTCACGCGGTCTGCACGTCCAGCACGAACGCTGGTCCAACTGAGGCGCCAGGTGGAAATGGCATGGCAAGCCGTTCCACAGGACTACATCCAGCATCTCTAAGATCGTCTCCATGGGAGAATAGCAGCCTGCATTGCTGCGAAAGGTGGATATACACTGTACTAGTGCCGACATTGTGCATGCTCTGTTGCCTGTGTCTATGTGCCTGTGGTTCTGTCAGTGTGATCATGTGATGTATCTGACCCCAGGAATGTGTCAATAAAGTTTCCCCTTCCTGGGTCAATGAATTCACGGTGTTCTTATTTCAATTTCCAGGAGTGTAGAAACAGCACTAGAGTAGAAGCGCGGCGAGTCTCGTCGCCCTAGGAACTACTGGGTGGTTATAATTAAAGTACAGCTTCACAAAGTTATAGTGTGAGATGTTATTATCGCATGGCAGAGAAACTCTAATGTGTAAGTGTGTAGCCGATTCAGGCTGGAAAAAATTAGTTCCAATTTTGGCCACCAGGCGCAAATCTGGCGCTGTGAATGCAAGAGAGACATACAGGAATGTTTCCAAATGTAACGGATTAGGGATGGGATCATCCTCAGCTATTACATTCATTGATGACAGTAGGAACCGCTGGCGTGGAGTAGGTCTGTCTGTGCAGGGATGGAGAGCACTGCACGGACGGACCTGCTCCATGTCAGCGGTTCCTGCTGACATCAAGGAATGTAACATATGAGGATCTGAGGAAGATCGAAATCGGTCATCTAAAAATAAAAATAAAGAACTTGAACGCGATCACGACTGTGTTCATTAAATTACTACATTGTGTTGATTGGGTAACAATACGAGCCCCTAACTACCAATCCATCCTGTAAAAACTGCACATCAATAGCACGTTACAACTCTGCAGTATGTGGTGTGCAAGTCGTATGTGATTCACGCTGTTTGTTTCTCGTTTCATCCAAGTTTCTGCTCCTGACACCACGTGAGAATTACTGCGGCTAACGAGTAATTGTAGTGATGCCTGTGGGCTGAGGATGACACGGCACTTGGTCGGTACTGTTGGGCTTTCATGACCCGTTCGGGCGGAGTTTAGTTTAGTAACAAGTAATTGTGGTACCTCGCAGCGGGTGATGTATTAGGAATTCTTGACTGGTTGCGCCAGTGTTTCGATCTCCCAAAATAACAGATTAGATCTCACGTAACAAAGCGTAGAGTTTTTAAAAATTATTGAAAAAGAATGTTACTTTACAGACAAAGCAGGTCACTGAATTTATTTCCCGTAATGTAGTACCGCCATAGGGTCTGCATTGCATCGCCAGTTTAATTGAGCATATCCCTTCGGGTCACGTGGTCTATGGTGAGAGGCTTTGTAATTACCTCTATGTAATTAACTCGCCAAATGTACCAATTTTAATTATCGACCTTCTTGTTACTCTATACCACAACAAATATAAAATTATTGGAGACTACTATTATTAATTTTGTGCGCCCTAAATTTACGCTGCCACGTTGACTGCTCGATTTACTTTTAATGTAATTCGCGTAAGTTTCGGACGCTTGATATCCATCGTGTTCTTTTACTGTTTTGAGGCTGTACTTGGTCACTATGGTGCTGTGAATCCGGACGCTGTGACTCATCTGAGAGAATCTTTATCGGATATCCAATAAGATCTTCACAAGAATTCAGTGTGGTGTAAAAAGTGACAACTTTTTTTAAATGAACAAAAATGTGAAACCGTGCTGTTCACAAAACACAGGAAAGTAGTTTCCTGTGGCTACAATATCAGAGAGTCACAAATGGAATCAGACAAGTTACACAAATTCCTGGGTGTAACAATTTTTGTGGATAAGTAATGGAATATAAGATAGGCTCAATTGTAGTTGAAGCATGTGGCAGCCTTCGGTTCAATGGCACGTTACTGGGAAAATCCAGTTATTCTACAAAGGCAATTCCTTAAGGAAACACTTGTGCATCTCATCTTAGAGTACTGCTCAGTTGTGTGGAACCCATAGCAAACAGAACTAACATAGGTCAGTGAATGTAGAAAGGCGGTTCGGATGGTCACAGGTGTGGTGTCACCGCCAGACACCACACTTACTAGGTGGTAGCCTTTAAATCGGCCGCGGTCCGCTAGTATACGTCGGACCCGCGTGTCGCCACTATCAGTGATTGCAGACCGAGCGCCGCCACACGGCAGGTCTAGAGAGACTTCCTAGCACTCGCCCCAGTTGTACAGCCGACTTTGCTAGCGATGGTTCACTGACAAATTACGCTCTCATTTGCCGAGACGATAGTTAGCATAGCCTTCAGCTACGTCATTTGCTACGACCTAGCAAGGCGCCATTATCAATTGCTATTTATCTTGTGATGCATGTACCGTCAGACCAATGTTCACCAATTATGGATTAAAGTTAAGTATTCCAGAAGCTACGTACTTTTTTTACTAGACTCAACTCCTTTAACTGTTCCAGACCTCACGCCAGCCTGCGTGAGCTTAAGCGCGTGCCTTTCGGCTTCCTGTCCTAGTGGATTGGCTGTCTTGCCAAGTCACAACAACAGGATTGTTGGACTCACGGGACAATATCACAGAAATGCTTAAAACCTAAATTGTTTGATGCTTGAAGGTAGACGACAGCACTTACAGGAAGTCTACTTACAAAGCTTCACTAATGAGTCGTATGTACACCTCTGCGTCCTATGTGCTGTCCTGGAAAGACCGTGAAGATAAGATTCACCTAATCACAACCGGCACACAAATATTTAAACAGTCATTCTTTCCGTGCTCCTTTGTAATTGGAACTGGAGGCAACCCTAACACGTCTCACAATTCTAAGTACGCTCTGCGACTCGTTTCACAGCGGTTCTAAGAGAACGCATTTAGAAATACACAGTCCAATCACATTAACGTGGCCATCACCTATATTCTAAGTCAAAGTACGAGGGTATTTCGGAAAGTAAAGATACACCGTACGCCAGAGGAACAGAAGAGTTTTGGCGAGCAAGTTGGCAACACTGGTGTTAACCTTGAACCGTTAGCTTTCTCCTCGCGGTCGTTCGGCAGTTGAAGGTTGCTTCTGGTTGGAGTAGGTCGTGTTTAAAATGGCTGCGCCGATTCAGAATCCCGCTCCGTCGTACGTTTTCTTCATGCAAAAGGTCAGCGACCAGCGGATATTCACAAAGAAATTGTTTCTGTTTATGGGAACATTATGAATCGACAAAATGTAACAAAATGGTGTCGTCATTTCTCTGAAGGTAGGACCAATGTTCATGACGAACAAAGAACAGGTCGGCCATCTGTGATCTGTGATGCCATTCTTCGAAGAATGGAGGAAGCAATTCGTGCGAATAGAGGTCTCACATTGAAAGAATTTCATCAGATCATACCAGACGTGTCAATGACAACTCTTTATGACGTTGTGACTGTCAAGTTAGGGTACAGGAAATTGTGTGCGTGCTGGGTTCCAAAACTGTTAACGGAAGAACACAAAAAGAAAAGTATGGGCTTTGCACTCGACTTCCTCACACGCTAAGCTGAAGCAGGTGATGAGTTCCTTGATCACACAGTGACAGGTGACAAGACGTGGGTTTATCAGCATACACCTGAATCCAAGCAACAATCAATGCAATGGCACCATTCAAATTCACCAAAAGCCAAGAAATGCAAAACGTCGATTTCAGCGAAGAAAATCGTGGCTTCTGTTTTTTGGGACAGACAAGGCATTCTGTTGGAATTTACGCCTCCTGGAACTGCTGCATATTGTCAGACTTTGAAACGTCTTCGAAGGGCAATTCAAAACAAAAGTAGGGGAACGCTGAAAAGTGGAGTCCGCTTGCTTCATGACAACGCTCGGCCTCACACAGCGCTCGTAACCAAAGCACTACTCAAACAATTCAAATGGGACATATTGGACCATCCACCATACAGCCTGGACCTTGCGCGCACCGACTTCCATGTCTTCCGTTACCTGAAGTCACATCTTGGTGGAAAGTCATTCCACAACGATGAAGAGGTCAGAGATGAAGTTGAAATGTGGTTCTGACACCGACTAACAGATGTTTGGATAACGGGGGTGATTATGTCGAAAAATAACAAATAATTCAGTTAATAAGGTGTAACTGACGTTTACTAAATAAATGTTCTATTTAAGGACTGCGAGCCATTGTATCTTTACTTTTCGAAATGCCCTCGTACAAGAACCACGCAAAGACGGTAGACGGCGACACTAGTAATGGAAGATATATAAAGCTTGTGGGGGAGGGGGGGGGGGGGAGGGAGACGCGTCAAACAGTGCAATCTTGTCATAATTCAGAAATGGACTGACTAATCTGACGTCCAAAAGGGCATGACCACCGGCTTTCGGGCCAAGGGTGGAAGCATTTCCGAAACGGCCAAGTTTGTAATCATTTCGCGTGCCGCCGTAGTTAAAGTGTACCGTACGTGGAACCGGCACCAAGGCAACTGTCGTGCACCACGGGATACAGATGACAGGAGCGAACGACGGCTGTGGAGGTCAACGACCGTTTAGCGAATGTTGCTGCGTATGGGCTCCGCAGCAGGCGCTTGGTTCATGCACCCATACTGACTGCTGTCCATCGGCGACGAAGGCTGGAATTTGCACGCCAGAATTGCAACTGGACATTTAATAAGTGGCGACAGGTGGTCTTTCCAGATGACTCACGTTTTATGCTTCATCGGACAGATGGCCATTGGCGTCTTTGGCGTGAAACGTCTGAAAGCAATCACCATACAAACATAATCGGAAGGATCCAGGCTGTAGGCATGCCCTGGATGATCTCGTCATCCTGCAAGGTACAGTGGATGGGAACAAACAGGCATCTATCTTTGGGACCTACATCCACCGCTATACGCAGTTTGATTTCCTCTGCACTGTAGCATCTACCAGCAGTCTACAAGCAGGATAACGCTACGTGTCACACAGCTCGCAGTGTCCGTGCATGGTTCGAAGAACGTTAGGATGAGTTTAGCGTAATCTCCTGGTCACCAGACTCCCCAGATTTAAACGAAATAGAGAGCCTGTGCGATCACTTCGTTTGGTCTTTTCGCGCCGTGGATCGTCAACCGAGAAATCTAGTGAAACTCTCAACGGCACTGGCACAGCTCCACATCCTTGTCAGTACCTTCGAAAACCTCTGCAACTCTTTCCCTATACGTATCGCAGCCGTCCGCGCTGCAAAAGGTAATTGTGGAGGCTTTTCACAGGTGGTCCCATTAACGTGACTGGACAATGTAGATGTAGGCATCTCGACATACAGATGTACGATACTTCTTCCATTCACTAGAGTGTTTCAAAGCTACATTTTCAACTTATAGCGGCGTAATGAACAGTCCATTAAATTTCGGGCATGCAGCCGCGCAAACAAAATTTCCTCCACTGATATTTCGGTCGCGTATCGTATTTGCAAGAAGAGCTCACATACCTCAAGAGCATTTTTAAATCTAATGGATTTTCTCCGTAACAGTTTCGTAGAGCATTCAATGCAAAGCCTAGAATGCAGGTATGTGATGGGGAACAAGATAGTAATCCCCTAAGATTTAGTGCGTTTTTGCCCTGTGTGGGTGTTCTTTCCTCGAAGATAGGCCGTATTCTTGAGAAACACTGTGTTAAGGAAATCTTCCGGCCCCCCACGAAGATCTGTGAAGGACGATTTACAGCTTCGTAAAGCGGGTGTGTATCAGATTCCTTGCGGAACTTGTGAGAAGTCGTACATAGGTCAAACTACACGCAACGTTCATGAGAGATGTCTGTAGCATCGAAGATACACACGCTTATTACAGCAAGACAAGTCAGCTGTGGCCGAACACTGTATTGATACAAGGCATTCCATGAATTACAGTGATGTGATGATTTTAACATCCACCTCTTCCTCTTGGGTTCAAAAATGGCTCTGAGCACTATGGGACTTAACAACTGAGGTCATCAGTCCCCTAGAACTTAGAAGTACTTAAACCTAACTAACCTAAGGACATCACACACATCCATGCCCGAGGCAGGATTCGAACCTGCGACCTTAGCAGTCGCGCGGTTCCAAACTGAAGTGCCTAGAACCGCTCGGCCACAACTGCCAGATTCCTTTTGGGAATCTGTCTTCAAGGAAGTTATAGAGATTAGATTAGCTCATAATTTAATAAATAGAGATACTGGTTCTAATTTGGACAAAGCATGGAATCCGGCTCTTGCAGTAATTAAACTGCAGAGAAGTCGTCATGGTGTCACCGCCGCCGATCATACATCGATAAGCGAATCGAATGTCTGTACGCCTTCGCCACAGGCGGCGCATGTGTACGCGTATTTCTTTGCCGCCTACCAGCATCTGTGACCCGCATGCGCCGCACCGCCGCGGTGGAGCATATAAGGCCGTGCTTGGCATCTTGTCGTCAGTCTTGTGATTCACTCTGAGGATGGCCGGACGAAGTAACAGTAGAGGAAATTTTATTTGCGCGGCTGCATGGCCGAAATTTAATGGACTGTTTCAAATGTATATCGGAAATGTGTACAGGGTGATCTACAGTACTAAGCGGATTTAGCAGATAACATTTAGATAAGCAGTACATGTCCGGAAATGGATGCAAAATTAGTTTGAAGACCTGTGTATTCTACAGGAGCCAGTGGTATAGGGAACGTTTCGAGCAGTCGGCGATGGGTTCTCTCCTACGTGAATAAGGATGTTCTCTTCAAATTCGAGAGTACGATGCAATCGTGGAGCAGCACAGCTAACTCTCCTAGTTGCGAACGTACATGTTTCTCGCTGCCATTGTTGCAGTAAGACGAAAATGGTATGTGATGTCATAATCACAGCAGCGACTGACGATAGCGCCCTCTTCTCAGTTTGTGTGCATACCGTGAAGTGATCCGATCTTCAAGATTATTTTATATGCAAACGGTACATTTTCGGACATGGGTTCCTTATCGAATCTCAATATGCTAAGTCTCTTCTACTACACCTGCGATTCTCTAGTGATCTTATTGACCCCATGCCTCGAAGAGTTGCTGCTCTATGCCAGGTAAAGAGTCGACCGACTTGATATGAGGTATACCATGACGTTTGTCACCTCACTTTTAGGTAGTGAAACTGAAATTTAGTGGCAGTGTGAAGATCTTTCCCTTCTATAGTTCAGACACTAGTAGTGTTTGATTAAATATTCATCTATGGAGCAGAAGAACGTTTTATATTTAGGGACATGTTTTGATACCTGTTGCACATAGTTTGTTAGGCAAAAGACCAAAAATCTTAGCAATGTTTATTGAACTCGTTTGTGGCCCTCTGATAGCGATCCACCTTACCTTCGCACAGGTAGCAGCAGTGTGTACGGCTGAACGATTTTTCTGGTGTAGCGGTAATAGATTATATACACAAACTTTCATCATGAATCAGTCTATCTGGTGGTGAAAATCGTATCACAATCTCTACTGTAGTTCCTGAGATTAACCTTCACACACAGACAGAAAAATGCTGCGAGGGACTTAAACCCTGGTCTGGCTTCGCTGCTCTCTGAAGTTGCAGTGCATGTTGTTAAGATTTCTAGTTAATTTCTAGTATTAAAAGAAGCTTATGTGAGCCTTACATTTTCATTGGATGTGTCATATTTCATATTTGTACGCTAACATTTTTCAAACAGTATTCTTAGATAGTAGATATGATACGCCACAGAGTCTCTGAGTGCAAGCACTGTGATCTTTGATTGTCGGTAGTATTGTCGTTGCAGTAGGCATTCTAAGAGCAGCTAGTAACAGAGCTGGGTGTTAGCTATGCTACTGAGTAGATGGAAATAGCTTGTAGAGCGCAGATATAAAGATACAGAGAAGGATGAATTCTGAATTTTGACCTGCTAAAGAGTAATTGGGTAAGTGAATATTTAGAGGTAATGTTCTTACTGCACTGCTTGCTTGCGCGTAGTTATGACGCTTTTGAATAATGTAAGATTTTAATGGAATTTTTCTTCATTGGTTTGGGTTACTTAGTTCATTGTTCAGATAAGAGTAAGTTCAAATGGCTCTGAGCACTATGGGACTTAACTTCTGAGGTCAGCAGTCCCCTAGACTTAGAACTACTTAAACCTAACTAACCTAAGGACATCACAAACATCCACGCCCGAGGCAGGATTCGAACCTGCGACCGTAGAGGTCGCGCGGTTCCAGACTGTAGCGCCTAGAACCGCTCTGCCACCTCGGCCGGCGATAAGAGTAAGTAACGTTATCAGTTCTCATGGCTTGCACTTGGAGGTTATAGATTTTACCACTCCTATACCATTTTTCAGTATTTAATTTCATGGCAAAGAAATATTTTTTTTCATAAAATATAGTTTTTGTAATAGCCAGACAATGAGTTTCAGTTTTTCAATTATTTACAGTCATTCAGCAAGTTCAAATGCTAATTCTCACAGTGCAGCATTATTGTCGCGCTTGTATTATTCAGTGTTTAGAAATTTGTTTAGTCAGATCTGTGTACACAAATCTACAGGGCACTTTTATAGACATATTTTGGTTATTCATTTTCCAAAATTCGACTTGTAACTTATGCAGCATTTTTCTTCTGATACCATGCCTGGTGGAACTACAAGTCACGCAGTGTGACGTCACGCGTGGTAGCATGGTTCACTGTTCTGTACAATATGTAGTTTCACAGAACAGCTAATTTACTTTACAGTTTTGGTTTTCTAATTACCTTGGCAAAGTTAATCAAAATTACAATTATAGAGTTTCAGTTCTGGCGAATCCTCTATCAGATAGCATTTCTACTAGACCACTTGCATTGTTCATGCTTACAACGCAGACATACATGAATATAAAGAATAGTAGTTCATTTTACTCCAGTTTCAGTTCACAACATTAAATGTAGAAAGGTTGCACTGTTTACTGCTTTTACTGCCAGGCACCTCCTCCACTGTAGCTGACCAGTTTGATCTCCCATTATTATTGCTACGACACGCCATTACAAACGCCAGTTACATGTGGAACATATAAAGCACACTCATCATTGCAATAATTAAAAATTATTTAAAAATAATTTTCCTCGGTATCAGACTGCCTATTAGTAAAATCCACAACAAAGCACTTACAATAGTTAGTGAGATTAGCCTTCAAAACAGACAGGCAAAACATGCTGGAAGACTAAATTTTTAGTGATGTGTAGATAAGGGAGTTCCATTTTTTTTTCTAGTGTTGTAAGTGTTTGAAATACCATTCTTCTGAGATTACAGTGGATTATGTATGAGGAGATTCAGTAGCGAATACGTGTATACTGGGTGACTCCGTCATCATATTACAAACTTCAAAGGATGATGGAGAAGGGTAAACATAGCAATTTTAGGTAACGGACCCTTGTCCGGAAACGATCGTGTTGTAAAACGAAATACGCTATGTGTTCAAAAGTATCGGGGCACCTGGCTGAAAAGGACTTACAAGTTCGTGGCGCCCTCAATCGGTAATGCTGGAATTCAATATGGTGTTGCCCCATCCTTAGTCTTAATGACGGCTTCCACTCTCGCAGGCATACGTTCAATCAGATGCTGGAAGGTTCCTTGGGGAATGGCAGCCCATTCTTCACGGTGTGCTGCACTGAGGAGAGGTGAGGCCTGGTACGAAGTCGGCATTCCAAAACATCCCAAAGGTGTTTTATAGAATTCAGGGCAGGACTCTGTGCAGGCTAGTCCATTAAGGGATGTTATTGTCGTTTAACCACCCCGCCACAGGTCGTGCATTATGAACAGGTGTTCGATCGTGTTGAAAGATGCAATCACCATCTTCGAATTGCTCTTCAGCAGTGCGAAGTAAGAAGGTGCTTAAAACATCAATGTAGGCCTGTGCTGTGATAGTGCCATGCAAAACAACAAGGGGTACAAGCTCCCTCCACGAAAAACACAACCACACAATAACACCACCGCCTCCGAATTTTACTGTTGGCACTACATACGCTGGCAGATGACCTTTGCCGGGCATTCACCATACCCGCACCTTGCCATCGGATCGCCACATTGTGTACCGTGATTCGTCACTCCACACAACGTTTTCCCACTGTTCAGTCGTCCAATGTTTGCAATCGTTACATCAAGCGAGGCGTCGTTTGGCATTTACCGGAGTGATGTGGGGCTTACGAGCAGCCGCTCGAACATGAAATCCAAGTTTTCTCACCTCCCTCCTACTGTCATAGTACTTGCAGTGGATTCTGAAGCAGTTTGGAATTCCTCTGTAATGGTATGGATAGATGTCTGCCTATTACACGTTACGACCCTCTTCAACTGTCGGTGGTCTCTGTCAGTCAACAGACGAGATCGGCCTTTTGTGCTGTACGTTTCCCTTCACGTTTCGACTTCACTATCACGTCGGAAATAGTGGACCTAAGGATGTATAG
This sequence comes from Schistocerca americana, assembly GCF_021461395.2. NCBI lineage: Eukaryota > Metazoa > Arthropoda > Insecta > Orthoptera > Acrididae > Schistocerca > Schistocerca americana. The sequence goes on along the minus strand of NC_060124.1, from coordinate 304,986,073 downwards.
GAGTGTGGAAATCTCGCGTACAGATGTATGACACAAGTGACACCCAATCACCTGACCACGTTCGAAGTCCGTGAGTTCCGCCGAGCGTCCAATTCTGCTCTCTCACGATGTATAATGACTACGGAGGTCGCTAATATGGAGTACCTGGCAGTAGGTGGCAGCATAATGCACCTAATATCGGGGTGTCCGGATACTTTTGATTACATAGTGTAGTTCTGTTACCTCTGGCACTGGACTTCATCTAATAAAAGCTCTTTACTTTCCAAGTTTCGAGTGGTGGTAGTATGCACCAAACAAAGAAAAATAATGTCCAATAAACATGGGCTCTAAAATGCGTACCTTAAAAGCTACGGCCAAATACACCTCTTCTACTGTAAAAGTGCTCGTAGCTCTTAAGGTATGCATTTTAGAGCCCATGTTTACTGGCACTGTTTTTCTTGTTTTGGTTTGCTCCTTCCAAAGTACGGAAAGCAAAGAGCTTTCAATGGAAGACGTGCACTGTTAGAGATAAGAAAACTACTTTCGTTTATAACTTTCGACTCGGTCGTTCCTGTATAAGGGCTCCACTGTGAAATTGCTATATTTTTCCTTCTCCATCATCCCTGAAAGTCGGTAACATCATCATGGTCTCACCCTACATACAGGGTGAACCCTAAGCCCACCAAGAAAATTATGTTCAGGGATATTTTTCGAGTATTTTGATACAAGGAACCTGTGGTCTTCTGTGGCTCGTAAGGAGTAATTGCATTTCCTTCGATTTCTTACCCCCGTTTAGCCCACCCGATTGGCCGTGCGGACTAACGCACGGCTGTCCGGGCGGGAAGGAGCGCCTGTCCCCGGCACGAATCCGCCCGGCGTATTTGTGTGGAGGTTCGGTGAGCCGGCCAGTCTGTGGATGGTTTTTAGGCGGTTTTCCATCTGCCTCGTCAAATGCGGGCTGGTTCCCCTTATTCCGCCTCAGGTACACTATGTCGGCGATTGCTGCGCAAACAAGTTCTCCACCATTACTCTACACGCAAACATAGGGGTTACACTCGTCTGGTGTGAGACGTTCGCCGGGGGTCCACCTGGGGCCTAACCGCACAATAACCCTGGATTCGGTGTAGGGCGGCGGAGGAGTGAAGTGGACTGCGGTAGTCGTCGTGGGGTTGCGGACCACTGCGGCTGCGGCGGGGACGGAGTCTCTCCATCGTTTCTAGGTCCCGGGTTAACATAACCTAACATATCCCCATTTAACGTTGTGTCTACACTGCGGTGACAGAAGTCATGGGATAGCTATATGCACGTATATAGATGGCGGTAGCATCGCGTACACAAGTTATAAAAGGACAGTGCCTTGGCAGAGCTGTTATTTGTACTCAGCTGATTCACGTGAAAATGTTTCCGGCGTGCTTATGGTCACACGACAAGAATTAACTGACTTTGGACGCGGCATGGTAGTTGGGACTACGCACACGGGACATTATATTACGGAAATCGTTAAGGAATTCAATATCCCGATATCCACAGTGTCGAGAGCGTGCCGAGAATATCAAATTTCATGCACTGTCTCTCACGACGGACAAAGCAGTGGCCGACAGCCTTCACTTAACGGCCGAGAGCAGCGGCGTTTGCGTAGAGTTGTACTGCTAACAGACAAGCAACCTTGCGTGTAATAACCGCATAAATCAATGTGGGAATTTATACGAACGTATCCACTAGGACACTACGGCAAAATTTGGCGTTAATGGGCTATGGCAGCAGACGACCGACGCGAGTGCCTTTTCCAACAGCATGACATTGTCTGCAGCGCCTTTCCAGTGCTCGTGGCCGCATCGGTTGGATCCTAGACTACTGGAAAATCGTGGCCTCGCCTGATGAATCCCGATGGTCGGGTTCGAGTGTGGCTCAGACCACCAAGTTCTAATCAAGGCGATATGTAAACTGGTGGTGGTCCCATAATGGTATTGGCTGTGTTTACATGGAATAAACTGAGTTCTCTGGATGTTCGCCTAGTTGGACACCATTTGCAGCCATTGATGAACATCAGTTCCCAAACAGCTATGGAATTTTTATGTATGACAATGTATCATGTCACCGGGCCAAAGCTGTTCGCGATTGTTTTGAAGAACATTCTGGACAGTTCGAGCGAATGGTTTGGCCTCCCAGATCGCCTCACATGAATCCGTCGAACATTTGTGGGATATGGTCGAGAGGCCAGTTCGTGCACTAAATCCTGCACTGGCTACCCTATCGCAGTTTTGGATGGCTATAGAGGCGGCATGGCTCATAATTTCTGCAGGGGGCTTCCAAAGACTTGTTAAGTCCATGCCACGTCGATTTGCTGTACTAAGGCCAGTAAACAGAGGTGCGACATAATATTGAGAGGTATCCCACGACGTTTGTCACCCAAGTGTATGTTACGCTGAAAATATCTATGCAACAGTGCAAATGACGAAGCTTATCTGAAAAAAAACTTGTTCCATTCAGTGACGTTACTTGTTGTCGACCAGAGTAGTCTCCAGTCCATTATTCACCCTCAAGTCTACATTTACTAATGCGCTGTTCTGTCTCGGTTTTGTTTTGCCCGCAGTTTAGTTATACACTATCAGTGCAACACAGAAGTAAGCATAGTTGGAAATTCAGCCAGTAGGGGAGTGACAGAGAAAGTATTTATGAAAATTTTTATTATGAAAATATTTTTAAAGCTAAATCTATCAAAATTTGGATTTGGCTTCTCAGTTATAAATAAAAAATGCGTGTTTCACTGTTTTTGGAAATTCAGCACCTATGGGGGTGAAAAGCGAGGGTTCATAAATAGTAAAACGAAACTGGCAGAAGAGGACCGGACAGAGGAAATACAAGAGACTTTTACAGGACAGTCAGGTTCTTCAAGAAAAGATACAATCCAAGAATTGACGTGATCAGAGGTCAAGAACGACACATAATCAGAGATGAAATGAAAGCTATGGAGGAATGGAAAACTACTTCGAAAACCTCCGGAATATGCATGTAAGCCGGCCGGAGTGGCCGTGCGGTTCTAGGCGCTTCAGTCTGGAGCCGCGTGACCGCTACGGTCGCAGGTTCGAATCCTGCCTCGGGCATGTATGTGTGTGGTGTCCTTAGGTTAGTTAGGTTTAATTAGTTCTAAGTTCTAGGGGACTGATAACCTCGGCTGTTAAGTCCCATAGTGCTCAGAGGCATTTGAACCAATATGGATACAAACACCATGAGTGCTACAACAGAAAATGAAGAAGAAAAATCATATAGAGGAACAGAGATACAGTACCGTTGGGGGAGCATGAACTACCAAACACAAAAGAGGTAAGAGCGACCATAAAACTGCTAAAGAGGGGGAAGGCACCAGGAATAGATGGCATACAGGCAGAGATGCTAAAGGAGGGAAGAGCTACTCTACAAGTGAGACTATACCACTTAATCTGCTTAATTTGGAAGAAGGAAAGGATTCCAGAAGAATGGAAGGAGTCTGTCATCTGCCCTATACTAACGAAAGGAGACCCAATGAGATGTAGAAACTATAGAGGAATCACACTACTATGTACAGCTTATAAGATCTTGAGCATGCTGTTACTGAAGCAACTAACACCATATGTCTAGAAAGTACTAGGATTCCAACAAGCAGGTTTCAGAAAGGGAGCGTCAACTTTAGACCATTTACATACAATACGGCAAGTGCTAGCAAAGAGCTGGAATTCCGCAAAAATGTTCACTGCCTTTTTGTGGACTTCCAAAAAGCATATGATTGTGTGAATAGACAAGCAATATGGCAAGAACTCGAAAGCTCTTAAGTTCCCTGAAAACTCATAAAACGGACACAGATATTCACCCAGGAGACAACATGCATGGTGAAAGTAAATGGAAACGTATCAGAGAAATTCAAGGTGAGGACTGGAGTGCGACAAGGAGACTGCCTCTCCACTCTCCTGTTTAACCTGGTACTGGAGAGAGCCCTGAGAAAGGTAGCAAGCCTAGAGACAGGAATACAGCTGGGAAGAAGGACAACACCCTGGCCTATGCGGGTGATGAAGTTTTAATAGCAGAGAAACTGCAAGACCTTGTTCAGATGATAAGAACATTAATGGAAGAGGCAATGAGAACAGGCCTGAAATTAAATATGGATAAGACAAAATACCTCATAGTTAGCAGAGAAAATGATGACAGACTCCTGAAGGTGAAGGACAAAGTCTTTGAAAGGATAAAAGACTTTAAATATCTTGGGGCTATACTCAATGGAAGGAACGAGTTAGACCAGGAAATTACTGCACGAATACATGCAGGAAACAGGTCAAGGTTTGCTCTGGGAAAGCTGTTAAAGTACTGGCTTCTATAGAGATCCTCAAAGACCAAGATATACAAGACTAATACAACCTGCAGTCTTATATGGAGCAGAGACCTGGACCATCACCCAAAAGATGGAAAGAAAACTCCTGACATTTGAGAATACCATCCTCAGACAAATTTTTGGGGCAGTGAAGGATAGAGATTGCAGGAGCTATACAAGTCGATGGACATCGTGTCAGTGATCAAAGAAGGAAGACTGAAGTGGTATGGACACGTAATGCGTCGAGAAGGCCAGATCGTCAGGCAGCTAGTGGAGGAAGATATTAGAGGCAAAAGACCTCGGGGACGACCACGACTCCGATGGATTGATCATGTCAAATAGGATATGAGTACTCTGGAGCTGTCTCAAGAAGAATACATGACCGGAGGATGCTGGAGGAGGCTGATTGGTGAGGCAAAAGACCGACTGCGGTTTGTGTGGCCAACGCATAAGTATGGGGGTGAAATAGAGGATGAAACATTTTATGGAGAAATTTCGTTATGCAAGCATTTATAAGCTAAATCTATGACAATTTGTATTTTGCTTTTCTCTTAGAAATAAAAAAAATACAAATTTCACTGTTTTTGGAAATTCAACCACTAAGGGGATGAATTAGGACCATACTGATTCACAGACTAATCATCACGCAGCTCTAACCGCTAAGGAAAGTAACTTGGAATTTGGAGAGGATATTGGTCCTATAGTTCATGCATCGCTTAAGAAGCGATTGTTAGAAATTCAACCGCAAAGAGGGTAAAATAGTTGGTAAATTTTTTTTGAAAGTAAATCGTTGTGAAAGAAGTATTAAAGCATTTATAATGTTGTTGTTGTTGTTGTTGTCTTCAGTCCTGAGACTGGTTTGATGCAGCTCTCCATGCTACTCTATCCTGTGCAAGCTTCTTGCAACCTACGTCCTTCTGAATTTGCTTAGTGTATTCATCTCTTGGTCTCCCTCTACGATTTTTACCCTCCACGCTGCCCTCCAATGCTAAATTTGTGATCCCTTCATGCCTCAGAACATGTCCTACCAACCGATCCCTTCTTCTTGTCAAGTTGCACCACAAACTTCTCTTCTCCCCAATTCTATTCAATACCTCCTTATTAGTTATGTGATTTACCCATCTAATCTTCAGCATTCTTCTGTAGCACCACATTTCGAAAGCTTCTATGGTCTTCTTGTCCAAACTATTTATCGTCCATGTTTCACTTCCATACATGGCTACACTCCGTACAAATACTTTCAGAAACGACTTCCTGACACTTAAATCAATACTCGATGTTAACAAATTTCTCTTCTTCAGAAACGCTTTCCTTGCCATTGCCAGTCTATATTTTATATCCTCTCTACTTCGACCATCATCAGTTATTTTGCTCCCCAAATAGCAAAACTCTTTTACTATTTTAAGTGTCTCCTTTCCTAATCTAATTCCCTCACCATCACCCGACTTTGAAAATAGCCTTTCGCTCCCTGTATTTTACCCCTGCCACCTTTAGAATTTGAAAGAGAGTATTCCAATCAACATTTTCAAAGCTTTCTCTAAGTCTACAAATGCTAGAAATGTAGGTTTGCCTTTCCTTAATCTTTCTTCTAAGATAAGTCGTAGGGTCAGTATTGCCTCACGTGTTCCAACATTTCTACGGAATCCAAACTGATCTTCCCCGAGGTCGGCTTCTACCAGTTTTTCCATTCGTCTGTAAAGAATGCGCGTTAGTATTTTGCAGCTGTGACTTATTAAACTGATAGTTCGGTAATTTTCACATCTGTCAACACCTGCTTTCTTTGGGATTGGAATTATTATATTCTTCTTGAAGTCTGAGGGTATTTCGCCTGACTCATACATCTTGCTCACCAGATGGTGGAGTTTTGTCAGGACTCTCTCTCCCAAGGCTGTCAGTAGTTCCAATGGAATGTTGTCTACTCCCGGGGCCTTGTTTCGACTCAGTTCTTTCAGTGCTCTGTCAAACTCTTCACGCAGTATCATATCTCCTATTTCATCTTCATCTGCATCCTCTTCCATTTCCATAATATTGTCCTCAAGTACATCGCCCTTGTATAGACCCTCTATGTACTCCTTCCACCTTTCTGCTTTCCCTTCTTTGCTTAGAACTGGGTTTCCATCTGAGCTCTTGATATTGATACAAGTGGTTCTCTTTTCTCCAAAGGTCTCTATAATTTTCCTGTAGGCAGTATCTATCTTACCCCTAGTGCGATAATCCTCTACATCCTTACATTTGTCCTCTAGCCATCCCTGCTTAGCCATTTAGCACTTCCTGTCAATCTCATTTTTGAGACATTTGTATTCCCTTTTGCCTGCTTCATTTACTGCGTTTTTATATTTTCTCCTTTCATCAATTAAATTCAATATTTCTTCTGTTACCCAAGGAGTTCTACTAGCCCTCGTCTTTTTACCTACTTCATCCTCTGCTGCTTTCACTACTTCGTCCCTCAGAGCTACCCATTCTTCTTCTACTGTATTTCTTTCCCCCATTCCCTTACGCTCTCCCTGAAACTCTGTACAACCTCTGGTTCTTTCAGTTTATCCAGGTCCCATCTCCTTAAATTCCCACCTTTTTGCAGTTTCTTCAGTTTTAATCTACAGTTCATAACCAATAGATTGTGGGCAGAGTCCACATCTGCCCCTGGAAAGTCTTAAAATTTAAAACCTGGTTCCTAAATCTCTGTCTTACCATTATATAATCTATCTGATACCTTCTAGTACCTCCAGGATTCTTCCATGTATACAACCTTCTTTTATGATTCTTGAACCAAGTGTTAGCTATGATTAAGTTATGCTCTGTGCAAAATTCTACCAGACGGTTTCCTCTTTCATTTCTCTCCCCCAATCCATATTTACCCACTATGTTTCCTTCTCTCCCTTTTCCTACTTTCGAATTCCAGTCGCCCATGACTATTAAATTTTCGTCTCCCCTCACTACGTGAATAATTTCTTTTATCTCATCGTACATTTCATCAATTTCTTCATCATCTGCAGAGCTAGTTGGCATATAAACTTGTACTATTGTAGTAGGCATGGGCTTAGTGTCTATCTTGGCCACAATAATGCGTTCACTATGCTGTTGGTAGTAGCTTACCCGCACTCCTATTTTTTTATCCATTATTAAACCTACTCCTGCATTACCCCTATTTGATTTTGTATTTATAACCCTATATTCACCTGACCAAAAGTCTTGTTCCTCCTGCCACCGAACTTCACTAATTCTCACTATATCTAACTTCAACATATCCATTTCCCTTTTTAAATTTTCTAACCTACCTGCCCGATTAAGGGATCTGACATTCCACGCTCCGATCCGTAGAACGCCAGTTTTCTTTCTCCTGATAACGACGCCCTCTTGAGGAACTATTTTACCTCCGGAATATTTTACCCAAGAGGTAATGCTACATTTATGAAAACTGGTATTGACTTCTCTCGTAGAAATTTGAAAAATTACGATTTCACTGTTTTTGGGAATTCAGCCCCTAAGGGAGTGAAATAGGAAGTGAAACGTTTGGTGAAAATATTTCATTATGAAACCAGTTTTAAAGCTAAATCTTTGGGAATTGATATTTGCCTTCTCGGTTAGAAATGAAAAAATACATGTTTCACTGTTCCTGGATGTTCAGCCACTAAGGGGGTAAAATAATGGGTAATGGCTTTTTTTTGAAAAGAAACAATTATTTTAAAGTAATACTTAAGCATTTTCAAGGTTGCATATATGAAAATTCGTATTTGGACTATTCATTTAGAAGTAAAAAGGAATAGGTGTTTCAGTGTGTTTGGAAATTCATTACCTTGAGGGGGTGAAACGGGGTATGAAAATTTTTAGGAAAATATTTCGTCTTAATAAAAAAGGTTTTAAAGCTAAATCTACAAAAAACTGTTATTTCACTTCTTGGTTAGGTATAAAGGAATATATGTTAGCGGATGAAATTTTTTATGGAAATAGCACCACAAGAATGATTAACTCCAGCTACCACAATCGTTTTTTGGTCAGAAGCACATTCGGAATAGACTATGCTAGTATGGCCTTAGTTAGCGCGAAAGGCTTAGAAGGTGGTGCAATTTGAAAACAATATAAAAATTCGATTAAGGAAAAAAAACTTTGCGGACTTTACTGTCTATGCAAGCAAAACATCGGGCAACAAGCTAGTCACTTAATAAAGAGAAATCTGCTGGTCCAGACTGTACACCAACAGGTTACTTTCACAGTATACTAATATAATAACTCCATACTTAGCTATCATACGCAACTGCTCTCTCGACTAAAGATCCGCACGTAGAGACTGGATAGGCGTACTGGTCACACTGATACTCAGCAGAGGAAGTAGAAGTAACGTGATGAATAACAGGATGTCAATGTGCAGTAGGACTCTGGAAGATATATTGTGTTCGAACTTTAAAAATTACTTCAAAGAAGACACACAGGCAGCATAATACAGAAAATATCGTTCTTGTGAAAGACTCTAACACATGTGAGACTGGTTCTGATCTATCTTCCTACCACAGTTGCGCGTCCGACCCCGGTAGCTGAGTGGTCAGCGTGACAGAATGTCAATCCTAAGGTCCCGGGTTCGATTCCCAGCTTGGTCGGAGATTTTCTCCGCTGAGGGACTGGGTGTTGTGTTGTCCTAATCATCATCATTTCATCCCGATCGACGCGCAAGTCGCCGAAGTGGCGCCAAATCGAAAGACTTGCACCGGGCGAACGGTCTACCCGACGGGAGGCCCTAGCCACACGACATTTCATTTCACCACAGTTGCGCAAGGACACTCTGTGAGTGTTTTAGGAATTTGGTGTTGAACCTACCGCCTGCAAGATAGGAAGATACCATCTCACACATCTAGAGTTCAGAAGAGTGCAGCAGTATGGACAGCGATGTAATCAGACAATTATCTCAATGTCGGTTCCACTACACTACCTATAAAGGAAACGTTATCGCTAACAGAAATTAGTGTATGGGTTCAGGCATAACTACATATTGGTAAAAATGAAAATCTTAGATTTTCCTTATTAAGGTTAATTTTTACTCTAAGTATGACTTCATGTCATAGCAATGTTAGCAAAATTACGTACAGGATGGTAAAATATTGATACTGGGTTTTCACAACTGTGAAGCGGAATTCCTAAATATTAGGAGATTCTTTAATGGTAAGATGGTTGATGACTATGTCTGGGGGTCGATAAAAATACAAACAAATTAAATACAATTGGGACCAGTCGAATACATTTCCTACATCTTCGGTGAAGCCGAGACTCCTAGTTATTCCCTAGCTATGTTAACTGGCATGGTACAAGCTATTTGGCTGGAATAGCGCGTATGTCGTTGCCTTCAGATCGCTCACAAGCATTAACTGTCAGTGCTCGGTGCAATTCTCCATACTAGGAGACTTTGCTGTTTAACTCCCTACGAGTTAAGACGAGCCTGTGAACAAATCTTCACGTAATGACACTCGAAATCGTCTCAGTGCAGCGAGAGTAGCCTTACTTAAACACTCTACGATTTTCAGCAAGAGAGGAACCAATTGTCTGCAATTTGCCTATGTCAAAGCTGGTGGCCACGCGTTTTTCTTTCTGGCCAATCAGGGCGTTCATACTTTTTTTTTATGACTATACCCACTAGTGTTTTTGTAGCCTATCACAGGAGTCGTTTCTTTCGTAGGGCAGAGTTTAAGTTCTGCTATGTAATACTGAGATAAACAGCTTTTTCTTTCATGTGAGGTTTAACACAGGTTGCTAGAATGAGTCACCAATGTTTTGCGTTCCGTTTCTCTGGACGTTTTATTTGGGATCTCCCACCGTGTTCCCATAGAAAGGCGTTCCGAAGGATCATCGTTAAAAGCAGGGACAAGTGGTGGCGGCGTCTCACTGTATCCGCTAGGTATTCCGTGGAGAGAGATTTTTGGTCACGTGGGTCGACGCGCTGTCGTAAAATTCTCCTTTCCCTCAGAACTGCATCTTGTAGCTTGGGTTGGGAAAATTACTTGCGTGCAATTACTTGTGTGAGTGTTAGTGGTTTATATTCACAAAACGCTGGCTTATTTATTACATCTGAATATTAATAAAATTCGTTCAGTTTCACGTAGCTATATCATGTGACATATTGAGTTAACTGGAATTGTTTCAGGAATTCAATGTAAGGTGTGTTATTTATTTGACACCTTACAAGACAACTGGCTCTGTATTCATATATTCATATGGAGTAATAAAAATATATAACCTTTGTCCATCCGAATGCTTCTTAGAGTATCGTGTAAAAATTTGAAGTAAATTGGTCAAGTATTTTTCGATATGTTTGGTAACAACGTTAAACAACTACTTGTCTTTGTACAAGAGATCAGTTTCAGAATGGATTTGAAACCATTTTCTGGAATGGTGTATGTGTATTTACAGTTGATATTCCCCATTATCCTCGATTTAATATGTCCGCAGTTGTTTTAAGAGAATAAATTTCGAGTTACTTTCAGAGCGCACCATATCCTTCTGCAACTGTAAAGAGTGATGATTCGTGAAACATATTCACAGCAAACTGTGCGTTGCGGCTGCTTCGGTCGCAGTTTCGAATCCTGCCTCGGGCATGGATGTGTGTGCTGTCCTTAGGTTAGTTAGGTTTAAGTAGTTCTAAGTTCTAGGGGACTGATGGCCTCAGATGTCAAGTCCCATAGTGCTCAGAGCCATTTGAACCATTTTTTCTTCAGCCTTTCCTTTGTTTCTGTCACTTCTTCTCCGATGTATAGATTGAGCAGTAGAAGCAAAAGACAACATCGCTTGCAAGCTTCCTACTTTCTTTTTTAATCTGGTCTTTAATAAAATTGGCAAAGATAATGTTAATCAGAACACAGAGAGGTGTTGTGATCTAAATAACAATAGATTTATTCATTCTTGACATCACAAGACAAAAAAAAGTTAAAGAAATGTCACACAAACATTTTTTTTGACTAACGCTTTCACTACTATGAGGTCTATAGTGGACAAAGTGATCACCTGGAGATCGACACACGACACTAACCAGAACACTAATCGCTTTATGTGACTTCATACAGGTGAATCCAGGGTGAGGCACAAAAAACTATGCCACCATCAAGCATCTATACTCTACTATTGCAAAAAGAAAAGTGTGGTTCGAAAGAACAGAGTACTGGGAAACATATATTGGAGCCCTACGCCATAGCAGCGAATACTTTACCCTTCTGCTGGTCAGGGTGGCACACCACGATGTGTTCGGCGACTGAAGTCATGGACGGCAGCAATGTGTTATTAACGGCGCGCGCCCGAAAAGTGCAAGTACAACTCTCGCTTTCAGCTAATTCGGAACGCAGCTACTTCCCTATGAGCCTCTGAAACCTCGGTGATTCCAGTGTGCAGGTGGACCCATTTGCTGGACTACAGCCGCACCGAGTGGCAGCGCGGTTTGAGGCGCCATATCACGGATTGTGCGGCCCCTCCCGCATTAGGTTCGAGTCCTCCCTCGGATATGGGTGTGTGTGTTGGTCTTAGCATAAGTTAGTTTAAGTTCAAATGGTTCAAATGGCTCTGAGCACTATGGGCCTTAGCATTTGAGGTCATCAGTCCCCTAGAACTTAGAACTACTTAAACCTAACTAACCTAAGGACATCACACACATCCTTGCCCAAGGTAGGATTCGAACCGGCGACTGTAGCTGTCACGCGGCTCCAGACTGAAGTGCCTAGAACCGATAGGCCATACCGGCCGGCTAGTTTAAGTAGTGTGTAAGTGTAGGGGCTAATGACCTCAGCAGTTTGATTCCTTAGGAATTCACACATATTTGAACGCATTTGCTAGTCTGCCAAACCAATTTGACTCCGTTCCACAACTGTGCGTGACGGAATATGTCAAATGCTTAGATGGCCGTCTCAAGACAAATAAGTACACCCACGCATCACTCATTGTGTGCATGATGCTAGAAGCAGTACCTCTGACAGTTCAGAAGGTGACTGGCACAGGCTCTATGTGGCACACCAGCAAAGGACACAAGTCTTGCCGTTTAGGTAGAGATCTGCAGTTCTTTACTAGCGAAGCACCAGTACAAGATTGTCCACTCCTCTTTCTATCAGATTTCCTCGTCAGCTCGGTAGCATAGCACAATTAAATCTTAGACTACTCCCACATTAGCACAAGCCAGTCACGAGCTGGAGCGGCGATTTCGAAGATGGGAGACTGCTCCCTGCTCTGCATACACCGATTTAACCAATCAGTGACTTTAAAGTTAATTGGGAGAAAAGTAAAAAAAAAAAAAAAAAAAAAAAAAAAAGATTCAGCTTCGAGGCCTCTTTCCCATGCGTTTATGCCATGCCTTTTGCTAACAACATGACCAGGATGGAACCACAGCCCTCCATAAAAAGATTGTTATCTCCCCTGTACAGAGCGAGGTGGCGCAGTGGTTAGCACACTGGACTCGCATTCGGGAGGACGACGGTTCAATCCCGTCTCCGGCCATCCTGATTTAGGTTTTCCGTGATTTCCCTAAATTGTTTCAGGCGAATGCCGAGATGGTTCCTTTGAAAGGGCACGGCCGATTTCCTTCCCAATCCTTCCCTAACCCGAGCTTGCGCTCCGTCTCTAATGACCTCGTTGTCGACGGGACGTTAAACACTAACCACCACCACCACCATCTCCCCTGTTGTGTCCATTTCGAAGTTACCAAAGAACGGCCATAAACTCGCTAAAAGCCTCATGCCTTCACAAATACGTTTTTGTGACAGAGTCAGGACATTTGGGTGCCAGTGACCTGTCCCACGAAAATTCGCAGAACAATCACAGTCATCTCATCGACTTCTTGCCTAACAAGGGCCTACCCTCTATTTTATTGCCGGTCTTCAATTCTTTGGCCATTGCAGCGGCGTCTCCTCGGCACTAGTCAGCCTACCTGGACACAATCGGAAACCGACCGGCGCCATCCAAATGTGTCTGCACAATGAGGCCGCGGATCTCAGCAATTTGGAAATGTTTTCACCCAGATTCCACAGAAAAAACGCACTTCCCTCGGCCCTCAGTCGCCATACGCTTTTACTGCAGTCGTTTAAATCAGCACCCTATTCCTTTGAACGCAGGTAAAGCTTACCGCTATTCCTTCACTAGAGCACACAAGCAAGAGCGTTAACTACTACCCACCATTTCATCATGATGTATGAAGTCAGATCGTAATAAAGATCATCTTCCCTAAGAACATTAAGCGGCATGACAGTGAATCAGAAGTGAGAGTGCCCAGCAATCTTTCACTCTGTCTTACACCATCTGACAGTGTTGAACATTTTTTCCAGATCGACGAATTCTGTGGCCGTTCGCTCTTGGAAAGATCTGCACCCAGAGATTGCGTAGATGGACAAGTCACACCAATACCCAATAAAGGATATAGGAGTGATCCCTGAATTACAGACCTATATCATTAACATCGATTTGCAGTATACTTCTGAAATATATGTTGTGCTCGAACATTATAAATTATTAAAAAAAAACATTTTATTGACAAATAGCCAACAAGGATTCAGAAAACACAGCTATCTCTTTACTCTCATGAAGTAATGAGTACTATCGACAGGGGGCATCAAATTGGTTCCATATTTTTAGATTTCCTGAAGGCGTTTGACAACGTTCCTCACAAGTGTTATAGGCCCACTATTGTTCCTGATCTACATAAATAAATTAGGAGACAACCTGAGCAGTCCTCTTAGATTGTTTGCAGATGCTACTGTCATGTAATGTTATCACATAATCAAAACGAACTGCAACATGATCTAGACAAAATATCTGAATGATGGAAAAATGGCAGTTGACTCTAAATTATGAAAACTGTTAAGTTATCCACATGGGCACTAAAAAGAATCCACTAAACACCAGTTAACGATAAATCTCACCAATCTAAAGGCTGTAAACTCAACTGAATACTTACTGATTACAGTTACAAGTAACTTAAACTGGAACGATCATACGGATAATGATGCAGGGAAAGCAAACCAAAGTCCGCGAATTAATGGCAGAACACTTAAAAAATGTAACGGGTTTTACTAAAGAGACTGGTTACACTATGTTTGTCCGCCATCTTCTGGAGTATTGCTGTGCGGCGTGGGATCCACATCAGATACAACTGAAGGAGGCTATCGAAAAAGTTCAAAGAAGGGAAGCTCGTTTTGCATTATCGCGAAATAGGGGAGAGAGTGCCATGGATATGATACACGAATTGGGGTGGCAGTCATTAAAACAAAGGCGTTTTTGTTACGACAGGACCTTCTCATGAAATTTCAATCACCTACTTTCTCCTCAGAGTGTGAGAATATTTTGTTAGCGCCCACCTACGTAGTAAGAAATGATCATCACAATAAAATAAGAGAAATTAGGGCTCACACGCAAAGATTTAAGTGTTCGTTTTTCCAAAGCTCTGTTTGAACCCTCTCGCAGAAAGTTAACTCAATTGGAGAGTAATCATGTGGATGTAGATGTAGATGGATGTGTGTACGAAACCGACTACCAATACACAGACAACCAAGCGCATACTCAGGAAGTGTGGTACGACTGGGGTTGACTCTGGATACGTTGCCCATTACAAGTTCTGGCTTTTTCAAACTGCTACTGTTTGGAAGGATGAGATGGAGGACAGGACGCGAGGTGGGTTTTCGAAGAAGTTTTCCTAGGATTGGGTGAGGGAGGGGCAGCTGCTCTTCCCGTCGGTTTTCGATTGCGCTCTTGCAGACGGCTCGCGAAAACTTCGTAAAATAAGTTCATGTTCTGAGAGACAACATTGCATATTGAATCTAAACTCGAAATACTGGTGAAACAAGTTCACAGTATTCACTTCTTGAAAAACGTATGCCACTCACAATAGAAGGTCATTCGTTCTGTGTCAAGCCGACGTCGACGAAAAAATTCGAAGTTATGACCTCAGAAAAGTTCACCGAGGAAGAGAGCGGAAGGGCATGTGCTTGATGTTACTCATGCCCCAGACATACTCGCTATTTAAGTAATGCTCAAAGCATAACTATTATCAGAGGAACGGACGCGATACAGTCTGTTTGACAATAACGATAATTAGCCTCTACGAACGCCCTGTAGTCAACTTAAATCACTTAAAGCTCCTCAATTCTGGTCGCACGATAGTGATGGTTTTATCTACACGGAGGTGACAAAAGCCGTGGGATAGCGACATGCACATATACAGATGACGGTAGTTTCGTCTACACAAGGTGTAAAAGGGCAATTCATTGGCAGGCCCGTCATTTGAATTCAGGTGGTTTATGAGGAAACATTTCCGACGTTATCATGGCAGCACGACGGGAATTAAGACTTTGAACGCGGAATATTAGTAGGAGCTAGACACATGGGACATTCCATTTTGGAAACCATTAAGGAATTCAATATTGTGATATCCACAGTGTCAAGAGTGTGCCGAGAATACCAAATTTCAGGCATTACCTCTCACCATGGCCAACATAGTGGCTGACGTCCTTCACTTAACGACCGAGAGCAGCGGCGCGTGAGTAGAGCTGTCAGTGCTAACAGAGAAGCAACACTGCGTGAAAAACCACAGAAATCGTACGACGAACTTATTCGTTAAGTCAGAGCGGCGAAATGTGGCACTAATGGGCTGCGGCAGCAGACGTCCGACGCGAGCGTCTTTGCTAACAGTCTCTCCCGGACTCGGGACCATATCGATTGGATTCTAGACGATTGAAAAGCCATGGCCTGATCAGATGAGTCCCAACTTCAAGTTGTTAAGAAGTAATGATAGGGCTTGAGTGTGGCGCAGACGCCACATAGTAATGGACCCAAGTTGTCAACAGGGCACTTTGCAAGTCGGTAGCGGCTCCATAACAACGTAGCCTGTGTTTACATAAAATGGAGTGGGTCCTCTGATCCAGCGGAGGCGATCATTGGTTATATTTAGCTACTTGGAGACTATTTACGATCGTTCATGGACTACATGTTCCCAAACAATTTTTATGGATGACAATGTACCATGTCACCGAGCCACAATTATTCGCGTTTGGTTTCAAGAACATTCTGGACAATTTCAACGAGTGATTTGGTCACCCATGGAACATTTATGGGACGTAATCAAGAGGTCACTTGCTGCACAAAATCCTGCACCGGCAATACTTTCGCGATTATGGACGGCTATAGAGGCAACATGGCTCAATATTTCTGTAGGGGACTTGCAACGACATGCTGACTCTGTACTACGTCGAATTGCTGCAGGAAGTCGGGCAAAAGGAGCACCGACACGATATTCGGATTACCCCTTGATTCTTGTCACTTCATTGTATGCAAGGGTTTCTTCCCCTCGTGAATTAAGCAAAATATTGTAGTACAAATTCTCTTAACATAATTTCATGATTCTTCAAAGGAGCAACTACAAAAACTCATTTGTGGATGGAGTATTAACTTGACGTCGCTCCTACATAACATATTACTACTAAATTTGAAATCTGAACCTGTGCCAGCAATTCACAACACTGAATTAAAAGACAATATGAATCAGTCTCGACCCATTCCAGCGAAAACGATGCAAAATTGTTATAATTGTTAAACCACTTTAGATATCCTAAAACGGCCGTCAAAAATGCGTTAATATACAAAATACACATTCCGTAACATTTCTCCCATTCCACCTCCATTTACGTTATCTTCCCTTTTTATTATCTTGCCTTCAGGCTCATTTCCGTTGTATAGCCCTTCTATACAGGGCATTCCTGGAAGAATTCAATGTTCCGGTATATGACACAAAATGCAATTTTTTCAGTTTTAATCTGCAGTTCATAACCAAATTATTGTCAGAGCCCACATCTGCCCCTGGAAATGTCTTACAGTTAAATGTTTTACAGTTTAAAATTTGCTTTCAAAATCTCTGTCTTACTATTAATCAATCGGAAACCTTTCAGTGTGTCTAGGCCTCTTCAGTGTCTCTAGGTCTCTCACATTCTTACATGATTCTAAAATTTAGTATTATGGATGATTATTCTCTATCCAAAATTGTACCTCACGACTTGTTTTTCGTTCCTCCCCCCCCCCCCCCCCTCCCCAGTCCATATTCTCCTACTATGCTTCATTCTCTTCTCTTCCTTTTCGTACTATCGAATTCAGTTCCCCATTACAATTAAATTTTTGTCTCCATATACCGTCTGAGTAATTCTTTTATCGCAACATACATTCTTTCGATCTCTTCATTCGCGGATCTAGCTAGCACATAAAAATTTTGCTGTTATGGTGGGCGTCGGACTCGTGCCTGTCTTGGCTACGATAATGCGCGCACTACGTTGTTCTAAGTAGCTTACCCGCATTCCTATTTATTTTATTAATTAGAAATTATATTATTACTCTTTAAAGAATCATCGGAGACTGCGGGCCCCTTTACATCAAAATACTCAAATACTCTAGAACAACATCAGAAATTTTGTCAGTGGAGTTCGTGGTCTCCTAGCGTATGGAGGGTGTAACCAAATGGTA
This sequence comes from Schistocerca americana, assembly GCF_021461395.2. NCBI lineage: Eukaryota > Metazoa > Arthropoda > Insecta > Orthoptera > Acrididae > Schistocerca > Schistocerca americana. The sequence continues at coordinate 304,968,294 of NC_060124.1, read as the reverse complement.
TAGTCAAACTTTCAGGAAACATTACTCACACTTGGAGGAAGAAAATACGTTGTATAGATATGGTTCCGGAAACGCTTTATTTCTTTGCATTGATTGACTGTTCCGTCGGTTCTTGGTAGAATATTTTATACATTATGAATGAAATAGACACAACATTGGTGTAATATTATACAATATTACACCATGGTCGTGTGTTCCTTACTTCTTTGATATAGCTCACTTTATACAAGTCTTTAACACGTTAATCATGGGAAACAAACAGGAAAAAGACACGTCTTATCACTGTTATGAACAACTTTGCTAAATGAAATGTCAAAAAAAAAGGCCCTCCGTTAGCACGGGTACATGCATAAATCCACCTTAGAATTGAATCCCTGATGCACTGATGTGTCCTTGAAAAATGCATATTGTTTCACCGTTTTCAATAAGAACGGCACGAAGATCTATACAGCTTGTACCGGGGTTCGCTACACAAGAGCTTTCTAATCCCTCCACAAATAAAAGACTTATGAACTTAGGTCCGGAGAGCGCGGAGGTGAAGCAAATGGTCCATATATATCTACCCATGTGTCGCGAAATCTGTTGTTTAGAAGCCTAAGAACATTAACACTGGAATGAGGAGGAGCTCCATCCTGCATGAAGTACACGTTTTACTGAACTCGTAAAGGCATATGATCTGGCAGAACAAATAGAATGTTCTTTAAGAAAGCATGGGTTAGTTTCTCCGTTGAGCTTAGGTGGAATAACATGAGGTCCTAACCAACAATAACCAACAATTCCGGCCGAAATATTAACAGAAATATTTGTTGATGATGTGATTGCACAAGTTCTTGAGGATTCTCCATAGATCATGATAAGGAATAGGAATGAACTCAAAATTGAACTTTGTGGGATTCCTTTTGTGGTTTCTCCCTTGTCACTAAAACTATTTCTCCTTCCAACATTGTTTGCATCATAGCACAACTTTTTTCATTCAGTTCTGTTAAGTATGATTCAAACCAGTTGTGTTTCTCATGATTAATGTGATTGCGAAACTTCTCACAAAGTTGCCATCTGGAGGTTCTGTGCGAACGCGAAACCGCTGGCGTTTTTGGGGTCGGGGTGTTGATGGGGGTAGAAAAAGTAAGGCGAAGGCATTTAATCCAAACTCTTGAACGCCTGAAGAAATTTGTATCAAATGTAGTATATCGCTTAATACCGATGGAAAAATCATGGTTTTAAGGTACCCCTGCACTACCTAGAGGGGGCGAGAGGTTGTAAATGAGGTAACAAAATGACTGATACTAGAGTGGAATCACGGAATCACATTTTTCAATGTTGCTAAACTGATTGTTCACATTTCCGAATGCTTATGACCATCAGGAATGTTAATGCAAACGAAAAGAGAGTGAAATTTCAAAATAATCAGAATGAGCTGACATTAGTGTCAAATATACGAATTTGGCTACCATTAAGGTGAATGGTGGCAGTTCGATACATGTGATGGTGCCAAATAATGAACTCGATAACTCAAGGAAATAAGCAAGAAATGAATTCAACATTTGTTTGAAATATCCCTACACAAATAAGTGATTTCTTGTAATATTCACAAAACCCGAAAACCTTCGTAACCTTTCTCCCAATGCGAAAGAGTTTCGTACGTATTTCCAAATCTAAAAACATTTACTGTATGGCGATAGGTGAGTGCGTGTGCGATTTCTCACAACGGAACCAGTTGCAAATTTCGTCATTTCCCGTTTCCCGAAAAAAATCAAATGTCTGTCCTTTTGTATAGAACTGAAATGGGCGTCCAGCACTATGGAGGAATCAACAAATAGTAACTCGCGTCTACAGTTATGTAAATATTTACAGAACACTTGCAAACGGTAGAAGCTGCCGGTAAAAAGAGTTTTGAATACACAAAACTAAAGCGACAGATTGTTGTTCTGTTTACTTTTTTCGAAGCTGAATTCAATATTGGCGTAACTGCACACAAGCACCTTCATTTTATAGCGGACTATACGGTATGGTTTCACTGACCACATGTCATATGTATGATAATTAACCAGAAGCATCGCTGCTCAATTCCCGGAAACCAACTCTCTGTTATTTAAGAAAAACATTAGTAATTATTATGCTAACAGCTACATTAACAATGACGGAACGAGAGCCAGAAATACCGTCCATTTACCGAGAAAAAAATAAACAAAGAACACAGTACACCATTTTCTATCACTAAGTATAAATGCACAATAAAGTACTGAAGCTGATAAGGAAACCACTAAAATCTAGATAGTTAGAAAAACGTCCGTTTAAGCGTACTTTTAAATAATACAAACTAAGCAGGGAAGGATTACTTAGAGAAAGAGTAACAAAAATCTATAATAATCACCTCTGTCGTTGTGTAGGTAACTATCAAAATGTAATGCATCTCACTGTAAGAATCTTACGTTTAAGATCTATGAGGGACAATATATTTTTCTCTTCCCATTTCCCCGAGGTCAACATTTTGTTCACATCCGGAGGATTGCTGACTTACTTTCTCAGACAGACAGATGGGAAAACACTAAGAACATAGGAACAGAAGGGCAAAATTATAGTCATGGACAGTGTAAATGATCTGCGGACAAACAGACAAACTAACTCTCTTCCATAACGTCCCCAAAGTATTTAGAGCGAATGTGAGAATTTCACGTGTCATATCGCTGTTATTCATTCGTTGTCTGATATACAGTATTTTTAACAGTTAAAACATCTTCTTCCTAGAGAAAAAGGAAGGAAAATAAAAAGCGGGAAAGGCAGCTGACTGTTGTATTAACGAAGACTTTTTCCCTTGTTTGAATTCAAATTGTCCGTAGCTTCCAAAAAGCGGTAGGCGTGGTAAAAAGTTTTCACGAGTAGCGGGAGGAACGAGCACTTGCTCCGAAATATTTACATAAAACATCCACAGCGAAGTTTCCTCTCAAAACGCGATGCACGCTGTCTGCAGTATCCGATAAGCCGGCAGCCTCTATTTCCCGATATTTCTGCGATATCGGAAACTCGATTTCCTTTACCGGAAGTCGCCGTCATGCTCCGATAACGTGAACTTGTCCCGGGAGCAAGCTGCCATTGCATCCTACAAGTCCTAACTGAATGTGTGCGAAACATTCGGATCGCCTCCCTGACACGAGAACACTGGCGTGCAAAATTTAAGGGGATACGGATTCGGATTTTGGGTTAAAAATCGATTTTCGTTTTACTGTCGTATTGTATTCCGCCAAGTTTCCTCTTTAAAATGACGTATCATACATAGCTCTACTAGAATTATAACTATTTTATTTTTATAGCTTTGTGACATCGAGTATTGCGCTTTAGTTATACACGTCATTCATTGCTGACCATAAACTTTTTGTCAATAGATTTATGGGGCATGAATTCAAATATTCCGCTTTCCAGCGACTATTTATACACTATTTGTCCGAAAATGTTTTCCTCTGTTTCCTCAAGTTACTCTTTGACTTTGTGACAGGATTGTTTGTAAACAGTGTGGTATATGAAAGTTGTTATTGTCGAGATGTTTTGTATTTAGTGCTTCATTTTTCGCGGTGAAAAAGCGTGTGAACTGGCAAAAGAAAAGAAATGATGATTCATTAGCAAAGCAAAAGCAGTTCTTTATCGTCACTTTTGGAAAATTTGAGTCCACTTACTACTGATTTGCGAAACGAACTTACCCGATATGAAAACAGTGCTTCTAATACAAAACTAACGGATTTGGAAGAGAAATATAATTTTCTTGATAAAGGGAAAAGAGTTTTTGAACTCATTGAAATGAGTATATTGTGCGTAACTCTTGAAAACAGTGTATGCTGCAAAAAATGTCAAGGAAACGTTTCTCTGAAAGTAGAATCCCATGTTGGCCTGGCTGCCCAGTTTAATTTAACGTGCAGTTTTTGTAACTACAGCTGTAAGTTTCCAAATTCTGTTTCAGTAACTGTAAATAATGGATACAAGAAAATTGAACTTCATAGTGTAAATATTAGGTTAGTTTACGGATTGCGAGCAATTGGTAAGGGCAAGGCAGCTGGTGATATGCTATGTGGTGTTATAAATCTTCCAAGTGTACCTTCAAAGTTTGAGGCTTACAACTATGTACTAGGATCTGCAGTTGAAGATGTAGCACAGAAGTCAATTCAGGTAGCTGTGGAAGAAACAGTGAAAGAAAATGACGGCAGTCGTGACCTCACAGTAGCTTTTGATGGCACGTGGAAAAAAAGGGTCACACCTCCCGCAGTGGTGTTTCAACTGCAACTAGTATTGACATTGGCAAGGTTATTGATGTTGCAATAATGTCTAAATGCTGTAGATGCATATACAGGCTGAAAAATGAACATAGTAATGACTGTGTTGCTTATTATTATGGTGGGGCGAAAAAAAATTTTTCATCGCTCTTCACAGTGGTATAATGTTCGCTGTGTCAAGTATCTTGGAGACGGTGACTCTAAAGCACTCAAAGAAGTTTTGGAAAGCAAACCATATGGGAACAGTGTAAATATAAGCAAACTTGACTATATAGGACATGTGCAGAGGAGAATGGGTGCCAGGCTGAGAAGGTTAAAATCAGTTATGAAAGGAAAAAAACTAGATGATGGGAAAACCTTGCATGGCAAAGGAAGATTGACTGATTCCATAACAGACCACATTCAGAATTGCTATGGCCTTGCAATCAGGCAAAATACAGGCATTCTTGAGTAAATGAGGAAAGCTATTATGGGCTTTGTATTTCCCTACCGCATCCACAGATGAGCATCCAGAAAATGGTTTGTGCCCCAAAGGTGAAAAGAGCTGGTGTAAATACAATAGGGGACTAACAACTGGAAAGAAATACATTCACCACCACAGTCTACCATTAGCCATGATGGAAGAAATAAAGCCCATTTTCAGAGATCTGGCTGACAGAAGTCTTCTGATGAAATGTCCTCATGGAAAAACGCAGAACCCCAAAGAGTGCTTGAATAGTGTGATATGGCATAATCTCCCAAAAACACTGTTTTTCGGAATTAATACACTACATTTTGGTGTGTATGATGCTGTGGCAACCTCAAATCTTGGGAATATAGCTAAATGGCAGGTCCTTCAAAAGTTGGGTTTGCGTGTTGATTCCCACCCAGTACGTACTATGTTGACTTTAGATCAGCGCAGACTAAGGTATGATGACAATATAATCAAGACATCAGTGAAAAAAGCAAGAAAGGCACAGAGGGGTGCCAAAACAAGACTTGAAGATGATTATGAAGACGGTGAAGGGGGTATTAACGATGGATCAGGAATGTTTTCATCTTCTTTCTCCGTTTCTCGTAAGTTTACGTTTTACTTCTTCTAGGAACATTATCTCAGGTACTGGTTACCCTAGGAGGCTGAAATGTTTTAGTCACATGGGTTTCTATTACACACTGAAACACCGATGTTTTAATTACTTGATTTACAAAAGACTTAGGGGCGATAATCTAGTAAAAAGTGATCGAAAAATTTGCTTAAAAATAAATGTAAAATATCTCTGTAAGAAAATACATTGACAATAAACTGTTGTTTCAGTATTGTTGTAACATATCAATGCACATACAGGAAATATTTTATCTCTCTGTGTCCCGTAAATTGTGAGAAAATGTTCCCTATAGTAGGCATATTTTAACATTGCGGGGATTGGCTATTCCGTATTCCCTTAAGAACGAAAGTAACTTTCGCATGATGTATCTCTGCCAAGTAACATAACTCTATGAGACTTTGACTGTACGTAGGAACAATTTCTGAAGTAAAGTACAGATCGTAACGGAAAGATATATGCAAGAAGACGGACAGAAATGACTTTTATTCACCGACAACAATTACGCTGAAGTTACGGCGATTTGAGACGTTCCTCTGACAATTAAAAAAAGGCAGGATATGGATCTTAATAGGGTGTGTGAACACCGACGGAAATACATGCTCTGTGGCGTGCTCCCATGCTGGATACAAAGTTGGTAAGAAGTTGTTGTGGTAGGGCGTTCCACGTCGCCACCAGTGCGATTGACAACTGCTGGATGGTCGTTGGAGAATGTAGAGGTGCTGAAATGGGTCTCCCCATCGGATCCCACACGTTTCCGACAGGATTTAAGCTGAGGGAAGAGCTCCTCCATCTGTGCAGTTAAAGTCAGGACCGACTGCAGCCCTGACAAAACATACGTGGGGAAGGATAACACTGTCACACTAATGTTGTCCAGTGAGCGTATCGCGTTCAAAGATTTGATGAGTACGCCCATGCCGGATATATCTCCTCACAACATAACACCTGGACTACCAAAATTATCATGTTTTACAATGCTGGACGTACGCTCCTAGGCGACAGGGGGGACCACTTCGTAGACCCAGGAAACTTACATTCGTCCTTACGTTTTGCACAGCAGTGAATATTATTTTCTGTTTGTTTGTTGTGTGTTTTCTGTCTAATGTGTTGGACCACTAGTATAGAGCTGACTCTTAACAATGAAAATTTTGCTTTACTTGTCCCAAACACCATCATTCCTCAACAATAGCTGTAGTCGAGGAATAATGTTGTGAACAGCACTGTAAAGCATGTCCGGAGTTATGGTGAGGCATTGGCGTCGGATGTTGTCTTTCAGCATCCCTAGAGATGTCGGTCGATCATGATACACTTGCGACTTCAGGTAACCCCAAAGCCAATAATCGCACGGACTGAGGTCTGGGTACCTGGGAGGCCAAGCATGACGACAGTGGCGGCTGAGCACACGATCATCACCAAACGACGCGAGCAAGAGATCTTTCACGCGCCATCTGTCGGACATTTTGTGAACTTTTTTTTTGTTGTTGTTCTAATAATACCCCATGTCATTCCAAGCATGTGTGTCAATTTTTACCTCTCTATCTACATTGTTCCGTGGTTTATTAAGTTTTCAAATTTATACTGACTTTTTTATCACCCTGTATAATGACTACTGAGGTCGCTGATATGGAGTACCTGGCAGTAGGTGGCAGCACACTGCACTTAATATGAAAAACGTATATTTTTGGGGGTGTCCGAATACTTTTGATGACATAGTGTACGTATTAACAATGAAAGGAAGAGCGTAAGACAGCAAGTTTGTGAGTAGACCAGTCAATGAAACGTGTTTTCTTGGGTGGTGCTGGTGGTGGTGGGGGTCTTGTTGTTTCAGTGTTCTGGCTGGTTATGGCTTAATGCGGCCCGCTAAAACTTCGTCTCCAGTGCCCAGCGCTTCATTCCAGAGTACTATTTACACCCAACGTCCTTAATTACTTACTGGATGTATTCCAATCATTGTCTGTCCCTAAAGCTCCCTTTTCAGCCTCCTCCAGTACCATTAAAGTTTTTCCATTATGCGTTATCATACTGTCTCTTTTTCTCACCAGCGGTATCCAAACATCCTCTCCGATTCTGCCGAGAACCTCTTCATTTCCTGCTTTATCGGTGCACCTAACTTTCAACGTTCGTCTACAATACCACATCTAAAACGTTTCAACTATCTTCTTTTCTTGTTATTCCATGGTCCATGATTACTTAAGGGGATTTTCCCGTCTTGGAGCCTTATATTATGCTCATGTTCAACAATTTTTTCATAGAAATCTTTATTAACAATACAGGCAAAGATGTTAAATACTAAGTAAATAATTTTCGGTCGGAAAATTTATGTGCCTATGAAGCACAAAATGGCAGCCAAAATACCTCTGCGCGGATTACACAACTAAATGGATCGTATGATTGAGGATGAAGTGTAGTTCTGCAAATAAAATTAAACATACATACATTATCGGAATTAAAATCTCTATGGCGTGAACTTCGAAAATCAGAAGTGCATTTCAAAATGATGGTCACATGAAAACCTAGGCACTGAAAATTTTGTTGCGTTTATATGTAAATAAACAACAAAATCATGAAAATGTATTGTTTTTTGAGTTTCTACCAAAATGCAGTTGTCTGCTTTATTAAAGCCAAAACGGCATCCTGTTTTACCAGCTAGTTTTTTTAATCACGCGAACCAGTTTAAAAACGTTGTCTCGAGTAATAGGCATTTAAAGTCTTCAGTTCGATTTTTGTGTATATATCTGTAAAATTTGTGGACTTGTAATTAATCTGCTATTCCTGGGGACACAGTAAACGTTCCTTTCTAGCATCGAAGCTGCTCTGGAACGAGCGCCACTCCGAAAGCTCGGGGCGCTTCCGTCCCTTTTCTTGGCGAATGAACAGGCCGTGGTGCCGACAGCGACTCCCATGGCTTTTCATCTAATGCTGGACACCCGATCTCCGTCGTTAAAAATGACTCATTCCCAATCGCTAGCAAACAGTAGAATATGAGTTTTGGAGCAAAAATTCTAATTAATGAATTCCTGTAGTCCTGCGTAGAGGCACCGAGGCATCTCTCCACCATATTATCGTCAGTCAGATGGTTGTACGCATCAGCAATAGCTTCAATAACTTCACTCCCCGGAGGTGGCTTATGACCAAAAGTATCCAGTGTCCCTTTAGTCAGCTTGCTTCCATTTAAAACAATTTTCAGGACATTAAATCGTGCTGCAAATTATCATTCGTGGAACTCCTGACATAAAGTGTCACCATAACCGCATGTTTCTTCTCACTTTTGTCGAGACCATATACTTGAGACAGTTGGGAGGCAATTACACTACTGGTCATGAAAATTGCTGCACCACGAAGATGACGTGCTACAGACGCGAAATTTAACCGACAGGAAGAAGATGCTGTGATATGCAAATGATTAGCTTTCCAGAGCATTCGCTCAAGGTTGGCGCCGGTGGCGACACCTACAACGTGCTGAGATGAGGAAAGTTTCCAACCGATTTCTCATACACAAACAGCAGTTAACCGGCGTTGCCTGGTGAAACGTTGTTGTGATGCCTCGTGTGAGGAGGAGAAATGCGTACCATCACGTTTCCGACTTGTGAGGATTCTAGCCTATCGCGATTGTGGCTTATCGTATCGCGACATTGCTGCTCGCGTTGGTCTAGATCCAATGACTGTTAGCGGAATATGGAATCGGTGGGTTCAGGAGGGTAATACGGAACGCCGTGCTGGATCCCAACGGTCTCGTATAACTAGCAGTCGAGATGACAGGCATCTTATCCGCATGTCTGTAACGGATCGTGCAGCCACGTATCGATCCCTGAGTCAACAGATGGGGACGTTTGCAAGACGACAACCATCTGCACGAACAGTTCGACGACGTTTGCAGCGGCATGGACTATCAGCTCGGATACCATGGCTGCGATTACCCTTGACGCTGCACACAGACAGGAGCGCCTGCAATGGTGTACTCAACGACTAACCTGGGTGCACGAATGCCAAAGCGTCATTTTTTCCGATCAATCCAGGTTCTGTTTACAGCATCATGATGGTCGCATCCGTGTTTGGCGACATCGCGGTGAACGCACATTGGAAGCGTGTATTTGTCATCGCCATACTGGCGTATCAGCCGGCGTGATGGTATGGGGTATCATTGGTTACACGTCTTGGTCACCTCTTGTTGGCACTGACGGCACTTTGAACAGTGGACGTCACATTTCAGATGTTTTACGACCCGTGGCTCTACCCTTCATTCGATCCCTGCGAAACCCTACATTTCAGCAGTATAATGCACGACCGCATATTGCATGTCCTGTACAGGCCTTTCTGGATACAGAAAATGTTCGACTGCTGCCCTGGCCAGCACATTCTCCAGATCTCTCACCAATTGAAAACGTCTGGTCAGTGGTGGCCGAGCAACTGGTTCGTCACAATATGCCAGCCACTACTCTTGATGAACTGTGGTATCGTGTTGATATTTGTCCAATGAACACCCGTTTATCATCTGCATTTCTTCTTGGTGTAGCAATTTTAATGGCCAGTAGTGTACAAGACCTACGCTGATATTTTCTTACACCTACAATGATACAGTTGCCTTACAGAGAAAGAGATACCTTACATGAAATACGTGAAATGTATTCGCAGTTGTGGATACGAACAACCATCACCTATATAAGGGAATGAGGCCATGAAAATCTATGCCGGACAAGAACTCGAAACCGGATTTCCCACTTTACGAGAGCGGTGCCTCAACCGCTTTGGCTATCCGTGCACGACTCACGGATACACAGACCTAAACTCCCGCTCGTCAAATGCAATATTGTAAAGAGATGTCGATGAGAATCACAAAGGGCTGAAGCTTGCTTTACAAAGAGATGTCGAAATTGAAATCTATTCGCAGTTGCGAATACGAACAACCACCAAGGGAACGACGCCATGAGTGAGCGTATGCCGGATTCCACGTGATTTTCAGATATAAAAAAAAAAAAATTCCCGACAAAAATTGTTTCGATCACATATTCGTAACACTCTGAAGAGCCAAGTACGAAAAAAAGTTTTTTTAAACCTCAATTCCGGAAAACTTCGTTAAATACATTGCTATGCTCGATACGTGCATTCTCTGAAATTTCTTCTTTATATCAGGCTCAATGTATGATACTAGCAGACATCTTCTGGTGGGGAATGCCCTCTTTGCCTATGCTGGTCTTTCTATATCCTCCTTGCTTCGACCGTCATGGGTTTATTTCGCTGTCAAGATACCAGATTCCCTTCACTTTTTCTACTTCGTGCTTTCTAATTTTGATGTAAAGTTCATTGCTATTCTCATTTTTGCTATCCCTAATCACTTCATCTCTCTTTAGTTTACTCTCAACCTATATTCCGTGCGCAATAGACTGTACATTCCATTCAACAGGATCTGTAATCTTTTTCTCAGCGAATCATATCACTGATAGCTTCTCGTCTTGACTTTTAAACCCAATCTTGCACCTATCTTTCATTCCCGTCATTGCTTCTCCAATGTACAATTAGTTCTTGTTCTTTCATTCTCGTTGTTCCGTCTTCGATATTCTACTAATTGAGTATTAGATACTTTGCCCTATAACTTATATATATATATATATATATATATATATATATATATATATATATATATATATATATATATATATGAATTTCATACGTCTTGAACCGGTTTGCGTTGAACGTTTTTCCAAGTAGACAAATCCTATGAACGTTCCTCGTATTTTTTTAAAGTCTTGCTTCCATTATCGCGTCTAACATCAAAACTGTCCCTCTGATGCCTTTAACTTTCTTAATCTAAATTGATCTTCATCTGACACAGTCTCAGTTTCCTTTTCTTCTGTGAGTAACTCTGAAATGAAGTACAAAGATAGTCTATAACCATTGCATCAACAAGAAAATAGTATAGATTAACTGTGAAGTCATAGAACTACTTGACACATTTTTCTATGTAAGGCAAGAAGAAGATGGGCAACAAAAGAAATAAACAGGAGAATAAATTTGGGCTGAAGTCATTTTCATCAAATAATTTTTACCAGTATTCAGTTATCGAAGTGAAGTATGGAATATCTATGCGAATACCATTAAAAACTGAGGTTTCTCAGCGAAGAATAGAGAGAATCATGTTGGGGATCACTAAGAGACAAAGGAAAACAAATAAACTTATCAGAGATCAGACTAGAATGAAAGATGAAGTTTTGACTACAATGAAAATGAAATGAAGATACTTTTACAAGGTTTCAAAAATGAGAAAAGACCTAATGGAGGGTGGCTCCAAGAAGATGGTGAAACGGCCCACACATCTTATTGTTCTCTTATAATCATCAAAAAATAATTTCTTGCACCATGATATGGGGTGGCCTCTACGCTGACTAGATAACACATCCCCTAATTTTTCTCGTTAGGCATCATTAAATCTAAGTTTTTCCATTGTCGACCCCGAAATTTTTAAGCTCTGGAAGATATGATAACTCATTCAGGTGCTATTCTCGCACCCAAAAGGATTCCCAGTGTTATGGAAATACTGTGAGGTGTGGTCACCTACTTACTGTTTAACTAATGTTGAAAAGAAATTAAAATACCTGTACATCAACCAAAGATAATATTTTTTGTTATATATTATTTCATGTTGTTTCTGTTTATTACCAAAGTCAGTGAGTTCATTCGGTTGCATCATGTGTACAGTGTGAATCAAAATAAACTGTACACATTTCTTATGTGTTGTATGCATCAACATAAGCGTCAAGCGTTAAATAAAGTTTTGTCTGAGTTACGCGGTAGAGTAGGCATCAGAGGTGGAACACGAGGAATACAAAAGCAGTGCTATGATTGGACCAGAAGTTCAATACAATTACGTACTGTACTTTTACCCCAGCACATGTTCAAAATGATATCCATGTAAATGAAGACAGTGACCGTTTCGTCGTCTTATCATTATTGGATAGTTGCGGGCTCCATTCATCTCATTCTGCACAATAGCACAGTTATTTTCAATTCGCTGCTGTAGTTGTGCTACATTCTCAATTGGAACACCATACACGAGCTCCTTGAGACGGCCCCAAATGTAGAAGCTCAAGGGTTAAGATCCGGAGATCTGGGGGGAGGCGGGGGGGGGGGGGGGGCAAGCAGCTGGTCCTGCCTCCCGACTGAAATGTGCAGGGGCACTGTCGTGTATGAATCAGATCGGGAGAATGAGAACAGGCAAAAGTTAGTAGAGATTCGTGCTGCTGTGATAAGAGCGATGCGCGAAGCATTCAACCACTACCACCGTCATACCTTAGCAAAACATCTTGCTGAAAACCCAAAGAAATTCTGGTCTTACGTAAAATCGGTAAGCGGGTCGAAGGCTTCCATCCAGTCTTTCACTGATCAGTCTGGCCTGGCAATGGAAGACAGCAAAACGAAAGCTGAAATTTTAAATTTAACATTTGAGAAATCTTTCACGCAGGAGGATCGTACAAACATACCGCCGTTTGAGTCTCGTACAGATTCCCACATGGAGGACATGCTGATAGACATCCCTGGGGTTGTGAAGCAGCTGAATGGGTTGAAAATAAATAAATCGCCAGGTCCTGATGGGATTCCAATTCGGTTTTACAGAGAGTACTCTTCTACATTGGCTCCTTACTTAGCTTGCATTTATCGCGAATCTCTTGCACAACGTAAAGTCCCGAGCGAGTGGAAAAAAAACGCAGGTGATGCCTGTATATAAGAAGGGTAGAAGGACGGATCCTCAAAATTACAGACCAAAATCCTTAACATCGGTTTGTTGCAGGATTCTCGAACATATTCTCAGTTGGAATATAATAAACTTCCTTGAGACAGAGAAGTTGCTGTCGATGCATCAGCACGGCTTTAGAAAGCATCGCTCCTGCGAAACGCAACTCGTCCTTTTTTCACATGATATCTCGCGAACCATGGATGAAGGGTATCAGATGGATGCCATATTCCTTGACTTCCGGAAAGCGTTTGACTCGGTGCCCCACTGTAGACTCCTAACTAAGGTACGAGCATATGGGATTGGTTCCCAAGTATGTGAGTGACTCGAAGAATTCTTAAGTAATAGAACCCAGTACGTTGTCCTCGATGGTGGGTGTTCGTCGGAGGTGAGGGTATCATCTGGAGTGCCCCAGGGAAGTGTGGTAGGTCCGCTGTTGTTTTCTATCTACATAAATGATCTTTTGGATAGGGTGGATAGCAATGTGCGGCTGTACGCTGGTGATGCTGTGGTGTACGGGAAGGTGTCGTCGTTGAGTGACTGTAGGAGGATACAAGATGACTTGGACAGGATTTGTGATTGGTGTAAAGAATGGCAACTAAGTCTAAATATAGATAAATATAAATTAATGCAGATGAATAGGAAAAAGAATCCCGTAATGTTTGAATACTCCATTAGTAGTGTAGCGCTTGACAAAGTCACGTCGATTAAATATTTGGGCGTAACATTACAGAGCGATATGAGGTGGGACAAGCATGTAATGGCAGTTGTGGGGAAGGCGGATAGTCGTCTTCGGTTCATTGGTAGAATTTTGGGAAGATGTGGTTCATCTGTAAAGGAGACCGCTTATAAAACACTAATACGACCTATTCTTGAGTACTGCCCGAGCGTTTGGGATCCCTATCAGGTCGGATTGAGGGAGGACATAGAAACAATTCAGAGGCGGGCTGATAGATTTGTTACTGGTAAGTGACGCGAGTGTTATGGAAATGCTTCAGGAACTCGGGTGGGAGTCTCTAGAGGAAAGGAGGCGTTCTTTTCGTGAATCGTTACTGAGGATATTTAGAGAACCAGCATTTGAGGCTGACTGCAGTACAATTTTACTGCCGCCAACTTACATTTTGCGGAAAGACCACAAAGGTAAGATAAGAGAGATTAGGACTCGTACAGAGGCATATAGGCAGTCATTTTTCCCTCGTTCTGTTTGGGAGTGGAACAGCGAGAGAAGATGCTAGTTGTGGTATGAGGTACCCTCCGCCACGCACCGTATGGTGGATTGCGTAGTATGTATGGAGATGTAGATGACGCACACCACCCAACTGATGTTCCAAAAACTGTTGATACGCTCAACCAGTCGGGAGCTGTGGAATAAATAATATGCAGTCCGAGTAACTGATCATATCCACATCAAATGTTCCCTGCATAATGATGCTGATTTCATACGGCCACACTTGCATGTTATGATCGTTCACGATATCTGCCCGCGTAAAAAGTTTCTCATCCGCAAAGAGTGTCCTACGACCGAATAATGGATCAGCAGCCTGGCGCTCGAGTAACCACTGACAGAAATTCTGACGTCTAGGGTTTTACACAGGTTTCCGCTCCTTTACCTTCTGCAGGTGAAGTGGGTGGAATTGCTGTCTCCGAAGCAGGCGTCATGCAGTTGACTGAGGAACCCTACAATGGCATTTTCCGTTTGAGTACGCCATCGTACAGTACACAACGAGAACAGTCTGTGAACTGCCAACAGAATGAATGTACGTAGTACATCTGATGTCACTACTCTGCAACAGAGCCATAGGGTACAACGGCCCACATCGAAGTCAAGGCAATGAAGGTATTTTGTGCCAGAATCAACTGAGTAGTACAGAGGGGTGTACAAAGCAACATCAGTCGATATGCAGGTGAACACGACATGCCGAAAACCTGTGCGAGCTTATTATGTAAAGCCTACCACAACTGACATCATGCATCATAACCTGGAAGTATAGCAATTTCAGACAAAAGTGTATTTAACATTTCACTCGTGTTTTGACGCTAACATTACACCCATGAAGTGTGTACAGTTTGTTTTGAACTACACCGTACATTTTAAATTAAGAGTATAATCTTCGTCAACAGAAAACATGCATGCTGCGTTGATTAAATTGTGGGCTTGTCCTGGGGCTTATTTCATTACTTAGTTTACGTTTTGTGGTTATTTTCTAGGAACTCCGGATGATTAATTTCATGCTTCACCACTTTTTGCCTGTTATGTAACAATGAACATGGCGCGGGAAATTTAGTGACTTGGCAGGTGGATAAGACACTTCGAGATGTATGGCAATAAAGTTGGTGTATAATTTGTTTCATTTGTGCGTGTGCGCTCATCGATTTCCAGCTTTTTCCGCAGAGCAACGTTCTCTAGGGGTATAGTCTTTCAATATTAACCCAGAGACCATTGGCGATGCTACTGTCTCTGCCAACGCGCAAAATTTGAACAATAATCATGACTTATAGTGGCTGACGACTTTCGATATTAGGAGCCACTCCCATTCTGCCAACTGCCTTCTTAATAGAGGATGAGGGAGGGATTTAGAGTTCAAGGCACCGTCTTGCCCTTAAGATGGGAAACTGCCTCTAGAGGTGGACGAGTCAGCATAGATTAACGGCAAGAGGTGCAGCAGGCAATGGAAAGCACTGCTTTAGCGGCGTATGAAGTGTATCGAGAGATCATGCAGTCTTCTGAAGACAATCTCATGATAAGCAGTTTCTTCACAAAATATGCCGAAGAAAAACTAGTCCCCTGTTCGGATCAGAGAAGTTCGATGATCATCGACATTTACAAACTACTGATGTAGCGAGATTAGGCAACGATGTTTTAATACCAATAATGATGTCTTCGAAATATCGTATCATCGATGTTAGATATATTATTATGTACCTTCGATACTGGCAAAAAAAAAGACCGGCTACATACTACCAGTGTCAATAATAGTTTATCATTTAAAGGTCTCTTTCTCTGAACATGTCCCATAACAGGGCAATATTTTTAGCGACAGCGAATCAGATAAAAGTAGTATTTCAGATTTAGTGTCTATATTCTGTCTTTAACTAACATTGAGTTCAAGTTTCATAAAATATCTTAGAATATGCTTCAGAAACCGCAGCGAAAAGTGTACACTTGTCTAAATCAATTTTATAGACGATTTATAAAGATGAACAAACTTTTCAAATGTTTGAAATGAACACTTTTAAATTTGATTAAAATCATTGTAACTTTGTGCAAAGTATCGTAGTTAGTTAATTATGTGCTCCATAAATCATCTGAATGATTATTTTATCAAAATGATGTGGATGAGTCAGTTTTCAGGGTATGCACACATGTTTAGTTTCAAAATTAATTAACACATTATTTTTTAGTCTTACTCGTGCAACAACGCTTAAAAAGTATTTTTTTATGACAGGCTACCAGTTTGTAAGTAGAAATTCGTTCATGAGTGGGAATTTTACAGGTGAAATTATTTTAGATTAGATTTAAAAGTTGCGCAACGTGTCAGATGTTTTATGTTATTGGGCAAATAATCAAAAACTTTTGTTGTTGCATTTGAACTCCTTTCTGAGCCACTGACAGCTTTAATAATTGCTAACAAAGGTTATTTTTTTCCTCTACTGTTGTAGCTGTGAACGTCTACGATCTTTAGGAATTGTGATGGATTATTTATGAACAATTTCGTTAGCGAATATATTTATTGCGATGGTGCAGTTATAATGCTTGACTCTTTGAAGAGGAACATACATGATGAACCTGGGATAGCAGCACATACCATTCTTATTGCTCGTTTTTTTTGTAATCAGTTCTTTTTTCTAAGCGATTAGTGAATTTAGAAACTTATTAAAAAAAAACCATTATTGAATGGTAACACGCAAAATAAGTCAGGAGCTTGATTCGTTTGTTGCCAAAACTAGCAATAATTGTTATACAAAGAGCAAAAGTAGCTGAACTTAATTGGTTGAGACGCTCAGTAATATGCTTTTTCCAGTTTAAATTTGGAGCATTTTTAAATGTTCTGCCAATAAAACACAGTCTTATTTGCCTTCTCAACGACATCTTCTGTGTTGTTTGTAATTAAATCGCTCGTAATTGTAATTCCTGGGTATATAGTTGAATTAACGGCCTTTAGATTTGACTGATTTATCGTGTTACCGAAGATTAATGGATTCTATTAGCACTCATGTGGATGACCTCACACTTTTCATTATCTACAGTCAACTGCCAATTTTCATACCATACAGATACCTTCTATAAGTCGTTTTGCAATTTGTTTTGGTGTTCTGATGACTTTACTAGACGATAAAGGACAGCATCATCTGAAAATAACCTAAGATGGCTGCTCAGATTGTCTAGTAAATCGTTTATGTAAATAAGGAACAGCAGCGGACCTATAACACTAACTTGGGGAACGGACCTTTCGTCGAGCGAGCGCTTATACCTGTTAAGTGTCGAGCTATTGCATCAGCATACTCTGAAAGGAACCTAGTTGGTATACAGTCTGGACCGGAAGACCTTCTTTTATTAAGTGATTTAAGTTGCTTCACCACTCCAAGAATATCTGCTTCTGAGTTATTCATGTTTGCAGCTATCCTTCAGCACAGTTTTAGAATATTTACTTCGTCTTCTTTGGCGAAGGAATTTCGGAAGGCTGTGTTTAGTAACTCGGATTTGGCAGCACTCTCGTCTGTAATATTTCCAATGCTATCGCCCAGAGAAGGCATTCATTGTGTCTTGCCATTAGCATACTTTACATATGACCAAAATTCTTTGCACTTTCTGCCACGTTTAGAGACAAAGTTTCGCTGTGGAATTTATTATGTCATAAGCATCTTGCATTGAAGTCCGCGCTAAATTTAGAGCTTCTGTAAAAGATCGCCAATCTTGGAGGTTTTACGTTCATTTAAATTTGGCATGCTTTTTTAGTTGTTTTCCAAACAGTGTTCTGACCCGTTTTGGGCACCAAGGGGGATAAGCTCCGGCGTTTGTTTGGTATAAATCTCTTACTTGCTGTCGATACTATTTATCTGAATTCAAGCTAGATCTGGTCTATACTTACATTATTAATTTGGAAGGAGTGGAGATTGTCTCACGAAGGCCTCAAGTGAATTTTTATCTACTTTTTTGAATAGGCATATTTTTCTTTTATTTTTGGAGGATTTGGGGTTTACAACATTCAGTATCGCTACGACAACCATGTGTTCACTAATCCCTGTATCCGTTTTGATGCTCGTTATTAGCGCAGGATTATTTTTTGCTAAGAGGTCAAGTGTATTTTCATAACCGTTTACTATTCGCATGAGCTCATGAACTAACTGCTCGAAATAATTTTCAGAGAATGTGTTTAAGCACAATTTCGGATGATGTTTTGTGCGTATCTCCGGGCATAAACATGTGGTTTTGTCAACATATCGTGGGTAAATTAGTCACCATCAACTATAATTGTATGAGTTGGGTACGTGTTTGAAATTAAACTCAAGTTATCTTTGAACCTTTCAGCAGTTGTATCATCTGAGTTGGGAGGTCATTAAAAGCATCCAATTATTATCATATTCCAGTTGACAAGAATCACCTGTGCCCATACTAACTCACAGGAACTATCAACTTCAATTTCGCTAAAAGATAAACTACTTCTAACAACAACAAGCAAGCCACCGCCAACTGTGTTTACTTATCCTTTTGGAGCACCGTTAGGTTCTTCGAAAAAACATTGGCTGAAATTATCTCCGGCTTTAGCCAGCTTTCAGTGCCTATAAGTATTTGAGAAACGGTGCTTTCCATTAGGTTTTGGAGGTCTGGTAGTTTCCCAAAACAGCTTCGACAATTTACCACTCTTATACCGATGGTTCCTGTATCTATGTTTTTCCTGTGTTCGACCTGGACCATTCACGACTGAAGCTCTTTTTGTGTTTCCCCGAGATCACGTAACCTAAAAAACCGCCCAGTCCAGGTCACACAGCCCCTGCTACCCATGTAGCTGCATACTGCCTGTAGTGGGGTTCTGATCTGTTCAGTGGAACCCAAAACCCAACCACCCCATAGTCGAGGAAAATGCAACCTACATCGTCTCAGAACCGTCTGAGCCACTGATTCAGACCCTCCACTCGGCTCTGTACTAAGAGGTCCGCAATCGGCCCTGTCGACTATGCTGCAAATGGTGAGCTCTGATTTCGTCTCGCAAGCAAGACAGGCGGCCTTTACCACTTCTGTTAGCCAGTCGAAACCTGAGAGAATCTCTCTGATCCAAAACAACACACACCATTCGTACTGATGTGAGCCACCATCTGCAGCTGGCGTCACCCTCTGCTTTTCATGGCATCCGAAAAGACCCGTCCCACATCTGGAATGACTCCATCCATTATGCACACTGAGTGCACATTGGCTTTCTTCCCCTCCTTGGCAGCCATGTCCCTAAGGGGCCCCTTAATGCACCTAAGATTGGAGTTCCAAATTACCAATAACCCCAGCCTCTGTGATTGCCCGGATCTTGCAGGTTGAGAGGTTTCCTCTGAAACAGGGGAAGTGACTGTATCTGGCAGAGGAACAGTGTCAGCCATAGACAGCACCTGGAACCTGTTTGTCAGGCCTTATTGGGAAGGCCTTATGTACAGTCCCCTGGGAAGTCTTTCACCACCCATTAATCCTTGGTGCGACCCCACTTGACCACGGATGAGGGGCCAACCTTAGTGCGAGCAGTATGTGGGCTGACAACTGGTGTGGGCCAAACAGTGCACTCAGACGTACTGGACGTCCGTTGGATCCCCATGGCCGGCCCACAACGGTGATGCCCATTCACTGCAGCCTCAAGCTGCGTAATAGAAGCTGTCACAGCTTGGAGCTGCAAGCGAAGTGTCGCCAACTCGGTTTGCATCTGCACACAGCAACCACAGTCCCTTCCCATACTAAAGACCATGGGAAACTACGCTGTACAGGCAACCGAGGACAATCGACACGCACTATGGAAATCTGCAGTAGTCACATAGGAAAACGGAATAACTGTGTCTCATAAATTAGATCAATACGCAGAGATTCAAAAACTGATCTACCAAATCACTCACGTTAGACAAAATAATTCGCTTCCTTTGAGGAACTTGTAATATGTCACAAAATCGGTTTATTTTCCGACACTAACGTAAATGCTAGAACTGTGTCTAGTAAATATTAAATTAAGACGCAGAAACTCAAGAAACTAAACTACCAAAGCACACAGATGAAACAATTCATTCCTTGTCAGAAACTCGTAAAATGTCACAAAATCGATTACTTCCCTGTTGCTGCTTGTGTCTCGACCGGATGCTGCTGTCTGACGTACTTGCCATATCAACGTTTCTTGACCCTAAGTTCAGTAACACACTTGAAGTGGCTGTCAGTGACATTGGTAAAGGCGCTGGTACATTACAACAAAACACAGAAACAAGATTTGATTTATGGCGTTGAGATTATAAAACAGCACAAGAAAATAACAATTTGCAGAGGGGAACAGAAACGGACTTACTGTCACAGATCAGGTATTATGTGAAAGTTAGCCTTCTAGATCTTAAGGGGGAACAACAGGGTGATGGACGAAAATATTGCTCAAATTCAGAATTTTTTCTCTGTACTGGAATGTAGTAGACAAATGGGGTTTACTGCAATGAATAAAACAATAAATTTCTTATTGGTATTTTTTATTAAAAAAAATTAATATCTTCACCATGTAACTGGGATTTTCCCGAGACAGCTCTGAAAGGTGGTAGATCGACAGTTGTCACTGCAACTCCGATTGTTATTATGTGAAACATGAAATTAACATATCACCCTGACCCTTACAGATGTAATTTTAGTTCCTCGTAGGGATTAAAAAAAATTTTTTGGTGGGTGAAATGATAGGTACTTGAAAAAAATGACCCTTTTCTTGGAACCCTCTGTTTAGGACGAAAAAGAACTAAATATCAACATAAAAAATCGGCTGCGATGAACTGAAGGGAGTTTAATTTTCTTCTAGGGAGACCAAAAATCATTAAAATCAGATGAAAATTGTAGCGTGGGTGACGACATCCATGTGGCAACACATGGGTTTGCTAAAAAAGCGTTTAAAGTTTGACAAGTATTTATCACATGAAAAAGGGGGCAAAGCTTGCAACTTACGGAATATCATCGATGCCTGGTCCATAATAACTACCGCCCCGGCTAGTGGATGGCCACTTCGTGCTGCTAAGATCTGATAAGCCCTTAATTACGTCCTCAAAGCCCTTTTCGTCACTGAGCACATCGCCGACTTTGATATGAAGGGCATTTGCCACGTGCATTAATACGCTATGGCTTACTTTGAATGGACAGAGGCCAAATTTGAAGCAATGTTGATAGTTTCGCTTCGGCTGGATGCTATTTTTGAAGCTTATCTCCAAATGAGACTACTGAAACTTTCGTTCACATTTTGAGTAAAACCACCCTAACAAAGCTCCAGAAAATCAAGTTTACCCAAATCGCTATAAGTAGGGAACGTGAGCACGGAACCGATTCTCTGACGCCGAGTTTTTTCGAACGTTACCCTGTCATTCCCTCTTAAACAAGATCCGTGAGAAGTATGAAATAATGTTATCGGTACTACCTATTAAAAGCTAAGAAAAACAGAAATGAAATTGAAGTTGTATCTGATTCTAAAAGACTATTTTCAATTGCAGGTATGCTGCGACAACATCGCAATATACTGAAAGGGAAACGTCTGTCAAAAATGTTATTATTAAAGCCTGTAGGCAAAAAGTTATGGGATATGTAACAGGAATTATTGCTGTCTTTACTGATTAACGAATATGACATTAATATCTTGCTTTTTACACGGTTCTATATATTCCTAAAGGTCGATGTAAGGAACGTCGATGTTTTGTGGTCGATTGTTATCGACTGTCGATGATTAGACAGTGCTGAAATTGAAATCAGCGTCGATTATTTGACGATGGGTCAAATCCCCGGTTAGAATCTTTTGACGGGGACTGCTCGAGAGTGAGAGCGATGGACGAGAGGAGATTATCAGCAGCGCGAAGGACAAATGAGCGGACAAAGACTAGAATGTTGCAAACAGATTACGGGAGATGTCGGCTGTAAAAGCTGTGTAGAGATGAAAAGATTAGCACGATACAAGCAAAGGTAAACGACAGCAACATATCAGCCATAAGAAAAAAAGAAAAGAAAAGAATCTTATCGAAGAAGTCTGTAAAATTCAAATGTCGCAAATACCGTATATTTTTCCTCCATTTTCTTTGGCTTCTGCTGTTATTAATTGGCGTGTAAGGTAGAATTTTCTAATCTGCTTCGCGATCCATCTGTGTGTATTAAAATAGCAATAACGTAGGCCTCCACTTATCCAAGGCATTAAACAGCTAAAATTGTCACCTATTCACCCAAAGTAAGTTGCATGTTGCCTATCCAACTGCTTCCAGGGGCACAAAAATTTGATTTTCACTACTTTGAATAATTGTTGACTGACTTTAAAATAATGAAATATTGTCACAATTTACTCATTAAGAGGTGTAATCTTACGTTAGAGGTTTAACGCAACAAAGCAAGAATTACAGTTAGAAACTATGTACATACACGGTCCAGTCACTTTGTGACCATCACCTATGTTTGACGTCAACGTTCAATAACCACTCAAAGACGGCATGTGGCAGCGCTAGCAGTGGAAGGTATTCAAGGCGTGTCAAGGAAACGCTGAAAACAATGCAGCCGTTGTCGCAATGCGGAAACGGAGCGATTATCTGACGTCCAAAAGGACATGATCATTGGCTTTTGGGGCCAAGAGTTGAAACATTTCCAAAATGGCTCCGTTTGCAAACTCATCGAGAGCAGCTATGGTTAAAGTAACCGCGCATGGTAAAATGGAACTATCCAGAATCGGTGCTGAAGGAACAGTGGTTCACCACGGGCCATAGATGGCAGGGGTGAACAACTGTTGCGGAGATGTGTAAGGGCAAGCACACGTGCAACTGTTCGGCAATTGAGCGCCTGGATGAACCAAGGGGCTACCAATAGTGTCTCCTCAACCACTGTTAAGCGAAAGTTGCTGCGTATGGGTCTTCGCAGCAAGTGTGTGGTTCATGCACCCATGATGACTGCCGTTGATCGCCAAACAAGGCTGGAATTTGCACGCCAGTAACGTAACTGGACGTCGACTGAGTACCGATAGGTGGCTCTTTCAGATGAATCACGTCTTATGCTCCATCGGACAGATGGCCGCTGGCGTGCACGGCGTGAAACGTCTGAAAACGAACACCCTGCAACTAGGAGAGAGCATTGTTGTCTGGGGAATGCTTTCGTGGCTTTAGATGGGTGACCTCGTCATTCTGGAAGGCACAATAGATTATCGCGAGTATGCTTCTATCCTTGAAGATAGATGTCCACCCCTACATGCAGTTTGTTTTTCCTTGGCACAGTGGCATCTGCCAACAGGACAATGCAACGTGCGCGGTCTGAAGCGCACCAGGGTCAGTTTACCTTCCTCCCGTGGCCACTAAACTCTTCGGATCTAAGCCCAATCGAGAATCAGTGGGACGACATCGATCGGGTTGTTCGCACCATCGATCGTCATCCGAGACACCCAGCGCAGCTGGCCACAGTACTGGAGTCGGCTTGACTCCACATCCATGCCGGTACCCTCCAGAGCCTCATTGACTCTCTTCCTGCACGTCTTGCGCTGCAAAAATGGTTATTCAGACTTTTGACATTAATACGACTGCACAGTTTATATTGAGGCAGCGTAACTCATGGCACGTAAATTTTCCAGACTATGTTCATCCAGTATCAAATAATAAGAACACTTAGCTACTTTCAAGAAACTTTACACATAATAACAAACCTTCCTGAAACTTTTCACACTGACATCACCCACATAATAATGAGAAGAAAAATTTTCATCGCTTACTATAATTTTGGTGTTCATGTAGCAAAATTTCAGCATCTGGGATGGCGTTTTGATTTATTACTTCTTTACTACTTACTCTATGCGCAACACATTTTTCAGATGTTATTCACCTGTGGCGCAGAATTTATTTGTAAAATATATCATTGTACGAAACGTAGTTCAGGAGATATGTCGCCATAAACATGGAGATACGTGAAAAACTGACGTTTGAAGCTATTTTACGTATGGGAGTTCGAGTCCAAAGGGTCTGGGGTGGGGTTGTTAGGCTGAAGACTCGAGTATATATTTATCTTTTGGTTATTGGTTGTGCAGGGTTGTAGGCACACAGCTTCATTCTTCGTTTGAGGTGTGTTTTAATTTATAAGTAACATACAATAACTATCTGTAATCTGTATGTATTTGACTTTCAAGTATTAATAATAAATGAAGTGGGATGCACTGGACTATCCCGCAGCGTCAGTGTTGCCACCTTCACACTAGGCAAAAATACAGCGCCATCTTGAATGAGTTTACACCTGTAGCTGTCAAAGCGTCTACCTGCTACATCCATTAGTATTGTACCTCGACTGTCATCATGACCACTGCCCCTCTAACGTTACGCGGATGTAGACGAGCGATTTGGCCACCTGGAGGTGGTATGAGGGAAGATGAAATTGTTGTACGGAGAACGTTAACATAGACGACCGGCATAGGCAAATGCAGGTACAAGAAAGAGCAGCCCCGCGGGAAATGGGCAAATCCCAAAACTGGCATTTCAGACCGGTGTCGCTCGAATGGCCTTTGTGCAGGAAATGAACCGAAAATAGCGGTGTGTCAGATAAGCGAAAAGGTGACTTCTTACAGATAGTCAAGAATTTATAATAATTACAGTCAAGTATTAACATACATCTGAATACATCTGTGATCTTAGAATAATGACGTGCATCCAACAGCACAACAATATTTCAATTTTTAAAGATTTCGATGTTAATATTTCACAGCGAATAAACATTTTAGCAGTGAACCTCTGAATTAACACCTTTTAAATGTTTCATGCGATTTCAACATATGATATCTCAGATGATCGCATTGGACTATAGCTATCATCTTTGAAAACCACTCATCTGTATCTCTTTCATTTATTGAGCTTTTTTTCTTTTTGAGTCATCAATCTTCTGGCTTGTTTGATGCGGCCCGCCACGAATTTCTCTCCTGTGTCAGCCTCCTAATCTCAGAGTAACATTTGCAACCTACGTCCTCAATTATTTGCTCGATTTACCCCAGTCTCTGTCATCCTCTACAGTTTTTAGTCTCTACAACTCCCTCTAGTACCATGGAAGTTATTCTCTGTTATCTTAACAGAGGTCCTATTCTCCTGTCCCTTCTTCTTGTTAGTGTTTTCCACATATTTCTTTCCTTTCCTCTACGATTCTGCGCAGAACCTTCTCATTCCTTACCATATCAGTCTACCTGATTTTCAAATTCGTCTGTAGCACCAAATCTCAAATGTTTCGATTGTTCTCCTTCCCGGCTTTACCACAGCCCATGTTTCACTGCCATACAATGCTGTGATCCAAATGTACATTCTCAGAATTTTTTTATCAAATTAAGATCTAAGTTTGATACTAACAGTCTTCTCTTGGCCAGGAATGCCCTTTTTGCCAATTCTAGAGTGCTTTTGATCTCCTCCTTGCTCCGTACGTCATTGGTTATTTTGCTGTCTGGGTAACAGAATTCCTAACTTCATCCACTTCGTGACTATCAATCCTGATGTTACTTCTTTCACTACTGAGTCCCAGGAAGATGAAGTCTAGACTATAATTTCGACGTCATCGTACATCAATACAGTGCTCTGCTACCGCCGATTTATTAGGTTGTAAGAGCCGGGACTATCGGCTTTGCTCTGTTTATCTCTCATGGACTATACGTGTCGTCTGTCCCCTGTATGAGAGGCCACACTCACAGGGAATCTTGTAAATCCTAGGCTTACGAAGCGCCAGATCATCTTTAACGGAACCGAGGAGTGCTGCTGTCTTTGGTGGAGCCCGAAAAATCACTTCCACTTTGTGTTTCCGGCCTCCAGCTAGAACAGCAGCACTGTCTTATCAGCTACTTGTGAACAAAGCCGTATCATCAGCAAATTGGACAAGCACCACTCGCGGTAGAACTGTGACGTCGTTAACATAGGTGACGAAGAGAACTGGTGACAAAACCGATGCCTGTGGAACGCCTCCCGAAAGGGGTTTGAGATTGGAGTGTTGTCCTTGTATCTTAACTGTTATCTTCCTGTCCCGAAGAAAGTTGATGATCGACCTTATAAAGTAGCCAGGGAGGACATGAAGGTCATACAATTTGATGACCAGATTGTCACACCAGACTTCTCTATATAAAAAAATGGCGGTGGTGTAACTAGACGCATTCATATACAGGCGACATATTCTGAGATCCGCAGAAGTTGTAATTCCACCGAAAGCCGAGGCTGAAAGGCGAACATATCCGGCCTTATCATATCTTGGTCGAGGATTACAGGTCGTATCCTGTTTAGTAGCAACCGTTCAAGAAGTTTGGACATTTTTGGCAAGAGACTGACTGGTCCAAAATCAGAGGACTGGCTTAGATCTTTCCCAGGGTTCGGAATAGGCGCCATCTGACCAATCTTCCAAAGTTTTCAGAAGTACTCCAACGGCATGCAGCTGTTGTAGGAGGGTGTAAGAAAACAAGTGGCTTCTGGAGGATGTGCTTAAGTTGGTCATGAGTGACGCCTTCTAGTCACCCTCTGGGGTCCACATCGTTCTGAGCGTCGAAGTGAAGACTTCTGCTATGGCGAGTGGGTCGTACGTCACTACTGCATGACCCTGGAATGCTCGGTTCAGTGGTCGTAGATTCCGTAGGATGTAGACAAGACTCCACTCTTTCCGGGATTGTTGCAAACATTTTGTCTTCCTACACCTCAGTTGGACATGGGGGTTGATAAAATGAATAATTGACATAATAGAAAAATATAGATTCAGTTGCATAATTAAAATATAAAAGCAGATTTGTTGATTAAGCAAAAGATTGACACAGATTAAATGGCAAATGAATGTTTCGCTAAAAATAAGTTAGAGGGACAGTTACATAAGTTAAAAAAAATTAAAAAGCTGTTGTGTTGACTGATTAAGATAGAGACATACATGAGTGATTTGATGGGTGGGCCTAGATTGCCAGGAAGAGGGGTATCATGGAACTTAACAGCAGGGCAGTCTGTAAAAGTGTGTTTGAGTGGGTGGATGTTTGGAGAAGGAATTCAGAGAGTGAAAAGTTTTGTTGTTAGAGACCATGTTAGGGTGTAGGTGGAGAGAAAGGGAGCTCTGACTGGGGCAGGTAGTGTGGGTTCTGTTTAGATCTGGTAGGATGTGTATGTATCAGGGCGGATTTCATGGTCAGATGAGGGTAAGTGATTAAAGTTTCGTTGGAAGAGGATGTAGAGAATGTGAAGGTATAGTGATGGAGGAATGTGGTGGTAGTGGTGCAGCAGAGTACCAGGAGTAGTGAACAAGGAGAAACTATGGGGTGGGTAGCGTCGAGTTCACGAGTAATGGAATAGGAGGGAGAGGAATTTTATAAGTTGAAGGGGGAGGGGGAGGGAGGGTAAGCGGATTCGAAAGGCTAGGCAGAGCACATGGCGTTTAAGGGTCTGTAGGGCGTGATAAAAGAAGGGAGGAGTGGAAGTCTATGCCACATTTTCATAGCAGATGATGGGTTGGGTCAGGGATTTATATATGTGGAAGTTTGTGGGAGGGTACATTCTCCATGTTCGGCCACTTAGTACATTTAGTAATTTTAGTCTGTTGTGGGCGTTCTGTTGACTGGTTATTAGGCGGGTCTTTCGTATTAGTTGGCGATCAAGGATTAGTCCGAGGTATTTTAATGTGTTAACTGGATAACATGCTTGTGGGTGGTAAGGTAAAAGTCGTGCAGACGGCAACTGTGAGTGGTTCAGCTTACACTTATTTCCTGGGTTTTGGTGTGGTTGAATTTAAGGAGCCACTGGTTGTACCAGGAGGTGAACTGAATGAGATTGAGCTGTAGCGATCGTTCGACTTTCAGGAGGGTAGGATAGAGGGTGAGGAACACGTTGTCATCGGCAAGCTTGAGGAGATGAGCAGGAGGAGGGGTCTTTGGCATATTGGCAGTGTAGAGGATACGTAGGAGAGGAGAGAGGACGGAACTTCGGGGCTCACCTGCAGAGGGACGGAAGATACGGGAGTTGCTGCTGATGGTAACATAAGATGGACATAATCTATGGGAAGTGTGTAGGTCTGGAGCTTAAAGAAGACGCTTGTATGCCATACAGGGTAATACGCTTTATCGAGATCAAGGGAGACAAAAATGGCGGATTTGAGGTTGATGATTTCAACGGTATAAGCTGCAATTATACACATGTTTCAAAGCACTTCTTCAAAAATCGTTCAAATGGATCTGAGCACTATGGGACTTAACACATGAGGTCATCAGTCCCCTTGACTTAGAACTACTTAAACCTAACTAACCTAAGGACATCACACACATCCATGGCCGAGGCAGTATTCGAACCTGCGACCGTAGCGGTCTCGCGGTTCTGGACTGAAGCGCCTAGAACCGCTCGGCCATAACGGCCGGCAGTACTTCTTCATAAATAAGCTGTAGCTTATGACATTCTATCAGAGAGATTCGGCTGTTTTACATTTATTTTACGATCATTCATGTCTCTCGATGTTTACTTATTCTTAGAACGCGAAAATATTATTTCGTTAAATAAGTAGAAAATTCATTAATAACAAAGGCTAATCTTACGGCTATCTTCTCGCTGCTAGGGGCGCTAGTGTCGTTCCAACCTTCAGACGTCACAATTTCCACAGATGTTACTACGTTTACATGCGACACATCTTCCAAAAGACGAGAACCGAATTTTGGAAACTGGTTTTCGCCGTTCTGTTTACATGTTAACTTCTGAAGCGTATTCGCTAACCCAGTTAATGGCATCTGGAAAACATCTGTTCCATTTTGTGAATTAGTCAGCATAGTCGCTATTTCTCTTCACTTAAATATCACAGATAGACACTTTCATGTTCAGTCTAATATTTCTGAGGTTTCCTTCAGCCTTCCGTATACAGTAAGTCACTCCGTCCATATTAGTCGAATCTTCTGAAAAAAAGGCCTAACCTGACAACCCAAGCACGATTCAAAAACAGTTGTGCTTTTACATGGGAGCGAAAATTGTGCAAGTGGAAAACCGACAGTTAGAAACGGAGTTCGAGAATCTATTTTGGAGTGTTTACATGACGATTCAGGAACAGTACTGTGAAATCAGATTATGAAATACAGTTTTGGGAGCTCCATGTAAGCATAATGTGTGAGTGTAGCGATGTGTGTTATAATTGTGAATAACTTCTTTATTTATTCTCCTTCCAGAATCCGATAAAGGAAAGAAGGGAGACTGACCAAGAAAAAATTCAGTACCGTTTAACGAACCGAAATTGTGGAGCCTTACTTTGCAAACTGTTATAACCTCTTCGTGACCTTCAAGTAAAAAGATCAATACGAAAGTAGATGAATAATTTCAAGCGACTTTATGAAGCGGATCAAAGTATCTGTTGTGTTAGATCAGAATTACTTTCATTACGTAAAATATTAGATTGTATTTCACAAGGAAGTTTACATCCAAAACAATTATTTAACAGCTTTCCTAAAAGTTTGTCACGTTAGTTACGTTGATAAGCAGTGGAGTAATGATTCAAATGACAGTTGTCTGTACCATCATCTGATCATCGATTTATCCTAGGAATTTGTAAGGTACCGTGATCACGGCGAGAAATAGTCCTGTGACATCAGTTTGTGAGGTGGCTTGAAACCTGTCTTTGAGACGCATGTGCGAGATGGTTCTAAGATAATTGGACGAAAAGTACATTGAGCCAGATTTTGTACTAAGACTGTTAATGCAATGTGAAGCTGAAACCAAGAATTGAACTGATAATTACTTAACTTTATGGAAGGTCTTTTCAAAATGTGGCTGCAAGATACGATACACATTACTCTGACAGATAAGTCTGTGAAATAAGGCTTGTAATTAATGCTTGTTTTTATTCGTTCCAAGACCAGTCCTTCTAAAACTAAAAAAGGAATCTTGGGTACTTTTTTTCGATGGGTAGGAGGAATTAAGTTTCCGAAAAGGTAACTCTCATTAATTCAGAATTCCTCGACGATGAAGGACGTCCCTTAACAAGGAGTAACGGCGCCGGTAACTTTCAGAGCGAGTGTAGCTCAATTACTCGCGAAGTTTTAGACACGAATATCCGAAGAGGTGAGTGGGCTTCCAGTTTTAGCTGTGCAGCTCTAAAGTGTGATCGAAAGCGTGCTCTGCCAAGTCATTTTCAGCCCATTTCTGTGAGGACGTGTATCTGTCTTTAACAACACAAGCTAAAACGCAGTCGAAACGTGAGTGAACTAATCAAGAAGGTCAGTTCAGCGTTTTATGCTCTTAGAAGCATTTTCCGTTGTGTTGACCTAAAGGCAAGAGCTATTTTGCCTGTTTTCATTCCCTGTTGGAATTATCCTGTGGGGCAGTGCACATGTAGGAAAATATATGTTTGTACAGCAGAAACGGTCAGCAAGCAGATTATGTAAAGCACATAACCGTACAACTTCTACAAGCCTTTTTAGGGACCTTCGAATTCTTATTTTCACTTTTCAACATATCCGCCGGTCTTTAATACTTCTTTTCTTAGTGTCGAGAACGAAAATCAGTTTC
The DNA here is from genome assembly GCF_021461395.2 of Schistocerca americana. NCBI lineage: Eukaryota > Metazoa > Arthropoda > Insecta > Orthoptera > Acrididae > Schistocerca > Schistocerca americana. The sequence goes on along the minus strand of NC_060124.1, from coordinate 304,937,548 downwards.
AGCTGAATTGCGATATACACAGTTACAATACAAAATACAAAAATAATTTTCATGTAGACTTGCCTCCAAGTCCAGGGTACAGAGCGGAGTTACGTTGTCTGGTGGTAAGATATTCAGAAAGTTCCCGTCTAACATAAAGCAAGGAACTGAGAATCCCTACAATTTCAGAAGAAAATTAAAACCGTCCCTCATCAACCGTCCTTTCTACAAATTATCTGATACAGGGATGCAGTTATGTTAGTCAGATGGCGGGTAGTAGTGTACGTTAAAAAGCTGTATGACTTTTAATAACGCACTTTAAATAGGATTCAATGTTTGTAGATGGAAAAAAAAGTCTTCGAAAAATACTATTGTAATCAAGTCAACACACCGGTGTGCAAAACTTAAGGACGAAATAACTAACGCATGATGTGTCATTGCCAAGTAACATATCGCAATGAAACTTGGAGCATTTATAGAAAGAGGTTTTACAGTACAGTACAGTACAGTACAGGTGGTAACCGAAAGAAATACGCAATGAGACGGATAGAAATGATAGTTTTATTCGAAAGTAATAATTAACAAGATTCAAGTTTGTCTCTTGGTCATTACAAAAGATGGGACATGACTCATAATAGAATGTGTGATGACCATGGACGGCAGTGTATCTACTACAACGTGCCTACACGCAGGCCTCTGGTAAGGAGTTCTTGTAGTACGGCGTTCCATTCCTCCAACCACGCGGTTGACAACTACTGTATGGTCGTTGGTGCATGTAGAGGTGCTGCAACACGTCTCCCCAGGTCATACCACATGTGTTCGATGAAATTTATGTCGGGAGGACGGGTAGGCCGATCCATTCGCCGAAAATTCTCTCGTTCCAAGAACTCCTCCACCTGCTATTTTCAATGAGATAGCAAACAGTCATCCATAAGAATGAAGTAAGGGCCGAATGCAGCAGTGAAAAGGGCACTGTGCTAAAAGATTTGCAACACTACCCTCTTGCCTCCTCTCGCACACATCTTAACACCTCGACCACCGAAACGATCATATTCGACCGTGTGCCTTGGTCCATTAAGTGTTCCCACCTCTAGCCGTATGAGCGTGTGTCCAGAATCACTGTTCAGGCTGAATCTGCTTCATGCCCGATATGCGGGTGTCAGTGAAATACAACGTAATGGTCGTCAGACAAAGAGAACTCTCCCACGCAGTTACTATGCGACTGTGGAGCGTGAGATTACGCGCCTTGCACTGCTGTTAAATGTGGTTGCGATGGCACCCGCTGTTTGACTTCGGTCCCTTTTTGTCTGTTGCACAGTGCAGCGGCCATCTGTTGCTGTACTTGACCGTGGTCGACCACCTCGTCGCCTCTGGGCAACAGTGTCGGTGGTTCGAACGCTCCCCATGCACGTGAAATACTGCTCTGGGCAGTACCGAACTCCTGTACCACCCTCGCCCGACTTTTTCCTCCTTGCAGTTTTCCGATTCTTCTTCCCTGTGTGAAGTCATCCAAATGATGTCTCCGGCCTATGATTTGATGAAGGAAACGCTACAGTACACCGTAACTCCTCGCTGATTGCACGCCCTTTTTTTCCCCATTCACTCAATCCCCTCACGTTGTGGGGCCAGCCCCATATAGCACCATAGTCACGCTGACCTCACGCTATTGACGCCCAACTTCCTGTGCACACTTGGGAGACCTCTGGGAAAGGGTTCCAGCACTTTCATTCATTGCCGACCGTTGTGGCCGAGCGGTTCTAGGCGCATCATTCCGGAACTGCGCTGCTGCTACGGTTGCAGGTTCGAATCCTGCCTCGCGCATGGATGTGAGTGATGTCCTTAGGTTAGTTAGGTTTAAGTAGTTCTAAGTTCTAGGGGATTGATGACCTCAGATGTTAAGTCCCGTAGTGCTTAGAGCCATTTGAGCCATTTCATTCATTTGCACCGAGTGGTTAATATGTTATGGTGCTTTATGTACTTGATCTCGTCCTTAAGTTTTGAAGAGAAGTGTGTTAACGTAATGATAGTAAATGAACAGCAGGTACGCAGCAAAACTCACACACAGGAAGCAATTTACATATATAATGTTCATGTTCAAAAGTAAGGTAGCTAAAGCTATTCTGGATCAGAATACCTGGGTGACATTGTAATCTGAATTTAAAAGTACTTGCCTTTACATTGCTAGAGCGAGGTTTTGGCACAAACAGTTTTCGGTTAACAAGCTCGAACGTAACGTTTCACAGTGAAGAAGCCTGTAGTATGTAATAACAAACGGCGAACTGTTTCCTTATAGGTATTGTTCAAAATTTCGACCGCTAAGACAATGGCAGAATGTACAGTGACGTACCATGGACTCTCTTACACACTCAGGAATTTCAGGAGGTTGGCGTACTGCTTCCGTGGCTGCGAAAATCTTAGCTACCAGATCTGAGCGAGTATCGACTAGAGCCACATAAAATACGCTCTTCACACCTGAGAAGAAGTCCGTCGAAGTCGTGTCTGGTGACTGAGATGGTGGAACAGAACCACCGTGACTAATCCACTGTCTTCCAAACTGTACTCCAGTGTGGTTCCTAACATCGAATACAAAGTGTGCCAGTACCCCGTCGTGCTGAATCCATGCAAGTGTACGAATTATCAAAGGCACATCTTCTAGGAACTGTGGGAGGACAAGCTGCTGAAACGTTTTTACATAACTCCGTCCGTTGTATCGCGAAGTAGGTAGTGTCTAATCACAAAGTCCTTGACAGTACCAGCCTATACATTCCCGGCAAATTTCTGTTGTTGGGATCGACATGTCAGTACGTGTGTATCTTCGTCCGCTGGCTGTAATGATTACACCTTCTGTGGTCGACACATGTGCAATTTCTATTTGTCAGATTCTCGACAATAGCAGCAGCGCAGTTCCGGACAGAAACGCCTAGAACCGCTCGGCCACAGCGGCCGGCAATGAATGAAAGTGTTGGCCGAGTGGTTCTAGGTGCTTCAGTCCGGAACCGTGCGACTGCTACGGTCGCAGATTCGAATCCTGCCTGGTATGGATGTGTGTGATGTTCTTAGATTAGTTAGGTTTAAGTAGTTCTAAGCGCTACGGGACTGATGACCTCAGATGTTAAGTCCCATGGTGCTCAGAGCCATTTGAAGTTGACTGGCTTGTGCTCAGAGTTCGTGCAGCGCGCTGACTACTAAAAACAGGTTTGTCACCAATCATATGTGCGTACTCTCTTCTATATCAGTTGTTCTATCATATTCATACAGCCCGTAGTTTCCATTCTAATGTTGCAGGATCCAGTTTCTCCTAGGACGGTATGTACAGATACAAAAGTACTGCGATGTGGTTGTCACTGGTGTAGAAACAGCTCAGCGCAGCATCATTGTGCCGCTCTTCCATCTCAGCCAGTGAACCCATACACAAGATGCACATTGGCAAACTCTTCTATCCGTAGTATTGCCGTGAATCGCAGTTAATGCGTAACTAAAATTTCCGGAAAACAAAAACCTGAACAGAACCGAGCAGTACTGATCGCAAACTTAAATGCAACGATGTAGAGCACACGCAGAACGACTTGGCCGTTAGATGCATAATCGGAAGTGCACATGTGTGGAGAGCGGTAGTGATTGGGTTTGCGGGTAAGCGCTGCAGGGGAAACACCAAGCGCTGGAAGAGAAGTGCCATTCTAATCTTAAGCCTATGCTCACATTTTTTGTACATATTAAGTGGAGCACTCCACGCCCAGACTTGCATGGTGATCATTCAAAACGGTTTGTCACCTCTCCTTTGGCTAGCATCTAAAAAGAATTCCGCTCAAAATGCAACAAAAGCAGCGATTTATTTTCGCCTCGCTTGTTAATCATTTGTAACTTTCAGAGAAGTATTATAAGTGACGAATTTTGAGTAAAACCCGTTAAAAGTTTTTTTTATTTTGCCGATTCACAGTGGAGTTTACACAATGTCGCGTCACTAACATGCGCAGACGAAATATCGAGAGAATTCTGAAACAGTTGTTTATTAAGTTTAAGTGAGGAACTGAAGAAAAGCTAGGTCAACAGCTTATGAAAATGCACATTCTTGGTACAAAAATTTCTTCACTTACGTTGCTCCAAAATGTAGCATATCTCGTTTCACCAACGATCGATGGCCTTTAAAAATTACAGTCTTTCGTCGAAAAAGTCTGTAGTTAGTGGAATAACAAGATAGATAATGAAGCTTTTCATAACAACTATAAGAAAAAATACTCTTCTCTTTGTGTACTATCATTTGCCAAAATCTCATTTCGATATCTCAAACCATTTATGAAATATGAGGAATGTTGTGGATATTTCACTCTGGTTTTATTTCTGACGTGCGCGATCGCTAATGATTGTGCTACACCAGATAAATTTCCTCGAAATTGGTGACAGAGACCTCCACCCAAGACTAAAGAAAAATTCAGTATGTTTGCTAGATTTCTTACACCGCAACATATTATGTAACCTGCACCAAATGCAAAATCATAGCGATCCCTATTTTTCATTGCAAACTTTTTCGAATTTCGCGGTGTTTCATTACTTACATGCAAATATCACAATAATTATGACCATTAACGACATGATAGGAACATATCTTGAAGCTGACATATAAAGCTATAAGGCTAAAATTAAATTCTTTTACCGAATAGTTTCTCTAAAATAGTTTGAGAAAGATTTCAGGGCGTGCACTTCGATTCTGACATTGCCGGCCGGCGGAAAAGGTGCATGAACTGTCGGCCTCCCCTTCCGAACAAGCGATATGAACTCGCCCAGCGCTTTGGTAGAAAAATGGTTACAACACATCGGCGACCATATCCTGTGTGGACTCTGAAAAGGGAATTGCTGTTTGTCAGCAGCTGTTACTGTGAGTGAATGGAAGTAAGACACGCAGAGCATAATCTCGACATTTGCACTATTGTACATTGTTTTCAGTGCAATATGGACGCAACGCTAATTTGAACAAGGAACCAAACGAAATGCAATACCTCTGTAATGAGCCGCCAGATATCTTAGCTAATTCATGCCAAAATGCTCAGAAAGTATCCCTGAACAACCTCTGAGGGGAGTAGACGGAGTTCTGCTTCACGCTGTACACTTTCCTTAATGTGTGACGCGCCTAGAGTGTCATCAGTCGGCATTCTATCTTGTGGCGGACAGTGGTCATAATGTTTTACCTCATTGGTGTAGTTGACTCTGTGACGATCACGAAACTTTGAAATTCACTCTGCAGTACTGGTGCGTTTGCCCTAGGACATTACTGATAAGCATTGTGTACGCTAATCATACGGGAAGCTAGCCTCAGTTCATGGCGTTGCACAGGTATCTACTTATTCCACTCCTCAATTAGTCCATCTCCTATCTGCACATCTCCTTCTCCCCCTCTCCCTCTCCCTCTCCTAGCCCCCCCCCCTCTCAATGTCTACCTCCTACTCTCCGCTCTCTCTGTCCATCTCCTTCTCTCCATCTGTTTATCTCCTCCTCCCCTCTATCTGTTTATCTACTCCTCCCCCCCCCCCCTTTCTGTGGCTCTCTCTTCCTTTTATACGGTGTTTAATACCGGTTCTGTGGTTCTGTTACCTAATTTACGGATTCTGTTGGGAAGTTCACGATTTCGTGCTTTCGTTGTATCAGTTGATTTTAATATTTTTTTTTCTTCCCCTGACGTCGTATTCCGTAGTCGGTAATTTGGTTATAATAATTTGTTCCTATCACTGTTCGCTCACGTAGCTAGTGTTTATTTACGTATAGTAGCGGATACACTTTTGCGATAGGTTGATTCTCAGTCTTTACTACGTAGCACAAGTCACTGGTTAAGATGATTTTGCCAGAGCGCACATCATCGTGATATGTATCGTTTCAAAGCTGAGCTTAAAAGTTTCGGTAATATTCTAGAATATCCAAAAACATTCATTACCATTAGAAAATATTCTTAGAAGCTAGGGAGCATTAAAGGTCTAAAATTTTTTCCTTTGAGAAACACTTTGACGAGAGGGAGGAAGATGATGTCCCGGTGATCACCATGAGGTGAAGCCCAACCCTCCAAAAATTCGTGTCTCCACAGTTACAACAGCTGTTCCCCCTGCACGACCAATATAGAGCATTATGGGGGAATCAAGGCTTCATACAGGCACAAAGATCAGTGATTGACTGTATGTGGTTTTGGAGGTATTGTTAACTTCACCCACAAACACTATGGTTTATGAGTGTAAGTGGGAATATCTTCAGGGTAGCTTCACGTGACAGCGGAATATTTTTTTGACAGACGAGGCACATTGTACTCTGTATGGTGCCATGAACAGATACAACTGTCGCATGTGGGATTCTACTCCGCCACATGTTGTGCGCTCAGGCTATATGAGTGTGTGGTGTGGTTTCACAAGGTCCTGTATTCTCGGTCCGTTTTTCTTCGAGGAGACGACATCTTACAGACCTGTTAGGCGTACAGTGACATCTGGACCTTATAAGGACCTCCTTGTGCAACACATGATTCCGCCAGTCACTGGTTATGTGTATATATCGGGTGGTTATAATTAAACTGAAGGTTTTCGGAGTCCTGCAGTGCAGTGCAGGGCGCTAGAACATCGCAGGTATGTTCATTAGTCAGTGCGCTCGGGGAACATGCTGAAAAATATAATAGCTCCACTTTCTACCACCAGGTGAAAGTATGGTGCTGTAATCAATCAGAATGTGAAAGTATGCTGTTCGTCACTTGGTGATACGTATTAACTGCTTTTGTGAAGAGACTGTTGGTGTAACTGGTTAAGAAATTTAAAGCTTTTCGTACAAAACGGAATAGTTACTCAGAAGAAACACAGGGGACTGCTCGAAAAGTTGTTTAATCAGAATGGCAGCAATAGCAGCACTGCATTGTGGGGATATTGCCGACAGAAACAGCTGTGAAGCGGCCACATGTCAATAAATGGGCTAAAGAGTATGATCTATCTTTACAAACGAATGAGTTAGGTGGTGTAGCAGGGAAAGGGAGGCGGCTCATTCTTGTGGCTTATTTACGAAGTTGCTGTGGCTGCAGCCTTTCCTGCAGCATATGCCTCAAATTCTGGAGCCTGCGCTCGAATTGTGCCACGTGAATTGTATCTGCCCTGGTCAACAAATCAAAATATTTTTAGGCGTATTTTGTACTGGTATCCCTACAAGATTAAGAATGTGCACCAAATGAAGCTTCAGCATAAGCTGCAATACCATGGCTTTACCCTTCGTTTTTTGGAATGCACAAAAAATGAATGCCATTTGGCCAGGGAATATGTTTTGGATGGATGAGGCACATTTTACTCTGGACTGTGCCGTGAATGAACAGAATTGTGGAATATGGGGCTATACTCTGTCGCATGTTGTGCATGAAGCTTATGTGACTGTGTGGTGTGGTTTCACTAGGTCCTTCATTCTCGGTCCGCCTTTCTTCGATGAGATGATAATTTATATGCCCGTTACATGTTCAGTGACGTCTGCACGTTACAAGTATCTCATTGTGCAACACTGGTTCCAGATTTGCAAGAACACAATTGGGTTCACACCTCAATTTTCATACAAGATGGGAAGACACCACATGGCGATTGTCAGGTGAAAGATTTGATTTGATTTGAGAAACCTTCGGTAACGATCGCATTATCTGTAGGCAATTACAAAATATGTTGGCTTCCACATACCCTGAACTAAGTCCATGTGACTTCTGGTTTTTGGGGTTTCTGAAAGATCGTCCCTATCAGTGACGCATCCAAACTCTTCATCATCTGAAGGCTAGCATACGACTACATATCAGTCTGATTACACTGATATGCTGCGAGCAACTGTCGATCGTGCTGTGTTAGGGATGCAGCAGCTTGCTGAGGCGGGGGAAAAATTTTGAACACATGTTGTAACTTGTGATCATACCATAATAAACGTGGTAGAACCGCCGTTATCATGTGTTTGATCGTTCCTGTCTTTTTCCTGCAATCACAGCACATTCTGACTGCTTACAGCGCCATATTTTCACCTGGTGGCGGAAAGTGAAACTATTATTTTTTCAGCATATTCTGAGAGTGCAATGATTAGTGAACACACACAGCCAGCACTGCAGCATTCAGAACACCATCAATTTAATTATAACCACCTAGTACATTAATTTCTCGGTTACCAGTAATAACAAAAGTTGCCAGATTGAATCTTTCACTTCCCAGTGGAGTGTGCACTAATATGAAACTTCGTGTCAGATTTAAAGTGTTTGCCAGATTTGGATTCGAACCTGGACACTTTCTCCCAGGGGTGCTAGTCCCTCAACTTGTGAAGACTACTTCAGCAAAGTCTGGACTATAGTTACTGAAGGAGGCAGAGCTTCAGTGATGGGTCATGCATTCTGTTTAGAGCAATCGGCCGTGAAGGACGATGGTTCTGGGATGGAATCCCTGTTCGACACAATTTTAATCTGCCCGTATGTTTCAAATCAGTGTGCACTCCGCTACAGAGCGAAAAGTCATACCAGAAACTCTTTTCAGCATTGGTAAATGTGAAATCAATATAACAGGAAGGTTTTGGTAACTAGAGACGAACTGCAGGTAATTATCCTTGAGGGGATAAGAAGTAAAGAAGGTCACGTGGGCATATGGCCAGAAATTGGTTCCAAATGAATTACAGCAGTAGTGGAACAAAGCCATTTCCAGGATGAGTAATTTATTCAAAATAGCGTCTGGGTTTTCTCTACTCCAGCATGATGGCATCCATCCCCTCCATTCCCTGAAAATGGGGGGAAATGTTGGTGGGAAAACATCAATTGGGCAACCTCCACTAACATAACTCCCCCATCCTCCCTCCCCCCTGTCCTATGATGTCACCAGCCCCACACCACAACCACGTCGCCCTACTCCTGCAGCAGCTTCGTTATGTGGGGTGGTGTAAGGTTGTTGCACGTCGAATTATTGCATGTTCATGATTTTTTCAGTGTGTCTATTGTAACACAAACTTGGTTTACATTCATAAAACGTTCTCAGGCACCCCATTCAGCAGCAGATAATGCCAACAACCACTCGAACAGTGTACACATTATTATTATCACCATGGAGGTTTTTCTTTTCTCTCCCAAGTAGGATGGTGTGTGGTGGTTATTAGTCACATGATTTTGTTTCCTTTCGCAGTTTTCTCGTCTGTAGGACTGTGCCGGCGAATTCCAATATCTTTTGAAACATGTGTCCTACAGTGCAGCAAGCACTGGCACTGAGACTCACAGCACCCAGTCGACGTGATGTATGGCCTTGGAGCTGTGACTTTTGGCTGACGCTATGGGTAGTGCTGTGCAGTTAACGTGACCAGGGGAATAACTTGGGGTGTGTCCAAAAGATTCTTACCCTCCTGGTGTTTGAGAGTACAGCTGGACTTTAGCTTTTGGTGTAGTGGGATGGGGGTGTATACATTTCTGTGATATTGGTAGTGTTGCTGTCATCCATTCTGCTCAAAAATTTTTGGTGTTTTTTTTTCTTTTTACAAACATAATACAGTAGTGAATTCCATCTCTCAGTGACAAGGAGCGCGCTACAACACTGGTGAGGTGGTTGCTGCAGCAGTGTGCCTAGACCTACTTGCTGCCTACAGTGGTGTGCAGCTGTGGCAATCCTGTAAGTGTTTGCAGAAGGTCCACAGGTTGAAACTTAATGGAAGAGGATCTCCCAGGAGTGTGTGTAAAACCCATTTGTTCCTATCCTAACTTTGTTCTTCTTGTGAGTACCACGGACATGGTGGTGGTGGACTTCTCGATCTGTCTGATGATCATGAACTTTGCAATTGGGGTGTAGGGATCTCTTCCTCTGTTTAAGTAAAGATGTGAGCATTCCTACCATGCAGCATACACTTTAGACATTAACTTAGAGCATTAAGTCAGGGCTGCTGCCTGGTGGTGCTGGTGAAGTGGGTGGCAGCTATATGCTGCTACAGAGGACAGCAGAGGCCACACATATTATTCACGAGTTGGAGCAATAACAGTGCGTTTCTTGTTGTGGGACATAACTGACAAAAACAGATGTTTTTACTCAGTGAGACAACACTCAGATGAAAAAGATAGTCTATTATATACCGCTGTACAGGATTTTCACAATACTCTGTCGATGCGGAAACGTGTCTTTGCTCAGTTGCTAAAAAATGAGGCGTGATATACATTTAGGAAGGGGTGGTCAGTAAACAGGTAATTTATTATTGTTCAGATGGTCGGCATTTGTTGGGTGCAGAAAGCATTTTTCTCAGCACTCAGCAGTCTTTGAAGCTGGAAAGCTTAATAGTTTCTGCAGTATTCTAGGGGTGAATTTAGTTTACAAAGAACTGCTCAGTTTCTTCAGGTATTACCTCCCTCTCCCTCTCCCTCCCCCCCTCTCCCTCCCCCCCTCTCCCTCCCCCCCTCTCCCTCCCCCCCCTCTCCCTCCCCCCTCTCCCTCCCCCCTCCCTGCCCCTCCCCCCTCCCTCTCCCTCCCCCCCTCTCCCTCCCCCCTCTCCCTCCCCCCTCTCCCTCCCCTCCCCCCTCCCTCCCCCTCCCCCTCCCTCCCCCCTCCCCCCTCACTCCCCCTCCCCCCCTCTCCCCCTCCCCCCCTCTCCCTCCCCCTCCCCCCCTCTCCCCCCCTCTCCTCCTCCCCCCCTCTCCCTCCCCCTCCCCTCTCCCCCTCTCCCCCTCTCCCCCTCTCCCCCTCTCCCCCTCTCCCCCTTTACAAGAAAGGATGGTACTTACAGAATCCATGAGGATTTTGCAAATAAATTTCCAGGAAAGAATTGTAAGGTATATACGACAAGATCATATAAAAAACTAAATCCTTTTATTATTCTACAGTTAATGATTTGCATGTCCCGGGGTTATACTTATCACATACACCAGAATCAGTAATTATCTCGGCGTCTTTTACACATTACAAATGATGCATTTTTACCATTAAGTGGCTGTTTTAAAGTTTTTGTAGAGAAATAAACTTGGTTTACGTTCAGCAAAGGTCGTCTCTCCTTGCACAGTTTGCTGCAAACCATGCGTAACGCTGCTCGACAGTCCAAGTGAAACTAATGGGACACACGCTCTAATTTCAATCCCTTAATTCAAAGTTGTTTCTAGAGTCCTTGTGGACGCTGTCAGCACAAACGGGTTTTGTAAATTTATTTGTCATCCAAAAATTGAAAAAAAAAAAAAATCCTCCGCATAAGGAATCGACTCTACGACCCTTGGATTACGGTTCAATAGTCTTTGTGCTGCTCCAACCACTTCCTGGACACTATGCTAACGTAAATGATTCACGCCTACTGCGACCTGCGCCAAAACTATTACTTTTTTCTAAACTGTTGGCCGTCTGGAGCTCCCACTTAATTCACTTTCTTTTCTGGCCAAGCCCAGCATATGCCATTAATTTGGACGACATCGGTGAAAACGAGTAGAAAAAATTCCTGTGTTAGAATGTTGCTGGTCATTTAAACAAGTGAAGAGTACTTAACACTCTTCAACATCATCACTTATTTCGGTATATGAATTGGTACGTTAATTAGCTAGTCAGTTAATTTCATGTTTAATACATCGCTCATAGGATTTCCGTCGAAAAAATGTGGAAGGAGCATACGAACTACGAATGTACGATTTCTTTAACTATATTGCTACTTACCTGCCATTTACGAATTATTGAAGAGTACACTGGTTTAAATCGACGCTACTCATGCCACTAGATAAACATACCTAAATTTAAGAGCATAATAATTTTAGACATAGCTTCGATGGAACTTCAGTGACTTACCATGAAACCACAATTTTCAGATCTGAAGACAGTTTCAACGAAACCAGTAGCCAGAAATTAAATTAAAAAAAGGTCAGGACAGATTAAAGATTAAAGGAAACAGTAAAGCAAACATATTTGTTTTCTATATGCAAGTTTATAACTAAGCATTAGGCTATAGAAGTTGTCCAGAAGAAACGAAACTATTTGAAATCTGAGATAAAATTTGCTTTTCTATATGTCATACCTTTTATGTCCCTGGCAAGTGATGAAAGATCTTTTATGGCTCCGTACAGAACAAGTTTCCGTGCCATTGACAGCTTTGATAGTAGGTAATGTATATACCTGAAGTTAATCTTCTTAAGTGTAGACTAAGTTCTTGATCAGATAATCTTAATAGGAGAAAAACTCGTTTCTTTATTTCCCATTGCAAATTAAAATAACCTCACTGTGATTAACGTTTGTCCAAGGCATTGTCTTTATATTTCTGCGCTGACAGGAAGTACTAAACATAATTTTTCCTGTAAGAATCTGACAGAAAATAGATACTAGCTGTCATTTCGTACAGTAACGTTAGTTGAGTGAGGTAGTCAATGCAGTATTTCTGTGACTAGGTTATCAATTTTAGTTTAAACGTAAAAATGACCTATGGGATACAATTACCATGTAGCACTAAAAGATTAATAAAAACTGTCATACGCGATCAAGATGTTCTTGTGATGCTGCTGTGCATAATATCATAACTCATTTGGAATACCATGTTAAAAACCCCTAAAATATAAGATTTAATATTTATGGGCTATTTGACACAGCATACTATAGAAACATTGACTTAAATAGTGCGTCAGATAACTAAAATTTCATTTCAACATTGTGGCCCCTGAACACGAATAACAACAAAAGTATGAAAGTGAAAGCAACATGATGGTGATATGTCATTCTCTACCACATCCTTACACGTTCATGAAAGCCAACAAGGCTTTAACTCTATAATTAATTAATACAGGGTGTATCAGAAATATTCGTTCAAATTTTGGTAGTTGTTAATTCACAAGAAGTTATAGAAAAATCAATACAACCGCATGTACGAAAATCCTTAGTTTTAGAGTTACTGATAAAAATTCTGATTCAGTTTTCTCTCGACTTAATATCGATAAAATTAAGTTTTTAACCAATAATTAAATTCTCTTTAAATATAATTAGTTGATATTATGCATACAAGTCGATCTTCTGATGAACTTCCATATGTGAAATCCGGTCGCTCCCTATCTTCTCCCAGCACATCTTACACGGACTGTCTACGACTTTATTCTGAATCTTCTTCGGGAATTACTACATATTATGACCCTGAAAATAAGAGGAAACGTGTCCTTTTTGAACGACAGAACTCGGCACATTTCGCATTGTTCGTGTTATGGTAGAGAATATCTACTGTAGCAAGTAGTGGACAATTAAAACTATTACTTTCTGCAACAAACGTTCTTAATGCAGAGATGCTTCAGCAGTGCATCGTGTTGTTATTGTGGCCTTCAGTCCGAAAATTGGTATGCAGCTCTCCATGCTAGTGTAACCTGTGTAAGCCTCTACATTCATTGAACCTGCTTGGTGTAGTCAATTATTGGTCTCCTACTATTTTTATCCTCCATACTTCGCTCTATTAGAAATTGACTACTCCTTCATATTTCAGAACCTCCGATCAATCGGTCCTGTTCTTAGTACAGTTGTACCATAAATTCATCCACTCTCCATATCGAATGATTATCTCTTCATTAATTACCCGATTTGCCTAGCAAAGCTTCAGCATTCCTCTGCAGCCCCATATTCCTGAAAGTCCTGTTCTTATAGTCTCAACTCTTTATGGCCCACATTACTCTACCTCATAAGGCTACAATCCAGACAAGTAGCTTTAGAAAATACTTACTAACCTAAAATATATATTTAATATTGACGAACTTCTCTTTTACAGGAAAGCTTTTCTTGCTGTTTTCAGTCTGCATTTTATATCCCCTCTACTTTAGCCATCGTCAGTTATTTTGCGACCCAAACAGCAAAATTCATCTACCACCTTTACTCTCTTATTTTCCTAATTAATTCCCTAAGCATCTCCTGATTTAATTACACTACATTCTACTATCTTTGTTTTACTTTTGTTGATATTCGTCTTATAACCTCTTTTTGAAGATGCTATTCATGCACTTCAACAGATCTTCCAAATCCATTGCCGACTCTGAAGTTTGCCATTGACATTAGAATTATGCCAAAGTTTTACTTCTTCTCCCTGAACTTTAATTTCCTTTCCCAGTTTTCTTGGTTTCCTCCGCTGCTTCCTTAATGTATAGACTGAATAACACTGATTTGTAATTGGATCTACTGTCTGATCACAGAATATTTCTGTAGTTGGCGAATGCTTTTGAGTCTTACAAAAATAATGCAAAAGCAATTAATACAGACCAACAAATGAAGGAAAACTGTTTATTTAATTTGATGTATGTCATCACGGTGTTGGAGTTTTGACACGCTTCACCTGACTTGTTGAAGTTATGTATTTATCATCAGTATGAGTATATCAGTTGCATTACGAATGCTGCTGCTGCTGCCTTATGCAAAACAAAAATTTCTTAAATTGCTCAGTTTTCACAGTCATATACCAATGTCTAATATACAAGCAAGATACATTCTCCATACAATACCTCTTTCTTCAAGTGTAATGGAAACATCATATACACCAATACACACGGTAGTGCAATAACATCAATGCAGCATTCGTCACCTGATCAAAGTATGCATTTTTGCGCTGGAAACTATAGTTCAAATAAAACCATAATTTCTGCATATATTCAGAAACAGCTTCCAAAGCATTTGCTTTATATAACTTAATTTATCTTTCCCTTGCGGCTTTGTCCACACACGTATTCGACATGTATATTGAACATACTCCTCCTCTCTCCCTGGGTGTCCAGCTCTTCCTCTCCCTATCTATCCACCTCGTCCTTCCACCTCTATCTGTCTAGCTCCTCCTCCCCACTCTCTCTGCATCCTCATCTTCTCCACCTCTATTATTATCCACATACTCCACTACTCTTTCTGGTCATATCTTCCTCCCTCATCTCCCATCCCTTTGACCATATCCTCTTACCCCTCTCTCTTTCCATCTCCATGTTCCCCTCTTTTTGTTCCACCTGCCCACTACTCCTCTACACCTTACATATGCCTTATGTATCTCTCCCTTCTCCCCTCTCTCTGGACATTTCCATGACCCTGTCCATTCGCTCCTCTACCCACCTCAGCCTGTCTGTAGCCATGCATATCAGCACATAATTCTTCTGCAATACACTTCAGTAACGCAGACTACTCCCACAACACACTTGTCATGCAGGCCAGGCTACACATCAGGGACTTGGAAATCATTTTTTGCCCCTTATATACAGGCCAACCTAAGGCAGATTGGTAAAGCAAATTGATACTACTTCAACAAACATGGTTGGTATGTATGGCAGCCTGCAAATTAGGGTACAGAAAGCTATTCCTTGCCCCTGACAGGTGGATTGCTATGTAAAACCAGTTGATTTTGCAAGCCAATTCTGTTCCAACACAACATGCATGTCACGTGGGGCAATCCATATGCCAGGAGCTGGAATGAACATGTTTTTGCCCATATCTCCTCTCCTATTGGAACTAGGATGTTACGTCACACAGCACTGATGCTCATGAAGCCTGCTGTATCTGTGTCAAATTTCGTCGAAATCGATCCAAAGGTTTGGGAGGAGATTTTAGACACACATATATACATTCTTCTTCATATAAATATAACAGATATTAGCATTTTCACACTTTGTACAAACATATTTAAAAATTTAAGCTATATGTGGTGTTATAAGAATTGTTTAGCAAATTAAATACACATATACATTATTCGCATTTTCAGACTTTGTACAAACGTGTATGATTGAAAAATTTAAGCTCTATATGATGTTATAATAATTACTTCACAAATGAAACACACATTTAGACTCTGATTTATACATGTAATAGATTACAGATATTGATATTATAAAACTTCATACAAACATGTGCAATTGAAAAATTTAAGCAGTACTTTGTGTTATAATAATTGCTTGACAAATTAAACATGTACTACTGTAACAACTAGGGCTAGTTTATGCTACAGGGAGACCTGAAAGTTTTGGACTACTGAAGTAATGGCATTTTTATCACAAATAGAGCACTAGCATGTTGGAAGAATTATAAAAAAAATGACATATTGTACACAAAATAGCAATTTATTTTAGGGTAAATTTTAAATAATCATCCAAATAGTGGATAATGACGTTTTGGTGAGCACTAAGCGAATAACATGCAATAAATAATTTTTAGATGCAGTAAGTGGACTATGAAATGAATAAAAAATTTTGAATGAATAACACAAGAATTAATTTCATATAATTTACATAGAATTACTAGTTCGCCATGCTGTGAAGAAAAACATAAAATATATCAATGTTGCATTATTAATTATTGTTTATGGTTTTGTCAGGGCAGTACTTGACTAATCAGTGTATGAGTGATGTATGTCTATTTTTTGAGAACATTTTGCTGACCAATTTTGTTTAGGGTGTCTAATTTGTGTGCGCCCATTATGATGTATCATGCAGCGTAACTTGCTGTGACAGTGCGAGAGAGAGACAAAGATATTGTTTATTACTCTGTGCCGGACAGCGCTCACATAATTATTCTTAGGATATAGTTTTTGTTTGTTCTAGTTAAGAGTAATTTTTAGTAGAGGAGAGCCATTCTTGTGATGTAAAAAATCGACGCCATTGCGAGTTTTTGATTCACATTGTAAAATATAAGTGCATATGGAAGGAAATCAGGTAATAGAACAATAAAATATTGTTCATTTCAAGAAGGTACGTCTTATTATACACCCAGCGATATACTGCTATTGTGATTTACTAATAAACACCAGCTGAGAACAGTTCCGACGGGAGCGTTCAGTTCTAGTGAAATAGTTCGATGTTTTCTTCGGAAAAGAAGTCACTTCATGGATCATTCAAATCCACAATAGTAACTGGACATTTCTCAGAACTGAAAGCAATCTGATTGCTATGCAACAGAGCCCCGAAGAATATTTCTCCGTACTTTGGTTACCACTTTCAGCTCAACACGGTATCTGCAGCATCTGGAGCAGATTTCTTCAACAGCGGAAGAGTGTAATCGCTATCAGCAAAGATAGAAAATACATTAAAAGCATGCCAGCAGGGTCTAGTTAATACTAGAGGGGCATATACTACTTGCAGTTTATCAAAAGCAGACATTATTCCTGATGAAACCAGTGAAACCGAATCCATGCAACAATGTCCATGTACTGGTGCATATTTACGTAATCAACCAGAAACAAATTGTCGAGATTATCATTCACCGCGAAGTAGCCACCAGAATACACCTGTGACCATGAATGAAGAAAAAATGCTTAAATATCGTCAATTCCAGATATTTATTCCCGAAAGGAAGTCGATCAATCCCGTGGTATTTATCAAGCAATTTAAACGGATATTGCCGCGAATGTGGACTGAGCAACAAAAAATTATGTACGTTGCAGGATTCATACATGGAGATGGATCGATGTGGGCGTCAGAAGCATCCGATTGGTGTCAAGATTATGACCAATTTGAACGCGCTTTCTTGCACAAATACTGGAATAAAGGTGTACAAGAAAGACTACGTAAGGAAGTTTTTGACCCACAACCTTTTCCTTTCAAAAATGGATCTTTAAGAAAGTATTTCGAGAAGTATATAAATAAAACTAAATACTGGAATGAACCAATCCCGACGCAGGATATCATTCGAATATTAAAGGGCAAACTTCCACTTGAAGTTAAGGAAAAACTTCTACATGTGCCTGAACAACATGTGGAAGATTTTCTAGCCACATTGGATTCAATAGACATTCTGTTCGAAGAATCTCGTGTGCGCTATAACCAACCAAGTTACCAACCTAACAAATACAATAGTAACAACAAACAGTATGGAAACAAACCTTTTGCACACAATTCACCAAACCCACAGGTGAATTATTTCCAGAAAAACGTGAAATTTGGTAACGAAAATCCCGACCAGTGTAATCATGACCAACAATGTGAACAAACATATAAACGGAAATGGAGGAAGAATAATAAGAAGAGGAAAGGATACTATCAAGATGGGAATTATCAGCAAAAACGCCGATATCAGCAACCAACCCATGAATATCACAACCAACCACAAACTTCAGGTTGGGTACCAAATGATAATGCAAATGAATGGAGAAATCAACCACCAATAATAACCGACGTAACGGAGCAGACATCTACTAATAATGGACAATCGTCAAACTAAACTCGACTGTCAGAAGCCTCGACGGTGCAGTCGAGGAAGTTTTCAGGGGCGAAAATTCGAGCGTCAAATTTTTCCGGTACAATGAAGGCAGATTATTAATAGAAGAACTTCAGCACGATGTGATGCCTTGTCAAGAGGAACATATCACTGTACCTGTTGCGAAAATTCAGGTGGCGATTGAAGGCATTACTGTGCAAGTTTCTTTAGATACAGGAGCAGCAGTAAATGTCGTTTCTGAGAAGTTATTTCAAAGAATACTTCAGAAAGCAAATCCACCGATTTTTCCTGTTCAATGTTGTAGAATTGTAGGTCCTACTGGTCATAAGTCTTCTCAGGTTAAAGTGCAGACTCAACTCCAGTTAGATATAGGAAATGTAGCTATAAATTGCACGTTCCTTGTAATAAAAAAATTGGTTGAGGACTGTATCCTGGGTATAGATGAATTTAGAGAGAGAAATTGGCATATCGATTTTTCTCTAGGCCGTGCCAGTTTTACAATAATGGATCAGAAACATCAACTGAATCTTCTCAGGGAATATAGTACCCATGGAAAGTATTGTCAGGGACGAAAGCTGCAAATAAAGTGGATACATAGCAAACCTGTACGGTATTACCAAATTAATTACTTGCAACCAGTTTCAAACCCTGAAGTTATGGCATATGAAAAGGTGCAAGAACCTGAATATTTGCAACAACACCAAAGAAAGCAATTATATGATCTTCTACAGGAATATCATGAAGTCTTTCAAGAAAGACCTGGTGTAATCAAGGGATACACATGCCATTTAGATGTGATACCACACCAAGTTTTCTGCCGTATTTTTTATCCAGTACCGTGGCACCAACGAAAGGCAGTTGATGCGGAAATCCACCAGATGCTTGAATGGGATCTGATCGAACCTTCGACGAGTCCATACTGTAGTCCGCTTCATGTTGTCTCGAAAAAGGGAGGAAAAGTTCGTCTCGTGCTAGACGCACGGCAGATAAATAAGATTATCATGCCCGTGCGAACTCACCCGGAAAACATCGATGAGCTAATTCAAAGGTTCGAGGGGATGAAATACTTAACAAATATTAATTTGAGAAGTTCATTTTGGCAGGTGGCTCTAGACGAACCATCAAAAAAGTACACCGCATTTGTACATGCAGGTAGAAGCTATCAATTTAAGGTTTTACCTTTTGGGCTAAACGTGAGCTCAGGAGTTTTTATAAATGCTCTAGATAATGCATTGGGACCTGCACTTCGAAGCAATTTAACTTTATTTGTGTACGACATGCTCATATCTACGAGCACATGGGAGGAGCACGTTGATTTATTGAGAAGAGTGTTAGAACGTTTCAAGGAAGCAGGCATAACCGCAAATCTGCAAAAGTCCCATTTTGCTCGAGATAAAATCAAATTTTTGGGTCATCTTATAAATGAAAAAGGCATCTTACCGGACTCCGAGAAACTAAAGGTAATCAAAAACTTTGCAGTTCCAACAACAAAAAGACAGTTAAAGGGCTTCCTCGGAGTTGTCTCTTTTTTCAGGCGTTTCATTCACGACCACTCTATTAATGCAGAACCGTTGTACAGCTTGTTGCGCAAAAATACTCCGTGGGTGTGGACGCAACAATGTCAGAATGCATTTGAAGCAATAAAACATGCCTTAGTCAATTCACAAATATTATATCATCCAGATATGAGCCAAGAATTCGGTTTAATGGCAGATGCTTCGGAAATTGGAATAGGTTCATGCCTCTTCCAAGTAAAGATGATAGATACGATATCAACTTTCTGTCCAATAGCTTTTGCTAGCCGACTCTTAACTGCTTGTGAAAGAACATATACGACTACCGAAAGGGAAGCATTGGCCGTAGTCTGGTCATTTAAGAAATTTTACTATTACTTGTATGGAGCGAAGACAACAGTATACTGTGACCACAAAGCGTTAAGTTTTTTGCAAACATGTAAATTATTACATCCAAGATTAGCAAGATGGACGCTCTCACTCCAAGAGTTTCAATTTGAAATTAAATACCTAAGCGGACAGGATAATTTCATCGCTGATGCACTGTCTAGAATGCCAGATGGAGATTTGTCAACTATCAACATCACCGGCAATCCGTCCGAATTTAATGTTCTTATAATGACTGATAGAATATATAGGAAACATTTTCTTGACATGTGTAAGAACATGGAAAAACTACAGAATGAAGATCCTCGTTGGCATTCGATAAAGGAAACTTTAGCAAAGCCTGGAAACGATGATCTGAAGAGACTGTACAAAGTTGAGGATGATGTCTTATTTTTCAAAGGGCATCTTGATTCAGATAATTGGAAGGTGTGTATTCCCGAGAAGAATGAGAATGACTTAATTTTGCACACGCACATCTCTTGGGGACATTTTGGAGTATTAAAGTGTGCTCGGAAGATTCAAGCATATTGCTACTTCCCAAACATTCGCAGGAAAGTGCACAGACAGTTAAGGAAATGTAAAATTTGTCAGCTAGCCAAACCAGGAAATTTTTGTGTGAAAGATTTCCTACATCCTATTATACCCACTAAACCGCTGTCAATCATTTCGGTCGACGTCTGTGGTCCTCTACCATCATCAAGGGGAGGATGCAAATATATTGTAGCTTTTCTTGATATATTCACTAAGTATGTCAAACTTTATCCATTAAAATCAGCTACTGCTCCATCCATAGCCAAGAAGCTGGTCAAAGATTATATAGTCAAAGTAGGCAAACCAGAGGCTATTCTTTCTGACAATGGGTCAATGTTCACTGGATTTCGTTGGAGGCAAACATTAGCCAGTTGTGGTATAAAACAAATTCTAACATCAGTGTACCACCCTTCGGCGAATCCCGTGGAACGAATTTTTCGTGAATTAAACCGGTTCATGAGAACATATTGCCACAACCAGCAACCCAAATGGATCGATTATCTTCACGATTTTCAGGAAATTGTAAACAATATGCCACATACTACGACAGAATACACCCCATACGAACTGATGTTTGGAAAACAGGAACAGAATGACTGGATTCGACCAATTCCTAAAGTAGCTATTAACAAAATAGACCTACAAAATAAAGTACGACAATCCTTACTCAATATAATGGACAAGGCAAGAAAAAGGAAAATATATTTTGACAATCTACTTGGAAAAATAAAAACATATAAAGTGAAAGACCAAGTTTTAGTAAAAACTCATCCTAAGGCTTCACTTATACAGAGGAAGAACACAAAATGGCAATTATTGTATCAAGGACCATTTGTGATTACCAAAATACCCCATCCAGGAACTTATGTTTTGAAGGATGTGAAGAATGGAAAGGTGAAAGGAATGTATCCTCATCACTTGTTAAAGCAATTTCATGATGACTGAAGATTCTGAATATTGAAAATACTATTCTTATCAAATAATATTGATTAGAGAATTTTCATTAAACCTATGAATCATACTTAGGATAGTTTCTTTTTTTTTTGCAATTTTGTAGTTAGTTTTCTTTTCAGGCATACTGTACGAGAGATATGCAGACATTATGTATAGGTTTTCCACTGTAAGGATAAGTTTTCTTTTCAGTATGCAGAGAATTTAGCTATAGTATGAATGATTTCTTTTAAAAAATTTTTATTTAGTAGATAGTAATTTCAATCAGGTTTCACAATGCATAATGACCATGGGTTAGTGACTCAAATGAATCTGGTCTATGGCAAGATATTTTTTCTTATGTCAATTTAACAATCTCAATGTATGTTTGTATTTGCTTTTTTACTCGCTGAGCTGAAGTCATGCTGTTCGGAAGGGGTAAACCGTTCTCAGTTTTAAAAGGACGCCTATTACTTTGTTTCAATCCTTTGTGATGAACATTGTCTTTAGAATTGTGCTATTGTTGTAACATACCTGTGTATGTAAATTATGTTATATCAATTGTTGCTCGCGAAGTTACCAACTGAGCCAATGCTTTTCAGTTATAAGCCCATCAACAAGTGTTAAAGTCCATCTGAAGGATGATGAGCATAAGTTGACACGGCAGCTCCAGTTGGATTTGTGTATAGTGCATTCTAGGGTTGTTGATAGAAATGAAGAACACCTTACGACTTCCGAATATTTCGAATTCAGGACAGAGAATTAGAAAGAACTTTAGATTAGATTCTATTTCAGCTCAGCATAGATCAAACACCTTTTCCACGGAACTTACACTGACTCTTATTTTCATGTTAACCATATGCCGAAAACCATAATACCCACGAGGAGACGGTGAAATGGGAATAGAATTCAACCAGTTACCCGGAGATGACTGATAGAAGGGAATCGTAGATGGACGTAAACCAACACGTTGACGGTTCACCTCAAGACACAGAAGATTAACAGTGTTGTGTTTCTTTTGTGAACAGTGTTTAAATTCATTCAACAAAAAAATCCATATTGTAAATATTTTTTTTATTTTCCATTGTAATTCAATTAATTACTTGCAAATGAGAAATACGAGGATGGTAAATCTACCCCGAGGTTTTCCTTGGTTTTCCTTTGTGGGGCTTGGCCGAATGGCTAGATTATCCGTTTGAGACATCCCAAGGTGAGTGACAGAAGCTTTGAATGATGATAAAAAAGGTTTCTGATCACATCTCATGCCATCCTCGACAAATGAATAAAAGCAAGCATGTAAGCTATGCATATATGCTGCATCAGGAATTCAGCACAGCCTTTGTCAGCAGTATATGCACCCAAATCTATAATTTACATTTAGATAGTCATTCACTAATACTAAAATATCATAAGAAATACAGTGGACATTAATACTCTAGTGGACTTTAATACAGCGTCATAAACAATCACCGATATAGTGTTGTGTGAACGCTCGTGTTTGTTTTTGCCCAAAAACGTTCGTCCACAAGAGGGGCATATATGATGTATCATGCAGCGTAACTTGCTGTGACAGTGCGAGAGAGAGACAAAGATATTGTTTATTACTCTGTGCCGGACAGCGCTCACATAATTATTCTTAGGATATAGTTTTTGTTTGTTCTAGTTAAGAGTAATTTTTAGTAGAGGAGAGCCATTCTTGTGATGTAAAAAATCGACGCCATTGCGAGTTTTTGATTCACATTGTAAAATATAAGTGCATATGGAAGGAAATCAGTTAATAGAACAATAAAATATTGTTCATTTCAAGAAGGTACGTCTTATTATACACCCAGCGATATACTGCTATTGTGATTTACTAATAAACACCAGCTGAGAACAGTTCCGACAGGAGCGTTCAGTTCTAGTGAAATAGTTCGATGTTTTCTTCGGAAAAGAAGTCACTTCATGGATCATTCAAATCCACAATAGTAACTGGACATTTCTCAGAACTGAAAGCAATCTGATTGCTATGCAACAGAGCCCCGAAGAATATTTCTCCGTACTTTGGTTACCACTTTCAGCTCAACACGGTATCTGCAGCATCTGGAGCAGATTTCTTCAACAGCGGAAGAGTGTAATCGCTATCAGTTTCACACACCGCCCTGTGTAGCTGTATGTATTTACCCACAACAGTGAACATACAGTTACTCACACAAATAGAAAGACAATACTAGGTGGTGTGGGGAAACATTTCAGTATAATGGCCCTGTAGAGCTAAACAGTAATTAGCCTAGTAAGAAATGGAGTCGTTATACCATCAGAATAAAATTTTTTTTCTTTGAGCAGTTTCATCCTTTTGCCTATGATGGGTAAGTGCATAATTTGTAGGTTTTCTACTGTTTCATTCATTTGATGTACATTTTGATTAACATACCTATAGATATTTTAAGTTAGTTAATTTCGTGTTTTGTGGAAGAATTGTAGGCTTAATTTAATGATGTAGTATTTTCTGTTAAAGTTACACATTCATGTAAGAGTTTTTTAATTTTTTAAAAACATAGATGTGAATTAATAGTTCCTCCTCACCACTGTTTATATGTTACAAAAATAGAAATTATTCAATGGACTAGAAGGAGTTGTCAACAAGAAACTTTTTCAGTTTTTTTTTCAAATTTGACTTTGCTGTCTGTGAGATATTTTACATCCCTGAGTAAGTGATCAAAAATTTTGTACCTCTAATGTGCTCCTCTTTTTGAGATAGAGACAACAATAATGTGGAATAATGAATATCTCTTTTTCATGGCATTTTAATTATCTATATCATTGTTCTTTTTAAAGAGCTGTCAATATGTACAACCAACTGTATGAGGAAACAAATACACATGAAGCAGTATTGGAAATGTTTAACCCCTTAAAAGAATGTCTACAAGATGCCTATCTCTGAGCACTACATATTATTCTTACAGCACATTTTGGAGCAATGTAGACTTTATTTCTTAAGGATGTGTTCTCAAGAACACTCTTTTGTATTTCATTATTGGATGAAAATCTACAAAATATAACTTACTGATTTGTTTCTCCCAAAGATTTGCAATGATTTGAAGTCCTAATATGGCTGAATTAAGTTGCTTTAACAGTTATAATATCAGTATGGGCACCTAAAAATTTGAATGTTTCCACCTTATAATTTCCTCATCAAGTGTTACATTTATCATTAT
This sequence comes from Schistocerca americana, assembly GCF_021461395.2. Taxonomy (NCBI): domain Eukaryota; kingdom Metazoa; phylum Arthropoda; class Insecta; order Orthoptera; family Acrididae; genus Schistocerca; species Schistocerca americana. The sequence continues at coordinate 304,912,909 of NC_060124.1, read as the reverse complement.
CTGTAATACCTCTAATTGTGCAGAACTGAATATGTTGTGTCTTTTGTAATTCAGAGATCGTTATCAGCATGCTACCCATTTAATTGTCTTCAGCTGTTGGGTATATGTTTGAATTGATTACAATTCAATTGTCATCTGCAAACAGATATAATTCTGCTTGTTGGACATTAGAAAGAAGGTCGTTTTCATATGTGATATACCACTACACACCTAAGATTGAGCCATATGGAACCCCAAAGGTAACTTCCCTCCATTCAGATGAATCTCCCCTTCTTGTTGTTGTTGTGGTCTTCAGTCCGGAGACTGGTTTGATGCAGCTCTCCATGCTACTCTATCCTGTGCAAGCTTTTTCATCTCCCAGTACCTACTGCAACCTACATCCTTCTGAATTTGCTTAGTGTATTCATCTCTTGGTCTCCCTCTACGATTTTTACCCTCCACGCTGCCCTCCAATACTAAATTGGTGATCCATTGATGCCTCAGAACATGTCCTACCAACCGACGTCGTCTTCTGGTCAAGTTGTGCCACAAACTTCTCTTCTCCCCAATCCTATTCAATACTTCCTCATTAGTTATGTGATCTACCCATCTAATCTTCAGCATTCTTCTGTAGCACCAAATTTCGAAAGCTTCTATTCTCTTCTTGTCCAAACTATTTATCGTCCATGTTTCACTTCCATACATGGCTACACTCCATACAAATACTTTCAGAAATGACTTCCTGACACTTAAGTCAATACTGGATGTTAACAAATTTCTCTTCTTCAGAAACGCTTTCCTTGCCATTGCCAGTCTACATTTTATATCCTCTCTACTTCGACATCAGTTATTTTGCTCCCCAAATAGCAAAACTCCTTTACTACTTTAAGTGCCTCATTTCCTAATCTAATTCCCTCAGCATCACCCGACTTAATTAGACTACATTCCATTATCCTTGTTTTGCTTTTGTTGATGTTCATCTTATATCCTCCTTTCAAGACACTGTCCATTCCATTCAACTGCTCTTCCAAGTCCTTTGCTGTCTCTGACAGAATTACAATGTCATCGGCGAACCTCAACGTTTTTATTTCTTCTCCATGAATTTTAACACCTACTCTGAATTTTTCTTTTGTTTCCTTTACTGCTTGCTCAATATACAGATTGAACAACATCGGCGAGAGGCTACAACCCTGTCTTACTCCCTTCCCAACCACTGCTTCCCTTTCATGTCCCTCAACTCTTATAACTGCCATCTGGTTTCTGTACAAATAGTAAATAGCCTTTCGCTCCCTGTATTTTACCCCTGTCACCTTTAGAATTTGAAAGAGAGTATTCCAGTCAACATTGTCAAAAGCTTTCTCTAAGTCTACAAATGCTAGAAACGTAGGTTTGCCTTTCCTTAATCTTTCTTCTAAGATAAGTCGTAAGGTCAGTATTGCCTCACGTGTTGCAGTGTTTCTACGGAATCCAAACTGATCTTCCCCGAGGTTGGCTTCTACTAGTTGTTCCATTCGTCTGTAAAGAATTCGTGTTAGTATTTTGCAGCTGTGACTTATTAAACTGATAGTTTGGTAATTTTCACATCTGTCAACACCTGCTTTCTTTGGGATTGGAATTATTATATTCTTCTTGAAATCTGAGGGTATTTCGCCTGTTTCATACATCTTGCTCACCAGGTGGTAGAGTTTTGTCAGGACTGGCTCTCCCAAGGCCGTCAGTAGTTCCAATGGAATGTTGTCTACTCCAGGGGCCTTGTTTCGACTCAGATCTTTCAGTGTTTTGTCAAACTCTTCACGCAGTATCATATCTCCCATTTCATCTTCATCTACATCCTCTTCCATTTCCATAATATTGTCCTCAAGTACATCCCCCTTGTATAGACCCTCTATATACTCCTTCCACCTTTCTGCTTTCCCTTCTTTGCTTAGAACTGGGTTTCCATCTGAGCTCTTGATATTCATACAAGTCGTTCTCTTTTCTCCAAAGGTCTCTTTAATTTTCCTGTAGGCAGTATCTATCTTACTCCTCTACATCCTTACATTTGTCCTCTAGCCATCCCTGTTTAGCCATTTTGCACTTCCTGTCGATCTCATTTTTGAGACGTCTGTATTCCTTTTTGCCTGCTTCATTTACTGCATTTTTATATTTTCTCCTTTCATCAATTAAATTCAGTATTTCTTCTGTTACCCAAGGATTTCTACTAGCCCTCGTCTTTTTACCTACTTGATCCTCTGCTGCCTTCGCTACTTCATCCCTCAAAGCTACCCATTCTTCTTCTACTGTATTTCTTTCCCCCATTCCTGTCAATTGTTCCCCAATGCTCTCCCTGAAACTCTGTACAACCTCTGGTTCTTTCAGTTTATCCAGGTCCCATCTCCTTAAATTCCCACCTTTTTGCAGTTTCTTCAGTTTTAATCTACAGGCCATAACCAATAGATTGTGGTCAGAGTCCACATCTGCCCCTGGAAATGTCTTACAATTTAAGACCTGGTTCCTAAATCTCTGTCTTACCATTATATAATCTATCTGATACCTTTTAGTATCTCCAGGGTTCTTCCATGTATACAACCTTCTTTCATGATTCTTAAACCAAGTGTTAGTTATGATTATGTTGTGTTCTGTGCAAAATTCTACCAGGCGGCTTCCTCTTTCATTTCTTAGCCCCAATCCATATTCACCTACTATGTTTCCTTCTCTCCCTTTTCCTACACTCGAATTCCAGTCACCCATGACTATTAAATTTTCGTCTCCCTTCACAATCTGAATAATTTCTTTTATTTCATCATACATTTCTTCAATTTCTTCGTCATCTGCAGAGCCAGTTGGCATATAAACTTGTACTACTGTAGTCGGTGTGGGCTTCGTATCTATCTTGTCCACAATAATGCGTTCGCTATGCTGTTTGTAGTAGCTTACCCGCATTCCTATTTTCCTATTCATTATTAAACCTACTCCTGCATTACCCCTATTTGATTTTGTGTTTATAACCCTGTAGTCACCTCACCAGAAATCTTGTTCCTCCTGCCACCGAACTTCACTAATTCCCACTATATCTAACTTCAACCTATCCATTTCCCTTTTTAAATTTTCTAACCTACCTGCCCGATTAAGGGATCTGACATTCCACGCTCCGATCCGTAGAACGCGAGTTTTCTTTCTCCTGATAACGACATCCTCTTGAGTAGTCCCCACCCGGAGATCCGAATGGGGACTATTTTACCTCCGGAATATTTTACCCGAGAGGACGCCATCATTTAATCATACAGTAAAGCTGCATGCCCTCGGGAAAAATTACGGCTGTAGTTTCCCCTTGCTTTCAGCCGTTCGCAGTACCAGCACAGCAAGGCCGTTTTGGTTATTGTTAAAAGGCCAGATCAGTCAATCATCCAGACTGTTGCCCTTGCAACTATTGAAAAGGCTGCTGCCCCTCTTCAGGAACCACACGTTTGTCTGGCCTCTGAACAGATACCCCTCCGTTGTGGTTGCACCTACAGTACGGCTATCTGTATCGCTGAGGCACGCAAGCCTCCCCACCAACGGCAAGGTCCATGGTTCATGGTTACATTGGTTGAATTATTAAGTACAATTATCTGTATTCTTTTGGTTGGATGACATTATCCTTTGATTGGCTATGCCATCAGTTTCTTATAAGCTCAGCTTATCTATGAGTAGAAGCACATTGTGGTTCACACAGTCAATCAGATGGGTCACAGAAAATACCAGTTGGTGCTATGTTGTTATTTCATGGTAATATATTTAGAGAATGAAAGTGTGAATAGCATCATCAGTTGAGAAATACTTCTGAAATACAAACTGTAATTAACTGAGAACATTATTTTTGCTCGGGTTGGCTGCTGTTCTACAATATATCACCTTCTCAAAAATGTTGGAAAATGATTTTGACAGTGAAGCGGATTGTGGTTTATCGATACCTCTCCTATTACCTTTCTTATTGGAGGATTTAATAATGGTATATTTCAGTCTCTCTGTGAAAATACTGTGGGATAGCGATACATGCATCTTTCAGAAGAAACGGTGCTTGTGGTATGGGTACAAGTCTTCAGTAATCTATTAGAAACACCATTAAATACAGATGAGCTTTTATTTTTAAGAGACCATAAAATTATCTTAATTGCATTAGCAACAGTGAGCGAGACATCCATTGCGCTGTATTTTTCTCTTTAACTGCTTATCCCTACATGTTCCGCTACATTTATGAAATGGTTATAATCATTATTGAACATACCTGCTACATCCTGTCGCTGATCACTTAATAGTCTGTACATTTAAATCAATGTTGATATCATCGTTTGTATCTCTAGTTTCAATATATTCCATATAGACTTAAGTCTGTTGTTGGATTTACTGATGTCTGACATAATGTGCATTCTCATTGAATTTTTAATAAATTTTGTAGGCAATTTTGAGTGGGGTGTAAAGCTAGTTCGCGTCCATAGTAGAATGCTACTTGTGCACTCTGGATAGCGTTTAATTATAGACGTGAACTAAATGAACTAGCGCTAACTGGCAGGCAGACAATCATATTGATCTCCTGGCTATTTAATAGCACATCCTAATCAAAATGGCACCAACGAAACTCATTGGTCATTCTCATGGCCAGCTGGCAAGAAAACTTGGACCTTGCTTCAGGATTTGCCAGCTAAATATAGAAGAAATAAGCAGGGCAAAGAGTGATGTCCTGTAAAAGGTTCTAAACGATAACGACATTGACGTCGCTGCCATTCAGGAAACACACACGGAGAACGAGGTACAACTAAGAAAAAGAAGTAAAATATATGGCTACGACTTAGGTGGTGCCACATACCACCACGCTTATGGCGTTGCAACTTCTGAGAGATCCAATATCGAAAATGTTCAATTTCATTCAACATCTACCAACAACAACATACACGAAGTGGTTATTCAAATCGGAGGGTACACCATAAGTGACACATAAAGACCTCCTGCAGTCTCATGGCCACCACAAGTCCTACTACTACTGCTACATCCATCTGTCTACGCAGGCGATTACAACGGGCATCACAACCAATGGAAATACAAAGAGAACGATGACAAAGGTGAGGCACTTGCACTATTCGGCTTCATGAAGACGAGGACATAACCCGGATCTATGCTTCGTGACCACAGACAAGGAAAAAATACCGCTGAGAATCTCTCGTAATATCCTATTAGACTTCCCACACAGCCAACTCTGACCCGCTCTAATAGAAATTGGAATAATTATTCCCCTGATTACTGCCTTCCCTCACACGTGGTGGAATTTCCAGAAAGCAAAGTGCGAAATTTTTTCGAACAACCTAGGTAAGTGCCTTGGATGGATACCTCCTTAACTAAAGAATTACAAGAGGTTTGTTGGAGCGATCATAAGTTCCGCAAAAAAGGCAATACCTAGAGGGTACTGTAAATAGTATATCCCAGTACGGAACAAAGAATGTGAAAATCAGTACCAGGAATTCCTCAACAGCAACGACTAGGAAATTACTGACGACTTACTACACAATCTTTATGTGACTCGACGAGAGCGATGGATAGAAACCCTTCAAGAGCTAGACTTCAAAACGAGTAGTAGAAAAGCATGATCCCTTTTAAGAAAACTAAATGACGGCAATAAGAGCGTCCACAATGAAATACCGATACATCCAAACAAGATTGCCTCCCATATAGAATCAACGTCTAGAACTCTGCGAGATAGAGCTCACACCACTCAGATTAAGCATGAGCTCACAACATTAAAATCTCTCTGCGATGACCAAAAGGAATTTTCCCGTCCATTCTCGGTAGAAGACATAACGAGCGGTCTCAAAGACGTAAAATTGGAAAAAGCACCTGGATTTGATGGAGTCTATCCTTAGTTTCTTCTGAACTTTGGAAAATATGCGAAAAGGTGGTTAGCAAAATTCTTTACAGATGTTGTAACACACAGCATAGTCATTGAGCAAATAAAACGATCACAAATCGTTGCTCTCCTAAAGCCAGGGAAGCCGAGTAACGAACCAAAGAGCTACTACCCAGTCGCATTATTGAGCTCTGTCTACAAACTCCTGGAAAGACTTCTCTATAACCGCATTACCACCAAAATTCTGTAGTCAGTTCCCGTGGAGCAAGCCGGGTTTCACCCTGCGTGCAGCTGTACAGACCAGAATATGTCACTAATTACGTAAATAAAGGCTGGGTACCAAATGAAGTTAAAAACATCACCTGTTTTCATAGATCTGTCTGCTGCTTACAACACTGTTTGGAAACATGGCCTATTGTACAAATTCATGCAAACATTCCCTTGCCTGAGAACTACCAGACTTACAGATGCCATGCTTGCTGCCAGAACATTCCAAATAGTAACAGGAGAACAGATAAGCGCCCAACGGACCCTTAACAATGGCCCACCACAGGGCTTCGTGTTTGCTTCACTATTGTTGAGCTTTTATATTGCCAATATGCCATCCATCACAAAGTTTGGGTATTCAGACAATTGGGTCTTGGCAACACAACACAAGAACTTTGAGGCCATGGAAACAACCTTGACATCTGACTTGGAGACATTAAGTACATACTTTCGTAAATGGAGATTACAGCCAAATCCTAAAAAAACCGAAACTACATGTTTCCATCTCAATAATAAATTATCAAGTGAACAACTTGACGTTCATCTCGAGGGAAACCGGCTCCGATCTAATGAGCATCCAAAGTACCTTGGAGTCGCTTTGGACAGGCCTCTCACTTATAAACGACATCTGGAAAATACTGTTGCCAAACTAAAGACGAGGAATAATATTCTCCAGAAGTTGTGCAGTACTAGTTGGGGCTCCTCGGCTGACACGCTACACACGTCGGCACTCAGACTGGTTTACCCAGTTGCGGAGTACAGCACTCCGGACGGGATGAACAGTGTTCACCTCCCCCCCCCCCCCCCCCCCCAAAAAAAAAAAAACGGCATGCAGCTGAATAGCACGACGCGAATTGTCAATGGAACCATGAAATCAACCCCAACACATTGGCTGCCAATTCTGAGCCATATACCACCTGCGGACCTACGTCAGAAGAATGCTATTCTCCGGGAATATAGGAAGATAATCGACATCGCTCAGACTCTATATACTGCGACATGCCTGACCTGGAAAGAAACAGACTTCGGCCTAGACATCCAACAATGATAACAGCCAAGGAATTGCAAAGTATAAACTTTAATGCAATAAAGACAAGAAGGGAACAATGGCGAGAGGTGTCCCCTGATCATTGACAAGCCCTCCCCTGCATCACTGAGACACCGCCCGGATATGAACTAGCACATAAAATTTAGTCATCCCTTAACAGAATATGCACAAATCACAGAAGATGCGCAGATAATCTTTACAAATGGGGAAAAACACCAACTCACCAACGCCCAACTGTGACTGCCGAGCCAACAGGCAGACCATCCGCCCCATCGTCAAAGAGTGCGACAGAAGAGCATACAGTGGCAAGTTCAATGAGTTTCTGATGGCAACAGACGCCGCAAAAGACTTTATACACGATCTTGATGTTTGTATTTCATTGTATTGACCATATATAATCTTGACGTTTGTATTTAATTGTATTGCCCATTATCTGTATGCTTTATACTTCGTATATAGCATATTTTATTGTATTTTTATGTATATATGAGTTTAAACATTTTTAAGAAGCATAAAACGATGTGCATTGCCATACGCTCTCCTAAAGCCTGGGAAGCCGAGTAACGCACCAAACAGCTACCACCCAGTCTCATTATTGAACTCTGTCTACAAACTCCTGGAAAGACTTCTCTATAACCACATTACCACCAAAACTCTGGAGTCAGTTCCCGTGGAGCAACCATCCGCCACCTGACTAGCATATTTTCATGGTTCGGGCCGCTCAAACAATTGGTCAGTGATAATGGACCAGCCTTTGCATCCAGAGAATTTAGGCATTATTGCTTTCGTAACGGTATTCACCATTTCACTACTACACCTTATTATCCTCAAGCTTTCCTTGTGGAAAGAGTTAATATCAACCTGAAGGCAGCATTAATTATCTACCATGCTGATTCACCTCATCGTTGGGATACCACTATCCCTTGGTTAAATTCTGCATTTAGTATGGCCCAGCATGAAGCTTTACAGGCAGTTCCCTTGGAGTTAATGTTAGCTTATCCGATAAATTTGCCCCTCTCCAACCCTTGGCAAATCAGTGACCTATTACCAGTCTCTATTACACCAGATACGCTCAGAGAGAACTGGCGGTGGGTTCGAAACAACATACAATTGGCCCATCAGCGACAAGCACAACGCTATAACTGGGATAGACGTCCCTTTCAGATTAAGATAGGCGATAAGTTACTTGTGAGGAATTTCGGGGCGAAATCCTGGGAGGATTGTATCTGGAAAATTGGTATACCGTTACCTGGGACCGTATGTTGTCATTAAGGTTTTAGGGCTGGTCAATCTGCTAGTAAAGGAGGTGGCTACCAGGAAGTTGTCTAGGGTCCATGTGAGTCAGGTGAAGCCCGCGAAGTAGTGTGTCCTCTTTTCTTCCGGGCGCCAGCTGGTCAGACTTGAACGGGGGAGGTTAAGCTGTGGCGCTCGTTACTGGCGCGCCAGTCTCTTGGATGTCCATTATCGATCTTTCGATGTTTCTTATCTTTGCTTGTCTTGTTGTTTTCCGCATTGGAGAGGCGAGTGGTAGTTGCCGTTTGCTCGTGCTACCTGCTGAGGCGCCGCGAGGTACGAGGTGGGAGGCAACCACGTATATGTGGAGTTGGTTGTATGCGGTCTGTGGTTCAGGATGGACGATATGTATTGGCTGCCTGCCTGTCTGCTCTCCTGATTTTGTTTGCCGTGCCTTGCGACCGCCTAGCTTGGGTTGCCGCCTGGTGTATCCTACATGAGCCGTACCGGACAGTCAGCAAAAGTTAAGGAGCCTTGTGTTTCTTTTAAAGAAAAGGAGCAAATGTATAAGACTTTTTGTAACCAATTTTGGTGGCCTCTTAAGTGTGGCCTTAGCGTTTACACTGCCTTTGGGGAGAGCTAATTCTTTTAAATTTGTGCCTGGTTAAATGTTTACTTGTATAGCAGGAAGTGACGCCTGGTTAAAACTCGGAGAAGGTGTTTGATGTTCTGCCGCCTCCGGCATTCGTCTTTTCAATTAAGTGTTGTCTTCCCTTCGAGCGACCTGGTGTCACTCCTCGTTAATTAATGCTGGTTTATATGTACTTAATTTTGAACTGGCCATTTGAATTAATATTTTAGAGAACATTATAGCACTAAGGCAACCTTATTGTATACCACTTTGTGCCCCGGTCTAGTACCTTAATTTTAAGTGGCACGAGTTAGCTCCACTACCGGTTTTACTGATGGGCTCCCTTCAAAATCTTGTCTTGTATAAGTTTGCACCATCTGTATCTGGGAACACAGAGATGAGCTTTAGTGTGACTTCAGTGCTAATCAGTTAATGGAATCTTCATTTTGGCTTGGCTTCCACTGAAGAGTTTGAGTGGAGCATAGTGTGTTTGATTTGTTATCCATTTAATTACTGTAAGTTTGTTTATTTAATGGGGAGCAAAACATTTAAAGACTGTTGGTATTAACTCCCCTAGTTGCTGGGTGTTGCTAATTCGTTCCAAATGGCCTACTACTTATTTAATGGCAAGGCTGTTGATTAGTTGGTTACTGTGAGTACAAATACACGCTATTTATTTGTTGCCGAAATTGTTAAAGTGTCTGTGTCGTGATTCAATCACTCGCTACGTGTTTGAGCTAAATTGATATAAACCTTTACATTGCCTCCTTAAAATTTGTTGCCATCGGGAACCCTTAAGGGAACTAAGTTTTGTCACTGCATATGTTAATCTTTACTGCAAGCAATATTTCATGTAGTTAAATTTTGTCTTAAATGTGTATTTCTCTGATGTAATAAACGAGTGAGAAAAGAAAAAAGCAAAGGGGCCTGGTCCTTCCTATTGTTCCAGTTTAACACGTATCGCAATCCTTAAAAGTACTCTTGGTGTCCTTCATCTTTCTAATATGTACTGAGAAGACTCTATATTATAAGGCTTTATCTTATTTATCCTAACGAACTGAGCACATTGATCAAATAGCACTTGTTAATGAGTTTTAATGTCTTTATTGCCCTCTGTTGAAAAACGTGAATGGCCTTTCAGATCATGATGCACAAATTTTAACTCTAAAAGATTTTTGTGCTGCAACACGTGTTAAATATAGTCAACTGTTTAGGAAAGGTGATCCAGTTGCTGAAGAGACCTTTGTAAATCTTATCAAGGAACAAGAGTGGCAAGATATTTAGAGCGCTGATACAGTAGACGATAAATGTAATGCTTTTCTCAAGACTTTTCTCGTGCTCTTTGAAAGTTGCTTTCCGTTAGAACGTTCAAAACAGGGTACTAGCACAAACAGGCAACCTGGGTGGCTGACTAGAGGGATAAGAATATCTTGTAGAATAAAGTGGCAATTATATCAATACATTAGAAACAGTCAAAATCTATATGCAGCAGCCCATTACAAACAGTATTGTAAGGTGCTTAAAAATGTTATTAGGAAGGCAAAAAGTATGTGGTATGCAGATAGAATAGCTAAGTCTCAGGATAAAATTAAAACCATATGGTCAGTCGTAAAGGAGGTGGCTGGTCTGCAGAGACAGGTCGAGGATACAGAATCAGTGCATAGTGGGAATGTCCGTGTTACTGATAAGTCGCATATATGTACAGTATTTAATAATCACTTTCTGAATATAGCAGGTGAACTAAACAGAAACCTAGTCCCAACAGGGAATCATATAGCGCTCTTAGAAAAAGTGTTCCAAGACTGTTACCTGAAATGCTCCTCCATGACACTGACAAGAGGGAGATTGAGTTAATAATTAAATCACTAAAGACCAGGAACTCTCATGGATATGATGGGGTATCTAGCAGAATACTGAAGTATTGTTCTATGTATGTTAGCCCAGTACTTAGCCATATCTGTAACTTTTACTTTAGGAGTGCTCGGTTTCCTGACCGATTAAAGTACTCGGTAGTGAAGCCACTTTATGAAAAGGGAGACAGGGATAATGTTGACAATTTTAGATGTATTTCTATGCCATCGGTGTTTGCTAAAGTTATCGAGAAGGTTGTATATACAAGGTTACTGGAGCATTTAAATTCACGTAATTTGCTGTCAAATGTTCAGTTTGGTTTTAGAAATGGTTTAACAACTGAAAATGCTACATTCTCTTTTCTCTGTGAGGTTTTGGATGGATTAAATAAAAGGTTGCGAACTCTAGGTGTTTTCTTTGATTTAACGAAGGCTTTTGAATGTGTTGACCACAAAATATTTCTGCAGAAGTTGGACCATTATGGAGTAAGGGGAGTAGCTTACAATTGGTTCGCCTCTTACTTTAAGAACAGAAAGCAGAAGGTAATTCTCCGCAATATTGAGAGTGGTAGTGATGTTCAGGCCCAATGGGGCACTGTTAAGTGGGGCGTTCCCCAAGGGTCGGTGCTGGGGCCACTGCTGTTTCTTATTTATATAAATGATATGCTTTCTAGTATTACAGGTGATTCAAAAATATTTCTGGTTGCTGATGACACCAGCTTGGTAGTGAAGGATCTTGTGTGTAATATTGAATCAGTATCAAATAATGTCGTTCATGGAATAAGTTCGTGGCTTGTGGAAAATAATTTGATGGTAAATCACAGTAAGACTCAGTTTTTACAGTTTCTAACTCACAATTCGACAAGAACCGACATTTTGATGAGACAGAATGGGCATAATATAAGTGAGACGGAACAGTTCAAGTTCCTAGGCATTCAGATAGATAGTAAGCTGTTGTGGAAAGCCCATGTCCAGGATCTTGTTCAGAAACTAAATGCTGCTTTATCTACCATTAGAACAGTATCTGAAATAAGTGACACTTCAACACGAGAAGTAGTCTACTTCGCATATTTTCATACGCTTATGTCATATGGTATTATTTTTTGGGGTAATTCTTCTTATTCAAAAAGGGTATTTTTGGCTCAAAAACGGGCTTTCGAGCTATATGTGGTGTAAGTTCGAGAACCTCTTGTCGACCCCTATTCAATGGTCTGGGAATTCTGACTTTGCCCTCACAGTATATATTTTCATTAATGTCGTTTGTTGTTAGCAATATTAGCCTATTCCCAAGAGTTAGCAGCTTTCACATAGTTAATACTAGGCAGAAATCAAATCTGCACGTGGAATGCACTTCCTTGACCCTTGTGCAGAAAGGAGTGCAGTATTCTGCTGCATCCATTTTCAGTAAGCTATCACAAGAACTCAAAAATCTTAGCAGTAGCCCACACTCTTTTAAGTCTAAACTGAAGAGTTTCCTCATGGCTCACTCCTATTCTGTCGAGGAGCTCCTGGAAGAGCTACAAAATTAAGCAAATTCCAGTGTTACATTGTTGATTTTCAATATTTAAACTTACGACTTGTCGCCTGATTATGTTTATTATATTTCATTTTATCTGTTTCTACTATCGTGTTATAATTTCATGTATTGACTCGTTCCTTGACCATGGAGACTTCTCCTTCATTTGGCCCCACACAACAATAAATAAATAAATAAAATAAAAATAAGTAAACTAATTACTGAGATCAAATTGTAGTATCATTTCCTATCAGAGTCTATAGGAAAATCTACATTCAAATCACCACAGAGTTTTGATTGCTGTTGCAACCTCACAGACATCATAATAAGGAATCCTTACGCCTCATAAACTGTTAAAAATTTCTGAGTGGGTAACTGAACTATCTTTCAGTAGTTATTCACAAGCACACACTTATATATTATGATGTCTACAAAATCTACCAGTTTAAGTGTGTTCTATGTAACAAGTCTCCTTTTCCTATACTGATTCCAGTGGAGTAAGATGGAAGATTCTAATCCTTACACTTAACTTCTCTAACTCTGTGCATCTATGGTGTTCAGAAAGACACAGGATGTCTACCTTTTAAGAATTTTCCAAATAGACAAGATCATCTACCTCAGTCCTCTAATATTCTAATGATGAAGCTAAGTTTATTTTCTTAAACATTTTTGGGGTTCCTCTGTTATTTTAACTTCTTTCACAACGAGTTTGTCGGAATCCTGACTTTAACCTGCTAACTGTACCCTTATGCCACCAGTAACCACAGGGCTCTTGCTTTGCGTAACTGTGGCCTCCTGTATATTTTCTGCAAGAAGCTCAGACAACTAATCTTTCCTTCCCTTACTCATGTGTCGACCATTTCTAGTATATCTCCATCTCCCAACTATAGCAACAGTCACAGCACTCAGATTTCCTTTCAGCCAGCAGCAGCTAGCACAATTCCTTCTTCATATTGTTAACAGGAGTGTTAATTCAGGGTTGGCCATGGTGCTGCAGACCCTCCACAAAATGACAGTTGTGTGTACAGTTGTTACTCCAGTTCCATCCAAGCCACCCCTTACAAGGTAATTTCAGTATTTAGCCTGGTTATTCCCTGTTCCATCTTCTATGATCACCTGATACACTTTATCAAAAACTTTACACAAACCCCTATAACGCATGGCTAAAGCGAACAACCCACTCCATGACCCACGGACCTTACTATTGTTGGGGAGGGTTGCGTGCCTTGGTGATACAGATAGCCATACTGGAGGGGTAGCTATTGAGAGACCAGACAAACGTATGGTTCCTGAAGAGGGGTAGCAGCCTTTTCAGTAGTTGCATGGGCAACAGTCTGGATGATTGATGATCTGGCCTTGTAACACTATCCAAAACGGCCTTGCTGTTGTGGTACTGCGAACGGCTGAAAGCAAGGGGAAACTACAGCCGTAATTTTTCCCGAGGGCATGCAGCTTTACTGTATGGTTAAATGATGATGGCGTCCTCTTGGGTAAAATATTCGGGAGATAAAATAGTCCCCCATCCGGATCTCCGATCGGCGACTACTCAGGAAGACGTCGTTATCAGTAGAAAGGTAACTGGCGTTCTACGGGTCGGAGCGTGGAATGTTAGATCTCTTAATCGGGCAGGTAGGTTGGAAAATTTAAAATGAGAAATTCATAGGTTAAAGTTAGATGTAGTGGGAATTAGTGAAGTTTGGTAGCAGGAGGAACAAGACTTTTGGTCAGGTGAATAATTGGTTATAAATACAAAATCAAATAGGGGTTATGCAGAAGTAGGTTTAATAATGAATAAAAAAATAGTAGTGGAGATAATCTACTACAAACAGCATAGTGAAAGCATTATTGTGGCCAAGATAGACACGAAGCCCACGCCTACCACAGTAGTACAAGTTTGTATGCCAACTAGCTCGGCATATGACGAAGAGATTGATGAAATGTATCATGAGATAAAAGAAATTTATCAGATAGTGAAGGGAGACGAAACTTTAATAGTGATGGGTGACTGGAATTCGATACTAGGAAAAGGAAGAGAAGGAAACGTAGTAGGTGGATATGGAATGGGGGTAACAAATGAAAGAGGAAGCCGCCTGTTAGAATTTTGCACAGAGCATAACTTAATCATAGCTAACACTTGGTTCGTGAAACATGAAGGAAGGTTGTATACATGGAAGAGGCCTGGAGATACTGGTAGGTTTCAGATAGATTATATAATTGTAAGACAGATTTAGGAACCAGATTTTAAATTGTAAGATATTTCCAGTGGGCAGATGTGTACTCTGACCACGATCTATTGGTTATGAACTGTAGATTAAAACTGAAGAAACTGCAAAAAGGTGGGAATTTAAGGAGATGTGATCTGAATAAACTGAAAGAACCAGAGGATGTAGATAGTTTTAGGGAGAGAATTAGGGAATGATTGAGAGGAATGGGGGAGGGAATGCAGTAGAAGAAGAATGGGTAGCTTTGAGGGATGAAATAATGAAGGCAGCAGAGAATCAAGCAGGTAAAAAGACGAGGGATAGTAGAAATCCTTGGATAACACAAGAAATTGAATTTAATCGGTGAAAGGAGAAAATATAAAAATGCAGTAAATGAAGCAGGCAAAAAGGAATACAAACGTCTCAAAAATGAGATCGACAGGAAGTGCAAAATGGCTAAGCAGGGATGGCTAGAGGAGAAATGTAAGGATGTAGAGGCTTATCTCGTGAGGGGTAACATAGATACTGCCTACAGAAAAATTAAAGAGACCTTTGGGAGAAAAGAGAACCACTTGTATGAGTATCAAGAGCTTAGATTGAAACCCAGTTCTAAGCAAAGAAGGGAAAGCAGAAAGGTGGAAGTATATAGAGGGTCTATACAAGGGCTATGTACTTGAGGACATTATTATGGAAATGGAAGAGTATGTAGATGAAGATGAAATGGGAGATACGATACTGCGTGAAGAGTTTGACAGAGCACTGAAAACCTGAGTAGAAACAAGGCCTCGGGAGTAGACAATATTCCATTAGAACTACTGACGGCCTTGGGAGAGCCAGTCCTGACAAAACTCTACCATCTGGTGAGCAAGATGTGTGAGACAGGCGAAATACCCTCAGACTTCAAGAAGAATATAATAATTCCAATCCCAAAGAAAGCAGGTGTTGACGGATGTGAAAATTACCGAACTATTAGTTTAATAAGACATGGCTGCAAAATACTAAAGCGAATTCTTTACAGACGAATGGAACAACTGGTAGAAGTCAACCTCAGGGAAGATCAGTTTGGATTCCGTAGAAATGTTAGAACACGTGAGGCAATACTGACCCTACGACTCGTCTTAGGAGATGGATTAAGGAAAGGCATTTGTAGACTTAGAGAAAGCTTTTGACAATGTTGACTGGTATACTCTCTTTCACATTCTGAAGGTGGCAGGGGTAGAAAACAAGGAGCGAAAGTCTATTTACAATTTTTACAGAAACCAAATGGCAGTTATAAGATTACAGAGGCATGAAACGGAAGCAGTGGTTGGGAAGGGAGTGAGACAGGGTTAAAAAGCCTATCCCCGATGTTATTCAATCTGTATATTGAGCAAGCAGTAAAGGAAACAAAAGAAAAATTCGGAGTAAGAACTAAAATCCATAGACATAAAAACTTTGAGGTTCGCTGATGACACTGTAATTCTGTCAGAGACATCAAAGGAGCTGGAAGAGCAAATGAACGGAATGGACAGTGTGATGCTAGGGAATTAGATTAGGACATGAGACACTCAGAGTAGTAAATGAGTTGTACTATTTGGGGAGCAAAATAACTAATGATGGTCGAAGTAGAGAGGATATCAAATGTAGACTGGCAATGGCAAGGAAAGCGTTTCTGAAGAAGAGCCATTTGTTAACATCGAGTATAGATTTAAGTGTCAGGAAGTCGTTTCTGAAAGTATTTGTATGGAGTGTAGCCATGTATGGATGTGAAACATGGACGATAAATAGTTTGGACAAGAAGAGAATAGAAGCTTTAGAAATGTGGCGCTACAGAAGAATGATGAAGATTAGATCGGTAGATCACATAACTAATGAGGAGGTATTGAATAGAACTGCGGAGAAGATAAATTTGTGGCACAACTTGACTAGAAGAAGGGATCGGTTGGTAGGACGTGATCTGAGGCATCAAGGGATCACCAATTTAGTATTGGAGGACAGCATGGAGGGTAAAAATCACAGAGGGAGACCAAGAGATGAATACATTAAGCAGATTCAGAAGTATGTAGGTTGTAGTAGGTGCTGGGAGATGAAGTTTGCACAGGACAGAGGAGCATGGAGAACTGCATCAAACCAGTCTCTGGACTGAAGACCACAACAACAACAACAAAAACAACAAAGCTAACATTTGTTAAGTTGGAAACTTGGTGGCTACTACACTGATTTTATGCAACAAACAAATGAAAAACTGTATCAGGATTATAAACGCAAATATCCGAACAGTCATAAGCAGAGAAGACAGCCAGCTGCAGCAACCAAATTGCAGTCGATGTTTATAACGATCTATTAGCTGAAGATCGAAAAATGTATTATGCCGATTGAAGATGGATGAAACCCAGAACGTTCTTTGGCATACGTAAAAATATACAAAAACTGTCATGCTGCTGTAGGTTTTAAAACAATATAATCAACAGGCACAGAGATCGGTTAACAATAAAATGAACGAATTATTGATTTCATTGGGTTTTTAGCAGCCATTTGAGCATTGATCTGCTTTAACCTATGTTGCTTTCTTATGGGTTACATTTGGTTTTATTAACTGAGACAACTGTGTATCTTGGCTTCCATTTTTGTCTGGTTGGTGGGATACTTATGAGACCAAGGAAATCTGGACCTTTTATTGTCTGGTATTGAACAGTTGCGATAATAATCTGGGATTATCTGAAAATAATTTGCATCTGAGTTAGAACGAAATATTTCAGCATATAATATGCTGAGACATCCACACAGGTACATAAATGTTACTAGACGAAGGTAGTTATGAGTTAGTAATATCGCTAGCAAATCAGGCTGCCTATACATTTCCGTAAAGTTAGGTTTTCGTTTTTAGGGAAGTTGTTTTTAATTTTTTCTATTGAGTTCGTGGCAGATATATTAGTGTAGAGTTTGATGACTTCGAATGATGCTATGTCAGTTGTTTTTGTTATCAGAAAGCACAGTATACAATTATACCTTAACTACATGTAATTAATTCTATGTAATAGATTATAATGATAATTATTAAGTGCGACCTAGATCTACGAGCCCTGCGCTGTATCTTGGAAATGATTGGAGGATAAAAAATGGTTCAAATGGCTCTGAGCACTATGGGACTTAACATATGAGTTCATTAGTCCCTTAGAACTTAGAACTACTTAAAACTAACTAACCTAAGGATATCACACACATACATGCTCGAGGCAGGATTCGAACCTGCGACCGTAGCGGTCGCGCGGTTCCAGACTGAAGCGCCTAGAACTGCTCGGCCACACCGGCCGGCCTTGGAGGATACATTATGACAAATTTGTAAAGAAGAGCTGATGAAGAAACTAACATTGCTTGGAATTTGTTGGAAAGTGGGCCAAAGTAAGCTGCATGATACGAAATTAGTTTGATATAGGTAAGTTGAACATCATTTAAGAAAGAGATAGATATTGTATAGAATAATAGACGTTCTTAAAATCGTTTTAATACTGTAGTAGGGAGAAATCTAACTCTTCTACCTGTTTTTAATTAACCTGATTGTAGGACACATCATACACAGCATTTTTGAGGCCTATCACCACAACCTCGCAAACACATACATGACGCTTCTTGAGGGAAAAAAAAGAAGGCGAAGTGAAAAGTCTGGTGACTGGTGGTGGTGAAGTCACTGGGTCCCCTCTCATAGCCAGTCGAAGGGAAAAAAGCGCCGGCCTGCTAAGGGAGAACGTGCCGGGCATCCATCTTACTGCAATCACATTAACAGCCGTCTTCCAGCAGTTCCATCAGTGCATGTCAGAACTGGAGAGCACTGTGCATCGTCTAATTAAAACTTGAAGTATAGGAAAAAGTTTCCTCTTCGCTGTAACATTAAAAAGGCATTTTAAACTTGTCAGTTTCTCTACAAAGCTTCTGTTCCCTTCAGCTTAAGTGAGCCAGGAAGAATGATTGATGATGTCATCGAATTGTAGCACCATACCAGAAAAAGTCCCAAATGAGAAAAATTCTGTTTTCGAAAATTCTATTCTGTGAAACTAAATTTACTCCACCCTGTCGTCTAAAATTCCTGTGCTAGTTCCGTTACATCGAATTTCCTTTAGATATGGAACATTTTGCGGACCACCATTCAATTTGCCCTTAGACATGTAAGCACTAAAGGAAACTAAGGAAAGTTTAAAAACAGAAATTAAAGAAATTCAGAGAGAAGGAACAGAATTTTTCAGATTTTCTGATGACATCGTAATGAAAACCGTAAAGGCAAAGGACTTCGACGATTGGGATGGAATGGAAAGTGTTTTGAAAACGGGTTATAACATTATAAGGGGGCAGCCAAATGAGAACGACACACATGAAAAAAATTAGTTAACTGTTTATTATTTCAAAAGTAATCGCAATTACGATTAACTGATTTGACTCACTGTGAGATGGAACTGTCAATGATTTCACTGAAAAATGCCCACGGATGCGTACCGAACCAAGATTGTACCCAGGCGTCACCTCTGCGTCCGAAGCAAATCGACAGCAGTGAACGCTTTTCTCCAGGTCTCCAAAAATACAGGCCTGTATGCAGAACGTGTAAGGACTTCCCAGTTAATCTTCTGTAGTGTGGTCGAAACAACCTTTGCAACATATTTTTTTAGTCCTAAATAAAGACATTCGTGGCTGTTGTTTGCTTCGGACGAAGATGTGCACACCTGGGTACAATCATTGGTCTGTAGGAAATCGCAAACACTTTTCCATAAAGGCTTGACGGTCTCAGTGGGACACATGAATTAACAGTTGTGGCGATTACTTTTGTAATAATGAACAGCTTATTCACGTTTTTCCAGGCGTCTCGTTTCCATTTGACTGCCCCTTATACATACGTTTAAGTAAAACAAAGGCAATGAAGTATACCGAAATTAAATCTGCCGATGCTGACGGAATGACACTAGAAACAGCGCATGGCTTGCAGTATTTATGTAGAAAATAAATGAAGGTAACTTAACTATAGAGGATACAAAATGCTGACTGCCAATAGCAAGAACGACGTTTCTGAGAAAAGTTCCATTTCAACATGTACTATACAATAAGGGGATAAAAGTCATGGGGTAGCGACATGCACATGTACAGATGGCGGTAGTGTCGAAACGTATAAAAGGGCAGTCATTAATGAAGTTGTCATTTGCACTCAATTCATTCATGTGAAAAGCTTTCCGACATGGTTATGACTTTGAATGCAGAATGGTAGTTGGTGCTAGACGAATGGGAAATTCCATTTCAGAAATCGTTAGGGAATTCAATATTCTGAGATCCACAGTTTGAAGAGTCTGCAGAGAATACCACATTTCAGGCATTACCTCTCACCGCAGACAACCTAAAGGCGGGCGGCCTTCACTTAACGACAGAGAGCAGCAGCATTTGCGTAGCGTTGTCAGTGCTAACAGACAAGCAACACACGTGAAATAACTGCAAAAATCGATGAGGGACGTGCAACGAACATATCAGTTAGGAGAGTGAGGCGAAATTTGGCGTTAATGGTCTGTGGCAACAGACGACCCACACGAATGCTTTCGTTAAGAGCACGACATTGGCTGCAGCGCCTCTCCTGGGCTCGTGACCATATCGGTTGGAACCTAGACGAGTGGTCAGATGAGAGCCGATTCCAGCTTGTAAGAGCTGATGGTAGGTTTCGAGTGTGGCGCAGGCCACACGAAACCTGTATCCAAGTTATCAACTGGGCACTTTATAAGCTAGTGGTGCTCCTAATGGTGTGGGCTGTGCTTACATGGAATGAGCTGAGTTCTCTGGTCCAACTGAACCGCTCATTGTAAATTTTTACGTTGGACTACTTGGAGACGATTTGCAGCCACACGTGGACCTCAAGTTCCCAGACAACGCTGGAATTGTTATGGATGAGAATGCGTCATGTTACCGGACTACAGTTGTTCACAATTGGTTTGAAGATCATCCTGAACAATTTGAGCGAATGATTTGACTACCCAGACTGTCCGACATGAAAGTCATCGAAAATTTATGGGACATAATTGAGAGATCAGTTCGTCCACAAACGACAGCATCGGCAAGACTTTCGCAATTATGGATGGCTATAGAGGAATCATGGCTCAGTATTTCTGCAGGAGACTTCCAACGACTTATTGAGTCCATGCCACGTCGAGTTGCTGCACTACGCCAAGCAAAAGGATGTTCGACACGGCATTAGGGGTACATCATGACTTTTGGCACCTCAGTGTAACTTTATGTGTTAAGAAGCCTTTATTGAAAGGTTTTGTTGGGAGTGTAGTATGGAAATGAAACGTGGACGATACTGGAAATTAATGGCATAACTTGACTAACAAGGAACACCTTCAATGCGAGGTCGCAAGTCCAATCGGTAGTAAGGCTCTTCTGAAAGTGTTGTGTTGACAATTAAGTCAGGAAAAATATTAGCTACTGAAGTTCATCAGGAGGACGACAGAAAATGAGTTTCGGGGAGGTGCAGAAGGTCAACTTTCTATGACCTGTATGTATTACGCTTCACAAAATGGACATCGTCGACATTCAAGAAATATTGAAAACAAACCATTAACTTGCGCCATGAACAACGAATGAAAAATGGTGCGCCAAGTGATCACAAAGGTCCGAACCATCAAGATCGAATGCAAACTCCTTCGGAGATACAAATCGTGCAGGACGTTCAGATAAGTATTCACTCCGAATATGAAACAGTCCTTCGTGGAGCTTATCGTGGAACTGACTAACCTTTAAGGCGTAAATGTAAATAGCGCGACAATGTTTTATATGCACGAAAAAAAATCCAGAGGCTGAAGTAGTCCAGTGGTTCCAGGTGGTATGAGATTCAGTGTCACTGTCTTTCAGGAAGGATAATTTGCTACAAAGGAGAATGATTTCTAATCGTAGTTCTCTTACACCCATTTTCCCACTCTTGCTTGCTATGATGTGAAAGATCACCCACACGAGAAAGAATCGTAGGAGGCACAGCACCTCCAACATTTCACAGCACAATAAATAACTTTCCAGCCAGTTTACCAGCCAGATTAACATGCTGCATAATTGTATACGAATGTGTTAAGGCATCAGTGATTGCTGATCTTGATACCACTCTCCTGGTACTCCTAATTTCCAGGGTTCCTTTCATAGACATTTTCTCTTCAAATCCCGATTGGTCATTCCTTACTGAGCGATGGGATAAGTTTGTTTAACTCAGTTACAAATTTTCGGGACGATTTTGCGGTTCCTTTCTGACGAAATGCCAACTTCGGCAGATGTTGTTGTAGACATAATGCAATGTTTGCTTTGTTTATCGTTACCATAGCTCTGCTTTCTATCAACACTACTAGCAATGTAGCAACGTTGTGAGTTACTCGTCGACTAAGTAGTTCAACTACTTTGCGCAGCCTCATGCTGTGCCCATTGTTGGATATCCCCAGTCGCGCCTCCTATTGTCACTAGCAGCCAATATGGTGGTTGCATGGTAGACAATATGTGGTGGGTCGAAGGTCGTAAACACCTTTGCCCAGTTGCGACCTCGCGCTCAAGTGGCTGGCTGTATGAGTAGAGATCGGGCGAAGGGACACATCCTTAATGTGGTGAAGGAGGTAAGTGGGTCGGCAGCTGGGACGGAAGGAGGATAGTACGAAATTGTGGAAGGGGACCAAGACTAACGTGCAGTAAGCACGTTACAGTGGATGCAGTTTGCTGCAGTTATGCAGAGATAAAGAAATTTGCACAAGAAAAACTTATATGGAGGGCTGCGTCAAAGCAGTCATTGGACTGAAGAACAAAACTTCGCAATACGAGTTTTAAGATAGATGACTTAAAATATCGGTCGTGTAAAAGTGTATTATTTCGACTGCAACGGAACTGATTGCTCGTTACTTACAAGCTAATACACTGAGGCGACGAATTTTTTTTTTTTTTTTTTTTTGTGGTTTTAGGGCGCACAACTGAGGCGACGAAGTCATGGAACAGCAACATGCACATGTACAGACGGCTGTAGTATCCTTACACAAGGAATAAAATGGTGGTGCATTGGCGGAACTGTCATTTGTACAACTTTGAACACGGAATGGCAGTTGGAGCTAGACCAATGGGACATTTAATTTCGGAAATCGTTAGAGAATTCAATATTCCGAAATCCACAGAGTCAGGAGTGCGCTAAGAATACCAAATGTCAGGCATTAACTCTCATCAGGGACAACACAGTGCCAACGGCCTTACTTAAAGACCGAGAGCAGCGGCGTTTGCGTAGAGTTGTCAGTGCTACCCAGCAAGCAATAAAGCGTGAAACAACCGCAGAAATCAATGTGAGACGTATGACGAACGTATCCGTTAGAACAGTGCGGCAAAATATCACGTTAATGAGCTATGACAGCAGACGACCGACGCAAGTGCCTTTGCTAACATCACATCGTGTGCAACGCCCCTCATGGGATCGTGACTCTAGACGACTGGAAGGCCGTGTCCTGGTCAGATGACAGAGCTGATGTTAGGATCCGAGAGTGGTGCAGACCTCAAGAAGGCATGGACCAAAGTTGTCAAAAAGGCACTGTGCAAGCTGCTGGTGGCTTCATAACGGTGTGAGCTATGTTTACGTGGAATGGGCTGGGTCCCCTGGTCCAAGTGACTGTTCATTGACTGGAAATGGTTACGTTCGGCTACTTGAAGACCATTTTTCTCTCAGTACTTGCTCGCTATCGAAAGAAATGAAGTAGTATTGAATCGATTTTATTCCTATATCTCAGCAGTGAGTGACTGTTTGCTTGTGTCTGTGGTACTGCTTTGCAGTCAAGATGCTTGGGATGACCACGAGAGTGCTGCTGTTGTCATACGAAATCTCATCCCGGACGATGACTCCAGGTGCAGGTCCAGTGTATCTAGCACGCAGGCGTACTGGTTGCACGCCCTCAACTGGCCTCTTTCTAACCAAATGACGGCCACCACTGGCGCCGAGGCAGAACCAGCTTTCACCAGAAAGCACACCCGATCTGCACCCTGCCCTGCAACGAGCTATCGCTTGACGCGAATGAAGTCCAAAAGGTGGTGGTTTGGGATCAGTAGAATGCACTCTACAGGTTCTTGAAGTAACCGATTTTTAATATTTCGTTGTGTCACTTTGGTGCCAACAGCTGCTCAGATTGCTCTTGCAGAGGCAGTACGAAGCGCCAGAGCCATACGCCGAACTCAATGGTCTTCCCCTTCGGTAGTGCCAAGTGGCCTTCCGGTACCCGGTCTCTTTGTGACCGTACATTCTCGTGACCATCGCTGCCAGCAGTCATGTACAGTGACTTCATTACTGCCAAGTCTCTCTGCCATATCACGAAGGGCATGTAACCCTATTACATGACCTCCTCCAATCTCAGTAAGCTGTTGATAATGGCGTCTTTGTCATCATAAAGGCACTCTTGACTAACATCAAATCACCACTTCCAACCTCAAACGTAACTGACGCTCATGACCGTTATAGCGTGTATTTAAATCAAGCCTGATTTGCAACCTCATTATACGGCTGGTGCGAAATTTGAATAGACATCATCTTTCAGATGCAGAAACACGTCTATCCACTCGTTCTTGGTTTTACAATTTTTTTTCGTCAGAGTATTTATAGCAATTGCTCTTTTTGGGAAAGCTTCCGAAATGTGAATTTTTGTTTCAGGATTATCACATATAAAGAAATGAAAGCATTTAACGTGTTTTATTAGACTACATAAAAGAAGCACTCAAGTGAAATATTATCTGTACTCAGCATCACTTTATTAGCATGCAAAAATTAAATAAGTATCGATATGAGTAGGCATCGATAACTTTGGAATACTCATATCACTAGTATGGCAGGGCGACTTGACTACTACTTATATGAGCGAGTATTAATACTTTCACTGTTTCGAAACATTGCTCATCCCATCTGAAAGCGTCTTGTTTCATCCCAGGTGGAACATCGCGAACGTTGAAACTTCCTCACAGATTAAAACTGTGTGCCGGCTCAAATGGTTCAAATGGTTCTGAGCACTATGGGACTTAACTTCTGAGGTCATCAGTCCCCTAGAACTTAGAACTACTTAAACCTAACTAACTTAAGGACATCACATCCAGGATTCGAGCCCCGCGACCGTAGCGGTCGCGCGGTTCCAGACTGTAGTGCCTAGAACCGTTCGGCCAGCACGGCCGGCCTATGTGAAGGACCGAGACTCGAACTCGGGACCTTTACCTTTCGTGGGCAAGTGCTGTACCAACAGAGCTACCCAAGCACGACTCACGCCCCGTCCATACAGCCTTACTTCTGCCAGTACCTCGTCTCCTACCTTCCAAACTTTACAGAAGATCTCCTGCGAATCTTGCAGGACTAGCGCTCCTGAAAGAAAGGATATTGCGGAGACATGGCTTAGCCACAGACTTGGGGATGTTTCCAGTATGAGATTTTCACTCTGCAGCGGAGTGTGCGCTGATATGAAACTTCCTGACAGATTAAAACTGTGTGCCGGACCGAGACTGGAACTCGGGACCTTTGCCTTTCGCGGGCAAGTGCTCTACCAACATAGCTACCCAAGCACGACTGGTAGAGCACTTGCCCGCGAAAGGCAAAGGTCCCGAGTTCGACTCTCGGTCCGGCACACAGTTTTAATCACACTCCGCTGCAGAGTGAAAATCTCATTCTGGTATCGCGAACGTTTTCTAAATATTTGCGAATTATTGAATTGAGGTGGGATGTGGATATCAGTCCGGTGTTCACTTAGCCGGATGTGGCGAATCGCCTATAAACCACATCGAGGCTGGCCGGCAGACTGGTGCTCATCGTTAATCCACCGGGCGAATTCGATCCAGGGCCAGCGTCACATCGAATTCCGATAGCTAACGTACGCCGATATCTGGACGGGCTTGAAGTGAGATTTTCTTTATAAGGGTCTACACTGAGGTGAAATAAGTCATGGATGTCTCCTAACATCGTGTCGGACATGGCATGGACTCGACAAGTCGTTGGAAGTCCCCTGCGGAAATATTGAACCTTGCTACCTCTAAAGCCGTCCATAGCTGCGAAAGTTTTACCTGTGCAAGATTTTGTTCCCGAACTGGCCTCTCGATTATGACCCATAAATGTTCGATAGGATTCATGTCGCGCGATCTGGATGGCCAAAACATTCGCTCTAAGTGTCCAGAATGTTCTTCAAACCAATAACGAACAACTGTGGCAAGGTGACACGGTGAATTGTCATCCATAACAATTCCATCGTTGTTTGGGAACTTGAAAACCATGGATGGCCGCAAATGGTCTCCAAGTAGTCGAACATAACCATCTCCAATCAATGATCGGTTCAGTTGGACCACAGGATCCAGTCTGGACTCATCTGACCAGTTGTCTAGGGTTCAGCCGCTATGGTCACGAGCCAAGGAGAGTCACTGCAGGCGGTTTCGTGCTGTCACCAAAGATGCTCTCTGCCATAGCCCACTAAGGCCAAATGTCGCCTCACTGTCCTGATGGATTCGTTCGTCGTACGTCCGACTCTGATTTCTGCGGCTATTTCACGTATTGTTGCTTGTTTGTTAGCACTGACAACTCTACACAAACGCCGCTGATATCGGTCTTTAAGTGAAGGCCGTTTGCCACTACGTTGTTCGTGGTGAGAGGTAATTCGTGGAATCTGGTAATGAATCACATGAGTATAAGTGACAGATCTGAAAACACACTACACTTTTATATATTTTGTACGTGATACTACCGCCATCTCTGTATGTACACATCACTATCCTATGATCATCATCAGGCGGGAAGAGGTGGCCCTCAGACGTCTTCGGATCGGGCACTGTCCTCTCACACAGCTTTTTATTACGGCGGGAGAATCCTCCGTTTTGTGATGCCTGTGGTGTGCACATCTCTGTCCGGCACATTTTAACAGACTGCATTTTATACCGTGATGCAAGGGCAGAAGCACAAGTTGATGGGGATCTGCCTTGTGTTTTAGCTAACGATGAGACGTGTGTGTCTAGGGTTTTTAAGTTTTGTGATGTGTCTGGATTCTGGCCTAACCTTTTAGGCTGGAGGTTTTAGTGTATTGCAGAGTGGCTGCCTCCTCCCTTTTTTCCTTGCGGTCAGCCAGCCACTTCCATCTGCTACATTGTTTTAGCTCCCTCTACCATTTTCTCCCTGTGTTGTCCATGTTTTACTGCTGACACCCTGATTCATCCCACGCTTCGGTGTGGGTGAGCACATGTTTTTCAACGATTGTTCCCCGTGTTTTATATTGTGTTTTCTATTACTGTTCTGAGTTTTTTCTTGACGCCCGTCTCACTATGTTACTGAAAGGGCGCTGAAGACCTTGCTGTCGTGCGCCCAAACCCCCCACCCCACCACCACCACCACCACCACCACTACTACTACTAGTACTACTATACTACGAATCTTGTCACAGTGTATGTTGCTCGTGGCCTACTGTGCAGCCGAAAGTGATGATCTGTATAGGATGTTTTTACAAGTTGTTTATTAAATGGCGATAAGTGCTGTTTTTCTGTAACATGTCCGAGTTGAGACAATAACCTGACTGCTAGAGAGAGATATGTATTGTAGTATAAATGTGAGATTCTTGGTGCAAACAGTGCTCATTTTGTTTCGTTCATTTCTGAAAACGGACTTGGCAGCAAACACGTGTATGGCTCAAATGGCTCTGAGCACAATGGGACTCAACTGCTGAGGTCATTAGTCCCCTAGAACTTAGAACTAGTTAAACCTAACTAACCTAAGGACATCAGAAACATCCATGCCCGAGGCAGGATTCTAACCTGCGACCGTAGCCGTCTTGCGGTTCCAGACTGCAGTGCCTTTAACCGCACGGCCACTTCGGCCGGCGCAAACACGTGTACACAAAATGACAATACGGAACAGATGTTTTAATGCTAGGACTTTTCTTCATACAAATAGCAAATGATTTGCTACTTGCTGTGATAGGGAGCGTCAAAGCTCCTGATCACAGTTGGGCAAGAGCAGCATCACACTTCGCATTAAACTTCCGATCATGACTTTTAATAAAAAAGTATTAAAGTATTTTACACCCAGAGCGGAGCACATCATTCAAAATAATTTTTTGGAGCTTTTCTTATCTCAGAGAAATTTACACGTTGGTTCAAGAAAGACCGTGCTTCTGAAGAACTCACTAAACTGAGTACTTTCTATGTTAGTAGGAAGGCAGAGAGTTACTCGCACCGCCACGCACCGTCTTACAATCTAACTCGGTTTGCACTTCTGAATTTAGCGCACTCAACAGCGAAGTTATAATTGCTAACATAACATGAAGCAAATGGGCAAATTGTGGTATTAACTACACAGCAGTAACAACACAGAGTAATTAATAAGGTTATAATTGCAATGTAATCCTCACATAAAACGTTGAAAGTTTCTGGGCGTAATTATCATATAATAATGATGCCAACACATTAATTCTGAGCTTGGGTAAACGTTATCTAACCTCTAAACTGTTAATAGCTTGCGGCTTAAATGTAACACAGCCTAAGAAGCAAGAGGTCGTAGCGAGAATCTTCCAAGTCCATAACTTTCCAGAGTTTCTGTTCATATTTTATCAAAAGGGAGAAGACCGGTATTGCCATTATCGCGTTTACTCTGCGCGGTGTCTGTAATGGGTGCGAGAGCAAACTAGTTTGTGTTAAGCTCATAAAGATAGCGGCTAGACAAATAATACATGAGCAAGTGGGCCATCTGATAAGAGCTTCGTTATTATGAATGGCTTGAGAGATACGCACTTCTCAAAGGCAATTATACCAAGGGAATCATGTTTCACACGTCTCGTACAGATATGGGGAAACAGCCTTCGTTTATATTATCACTGGTACAAAAGAACTCAGTATAGCATAGTGCATATTGTTTCCGGTTGTATCACTGATATGGATTAATTCAGTATATCTTAGCATAAGCAAGAAACAGCATTTTAGTCTCTCAAAATTCTGTATGAATTGAAGACAATGGAACACAGTAGAAGCTTCAACAACAAAGAGTTTGTCAATGTTATAATGACGTCGCTTGAAAATTAAATTCAAACAAAGAAACAATATAAAATTCACAACCGCATTGTCAAAAGGGAATAAATTGTAAGAGAAAGAGGTCGAAATTGGTATCGCCATAAACCACACAAAAATTTAACTCTCTGTCGCTGGAATAGACAATGAAACGTAGCGATGAGGAGCGCCTCCATTGTCTCTGTTATCACTCGAGGAGTAAGTAAATTCCATTTCTTCTCTTTGTATTTTACTTTCTGGCAACTGTTATCTAAAAATCAAAATTACCTAAAAGACTGTTTGTCAAATTTTTATTATTCAGGCTGCAAGTTATGGTTGTCCGATTGCTACAGCGTAGTCTATTTTGTTGATAGCTAACGTTTTGTTCGTTTTGTCGATGAATTTCTATTTTTCAGAAGAACTTGATACTCAAAATGGAATAGCAAGAGGTGATTTAAGAGTTTCAACTACGTTAAAATTGTACAACTCATATCGGAAAACGGCTTCATTTGAAATGTATGTAGAGGCTGTCCACTCATGTGTAAACAAAATTATTAAAAAACTTTTGCTGGAACATTGACCTAAACGATTTAAAGTGCTGAATTTCCTGATTGTAGAAATTTTCCCAGGTTTTACGTAATATGCCATAATTTGGAAGTTATTGTTCATCATGGATAATGAAAGATACTGCAACCATGAAATTCCAGCAGTAACTGAACAGTGAACTTCAGAAAATTATTGAGCCGTGTGCAGTAAATATTCCTAAAATACACAGTCCAAAGAAAACATTTGTACACATGTATTATGTAGGGCAGTAAAATGATGACTAGACCGATGAAAAAAAAGGATGTAATTTGCTTATTATGTCAAAAGTAATCTCCACAACTGTTAACACATTTATCTCACTGTGAGACAAGACGGTCAATGGCTTCATGGGAAAATGTTTGTGGTTGTCTGAGAAACCATGATTATACACAGGCGTGCACTTCTTCGTCGAAAGCAAATCGACAGGCACGAATGTCTTTCTTCGGGGTTGCAATATATGGAAATCACATGGGGAGAGACCGTGACTGTATACAGAATGAGTAAGAGCTTCCAAGCGAAAATTCTGAAGCTTATTCAAAATAACCCTGGCAACATGTGGGCGGCATTTTGTTCGCACTGGATTTCTTCGCCTCCTTGGCAGCTTATACATTTTGGGCCTCATTACGTACCTTGCATTGTAGGTCCCAACTGCCGGTTATCCCGCTGTCTGTGAATACCCAGATCTCGCAGACCAAGAGGCTTGCTCTGGAACAGGACGAGCATCTGGTTCAAGGTCCCTGTCAGCCACAGATAGTGGCCAAAATCTGTCAGACGAACTGGGGAGGACCTATTGCTGCCCCCCCCCCCTCCCCCCGGGAAGTCTTGCACTTCTTGCCACACCTTGAAAGAATCTGTTACACATCACAGGCGAGGGGTCAAACTCACTTTGGCAACAGCCTCAAGCTGCTTGACCGAAGCCAACACAGCCTGGAGCTGACAGAGAAGTGTCACCAACTCAGCTCGCATCTGAACACAGCGATCACAGCCCCTATCCATACTAAAGTCGGAGAAACTATAGAATAAACTGTGATTCAGAACGCGGAACTCACAAACGAAACGCTGTGCTCTGAAGTGCTGCTGGCTGGGAGAGAGCTGCTGACCAAGAGAGAATGCGATTGAAAAATCTTGTGGAGAGTGATCTCTCAGTCTCACAGATTCTCTCGCCCTGCTGAGTGTAATCGCTTCCGACAGCTGCTCTCACAAGACTCTGAAACTTACAGATAGTAATCGCAATTAACTATCAGACAGAACTTGCCTCTAGAGTCAACAATTCTGCGATTACTACGTTAGAGTGTCAAACGATCTGAGAGCAAGAAACTCTCACGTGTACACTAGTCCTTAAAGGATTGACATTGTGGTTGCATTTGTATTGCAGCATCCATCAGTTTTCTGAGGAGAATGACTTGCTCTTACTTAAAAGTAGGGCAGTAGAATATGGTTTGACATCTCGTCGACGACGCAGTGATGCGTGAAGGACCACCTTTCGCAGTTTAGGGAATCCAGGAAACCTCTGTAAGGCCACACGCAGAATTAGCCTTCATCACCCAAAAGCGACGCCAATTTCTTATCACTACCGTTTCATAACATAAAAAGAGGAAAACGAGCATTAACTGTAGCTAGTAAGTAAATATGTCATCCAACGCAACAATTACATTCTTTCTTTTGAAGTTATTGTCAAAGTACCCAGAAAAGACCCATATTAAACACGAAAAATGTGTTAGATGAAAAATACCAACGAGGTGACTATTATTGAAAACTGAAGTTAAGTAATAACGTATAGTACGGATGGAACACTTTTAGGGGTGAATAAATTCCAATCTCGGAAAACAAAAGGTGACGAACGTGCTTCATTTGTATGGTACCTTGTTCGTAAAGAAGTTTTTGTTTCGAAGATAAGCACGCTACACTGGAGGGTCTACCAAGTAAGGTATTTAGTTCCACTGCAGCATCCAATAAAAAGCTTACAGCTAAACTTAGGTGAGTCTTAAATATATTTTCGGAGCTTGTATTAAGGAAGGAATAATTTTATCGGTTTCTATATAGTAGAAGACGAATAAATATTCCAGAATACGAAACCAGAACAGCTGTTAACATGAGTGACATAAAAGTAGATATCTTAGGTGTTGCGATACTACTCAATCACTTAAGAAAGGCAAGTCTTCCGGTCCAGATGGTATACCAATCAGGTTCCTTTCAGAGTATGCAGACACAATAGCGCCTTTATTAGCAATCATATACAACCGCTCACTTGACGAAAGGTCTGTTCCTAAAGACTGGAAAGTAGCACAGGTCACACCAATATCCAAGAAAGGAAATAGGAGTAACCCATTGAATTACAGACCCATATCACTGACCTCAATTTGCAGTAGGATTCTGGAGCATATACTGTACTCTAACATTATGAATCACCTTGAAGAAAATGACTTATTGATACATAACCAACACGGATTCAGAAAATATTCTTCTTGTGCAACACAGATAGCTCTTTATTCCCATGAAGTAATGAGTGCTGTCGACAAGGGATATCACATCGATTCCATATTCCTAGATTTCCAGAAGGTTTTTGATACCGTTCCTCACAAGCGAATATTAATCAAATTGCGTGCATATGGAGTATCGTCTCAGTTGTGTGACTGTATTCGTGATTTCCTCTCAGAGAGGTCACAGTTCGTAGTGATAGACGGTAAATCATCGAGTAGAACAGAAGTGACATCTGGCGTTCTGTAAGGTAGTGTCATAGGCCCTCTGCTGTTCCTGATTTATATAAATGATCTAGGTGATAATCTGAGCAGTCCCCTTAGATTGTTTGATGATGGCGCTGTAACTTACCTTATAGTAAAATCATCAGACCGTCAGTTCCAATTGCAAACTGATCTAGAGAGAATTTCTGTATGGTGCAAAAAGTAGCAATTGGCACTAAACAAAGAAAGGTGCGAGGTGATCCACATGGGTACTAAAAGAAATTCTATAAATTTTGGGTATACGATAAATCGCACAAATCTAAGGGCTGTCAATTCCACTAAATATCTAGGAGTTACAATTTTGAACAACTTAAATTGGAAAGACCATATAGATAATATTGTGGGGTAGGTGAAACAAAGACTGCGCTTTGTTGGCATAACACTTGAAAGATGCGTCAAACCCACTAAAGAGACAGCCTACATTACACTTGTCCGTCCTCTGCTGGAATAGTGCTGCGCGGTATGGGATCCTTACCAGGTAGGATTGACGGAGGACATCGAAAAAATGCAAATAAGGGCAGCTCGTCTCATGTTATTTGCAATAGGAGCCAGAGTGTCACTGATATGATACGCGAGTTGGGGTGGCAGTCACCGAAACAAAGGCTATTTTCTTTGCGGCGAGATCTATTTACGAAATTTCAACCAGCAACTTTCTCTTCCGAATGCGAAAATACTTTGTTGACACCCACCTACGTAGGGAGAAATGATCTTAATAATGAAATGAGAGAAATCAGAGCTCGAACGGAAAGATTTAGGTGTTCCTTTTTCCCACGAGTCGTTCGAGAGTGGAATGGTAGAGAAGTAGTATGAAAATGGTTCGATGAACCCTCTGCCAGGCACTTAAGTGTGAACTGCAGAGTAACCATGTAAATGTAGATGTAGATGTAGATGAACATAACTCCTGCAGAGATAAGGTCACGCTAATTAACGAAGTCTCAGAATGGAATATGTTCTCAACTCCCACATCCGGTGCAGACACTTGAGTATAGTATACAGTACGATATGACCAACCGTAAAGATGCAGCGGTTGGACACTTGTTGCATTCAGAAGGAAAGCTATTGAAATCTCCATACGGCCATTTAGATTTTGGTTTTCGTGTGGTTTTCTACAAGGTTTTTGTAAATCTAAAGATATTAATGTACGGTCAATTTAATTAAAGTCGTAATTAGATGCAACAAAGTGAAAGACATATTTCCCACCGTTTCCAATGCAGGGAGAAGAATGGCTCTAAGCACTGTAGTACTTAACATTTGAGGTTATCAGTCCCCTAGACTTAGAACTACTTAAACCTAACTAACCTAAGGACATCACTCACATCCATGCCCGATGCAGGATTCGAACCTGCGTCTGTAGCAGTCGCGCGGTTCTGTACTGAAGCGCCTAGAACCTCTCGACCACAGCTGCCGGCTCCAATGCGGGAGGATTGGGACATAAAGAGCTATTCGTATGTATCTCTGGTGTTTCAGAAGACGACTGCGCGAAAACTATAAGACATACAGAAGCCAGACACACATATCAGTGGGCAGAGCATCTCTACAAATTCTTAAGGCACGTTACTGGTGCTCAATACAGGCGTCTTTTGCGTACAAAATCGTCTGGAAAGGCGTGACAGCTGCTTAATTTGCGAGTCTGTTCCTTAGGTTCCCCATCTAATTCGATGCGACAGTACGCAGCAGAAGGTTAACATATGTAACTCGAAGACAGCTCAGCCTTCAGGTGCAATCTGTAATTATAAAAAATTCTGGAAACCATTATCATGCTTCCCTTTACCAATGCGACATTGATGGTTCAAATGGCTATGAGCACAATGGGACTTAGCTTCTAAGGGTATCAGTCCCCTAGAACTTAGAACTACTTAAACCTAACTAACCTAAGGACATCACACATCCATGCCCGAGGCAGGATTCGAACCTGCGACCGTAGCGGTCCTGCGGTTCCAGACTGTAGCGCCTAGAACCGCACGGCCACCAAGGCCGGCCGCGACATTGATGCATATCAATATTATGCAGCGATTTCCCACTGGTTCTCTTATAACGTATTGTGGGACACATACTAGAGCTCTAGATCTGAAGTTTATGCTCACTCGAATTGCACGGTGTATGTAGTCCGACAGCTGTCAATACAGCCACTTTGGCCGCTAGGGACAGCTGCACTCCACATCCTTGACGCTCGATCGAGCACTGCATACTCGAAGTGCCCGGCCGTCTACTATAATTACCCGAGAGTCGCTCAGTCGCCAGCTGTAGCATCATGACGCTTGAAGATGAGACGAAGGAATGTGGAAAAGTGAAACTTGATTTATGAGACTATGTCCTAAATGCAGAAGACGATGGTCGTAATAATGTTTAGAAAAGAATTTAATTAGTGGCTGATGAGAATGTTGGCTACATATACTGCGACAAGCGCCCTGCTCTCCTGTCTTACAGAACCGCATCAAACATCTGAAGGTATATGTCTGCAGAACACGAATACTTGTAAGTTCTGTAGCATTACCACTTTCAATAAAATCTACAGAATTACAAATTTGCGTAGAAATGTTTGGCAGAGATCTTCGTCGATTTACATTATCATAATGTGTAGGATTTCGCGCATCATGTCAGAAGACTGTAAACGTCGGTTCAGAATTGGGACACGTAGACGCCTCCGAAGTTTGCCTCATCCTAAGACAACAGCATGAAACACTGAAAGACCAGCCGAAGAAATGCAGGCAAGTACCTGTATGATGCACGGCATTATCCAGGCCACAAGCATCAATGCACGTTGATACTCAGCGGATATATGGTCCGATACATATGAGAAAATGTGTTACCTGTTTATTAGAGCGCACTTTGTTCATCAGCGTTAGACATTTCGAAATATGGTATTGGTGATAACTCCGTTTTCTGAGAAGAAAATAAATCTGCGGAATTTATTAAGAGCTGAATGGAGGAAACATGACTCAAATTTTTAGGAGTAAATCCTCACCATTTTATTAAGATTTCATTTGTCACTGGTCGAGGCGCTACTATATGCAAAGCAGTGCAATCTTTTCAGCATTACGGATGCTTTACATATGTTTTAAATACAGTCCTGAAATACTTGTTGGACGACGATTATTTCATAAATGAAGTTGCAATGGTTTATAGAGCGGCTTACGCTGCTAAAGATACTCTCCGTTTCATGGACAAAACTGGTGTCGTTAACTCGACACAGACAAGCTCGAAGCAAGAAACGGAATTCAGGTGGAAGAGCTTGTTTGGTATGCTACTGTATGTAGTTAGGCTATACGATAAAAACATGGAAATGCTTCCGGAGATAGGCGTCTCTGAAAAACACACTGGTTACGACAGCAACACAGCAAAAGAACTTGTGATATTTTGACCTATTCACTGATGCAGTAGGGAAGCTAGGTGGCGGGCAGTTTCCAATAATTCGGTTTGTTTTGTTATATAGAACTTCCAGCATACTGGAGTAGCGGTGGGTCAGCAACATCTGTTAATCAGTACAACGAAAAACCGGGCCAAAGTTGCAAATTTTACTTTTGTATTCACTCCATGACTAGTTTCGGGCCGAGACTCTCTTTCAGATCATCGTAACATAGTAGAAAATGGCACGCGCTGTAACTGTTTGTTGCACGTTTTCGACCTGGTTTTCAAATCTTCGGAAATGCCATTTTCGACTATGTTACGATAATTTGAAAATGGGTTTCGTCCCGAAACTAGTCATAGAGTGAGTAAAGAATTAAAATTTGCAACTTTAGTCTGGTTTTTCACTCTACTAAAAAGTTATTGTAATACAAGTCGCGAAGTTAGAGATTCGTTTAAATTAAGGGTAGACCCAGTTTTCTTATTTACTGCGATCTGTTTGTCCAGCAAATGAAAACTGCGCTTAACTGCAAAATGCCGATTTCAGTGTCATCGCTATTTTGGCAGTACAGCACATGTGTCTTATTGTCTTCTATTAACCGTGGATAGTACGTGTGCTGAAGGATCGCTGTCTCAGCCCCACAGATGAGAAAGTCGAAATTCGAATGTCGCACAGAATGGTAACATTTTTGTGGCCGCCCTTCTGTTTATTGGAATTGATGTCTGTTTCTGATAGAGATGAGACTTTAAATACTGTGCCTCAAAGATGTGGTGAAGCATCAGTTCCCGATAACCTAGGATAAAATTATAACGTGACAGTAATAGCTTACTCACTTTTTGTGATATTTATAAATATTTATCTAGGGCCGTTGAGAGAAGGCCACCCACGCTCAGCAGACAAAAAAATGAAGTTTTTTTCTTCGGAGTGACTGGACTGTGAGCCATGTCAAACTCAATCTGCCGATGAGATTGATTTGCATTTAACCAATGGATGGTGGTGACAACGAAGATCCGCTTGAGAAGTGAAAGAGTAGCCGCAGTCTCTTTTCCAAACTATGTAATTTAGGGAGGAGAATCTTTTGCGCTCCAGTCTCAAATGTGACTATCGAAAGATATTTTAGAGTGGCATGGAACGTTATCTCGGACGGACGAAGTAAAGGTAATACGAAACGAGTCGATTCATTGAAATTATGCCAACTGAGAGTAATCTGAAGGCAATTTTGTTCTTGCTAGATTTCTAATTTCTTGGATGGTGAACTTCACATATGTACATTTTGAATCAACAACGCAGACGATGTTTTAAAAAACAGCAGCGTGATTTTCCATTACGAGACCGACAAAAGTTGGTAGTCACATAGTTTTCCTGTGAAACTTGAAACTTTTTCCTAATTTTCGTCATTGCATGAAGCAAGCTAGCCGGCCGCTGTGGCCGAGCGGTTCTAGGCGCTTCAGTCCGGAAACGCGCTGCTGCTACGGTCGCAGGTTCGAATTCTCCCTCGGGCATGAATGTGTGTGATGTCCTTAGGTTAGTTAGGTTTAAGTAGTTCTATGTCTAGGGGACTCATGACCTCATGTTAACTAATCTTATAATTGAACCGTGAATTTACCTTCAAAATCTTTTCTTAAAGAGTTTACTTTATTTACTAGCGATTCATCAAGAACGTTAACACATTTAATTACACTATATGAGCGTGGAAGTAGTTGCCAGTAGGTAACTGATGAAAACAAATTTCTTTCAACAAATGGAAATTTTATTCCTAAAATCCCTTTCTTTTCTTTTTTTTTAAAAAAAAAAACAGATTTAAAAATTATAATCAGAAAGCACCCTCTAAATATCAAGTTGCAATTTATTCAGAAGCAGAAATAACATTTTTTTCTGACAGTATGAGCTTTCGGGCTGAGAACCTTGCCGCTCCCTTTTAACACGGCCGTAGTCACGATCGCTCACAACAACCTCTGAAAGACTACACTGGTGCAAATCTGCAACACACCAGATTACTTTAAACTAAAAATTTTTATCAACTCATACAAACACAAACTATGCACCCCGTAGGAGGGATGGAAATAGTACAAAACACACATTAAAAAAATTACTTGCCACCGAAAGTGCAACTTGTTTTTAAAAGAAAACTGTTACGGTGGAAGGGTGACAACTTTATATACTAAAATGACCATTTAAATAAAAACCGATGAAATGCAGTCTTACATAAAATATACAAACATGCTCTACATTACACATATACGGCCTCTCATGATGATAGGCAAGATAAAAACATATTTCAGGAATTCGGCCTTTACGCCTTTAGCAACAAATTCGTTAACACAGAATCCGACAAACATGACAGAGGCAGCTATTAACGTACGGCAGACCGACAGACAGACAGAGAGACACTGACTGCCCAACAAATGCGGACGAGAGACAGACGAGCAAGCTGGGGACGAGAGACTGACCAATAACACAAGTAGAATTTAGCAAGTAAATGAAACAACATATCACGAATCACTTAACCTTTAATAAACTGTGATGTCTGGCGAAGACCTGGCGCAGCACGCCGTAAACGCTCTCCCGAACCGTCCGCTGCCAGCCGCTTCAACGGACGCAGGAAGGCACGCCGATCTCCCGTCTCACGGCGTCGCAGCTCGCACCGGCCAGACCGATGTCGTGGGTTGACTCCTGTTCCTCTCGTGTCGGCCGCGAAGCCACAATCCCTCGCTATACGGCGCGGCCCACTGGACGCACGTGGCGACCTCACGTGCGCCGATGCTCAAGCCGGACAAGTCATCTTGTGTCCCAGTGCGCGACCGACCAACCGATCGATCCAACCGCCAATGACCACTGACTGAACAAACTCGAGGAGACTGACGGCCTAACACATACTAGCACTCCGGACGACAGACGGATACTGACTGCCCCTCACTGACCCGACTGGCCAACTGACCAGACTCGCCGAGACTGACAGGCTGCCCCTTAAATGCACGTGAGCAGGCTACCTTTCCCCTTTCCCACCAGAGGGAGACACCAAAGCTGCAATTGCCACAGCGGCGCCACCGCCAGAAACGGAGGGCGGCTGCTTCACACTACGCGCTGCGGCGCGCTCTTCAAAACAGCAAATTTTACCACGGCTCAAACATCTGAGGTCATCAGTCCCCTAGAACTTAGAACTACTTAAACCCAACTACACTCCTGGAAATGGAAAAAAGAACACATTGACACTGGTGTGTCAGACCCACCATACTTGCTCCGGACACTGCGAGAGGGCTGTACAAGCAATGATCACACGCACGGCACAGCGGACACACCAGGAACCGCGGTGTTGGCCGTCGAATGGCGCTTGCTGCGCAGCATTTGTGCACCGCCGCCCTCAGTGTCAGCCAGTTTGCCGTGGCATACGGAGCTCCATCGCAGGCTTTAACACTGGTAGCATGCCGCGACAGCGTGGACGTGAACCGTATGTGCAGTTGACGGACTTTGAGCGAGGGCGTATAGTGGGCATGCGGGAGGCCGGGTGGACGTACCGCCGAATTGCTCAACACGTGGGGCGTGAGGTCTCCACAGTACATCGATGTTGTCGCCAGTGGTCGGCGGAAGGTGCACGTGCCCGTCGACCTGGGACCGGACCGCAACGACGCACGGATGCACGCCAAGACCGTAGGATCCTACGCAGTGCCGTAGGGGACCCCACCGCCACTTCCCAGCAAATTAGGGACACTGTTGCTCCTGGGGTATCGGCGAGGACCATTCGCAACCGTCTCCATGAAGCTGGGCTACGGTCCCGCACACCGTTAGGCCGTCTTCCGCTCACGCCCCAACATCGTGCAGCCCGCCTCCAGTGGTGTCGCGACAGGCGTGAATGGAGGGACGAATGGAGACGTGTCGTCTTCAGCGATGAGAGTCGCTTCTGCCTTGGTGCCAATGATGGTCGTATGCGTGTTTGGCGCCGTGCAGGTGAGCGCCACAATCAGGACTGCATACGACCGAGGCACACAGGGCCAACACCCGGCATCATGGTGTGGGGAGCGATCTCCTACACTGGCCGTACACCACTGGTGATCGTCGAGGGGACACTGAATAGGGCACGGTACATCCAAACCGTCATCGAACCCATCGTTCTACCATTCCTAGACCGGCAAGGGAACTTGCTGTTTCAACAGGACAATGCACGTCCGCATGTATCCCGTGCCACCCAACGTGCTCTAGAAGGTGTAAGTCAACTACCCTGGCCAGCAATATCTCCGGATCTGTCCCCCATTGAGCATGTTTGGGACTGGATGAAGCGTCGTCTCACGCGGTCTGCACGTCCAACACGAACGCTGGTCCAACTGAGGCGCCAGGTGGAAATGGCATGGCAAGCCGTTCCACAGGACTACATCCAGCATCTCTACGATCGTCTCCATGGGAGAATAGCAGCCTGCATTGCTGCGAAAGGTGGATGTACACTGTACTAGTGCCGACATTGTGCATGCTCTGTTGCCTGTGTCTATGTGCCTGTGGTTCTGTCAGTGTGATCATGTGATGTATCTGACCCCAGGAATGTGTCAATAAAGTTTCCCCTTCCTGGGACAATGAATTCACGGTGTTCTTATTTCAATTTCCAGGAGTGTAACTTAAGGAATCACACACATCCATGCCCGAGGCAGGATTCGAACCTGCGACCGTAGCGGTCGCGTGGCTCTAGAGTGAAGCGCCTAGAACCGCTCGGTCACACCGGCCGGCTGAACCATTTGAAGCAAGCTATTTCCTATTAAGGATCACAGTGATGTTGCGATTAGACACTACGTCCAAGGAATGTACTCCTACAGCTTAACGGAAGTGATGTGAGTGTAGTTCCATCAGCTGGTGGGAGTGAGTCAGGAGCGATTACAACCCTGCAGACGCACAGAGCTGCTACCAGGACGGTCACAACAGCAGCGTGGAGAGCTCGCCTACCGGGCGGCCTCTGCCCTGTCCTCCCCACTACGGCTCGTTCGACCACGGCCTGCTTGTTTCGAGCATTCGTGCTCGGTCAAACCGTGCCCGAGCACGTTGGCCTCGAGAGAGTATCAGCGAGCAAAAGGTTCTGTTTGCAAATCTTCTATACCTACGACCCGAAGGCGGTGAAAGGATTAATGCAACTGCCGCGATGGTTCATTTGCAAAGGACATGGTCGGTTTATTTTCCCATCCTTCCCTAATCACAGTTATCCGTCTTTTATGACCCAGTCGTTGAAAGAAGTTGAGTACTGATCTTCCGTCTAATCTTCCTTCTTTGTTCCTAGTACTTACGAAAAGTTTACTGCCGTCGAAGCATTTCTTTTTGGACAAGATCGTTGAGCCATTAACCTCAAAGAATATCTGCAGCAAAGTTTGCAATGTTCTGAAATTTCTTGACAGATTAAAACTGTGTGCAGGATTGAGATGAGAAATGGAAGCTTTGCCTTTCGTGGACAGTGCTCCTACCGGCATGTACCGGTCGCAACTCCATCTCACAGGAGGGCTTCTATGAAGTTTGGTTAGTAGGAGAGAGGAGTGGCAGTGAGGTTATGATGGTTTATCGCCTTAAGCAATAGAAGAAAAGACTTCTGTATTAGGTTTTGTAGGAGCAGCTTCCCTAATCTGTGTATGCCAGACGTACGACCAAAAAAGAGATGTCATTACATGACTTAACAGTTTTCAGAAACTATTTGTTAAAACACAATGCAAATGCATCAGTCTGTTCAAGAGTTCAAAATGCTTTTACAAATCTAATTACTGGGACACAAAACTAATTACTTCTAGATATACTCTAAAGGAAAAAGAACGCACTGCGAAGATAGTAGTTACAAAGATAATATGCACAACACTGTTATTAAATAAAAGTTTTGGGAAGGTTACAAGTAAGATTTGAGGTTTGTGAAGGATCATACACTACTTTTCTTGGGAACGTATCTATTTTGCAGACAGAATAAGCGTCGACTGAAAAGTTGCGCTCTGACGTCTGAGATGCCAGTCTGATTTCAATGATCCTTTATAAGAAAACATCTACCTGTCCTGGAAGACAGTCGCTGGCAAGGAATGCTGGAGAGACTAGGCCGTTGGCTGCGTAAGCTTGACGACGTGTAAAGCACAGAAGTGTTCGTAGACCCACAAATAAGTGATACCCAAGAGTATATTTCATTTCAGTCCCTATTCTCATATTCTGTCGCATCAAAATTAGCAATCAATACTTCGAAAAACTGTTCTGGGACCAGACGCTCTGCACATCAAGTAATGGAACCAAGAGACACGACTTTGGGGTACCTGTTGAGCTGTTTAGCATACCCCGAAAATGCTATAGATTCTATCGCCAGTGATCTACGAGGTGCAAAACTCCCCATCAGATCATGCGAATCAAAATGAATGAGGTTGCACACCAAATAACGGCTTATTAAGTGAAAATTTTTACTAGGGATGGCCCAATTGTGGGTACCAGATTTCACACAGATATATTAATAAAATGATTCATCGAAATAAGAAGCTACTGGTCATAATAGGAATCAGGTTTATTGCCAAAAGACATAAAAATGATTCACCTACTGAATCAAGAAGAAGTGGACAAGGAATGGCAGATAAAATCAATAGCCTTGGCACAGGCGGACGGATACATGAAACAACTATATAAAACTGTATCATGAGTATGGCCAATGATTGCAGAAAATTGTTAATCATTTAAAAAAAAAAGTCTTAGAAAAGCATGACGAACACCAACACTCTCGCCTAAGCACATGATGGGGGCCACTAGCTTGCTGTGAAAAGCAGATCTGCAAAACAAAACCGTGAAGAAAATGAAATGACTTGTGCTCGTTCGACTCAGTGGCTGCTGCGATGGTCCATGCTTACCACCTTGGAGCTGAGCGTGGGTAGAAGACGACTGCAGCAGCGGTCGAAAATTTTAAGTTCAGCATGGCCCCTGTGCTGTGCTCCACGTTAGACACATCTCGCTCTGCAGCTCTTCACCCTTGGTATTGCCCCAAATGCTGGAACAAGTGTTCGATATGGTGGCCCAGAAGCAAGTTTCTTCCATGCCATCACTCTAGCAAGTGGGTCTAGCTTTTCTCTGTGTACCTTAGCTGGCTCAGTCAGTGTTGTAATGTCGCCGGCCAGCTGCAGCAGTTTAACCATTTCTCTCACGGTGCGACGAGCAAGACAGAATATCTGTTCCTCTACATGATTAATTTTCAGTCTTGGGCAACCAGAAGATACGCATGTACATAGGTGTTGGAACTCGCCCTTGCTACCGAAATAATTACTATGCGACAGTCAGAGAACCATTTACTAAAATTTGAACAAACATTCCCGTTACCACCGCTGGGCTTAACAGCTGCTCCCACTCCATCTGGCTTCATCGTCTTTCCTGTATTTCAGATTATTATCTAAGTTAAAACGGATTCCTTTCGTTTGTTGCACAATAACAGATCACTTAGAAATGTAACAGGTCTACTAAAGAGATTGTTTACAGTGTGGCTGTCCTCCCTCTTCTGAAGTATTGCTATGTGACGTGTGCTCCGCATCAGATAGGACTGATAGTGGACATCGAAAAAGTTGAAAGAAGGGCAGCTCATTTTGTATTATTGCGAAATAAGGGAGACAATGGCACGAATTGGGGCAGCAATCATTAAAGCAAGGGAGATTTTAGCTGCGGCAGGAACTCTCATGAAATTTCAATCACCAAATTTCTACTCAGAGTGTGAAAATATTTTGTTAACGCCCATCTATATAGGGAGAAATGATCATCATAATAAAATAAGAGAAATCAGAGTTCGCACGGAAAGATTTAAATGTCCGGTTC
Organism: Schistocerca americana; assembly: GCF_021461395.2. NCBI lineage: Eukaryota > Metazoa > Arthropoda > Insecta > Orthoptera > Acrididae > Schistocerca > Schistocerca americana. The sequence continues at coordinate 304,869,878 of NC_060124.1, read as the reverse complement.
CCCCGCATACTGTTTGAGAGTGAAACGGTGGTTCGATGAACCTTCTGCCAGGCACTTATTTGCGAATTACAGATGTAGAGGAATGAAATTTTTTGACACACTGCCTGTCCTCATTCCTGGCACCTGCTGGGCTAGGACGGCAGACTGTCCTGCTGTGCGCTATACCTGCGCAAAGACTGGCTTCCGGGAGAAAACAAATTTATGACCACTTGTCCCCTGAAGTGAAACTTTGTTGCCACGAGCCACTTGAAAGTTGCAAGGCTGTCTTAACTACAACACTTCCTCACCACACCAAGAGGAAAAGAGGTATAGAAATAATGACTACAATCATTTGCAGTGTATATGCTGTGTTAGTGGTTTTACTTGCCTGACTATTGGGGTCTGCACAAAACAGGTTTTGGGACAATTTGGAAATAAACTGCGATGTAGCAAAATGCAGTTGTCAACTTTTATGCAAGTGGTGGAGATTGCAGTGATACTGAGTACTCGACTCACTTCTCTTTATAATGTTAAGCACACCGTGCAAAAAATTGCTTACCAGAGGAGACATCCCGCTATTATCATGCGACACGACTACTGATCTGGATGATTGCCTCTGTTTGGCGAGAAACAGAGACTGAAGCTTCTTCAGTTGTGCCATATCCAGCTGAAGGCAGTCAGCCACTGGCGATTAGATGTCACAGATCTACCAAATTGCAGGCATGTCTATTGTTCCACCCACTGTTTCATACAGACATCTTCGTTGTAACATTCCAGCGAGTTGATTAGCGTGCTTATGAACAATTTTCCTCCATTTTTCTCTCTCTTGATACTGTTCTTGTCTTGATATTGCTTTCCAGTTTTCTTCTCTAATGTTCTTACTTTATTTGATCCACCCATCTTTTTCTGCTCGTCTTTTCACCAAGTGTGGTTTTGGGAGGCAGTTATACTTCATCTTTTTCAAAACCACTTGAACTCTGCATTACTCAGTCTCTCAGATTTACATGCATCTCTGATCTGATGTCTTTATTCCGATTTTATCTCCTCTAGTCTTCTGCAAGGCTGACCGCACAGACTTAATTTCACATGTTTGTAACTCGCCCAGATCTACCTTGATAATTACACAGTACTCCAAGCCGTGTTTCATAAACAGCAGGAGACACTTTAAACTTGATGTATTTGGCTCTCACATAAACTCCGTTGGCTCACACAAGGTTGTGCAATTGATAAAAAAATGTATATCCCTTTCTTACTGTGCTCTATATTTCCTGTGTGGCAATTCCATTCCTTGATATTGTATTTCTCAGGTAACTGAAAGCTTCCACATATTCAATTTTTATCTCCATCAAACATGTTGCGCCGGGCAGGTGTCCTTTTTATAATCATTGCTATAGTTTGGTCTTTGTTACTATTGGTTGTTCCAAACAGTCCCAAAAGTTTTTCGTTGCACTAAGATCGGGTGATTTAGCGAGTCAGTCGACGTTCAATGTGGTGCTTAAGTGTTCTTCAAACTAAGAATGTAAGTCTGCAGCAGCCCTATGAACAGAACTGTTATGATCTTGGAATATGGGAGTGTCCATTCACCGTGACGATGTAGAACAAAAAGTCAACACCTTATAGCCAAGGATGTTGAAACATACATCTCTGTTGATGTTCATGGTAATCTATATCAACGGGCCCAAGTTATGGTATGGGAAACACCCCTAAAACTAGTATTGTCCCCTCTGGTACGAACTACATTTCAGCACGGGTTAGCAGCGCGGTCTGTGGGCGTCTTGCCACAGTCCGGGCGGCTCCCCCGTTGGAGGCTCGAGTCCTTGCTCGGGCATGGGTGTGTGTGTTTTCCTTAGAGAAAGTTAGATTAAGTAGTGCGTAAACCTAGGGACCGATGACCTGAGCAGTTTGTTTCCAAAGGAACTTACCACAATCTGTTGCTCTCATGACTTACACCCTCCACATACTGCAGATTAAACGTTTGATTGGAACGTCGGTGCCCTTGACGTTTGAAACGAGGAAAAAGTCACGACTTGTTGGACCGCTGTAACATGCAGTCAGCTGCTGTTTATTTTCTTTTTTTGGTCCAGTAAAGCCATGCAGCTTCATGTGTTGCTTTGGGCAATGGTCTGTTGCAAGCTATCTGGATCAAAATGTTTGTTGCATGCAGTCCTTTTGCAATGATCACTCGGCAAGTGGTTCAGCAGTTTGTTCGAAACTAATTGTCACTGAGATGGCGTGTGCCTCGCTTCCAGTCCCTGTCGGTTAGGATCTTCTTACTTCTGATGTTCTTATTCTGTGTTACATAACTACAACTGCTATAACAATCCTTACAGACATATTCTTTGTTGATGTACAAGTCAATCAGGCAACTTCATTCATAGTGTGACATGGGTACTTCCAAACACGATAGCTCCTTTCTGCCATTCCATAACGCCCCTAAGCCGACTCATCTTATTGCGCTGATTCCACTAACCCAACTGACGGATAAAAACCACTTCATTGCCTTCAGTTTCGCCAGCAGTGTGTGGTCACTTGAGCAACTGGTACCAATCCAAACCATCTACATTGCTTCAAAGCGATAATTATGGTCTTTTTAAAGGGTGACTAATGTTTTGCCTGGTTAGCTTATAATGCAGATAGAAAAGGCCAATTTGAAAGTTCAGCAAGAAATCTTCCATTCCACAGCTCTGCAACTGTATTTGAGTGATTAAAAAAACACTCTGCAAAAATGAGAAGGCTTTTGAAGCCATTCTCGTCACCTGATGTCAAGCATGATCATAATACAGCGTGTTAGGGTGTTAGGGGTATAAAGGCAGATATTTTTATGAGTATACTCAACAACATTACGTCACATTTACCTCATTTGCAGATTAATAATTATAGCTATTACGAGAAATAAATTTTTAGGTTGGTTAGTAAATCCGAGTACATGCAGCAAGAGCAACCCAGTAATGTTATTTCCCCTGGGCAGAAGGTCAGGTGTTGAAGAGTGGACGCATTGACGCAGAACGATTAATATACAGACGGGCGTAATCCACTTAGTGGTGCAGTTACGGCTGTACAAAATACATAATGTAGTAAATTACGTGGTGTGTTTGCGGGAAGACTGTTAGATCCAGAAAAAAACAACTAATACCCTGAAGTGGGCACAAAAAAATGGTTCAAATGGCTCTGAGCACTATGGGACTTAACATCTGTGGTCATCAGTCCCCTAGAACTTAGAACTACTTACACCTAACTAACCTAAGGACATCACACACATTGATGCCTGAGGCAGGATTCGAACCTGCGACTGCAGGGGTCACGCGGTTCCAGACTGAAGCGCCGAGAACCGCGCGGCCCCACCGGCCGACTGAAGTGGGCACATATTAAGATTCCAATGGTCACAATATCTGCACTTATACACCTAACACGCTGTATTAGGAGCACAATGGAACCTCAGACCAAGCTGCGACCATTGCTTAGGGGGTTCTATGAAACAGCGTGTCGTCGCCAACATTTGGAGGAGGAGCTGCAGGACGGAGAAGTGTGGGATCAATCGTTACTCTAGGTATGTGTCTCTAATTTAATTTGTAATGGGTGTATTGATAAACTTATAACCCCACGAACTATAAAGTTTAAATCACGTGAATTTTACGTAGGTCGTGAGGCATAGCTTCTAAATATCTGAAGAACATCATCAGAAAGAAGAACTGCTATTCGGCAAAAAACCTTACTGACGAAAACAAGAAAGTAAGAAAGGAAGATGCCCTTATGCCGAAAAAGAGAGGCCTGCCTCCACCATACTGCCGGCTCTAGGTGAAATGTCCGTATTGCAGTTTTGCTTTTCGATATCACTTGAAATAGTAATAAAATGTTCGGGGTTTTGCCGCGGTGTACACCGTGTTCGACGATTGAAGGTATTAAAAAATAAAGTTTTCATTTCCCGGATGATGAATATTCATCCATGAAAGTATGTTGTTTTAGAGTACGTACTCAGGAATGACTGTCAATTCAATGCGTTATCTCTGCGAGTGTAGGTTTAACGCAGGGCTGTAAATGAGAAATAGACTTCTAAGATTAACCAAGATAGCGGACAGTCTTCAACTGACGTCTGTGATGGGCATAGATACCGCCATATACACTATATTCTAACCTCTTTGGACGGAAAGAAAAAAGGATAGATTTGCATATAGCACTCCGTGGGAGACGAGGTCACCAGGGACTAAACACAAGCTGTGATTGGACAAGCATAGGGAAGAGTGTTGGATGTGCCCTTTTCAATGAAACCATACGGATATTCGCTTTCATGTAGTTTTCAATACGACCGCAGTACACGGCTAGTTTTCGGTGTGACTCGTAATACTGTTAATGTTGCAGGCAGTGCCGACATGTTGCCGAGGAGTTATCCACAAAGGGCGGAGAATATTTCGCATTGCAGGACTATATCTATCTCTGTCCTTGTCTGTATGTGCGTCTCTCTCACTCTCACCTTTGTTTTCTACTTTTCTCGCCGACAGCGCTACTGCCACGTGTGTGAGTGAGAACACCGTTTCTCTTTTGTTCGAAAGTTTGCGCGCGTATGTTTGCTGTTGTGAGTTTGTTGTGTACAGTAGTGAGCAAACGAGAGAACTACGAATTTTACAGATGCAGTTCATCCAAGGCTGGAGCTAACGGACTTTGACATTGATGTCTACAAAGATCACAGTCTGAAAAGAATTGACAAGCTGTAGCCGATGAGATCGGAATCACGCTTGATGAAGCATACGAAAACTTCCAAAGTCCTCAAATGCGACGCAAAAAATTTTTTTTGAAAGAGTTGAACTGCAGGCAGCTCTTCATCCACATGGTTTACATTCCGTGACATGTGTTTAATACAATTTCCAGAGGTAGGTCACCTGGAGCAAGAATTGATAGTGTGACGAGTAGTGTGTGTTGATAAAGAAATATAGAATAAATATTATATTCCTATTACAAACTTCTCTTAATGAAATCTTCCAGTCTTACCACCAAAGCATTGCATACTTCTAGTACCAAAAAATCAAAAATGATTCAAATGGCTCTGAGCACTATGGGACTTAACATCTGTGGTCATCAGTCCCCTAGAACTCAGAACTACTTAAACCTAACTAACCTAAGGACATCGCATTCATCCATGCCCGAGGCAGGATTCGAAACTGCGACCGTAGCGGTCACGCGGTTCCAGACTGAAGCGCCTAGAACCGCACGGCCACACCGGCCGGCCTTCTAGTACCATGACACTTTCTGACGAATAGCGAACTTTAAAGAGATACATTACACTTCTGTACGACTCAGCACTAACTAGGAGCCGAACGGTGATCTCTAGCCGGGTTGTAACTGATGTACACTCTCTCATATTTGTATCGGTTTTAGGGACAAGTTACTTGACCGAGATATTTGCAATCGCATTTCGACATTCAAGTAAAACTCTGGAACAGGTTTATATCCAGCATAAGTTTACTAGTTAAATGTTCTGAAGTATTCCGCTTGCTTAAAAAGGGATTCCCGGCGGGGTCAGGGATTTTCTCTACTTCGTGATGGCTGGGTGTTGTGTGCTGTCCTTAGGTTAGTTAGGTTTAAGTAGTTCTAAGTTCAAGGGGACTTATGACCACAGCAGTTGAGTCCCATAGTGCTCAGAGCCATTTTTTTTTTAAAAAGGGACGCATCCACAAAGCCAGATGTCCTGTTTCCTCAGACTTGATTCCTTGGGTGAAGTGAAAGCAGCAGAGCCGCGGTCACTTCCACTAGCTTGTGTTCGTCCATTTTGTGGCAACAGTGTGGCAACTTCTAAACACTTCTGGCCAGGAAATGTATAGCCGCAAGCACTGCCGGGAAATAGTGGCTGGTAGTGTCGTAGTACATGTAGCTGCAATATGTGTGGCCTCAATGTTGCTGGACAAGATGTAGTTTTTATGGCCCATGTAAACGCACCTGTACAGTCCCTGTCAAATAAATGGTGGACTGTACTTTTTGAGTCAAATCTCAGAGAATTAGGTGTGAGGCAAAGGGGCTAGGGAAATGGGAATATTTGGGAAGGAGTTACTAAACTTACAACAAAAAACCTTGTGTTAGAATCTTTTTTTATTTTATTTTCCATCAGACGTCTGACTGGTATGATGAGGCCTCTAAGTGCCAATATTTTCAGCTCTGAGTATCTCTCACACCAAAAGTAGTCGATAATTGGTTGTATTTATATTCCAGTCTCTGTCTTGCCCCAGAGTTCTTCCCCTCAGCAGCTCCCTCTAGTATCATAGAAGTTTTTCCCTGGTGGCGTAACATCCATCTCATTTCTTCTTCTAGTTAGTGGTACGAATATATTCCTTACTTCTAGTCTTTTCTTTACTGAGACCATGATTAACCTCAATAAGTGTCGTGCATCAGACGTACATTAACAGAGAATCCTTTCACAAACTCAGGCTAATGTCTGATACTAATACACTTCTTTCGGCACGTGTTGCTCTCTTTGGTTTTAGCAGACTACTTTCGTCCGTCAAGCGTTATTTTTCTTCCATGGCAGCAGAATTTGGGAGGGCATTGCCTGTTTCGGAACTTGCTTGGTAACTGTGGGTATCTCCTGAAAACCTTGGTCAGAACTGGAGGATTGTAAAGCTGCCCTTTGTCTTAACAAAAAATTAAAACTGTGCGTGCGCAACTCTCCATGTCCTACAAAACTATAAAAAGCTCTTCCCTGTTGACCTGAAAAGAAACTTATACGAACATGCTCCTAATGACTGATTACAGTGATGTTATCCTGCAAGGCCTTTCACAGGAAACCTCGCGGCTCCTGGAACTGGCTATGAATGCCAGTGTTTGTTATATCTGTGATGTTCAACTTTTTGATCATATTTCATCATCATATGCGTATGCACACCTATCGTAGGTGAGTGCAGACAACCGCAGAGATTTTCACACGCTCTATTATCTCTAGTCTTATCAATGAACATTGTTCTACATATATCTCCTCGACTTTAACGCTCTAGACTGAACAAGACGGCAGAGACACCCGTTCCCGTCAGAGCAAAATCCTTTCCTCCGTCTCTCAGCCACTGTCTCGAAGTCCTTCTAATTAACAGTAACCCGATTCTGGAACAATCTCCCGCATTGTATTAAAGAACCAAAAGCACATCCAGCTTCAGATGACAGGTATGACATATCTGCTAAAGCAACAATAAGATTACCATTGTTGAAGTACACACTTGTTACCCTTGTATATCTCTCTTTCCAACTTGGTCTTCCTCAGTATTCTTAGCCGATGTAGTCTCCTAAAATTTGCTTTTTCCAGAACTCGGTACATCAAAAAAGACCTGTAAATTATTCTTAAATCTGCCACTATCATTATCATTGCTTTCCTTTCTCAGGCGTTATGTCTGGTTAAAAATGGAAAGTGACGTGGACCTTGATCAAGCGTGACTTCTCTTTAACTGTACGGCATATCTTACATTGCATTTAGGAACTTTCGGGTGACTGAAACGTATCAATAATTACAAATTTCTGTAGTTGTGTATATACGTTTGGATGTAGCTCTATTGCGTTGATGTACTGGTGGATATTGTGTGGTATGACTCCTGTAGTTGATAATATAATTGGTATAATGTCAACTTTATCCTGATGCCACATTTCCTTGACTTCCTCAGCCAGTTGGATTTATTTTTCAATTTTTTCTCCTGTTTTCTTCTGTATATTTGTTGTATTGGGTATGGATATTTCGATTAGTTGTGTTAATTTCTTCTTTTTATTGGTGAGTATGATGTCAGGTTTGTTATGTGGTGTTGTTTTATCCGTTATAATGGTTCTGTTCCAGTATAATTTGTATTCATCATTCTCCAGTACAATTTGTGGTGCATATTTGTATGTAGGAACATGTTGTTTTATTAGTTTATGTTGTATGGCAAGTTGTTGATGTACTATTTTTGCTACATTGTCATGTCTTCTGGTGTATCTGTATTTGCTAGTATCGTACATCCGCTTGTGATCTACTGTTTCTATTTGTTGTTTGCAAAGTCTGCATTTATCTACTGTGGTATTTGGATCTTTAATAATATGCTTACTGTAATATCTGGTGTTTATTGTTTGATCCTGTATTGCAATCATGAATTATGAATCCTTCTGTCTCACTGTATATATTGCATTTTTTTAGCCATGTGTTGGATGCGTCTTGATGATGTGTGGCTGTGTTAGATGATACAGGTGCTTGCCATGTAGTGTTTTCTTTTTCCAATTCTCTTTCTTCGTATCTGTTGATGTTATGTGATCTAAACGGTTGTAGAAGTGATTATGAAATTGCAATGGTGTAGCCGATGTGTGTATATGAGTGATTGCTTTGTGTATTTTGCTAGTTTCTGCTCTTTCTATAAAGAATTTTCTTAAATTGTCTACCTGTCCATAATGTAGGTTTTTTTATGTCGATAAATCCTCTTCCTCCTTCCTTTCTGCTTAATGTGAATCTTTCTAATGCTGAATGTATGTGATGTATTCTATATTTGTGGCATTGTGATCGTGTAAGTGTACTGAGTGCTTCTAGGTCTGTTTTACTCCATTTCACTACTCCAAATGAGTAGGTCAGTATTGGTATAGCATAAGTATTTATAGCTTTTGTCTTGTTTCTTGCTGTCAATTCTGTTTTCAGTATTTTTCTTAGTCTTTGTCTATATTTTTCTTTTAGTTCTTCATTAATATTTGTATTATCTATTCCTATTTTTTGCCTGTATCCTAGATATTTATAGGCATCTGTTTTTTCCATCGCTTCTATGCAGTCGCTGTGGTTATCCAATAAGTCATCTTCTTGTTGAGTGTGGTTTCCCTTGACTATGCTATTTTTCTTACATTTGTCTGTTCTGAAAGCCATATTTATGTCATTGCTGAATACTTCTGTTATCTTCAGTAATTGGTTGAGTTGTTGATTTGTTGCTGCCAGTAGTTTTAGATCATCCATGTATAGCAAATGTGTGATTTTGTGTTGGTATGTTCCAGTATATTATATCCATAATTTGTATTATTTAACATGTTGGAAAGTGGGTTCAGAGCAAGGCAGAACCAGAAAGGACTTAATGAGTCTCCTTGGTATATTCGACGCTTAATCTGTATTGGCTGTGATGTGATAGTATTTGAATTTGTTTGGATATTAAGTGTGGTTTTCCAATTTTTCATTACTATGTTTAGGAACTGTATCAATTTAGGATCTACTTTGTATATTTCCAATATCTGTGGTAACCATGAGTGGGGTACATTATCAAAAGCTTTTTGGTAATCAATGTATGCATAGTGTAGCGACCTTTGTTTAGTTTTAGCTTGATATGACACCTCTGCATCTATTATTAGTTGCTCTTTACATCCTCGTGCTCCTTAGCAGCAGCCTTTTTGTTCTTCATTTATTATTTTGTTCTGTGTTGTATGTGTCATTAATTTCTGCGTAATGACTGAAGTTAATATTTCGTATATTGTTGGGATGCATGTTATGGGGCGATATTTTGCTGTGTTTCCTGTGTCTGCTTGATCTTTAGGTTTCAGATAAGTTATTCCTTGTGTAAATGTATCAGGGACTGTGTATGGGTCTACATTGTAACTGTTAAATAATTTAGTTAGATGTGAATGTGTTGAGGTGAACTTTTTTAGCCAGAAATTTGCTATTTTATCTTTTCCACGGGCTTTCCAATTGTGCATAGAATAAATTGCTCGGGTGACTTCATGTTGCAAAATTATTACTTCAGGCATTTGCGGTATCATATGTATGTATGTGTTTCTGCTTTTATCCACTGCACATGTCTGTTATGTTGTGCCGGGTTTGACCATATGTTGCTCCAGAAGTGTTCCATGTCTGTTATGTTTGGTGGATTGTCTATTTTAATGTGTGTGTTATCTGTTGTCTGATAAAATTTCTTTTGGTTTGTGTTGAATGTTTGGTTTTGTTTCCTTCTATTTTCACTTTTTTTGTATCTTATAAGTCGTTTGGCCAATGCTTGTAATTTCTGCTTCTTTTCATCTAATTGCTCTATCGCTTCTTGTTGTGAGATTTTACCTAACCTTTCTCGTTTTTTATCTGATATTTCATTTCTTATAAATTGTGTTAGCTGTCCGATGTCTTTTCTCAGTTTTTCTATTCTGATCTGTAGCCTGTGTTGCCATGCTGGTTTTGTGGGTTTCTTCTGTGTGTTGGTTGGTTATGGTCTCTGCCTAGTGTGTTTATTTAGTGTAGTGAGTGCTCCTGTATATACCAGTAGTTGTAACTCTTCCATAGTTGTATTTTCATTTATTTTGTTGCGTATGATTGTGTTGATAGTTGTTATTGTTGTTTCGACTAGTGGGTTATTTGGGGGTCTATGAAAGAATGGTCTAATGTCTGTATTTGTGTCTTTGTATTCTATATATGTCAGCTGAAATTTTTCTTCTATATCTAACATGTGTGTCACTTCATGTTCTATTTTTACTTGTTCTGGTGGCTGTCTTAAGATTTCGTTTTCCTCTGATTGTTTAATTGATTTGTGTTGTTCTTTGTTTGTTTGCTCTGGGATGTTTGAGTCCATTACTGTATTTTTTTCTTCTTCTGATTGCACATTATTTTGTTCCAGTATTTGTTGTACTTGTTGTTTGATGTTTTCTAATTCTGACTGGGGTATCCTGTTATTTTTTGTTATTACACGAATCTGATCAGCTAGTCGTTGTTCTGTTAAAAATTTTAATTCTGGGTATCTGGTAATAAATGTTGTGTATACTTGTGATCTGTATCCAGTTGTGTTGGTTCCTAAGTTTTTTGCTTAGTAATAACAGAACATGAGGCGTCGGTTAACTTCATCTGACCATCTCATCCTCTGTCTTTGTTTTCCTTCTACAGTGGTTGCAGGAAGCATATCCTGCAAAACACCTATATTTGGATTTAAATCATTTTCCGTGTGGCTAGCAGTGTCGTTACCATTGTGGACGGGCATAGGGTTCATGCGCCGTCCCCGGCCATGACGGCGCTTGTCCGAGGCTTCATTAGTTCTGTCCTGAACCAACTAATCACACTAAAAGAAGGGTTAGCCCTATTAGTGGTTTGTTCTTTTCGTCGCCTTTCACGACTGGTAGAACATACCGGAGGCCTATTCTTTTCCCGGGCCTCATTATTATTATTGTTATTATTATTATTATTATTGTTACAATTACTATTACTATCATCACTATTAGTGGCTGCAGCTGCAGTGATACAAGTAATGTCAGTAGAAATTTCGTGGGTTAATAGTCTAGTCAGTGTAAATTGCTCTCACCGCCACTTCAGACACTCAAATCATTTTGATGCTAGTTGTCATATTAAAATTGGTATTTTCTTAGGTAACCTTGACGTAATAGCCACTGTATGTCTGATACCCTGGTCGATGTAAGAGAGAACCTGATGGCCCTTATCAGATAAGGTTAAATAAATAAAAAAAATATATATGATGAATGTTTACCAGTGGTGTTACAGTGATGATAACACGTATTCTCAATTCTAGTAAGTTAGCTGGATGTGGAGACAAGTAGAAATTGTACCGTCCATATCCTAGAAGGAAGAAAACACAGACAGGAAATCCCTCAAGGTGGTGTTTGCTTGCGATGCATGGGCAGTTTGTTGATCTGATCGTTGTTGACAATGTGATGGGAAATTGTCTGGCTGAAAAATGAAGATCTAATCCTCTTTCTCTAGCTGCGTCAAGAGCTGAAGAAATAACCAAAGCTTCGCCACGATCACATAAAAGTGATATGTGACATTTCTCCGAGCGAGGCAACACACTGCTAAGGAACCGGACACGCATTCGTCGGACCGGTGTTTCAGATTCTCGTCCGACAACTCAGATTTTTGGTTTTTCATCTTTTCCCTAATTCACTGAGCCGGTCCGTGTGGCCGAGCGGTTCTAGGCACTTCAGTCCGGAACCGCGCTGCTGCTACGGTCGCAGGTTCGAATCCTGCCTCGGGCATGGATGTTTGTGATGTCGTTAGGTCAGTTAGGTTTAAGTAGTTTCTAGTCTAGGGGACTGATGACCTCAGGTCCCATAGTACTTAGAGCCGTTTGAACCATTTTTGAACCTAATTCACTGAAGGCAATTCTGGGCTGGTTCATTAGAGAGAACACAGGCTATTTCTCTCCCCAGTGCGAAATCATTATTCTCAGTCTGTAATTGCCTCGTCGTCAACGAACGTTAAATTCTAAAATTCTTTCTTTCGTGACATTTCTGAAGGAAAGCATGCGGAAAATATCTTCTAAAGTTTTTTGAAAAAAAAAAAGAAAAAAAGGCAACCAGCATTACAAAAGAAATTTTATTTCTAGACCGGTTTTTACGCACCTAATTCCCTTCTTCAGAAGACTGTACAGAAGAAAAATATCACAAATAAATACAATCTAGATAAGAATATTAGAAAATTTCACAGAGAAAAGTTTAAAAATTCAAATACAAAGAGATGGCTATTGTTATTGTGGTCTTCAGTCTGAAGATTGATTTGTTGCAGCTATGCATTTACTCTGTCCTGTGGAAGCCTCTTCATCTCCTAATAACTACTGCAGCCTACATCCTTCTGCGTTCATCTCACGGTCTCTTCCTATGATTTTTGCCCTCATGCCCCAACTTCGCTCCAATACTAAACTGGTGACCCACTGATGTCCAGAATGTGTACTATCAACTGATCGCTTCTTCTAGTCAAGCTGTACCACAAATTTCTTGCCCCCCCCCCTCCCTATTGTATTCAACACCTCCTCATTAATTACGCGATCTATCGATCTAATCTTCAACATTCTTCTGTAGTACTATATTTTAAAAGCTTATAGTCTCTTCTTGTCTAAACTCTTTATCATGGCTACACTACAGACAAATACCTTGAGAAAAGACTTTCCAATAGTTAAATCTGTATTCGATCTTAACAAATTTCTCTTCTTCAGAAACGTTTTTCTTGCCATCGCCAGTCTACATTTCATATCTTCTCATCTGCGGCCATCATCACATATTTTGCTGCCCAAATAGCAAAATTCGTCTATAACTTTTAGTGTCTCGTTTCCTAACCTAATTCACCTAGCGTCACCCGATTTAATTCCACTACATTCCATTATCTTTGTTTTGCTTTCGTTGATGTTTATCTCATATCCTCTTTTCAAGACGCTGTCCATTGCATTCAACTGCTCTTCCATGTACTTTGCTGTCTCTGACAGAAATACACTGTCGTTGCCAAACCTCAGATTTTGTATTTCTTCTCCCTGAATTTTAATTCCTGCTCCCAATTTTTCTCTGGATTCCTTTACTGCTTGCTCAGTGTACGGATTGAATAACATCGGAGATAAGCAACTATCTTGTCTCACTTTCTTCTCGAACACTGCTTCTCTTTTACGCCCTTGACTTTTATAATTGCCTTCTGGTTTCTGTAGAAGTTGTAAGCAGCCTTTATCTTTCTGTGATTTACCATTACTACCTTCAGAAATTCAACGAGAGTATTCCAGTCGACATTGTCAAAAGCTGTCTCTAAGTCTACAAATGTTATAAATGTTGGTTTTACCTTTTCTTAAACTATCTTCTAAGATAAGTCGTAGGGTCAGTATTGACTCTCGCGTTTCCACATTTTTCCGGATTCCAAACTGATCTTCCCCGAGGTCAGTTTCTACAAATTTTTCCATTCTTCTGTAAAGAATTCGTGTTAGTATTGTACATACTTCGAATTATTGCATTATTAATTTTTTGTGATAAGTTCCTATGAGACTAAACTGCTGAGGTCATCAGTCCCTAGCCTTAAACACTACGTAATCTAACTTACGCTAAGGACAGCACACACACACACCCCTACTCGAGGGACATCATTAGCGAGCGTCAGAAATGTGTACGTGTATACAGAATACTACTACAGTTCTACAAAAACACAAGAACAATATGTAATACAAATGCCTCAATGCACAAATACCCCGTGAGTGTTTACATATGGATCCTAGCACACGCACAAATATGATATGAGAACACCAGGCAACAAGTGCAGACATAGTGCAAGAACTGGAGCTAAACAGCTGACGAAATGCGTGTCTTCAAGTTGGCCTCAGAGTGGGGTAAGAGTAAGATAAAGTAATAAAACAAAAACTTACCGCAATTATAGTTGCCATAAAACACTGACGAAAATGTAAGTGGGCATAAACAGCATATTAAGTAATATATAAAATACTACATATTAATTATAAATAAAATATGTAATGAAATCCAGATTGCTGCTGTAGGAGGTAAGTGTTTTGACTGTGATGAATCCACTTCGGCTAGACAGCCTTCTTCAGACCTCATTTGGATTTCATTACTTAACGTCTGTAATAGATATCTTGAACAATGCGGGCCCACTGGAGCGCAAATAAATATAATAAGTTAATACAAACGAAATGTGGCGCTCTGGATGACAAGTTTAGGAACTAATCACCGAAACAGGTGTAGTAAGGTCGATAGCGAAAACAAAGTGCCTAGCGTACGATAGGACTGGAAGTTGTGACTGGAGCAAGTGGAAAAATAATTCTCAATCAGTGGCTAATATGAAGGATCAGGAAATGAGTATAGAGGAAAGGAAGCGTGGGCACAATTGTATACAAGGTGGTTAGCATTAGAATTTCACTACTAGAACCAGTGCAGACGGAAAATTATTTACGGCATGGGTACCCAATTTTATGGGAATGATGTTCAGACTGTGCGCTGTGGTATTACGTTGTTAGTAGTGCTGGTGCTATGACTAGCCGTTAGGCGCCGATGTTGGTTCATTGACGTAGGGTTGAAACACAAGCATCAGTGTGTAGGCGACATGGATCTGGTCGAGGTGAGCAGGCCTTTACTCGTCCAGCTGTTTTATCTAAACAAAAGTGATAGTGCTACTGCTATTTGCTATTATCGACGCATTATAGGAATACGGAGACGTCCGCTTTCCGTACAGAAGTTGAAGAACATGATTCGGAAATTCGAATTAACCGCCGGTTTGGGAGTGTGTGGGGGTGTGTGATTTCTGGCTATGAGGTTACCTGAAGGAGAGGGTTTATCAACGGGACACTAACACACGTTGGAGTTTGAAGAGGAGCACAGTGAGGGAGGTAGTCAACAGCCCAACTGAGATGTTTCGGGCGGTAGTAGACAATCCTTAGTGCGGTTCCAGACTGCCGTGGATACAGATGGTCATCAGACCGAGCAACATTTGTAACCTTGAACGTAAACATTTTTAACCGATGTTACTCTCTCAAGTGGAAATTAAAATGTTTTTCTTTGAATGGTTTATCGTTATTTCTCTTCCGTCCTTACAGATGTTTTCAAAAGTTTCGTTGTCTTAATATCACTCGTTTTTCGAGGGAACCCTCTCCTATAGCGAGAGTTTAATTATAACCAGCCTGTACTTCTACACTGAAGCGCCAAAGAACCTGGTATAGGCATGAGTATTCAAATACACAAATATGTAAATAGCCAGAATATGGCGCTGTTGTCGGCAGTGCCTATATAAGACAAGTGTCTGGCGCAGTTATTAGATCTGTTACTGCTGCTACAATGGCGGATTATCAAGATATAAATGAATTTGAACGTGTATTATAGTCGGTGTACAAGCGATGGGACACAACATCTCCGAGGTGACGATGAAGTAAGGATTTTCCCGTACGACGATTTCACGAGTATACCGTAAACATCAGGAATTCGGTAAAACATCAAATCTCCGAAATAGTTCCGGCACTACAAAAGATCCTTCAAGAACAGGACTAACGACGGCTGAAGACAATCATTAAACGTGACAGAAATGCAACCTTTCCGCAAATTGCTACACATTTCAATGCAGGGCCATCAACAAGTGTCAGCGTACGAACCATTCAACAAAACATCATCGACATGGGCTTTTGGAGCCGAAGGCCCACTCGCGTACCAACCGAGCGAGGTGGCGCAGTGGTTAGACACTGGACTCGCATTCGGGAGGACGACGGTTCAATCCCGCGTCCGGCCATCCTGATTTAGGTTCTCCGTGATTTCCCTAAATTGCTCCAGACAAATGCCGGGATGGCTCCTCTGAAAGGGCATGGCCGACTTCCTTCCCTAATCCGATGAGACCGATGACCTCGCTGTCTGGTCTCCTTCCCCAAACAACCCAGCCAACTCGCGTACCTTTGATGACTGCATGACACAAAGGTTTACCCCTCGCCTGGACCCGTCAACACTGACATTGCACTGTTTGTGACTGTTGCCTGGTCGGACGAGTCCTGTTTCAAATAGTATTGAGCGGATGGACGTGTACAGGTATGGAGACAACCTCATGATTCCATGGACCCTGCATGTCAAAAGTGGACTCTTTAAGCTGATGGAGGCTCTGTAATGGAGTGACATGAGACCCCTGATACGTCTAGATACGACTCTGGCAGGTGATACGTACGGTACGTAAGCATCCTGTCTGACCACCTGCATTCATTCATACCCATTGTGCATTCCGATGGACTTGGGCAATTCCAGCAGGACAATGGGACACTCTATACGAACAGAATTGCTACAGAGTGGATCCAGGAACACACTTCTGAGTTTAAACACTTCCGCGGCCACTAAACTCCCCGGATATGAACGTTATTGAGCATATCTGAGATATGCTGTTCAGAAGAGATCTTCACCACTCTGGTATTCTTGAGGATTTATGGAGAGCCCTGCAGGATTCATTGTGTCAGTTCCCTCCAGCACTACTTCAGGCATTAGTCGAGTCCATGTCATGTCGTGATGCGGCATTTCTGCGTTCTTCGGGGAGGGGGGGGGGGGGGTACACTATATTAGGCAGGTGTACCAGTTTATTTGGCTCTTCAGTGTATATGTAACAGTGAAGGCTGACTAACTGCAGCTGTGAACAGCTGTTTAAATGTAGCTGTATCTGTACTATTAAGGTTAACACAGTTTGCGTTTATATTTATTCTGTTAATTTAATCTCAATGAGAGAATGGGGTTAATTTACATATAAATGAAAATTCTGTTGGCCACTGGAAACAATTTGTCAATGCTAACGATCTGACCAAACCATAATCCTGTTCGAAAATAGACACACACAGCCCCTCTGTTTTATGACCACTAGCAGTATGTGTACCTCTTACATTTTGTGCGAGAGCCACTGTAATTCGTCCCGCAGAATATTTCTCACTACTGATGTTGTCACGGTGCGGACGGAATACCACGACGCAGAGGACTTACTGTGCCCCGGAGGCATGGGGCTGATGACAGTCTTGATGTGTTAACCAAAAAATGGTTCAAATGGCTCTGAGCACCATGGGACTTAACATCTGAAGTCATCAGGCCCCTAGAACTTAGAACTACTTAAACTTAACTAACCTAAGGACATCATACACAACCTTGCCGGAGGCAGGATTCGAACCTGCGACCGGCCCGACGTTATGTCACCGTGTGGCATGTCTCCTTTAACTAGGCTTCAATGCAGCATTGCATCTAATGGTCATGCGTGATTCCACCGCCAGATAGCACAACAACTCAGAGCAAAGGATTCTATAAATAGACATACTCTATAGCCTGCCAGCAGCGAAAAGTTCAGCAGACTTACGTATCGTGTCAGACAACCTCCATCACGTAGCAGACAGCCAAACACATTGGCGTCCGCGTTTCGACACCACTGGTCTCTTCATTGTATCCTGTGAACGCGAAGAGCGTTCGCCAAGTTGCTGTCGCTTGTGCCAGACACTTCTAGTCGTGTCTAAACGACAGCTGACCGATGCCGATGCACTTCGTCAGCACACTGCCTCAGAGGCGTACGTAACCTTCAAGTACAGCTGCTTCCGCTTCAGCGGGTATGTGACGCCGTGGATTGAAACTAGGCCTCATACATCCGTCGAGGGCACAAATCTGTGCCTGCTCCAGCTTGATACAACAATAAACAGTTTCACTGAACTGTCTGTCTTGCTGCGGCCATCCTTACCGTCGCCAGATCCCTGTTTTCCTCGCTCCAGAAATAAAAAACAAAGCTTGGGGGGAGGGGGGGGGGGGGGGACACAGTGGCTACACCATTCTGACAGACCGAAGCAACGCACCCCCATCTCGCAACTATACGATAAATCGATCTAATGGCTGTCAATTCGACTAAATACCTAGCAATTACAATTACGAGCAACTGAAATTGGAAAGACCACACAGATAATATTGTGGGGAAGACGAAACAAAGACTGCACTTTGTTGGCAGAACCCTTAGAAGATGCGACAAACCCACTAAAGAGCCTACATTACACTTGTCCGTCTTCTGCTGGAATACTGCTGCGCGGTGTGGGATCCTTACCAGGTAAGATTGACGGAGGACATCAAAAAGGTGCGAAGAAGGGCAGCTCGTTTTGTGTTATCGCGCGATAGGGGTGAGAGAGTCACTGATATGATACGCGAGTTGGGCTGGCAGTCACTGAAAAAAGGAGATTTTCTTTGCGGCGAGATCTATTTGCGAAGTTTCACTCACATACAGTAGTCGAGCGGTTCTAGGCGCGCCAGTATGAAACCGCGCGACCGCTACGGTCGCAGGTTCCAATCCTGCCTCGGGCATGGATGTGTGTGATGTCCTTAGGTTAGTTAGGTTCAAGTAGTTCTAGGGGACTGAGGACCTCATAAGTTAAGTCCCACAGTGCTCAGAGCCATTTGAACTATTTTTTTACATTGACAGCTAGCTGCCATTCATTGCACCAACTAGACATTTTGTCTAGGTCGTCTTGTATCCTCCTACAGTCACTCAACAACGACACCCTCCCATACACCACAACATTTCAGCAAACAGCCGCAGACTGCTGCTTACCCTGTCCGCCATCATTTATGTACGTAGAAAATAACAGCGGTACTATCACAGTTCCCTGGGGCACTCCTGACGACACCCTCGTCTCTGATGAACTCTCGTCTTCGACAACGTATTGGGTTCTTTTACTTAAGAAGTCTTCGAGCCACTCATATATCTGGGTACCTATTCTGTATACCTACGTTAACAGTGGGCAGAGTGACACCGTGTCAAATGCTTTACGGAAATGTAGGAATCTGGAATCTCTCTGTTGCCCTTCATGCTTCGCAGACTATCAAGTGAGGAACAGGTAAGCTGAGTTTCGCACGAGCGATGCTTTCCTGGCGGACAGAAGCTTTTTTCTCTCAAGGAAATTTAGTATACTCGAACTGCGAATGTGTTCGAGGATTCTGCAGCAAGCCGATATTAAGAATATTGGTCTGTAATTTTGCGGGTGCGCCCTTTTTACCTTCTTACACACACGAGTCACCGGCGCTTTTTCCCAGGGGCTTGGGGGAGAGATTCACTTTTAATCCAAGCTAACTGAGGAGCCAGTCGTGTAGAGTACTCTTTGTAAAACTCTTTCGGTTGTTTCTCTACACCTGGGATGCATATTACTGTGTTCTCTATACGAGAAACTGTGCCATGGTCAAACGACGGTATGTTTCTATGATTCTCCTGCGTGAATGATTGCTTAAATGCGAAACTTAGAACTTCGGCTTTACTGTAGCTATCTTCTGCTCTTACACCGAACTAGTCAATGAGTGTCTGGGTAGAGGCCTCTCGGTTTCTCGGCAAGATCTGTTGATAAGGTATAACGGTGATACTTGTAAGCTACGAGCGTCGAGTATTTTTTTTACAGATACACGAATTTCTATTAACTTTTGCCTGTTGTCATTTGCATGTTCTCTTTAGGACTTTGCTCCCTCAACATTTTCCGAATGTCGTCGTTAAACCGCGGTGGGTCTTTTCTGTCCTTAATCCATTTAATAGGAACATAATTCACGAGAATATGATTTACAACCCGTTAAAACTTTGCCCGTAACTCCTGTACGTCTATCGTACTGGAGCTAAATGATGTCAATTCATTGTATAAGTGGGATGCTAGCAACTGTCTGTCTGCTCTTTCTAGCAGAAATATTCTCCTAGCCTTCTTGGTTGATTTATTAACTTGAGTAACAAAGGTCACTATGATGACATTTTGCTCAGTAATCCCTTTCTCTATAAGGACCTCAATGGTGCTTTTGTATTTTATTAGAACAGTATTTAACGCATCCGGTGCTTGCCAGGCTTGTTTTATTCATTGGTGTTTTGTATTTTACCGGTATAGTGCTTAATAATGCTTACACATGCATACTGCAAGACAGAGTAGCCATTATTTAAAACGTTTTTTATCTAGCCCAGGGACAAACCCGCAAAGTGACCTAACTGTATGCTTTGGATGCCCTTATAGCATTCACCAAAACTTTTTGTAACATAAATCCCTCATACATCTGTGGAATAGGTATCTGTTTTGGAAAAGCAACTGGCCCTCTGATTCTAGTGAATCCGCCTTTCTCGTCATTAGCTGTTGTCTGATCCAGCCGCCAGAGTAATATCCATCTTGCGAGTTGTTTGTTTGCCATTTCTAACCGCCGGGCTTGGCTGATTGGTTCTGTATATCTGGTCGGCTACTGCCGACGTTTGCTTAGCTGTAACACCCGAGATAAAGCGTTTGCGTGGTGTTCTGCATTTCAGTTACACATGTTCCCGATGAAGGAATTTTATAATTAATTTCCCTTATGATGTAATCCAACTTATTTCTTATAATTCCCGCCTAAGTAAATCTACGCAACAACATCTAGAGGCGAACTTTAGTGTACGTTCAACGTAGTGTTTTCGTCGGCGATTGAGCTGTAAAGGTCACTGTGTCTATAAGCATGATAAACTTGTTGCCCGTGGAGGCGTATTCAGAAGTTCGAGCAAGATCCCTCAAAATAGTTAGTAATGGATATCTTATGTTTTAACCAAATTTAATGTAAATCCTAAAGCACTTTCACTAATTATAAGGGTCGTTTGCACGGCCGCCGCCCGTTAATACTGTTATCTTTATTTGCTTCAGTGTTATTTAAGTTCTGTGTACTGCAGTTTTGTTCCCTTAAGATTGGCCAGTGTTGCCATAAAGTGGTCTTGATGAACGAGGCATCGAGTTCCTTAATGAAATATGTATGTAAAAGTTAAATACTGTAAATTATTTTGGCTTCGCTGTGGAAGGCATTTATCACTGGCACACAGTGTGACACATAGCCACACAAAGGATATGCACCCATTTTCTGAATTAAAATGCAGAAACAAGCTGATATGGACGCCGAATAAAAATTTTTGGTATTGTAAGTCAGTGGATATGAGGCGACTGGTTTATTGACGCTTTACTTACAATCATCATCAGAAAATCCATTTCAATTAGCTGTTTGAGCAGTTACTAAGAGCAATTATTTGCTTGATCAGTTGATCTTCTTGACTTGTGACTGCCTATTAACGAGCAACGCCGTGGCAGTTAAAAATTTTGCTGCAACTGCTTAGTAGCTTAACTTATTTTAATAGTTTCATTTTAGCCCGTTAACCTGGGGCGATTTGTATTTGTTACTGTTGTCTGGATCCCACGTATTTCAAGCATTTTGTTTACTGATGTGGCGAGCACTGACTTTAACTGCCTTATTCACTAGACGTCAGGGCTCCCATTATTAAACTGTATATGTTATTGTTGTAAAAAGTTTAATTGTTTCTGAAAGTAAACTGTTGTTCCAGTGCACTTTATTTTGTGCTCGCAGCAAGTTAGCGCTCCCCTCCAGCCCCCTGCCGCTTCACCCTCCTCTGCGTTACCACAGACTGTACGCAACTGCCTCCATCTGTACTGGAGACGTGTGGGGAGCGTTCTGTATTTTGTCACATCAGAGCAGAACACTGAAATTCTGAAAAATGTCCACCCACCTCATGGTTAGAAATAATGTTCTCGTTCCTGCACATAAGTAGCACTTAGGTCCGTTATTCTTAAGATGAGCCTAAAACTAAGTTTCTAGTGCGTTGGCAAAGGCTCACCTATGCTACTGAATGAAAATAAAAATGGTTTCTTAATTTCACTTCCATCAGATAAGGCCGCAGACAGATTAGAAAAGTTAAGAAGACTGTCCACCTACAGAGTAACGTGAAGTGGTTCGTACTACACATATAATCATGTTACATTATATACATCGTAGAAACAGCTGCTACAAATAAAATAACACGTACTAAACTCTGTTCCTCTCCGCATTGCTCACAGAGTCACGATTTCACAAGAATATCATGTGCGGTACACAACTTAAGATGTTTGCCGTTCTGACCATCGTGTAGCTGTACTGTACTGTAGTGTATGACCCCTCACCTGTTATTGAAGTGCACAGCCCGAATAACTTCACTGTTAGCACCTTTGTGGCGGGAATCTGGAGAATCACGAAGCACCTTTGTGGCGGGAATCTGGAGAATCACGAAGTGATTTGTCTGCATTTCGTTATTCTAGTTTTATTGACACTGGCTATTAAAATTAAACTTAAAATGTGTCGAAGATACCTGACTACTGTGAGGATATCAGTTATGATTCTCATTGAAATCTGAGTTATACTTTGACGAATATTAATAAATGGAAATATGAGAGGCGCTGGCCAGAGGGTAATCCCTGCACCGACATCTGCATCTACCTCTACATGACTACTCTACAATTCACACTTAAGTGCCTGGCAGAGGGTACGTAGAACCACCTCCGTACTATTTCTAATGTGTTTACCCCGAGCACCTGCAACACCGGTCACCCGCGAAACGGACCTGTAAAGCGGGGCGTAGACCGGGTAGGGGTTGCTTTGCCGGTCCCCCGATATACACAAACACTCATCGGCGGCCATTAGGCGGCCTCTCTTGGACCACCAGAGACCGCGGCATCTACAGTTCTTCTTTCTTCAGCACACCACTTGACGGGATAATCATTACTATATAGCCCCGCGCCTAGTCACGGGAGGTGTTCACGTTGAGTGATCCGCCGACTGTCAACTTGGAGGTCTTCACGTCACCGGTCATCGCAGATAGTTATGTGGTCTCCGGCGGTGCTCGAGACTTACTCGAGTAACTGTTTTGTTGATTAACTTTTACGGCAAGGTCGAACTTCCGTCTTGCGTAGTAGTATTAAGTTTTGTGTGTACTGGAACCGTTTTCTGATATTATTTCTTTATTGTGGGCCTCAGAAATTTCCAGTAGCACTTTTACTTTGTCTTTTTAGTTGGTAGTAAGACTTGGAATAAAATCCATATAAGTCACTTGGAACTTTCTATTTCTGTCCATAGACAGTGGACATAGCAGTTTCTTTACCGCCTCACTCTCTAACATGGCGCGGGAAAAACGAACATTTAAATCTTCCCGTGCGACCTCTGATTTCTCTTATTTTATTACAAGGATTATTTCTCCCTGTGTAGATGGGTGTCAAAAAAATATTTTCGCGTTCAGAGGAAAACTTTGGAGATTTAGATTTCGCTAAGAGGTCTCGCTGCACGAAAAAACGCCTTTGTTTTAATGATTTGTACCCCAGCTCACGTATCACATCCATAACACACTCTCCTCTCATTTGCAATAATACAAAACGAGCGGCCCTTATTTGGACTTTTTCGCTGTCCTCCGTCAATGCTATTTGGTAAGGACCTCCTACCGTAAAGAAATACTCTAGCAAAAGAGGAACAAGCGTGACGTGAAGCAGTCCATTTAGTAGACCTTTTGGATCATCTAAGTGTTCTACCAGTAAAACGCAGTCTTTGATTTGTCTTCCCCACAACATTATCTATGTGATTGCTCCAATTTTAATTGTTCGTAATTTGTAATTCCTCGTTATTTAGTTGACAATCTTTATATTTGTGCAGAAATCGAACTTGAGCCCATCGGGACTGAAGTTCAGCATTGCTAATCACAGTAGCACGTGCTATTGAGGCTTATTGGTAGTTTTGTTATGATGAGTGATGGAACTAAAATGAAATGTGAACTTTCTAAAATTATTAAACAATGTTAAACGGGTGAAGAAAGAAAATCAATTATTTGAAGTTCGATGCACTGCAAATCCCTATACATACATGGCAACTTCCTGACTGACTGACTCATTCACCATCGTCCAGCACAGACCGCTGAGGATAGAAACTTGAGTTTGGAGAACGTGTGGCGTCTTTTAAGAAGGGACTGTCCGAAATCTCACTCCTAAGGGGGTGAAATAGGGGATGAAAGGCTTTTCGAATGTATGGAGCTATTAAGGGAATTTTGAAGCTAGAACTACGAACACTGCTATTTGGTTTCTCAGTCAGAAAATAAAAAGTACGTATTTCAACATTTTGGAAATTCATCCACTAAGGGAGTAAAATAGTGGGTGATTTGTCTTGAAAATAAATAATTGCTAAAGAACAACAAAGGATTTTTAAGTCTGCATCTATGACCACTGGTATTCGACTTCTCTGTTAGAAATAAAAAAATGTGTTTCAGGGTTTCTGGAAATTCAACCCATAGGGAGTGCAATAGGGGATGGAAATTTTTAAGAAAACATTTCCTTACATTAAAAAGATTTTGAAGCTTAATCTATAAAAATTGGTATTTCACTTCTCGGTTAGATACAAAGAAATATTTGTTAGGAGATGAATGTTGCTATGCAAATATATCCAAAAGAAAGGAGAGACATGATTAACAAAAGCTTTTTGGCCAGAAATACATTCGGAAAAGACCTTAATTAGTGAAAAAAGCTTAGACTGTGTTGCAATTTGTGAACAACATAAAAATTCGATTAAATAGAAACAAAAACATCTCATCAGGCCACACCCTCTACACGAGCGAAGCAGCGGGTGCTAAGCAAGTTTTGTGGTGCAATAATGTCAGCTGCCGTCGGGTATCTGCTTGTTAGTCGCGGCTGCGTTTGCGTATCAGTAACAGCCTCCCACGCTCTACGTGTAAAGGCGTGACGTGTCTGTGTTTTCCGTACAGCATTTGAATGATGCCATCCCTGTGAGTCTTGAAGCGTCTCAAAAGCGTGACGCTCAGCGACGGGTTTGTGACTGATATTATTATAGATTAAACACGTTAAGGATTGTATAAGCCTTGTATTCATTACTTTGAATTGTATTGTGTAGAACATATCAAAAAATAACAGCAATTTCACAAATCCGATGTACTACGAAAGTCTAACAGTGAGTAGCTTTTTCATTGAGTAATTATTATTCCATATTTCGCGTTATATTCTTCAAATTAAGAAATATCTTCTACTAAACACTTCATAGACTAGTCTACGTCCCTCCTCAGCGTTCAAGCTATCTCCATACAATACCCCGTTAGGGGTTGATTTTCCAAAAGCAGTGACATGTGTATGTCTTATTTCTAACAGAGAAGCCAGATACAAATTTTGATGGATTTAGCTTCAAAGATGCTTGCACAGTGACACATTTCCATAAAAACTTTCATCCCTCTTTAACCCCTATAGGGGCTGAATTTGCAATAACAGTGAAATGCCATTTTTTTATTTCTCAGAGGTCAAATTAAAATTTTCATAGATGTGGATTTAAAAATACTTTAGTAGTTATTTAATAATGCTATATTTTCAATAAAATCTTTCACTCACTGTTTCACCCCCATAGGGTTAAGTATCCAAAAATTCTGAAACACATACTTTTTTCTGACTGAAAAACCAAATACGAATTTTCGGATGCCTATCTAAAAAACGTCATCCCCTATTTCACCCCCTTCGGGTTGTAATTTCGAAAAATCCCTTCTTAAACGACACCTACAATGTAAGGTCTACACGTCCTCAAAATTTCTGTTTTCTGTCCTTGGCGTTTTGGGCTGGGCGATGATCAGTCAGTCAGTCAGGATATTGCCTTTTATATATAGAGATTTGCACCGCATCAAGCTACAAATAATTTTTCTTTCTTCGTCAGTTTAACGCTAATTAATAATTTTAGAAGGTCCACGTTTTCTTTTAGTATTGTCTCTCATCATAATAAAACTACTAATAAGTCTCAACAGCACACGGTACTGTGGTTAGCACTGCTGACCTTCCATCCCGAGGGGCCCAGGTTCGATTCTCGATCGGCTCCGATTTTCTGCACAATTGGCTGACAGCAAGATCCCTGCACTGACAATCCATTCTGTGAAAAACTGCACATGAATAGCACTTTCCATTCCCGGAATATTTGCGATGCAAATTTTAGGTGAGTCACCCTGCATGTCGGTAGTTGCGAGCACATACAAAATAAGTGATGTGAGTAAACTGAAAGTGTTAATCCCACCTGGATATTCCTTGATATGCTCTTCACAATTCATCTGTAGTTTTCGGAGTTACTGATTGTAGCCAGTGTCGCCCTAGAGCAGCGGTCGTCAAACTTTTTTTGCGCGAGGGGCTATACTTAACAGCGTGGTGCGGCACCTCGAGCCGCATATGTACCGGTCTTATTGATTGGTAATCCACATAAATGATTCTGATTTTGTTTTAACTGGTAATCGACATAAATTTATGTTATGATAGACTAGCGATAGTAAAGACGCGGTGAGTATGCCGCTGGCCTCCAAGAAGCCGACACCATTCGGAAAACGTTGTGTCGATTGTTCACTGCTTCAGTATGCTTCAACGACCCCGAAGCTGGGACGCTATAATTGTCTGAGGAAGTGTTTGTGTGAGCGGATGATTAATTGACCAATAACAGTAATTGAACTTACATTTAAATGCATTAAGCAGTATGAGACATGATCAAAAATGTTTGCTAAATGTTTTGAATGTTATTTTTCTTCTACTCATTGTTGTATTACAACAGCCATAATGTAATTTCACATTCCAAGTACCATATTTGAAGATGACCGCCTCTGTAATGTGCATTCACGAATCCACGTTACCACGGTGTCAAAATGTATACCATACCAGTTTGTCGAGTGGCGCACGCTCGTGAGATGTCAGCATTGGGAGACAAACATTCCACCACTCACATTGCCTATCTCCTCAGTGGCCGCGCGGCCTACCGTTTTGCCACTGAGCTAAGAGACCACCTGTAATTAGCTCACGGCAGAATTCACTAAGGTCAATTAAAATCATGCACTTCCTAAAACATACGTCGTGTCTGTTCTTTTGGAGATGTCCGAAAGAACAGACCCAGTTTTGTTCCAGCAGCCACTATGAGTTAAGACACAAAGGCACTGCAAACTTCGGACATGTCCGAAAGAACGGACACCACAAATATGTTATTAAGGTGAGGGCAGCCAATGATCTCTTTAGCGCTGATGCTCAGCAGGCCAGAATCTTATGGGAGTCGGCGAAATGCCGCGAGTACTGAGGATAATGGGCGAGGGGCACTACAATAGTAGTGTGTGGATAAGTTGAGAATTTGGGTGTGGTGGGAGGCGTGCTGCGCTAGAGTAGTGCACGTGCGTTGACCACTCTGTCCGGATGTCAGTCCGCATGGTAATTGGCGGCTGCAGGGCCATTGTCATGTACGACGGACAACCGCGTACTTACGCCGGCTGTGGCCAGGAAGGGCATGTCCGATCGGCCTGCGTTCAACGCCGACTGACTCAGACAGCGGTTGGCGAAGTTCCATCCCCGGCGACGCCTACTTCACTCGCCATCACGTATGCAGCGGCTGCAACCGCAACAGCTGTTCCTGCCCAGGATCGAAACACCTTATTGCAGTCAGTGGTCGATGACAGTGTGGCGGACAGCATATCCCCCTCTACGACATCATCGACAGATTTGCCTCAAGACGGTGATCAATTGTGCCACCAAGACGAGCCAAAAGAGAAGATGGAAGTAGAAAAGGAAATTGTCCCGACCTCTGCCTTCTTACCAATGGAGACCGCATCAGATGATTGTCGCCCGCACTCTGACACAGAACAACATGTCCGGAAACAACGGTCCCCTCGAAAACGCAAGAAACGGCGCCATACGCCATCCGATGATTGCCTGCTTCGGATGTGTGACCGGACGAACATCCGGCGTCGGACGACACTCAGGATTCTACCACCACAACTCACCCTTCCCATCACGATGCTACGGTGGATACAATTTCTGAGCCTCGGTCTGACAACATCACTTCTGCTACTGAACATGCGCGCAAGCGCTCTACTGACAGCATTAATCAACAGTTACCAATTGCTGCATCTGATTCTGGGCGGATGATGTCGAGGATGAGCCACAACACCAGGAGGATGCCGAAGGCAGAGATGCTCCCTCGGCTGTACCCAGCACCGACCAACCACAGTGACTACGGCTGTATCGTCAGCCTCTGTGGGGCCGCCCCTGCCGCCCACGCCTGGCCTCCTACACAACCCAGTTGCCGACCTGGCTGACCAAACATACCGTCTAGCAACGATTAACATCAACAACGTACGTGCCCGACATAAACTAGCGATGCTACAGCATCTACTCAACGCAGCAGACATCGACATTGCGCTCCTTCAAGAGGTGTATGTCGCAGACTTCGAGGAACCCTATGGCTACAAGACTTGGGTCTCACATGCGTCTGCCAATGGCAGTGGTGTGGCGATCCTCCTCCGCGAAGGTATATCCGCAGAAGACGTCGAGTATCTCCCTGACGCCAGAGGCATGGCTCTTACTATCCAAGGAGTCAAACTTATTAACGTCTATGCACCGTCAGGATCTGGTCGGCGTCGCGAACGATCCACCTTTTACGCTCATAAAATCACGCCCCTCTTTATGGGTCGTCAGGACGCCTTGATAAATAGGACGGGACTTCAACTGGAGCCAAGCACCTAAGGATCATTTACCACATCATTTTCCCTGCGCAGAACGTACGACAATTATAAATAATCTTCAATTGGTGGACTCGTGGGAACATGTTTGTGGTGATCGGCCCGGATTTACTCACTGCACCAGCCATTCCTCCAGCCGCATCGACCGGATTTACATCTCGCGCTCCATAGCTGTGGGGACAAGAGCTGCCGAAGTTTGGCCCACAGCTTTTTCTGACCACGAGGCCTACATCTGCGCTATTACCCTCGGCCGCCAGAAGGTATGGCACAGCCGTGGTCCTTGGAAGTTGAACGTCGCCCACCTAGCTTCTCAGGAATGCCGCCACCTTATAAAGAACACGTGGGACTCTTGTAGCCGACGGCGTGGCACCTACCGGTCTACACTGTCGTGGTGGTTACTCTGCGCCAAACCAGCCCTCCGGAAGACCTTGATAGGCTACGGCCGAGATGATGTAGCATGGAAGAGACAAACCATGGACTTTTACTACAGCTTCTTAAGGGAACGTACAACACTGCCGTAATCACCTGCACGGCAGGTGACGGTGAACCGTGCCAAGGCACAGATCATCAGATTAACACGTTGCCACCTTGCGGGTGCGATCTTCAGAGCGCGCACTCAAGACAGAGTGGCACAGGAGGAACCGTCCATGTACCACGTCATTGCAGAACGACGGCGCCGACGCAAGACACTGATCCAAGCTATCACGACGGAAGACGGACGACGCCTTGATACCCAGCGCGACATAGGAAACGCCCTTCATGCTCACTACACTAGGCTGTACTCGGAACATCGACATCCCCCAGAGGTGATGGCCGAAGTCTCTCAACTCACTTATGTCACGATCTCTCCGACAGCGGCAGCGGATTTGACTGCAGATGTAACGGAAGAGGAAATCATTGAAGCAATACAGGCTGGGGCTGCTCATAAGTCCCCGGGACCTGATGGCCTTCCTCTGGAATTTTACCAGACATATCAACAATTGCTGGCACCAGCATGGACTGATATTTGCCGCGATCTTATGTCTCCCACGACGCAGATCCCTGGGGTTCCCTAGAAGGACTGATTGTGCCCATACACAAACCACGAGGCGGATCCAGGATCAGTGACTATCGGCCCTTGACCTTACTCAACAGTGACTTGAAGATTTTCACCCGGCTTCTGGCGGCACGCCTAAAGCGATCAGTACGATGTGTTGTGTCGCAGGACCAGGCATCGTTAGGTGGTGACCATAATATTCGCACTGCATTGTGCCGATATAGAGATATGATCGCGCTAGCCAAAGCTCGTCAACTGCCAGGAGTTTTGGCCTTACTCGACTTTAGCCAGGCCTTTGACAGAGTCGACCACACATTTTTGATGGAGGTACTGCGACACATGGGTAATCCGGACGTCATAGTTAATGTACTGATGCGCCTCCTACGCGGCGCGACGTCCAAGGTGTTATATAATGGCCACCGATACAGATCCAGCGATCGGTGCCACAAGGCTGCCCTCTTTCGGCGATATTGTACGCCCTCGTCTTGGAACCACTCCTCTGCGGCCTCCGACAACGCCTGACTGGAATGTCCCTTGGTGGACACACTTTTTGCTGCACTGCCTATGCGGATGATCTGGTACTCCTTCTTCGCAATACTGACGATGTTCGTGCAGCACTGGCGTGGGTGGCGACCTACGGCGCGGCATCGGGGAGCCATCTCAATCTCCACAAATCACACGCCCTGTCTATAGGCAGAGGCCTACCCGACGAGAGCGTCGCACCGCTACGAATCAGTGACACAATCCGCTGTCTTGGCATTGATTTCACATCTGATACGAAGCGTTCAACAGCAGTTAACTACAGGGGTTTATTAAATCAGATGAGAGCAGGAATAAGTGATCACCGTCTTAGACATCTAGACATCTTGCAACGGACACGATATGCTAACGTCTATTTGGCGTCACGTATCCCCCAATTTTGCACAGATTCTCCCGATACCACCTACCCTGGCTCACCGCATGTTGGCGGTTTTGGGATCCTTTGTTAATACGGGCATGTTATTTAAGATTCGTTACGAGTCCCTAACCCTTCCGAGGAGCAGAGGGGGTTTAGGCCTTTGTCATGTTCAGAACAGAGCGAAGGCCCTGTTCGTCAGCTGTCACCTGCAACTGTGGCGACGAATTCCGACGTGCCTCACAAGTCTCTTACTGGAAGCCTTACGACCAATCTCACTCGCACCCCCTGTGATGCTATCGGACATCCCAGCACCTTTCTTCTACATTAGCCAATTCTTCCTTGAATTAAGCTACATCCGTACCGCACTACTACCCACACGCTTGATGATGACGAGGGCGATATATGCTGCCATGCAAATGAACAGGACGCCGAATGTGACTGAAAGCAAACACCCCACTACAAAGTGGCGTGCTGTGTGGCAGGCAGTGAATGCCACCACCCTTGATACTGACGTGCAATCTGCATGGTACGTAACTGTTAATGGGAAACAGTTGTGCCAGTCCCGCCTACATCACATCCACCTCTCTGATTCACCTTTGTGTGCCACATGCCAAGTGATTGACACGGATGAACATCGTTTCGAATGCGGGTCGGCAAAGGACGTTTGGTATTTGGTGCACGACTCCCGACAGGATAACTACCCGATCACTTCTTTTCCCCGATAGGATTTATTTCCCAAGAGCAAAAACGAACTCTGTGACGTGGATCAGCGGCCACACTGTTCATTACCTAATGGCGAAAAGACAGTACCCGATTTTTGGTATTACCTCAACGAACGACATTGTGCGATCGTCAAGAACCCTAAATATAGGCAATATTTTTCTAATTTTCTTTGGAGCGCATTCCATAATCCGCCTCGCAGCTGGATTATCGATGACATGAGAAGATAACCATAGCACCTCTTCCCAAATCCTTTTTTTTATGAGACTGAACAAACGACAGAAACAACACAGCAACGAGACAGTCATCGAAAAATTCGCAGCGGGCTATAGTATGGAGCATCCTTTGTCGTAACGGGACGACTTCCTATTATTCTGTTCATGTAGCCGAAGAGGAACGGCTTTCCTTTTATCCATTTGTATAAAAATAAAATAAAAATAAAAAAAGCAGAAAAACAAACCTTCCAAAATCCTTTTTCCTTTTTTTCATTTTTGTTAAAAAAAGTGGCTAGGATAGCTGACTATTAAAAAAAATGCTCATTTGTGTTACGTACGCATTTTGTTATTTTAATTAGTGTAGGTTTAAAAAAAAAGAGGTTCTATATATTTATACAAAAAAATGGATAGAGCGTCTAAAAGAAAAGTGGTCATCGTCGTAAAAAAAAAAAAAAAGAAAAAAAGAGATGGCGCAGTGGTTAGAGCATCTGCCTAGTGCCCAGGGGATCCGGGTTCGAATCCCAGCGCAACACAAATTTTAAACTTTCCCCATTGATATAAATCAAAGCCCGCTCACAGCTATTGTCTATAATTTCTATGTACCTTACATCTTAAAATATTACTGTTCCTGTAAGTATTTTTGTTTGTTTCTGAGCATCAAAACCACTTTCATAAGAAGCTTTTAACGTTAGTTGACGTTCTTCGATTCGTCTGTTAGTTGCTAGGTGCATATTATTATAAAATACGAATGAGAACCGAAGGCCGCACGAATACGTGCTTCGCGGGTCGTAGTTTAAGGACTGATGTGCTAGAAAATCAATAATTACTTTGGTGCATATTCCATAAAATAAAGAATGGCACCATGCAAAGGCAGAGATTTCAGCATCACTCGAGTCATCATACGTCACGAGGTGGGAGAGACTTCTTTGCATACATAGACGTCTGCAAAGTGTGGGAAATTGGATACAGATTTATCATTACAGAATTATTACACAATGGTTGCCTCAAGTCCTACTAAATCGTCTTCATAACATTTCCGAGGAAAACTGCCATGGCTTTAGCAATCGCTATATACTCGAAATTCTTGACTGTCAAACAGCCACGGGAAATCATACCATTTCCTTAGCGCGGCAGATCTGCACTGAAGAGCCAAAGAAACTCGTAACCCTGCTTGATATCGTGTACGGTTCCCGCGAGCACGCAGAAGTGCCTCAACACACGTAGTACTGGAGGGAACTGATACCATGAATCCTGCAGGGCTTTCCTTAACTTCGTAAGAGTACGAGGGGTTGGAGATCTCTTCTGAAGGACAAGTTGCAAGGCATCCCAGATATGCCCAATAATGTTCAACTCTGTGAAGTCTAGTGATCAGCGCAAGTGTTTAAACTCAGAAGAGTGTTCTTGGAGCTACTCTGTAGCAATTCTGGACGTATGGGATATCGCACTGTTCTGCTGGAATTGCCCAAGTCCGTCGGAATGCACAATGGACACGAATGGATGCAGGTGGTCAGACAGGATGCTTACGTACGTATCACCTGTCAGAGTCGTAGCTAGACGTATCAGGGGTCCCACATCACTCCAACTGGACACGCCGCACACCATTACAGAGCCTCTGCCAGCTTCAACAGTCCGCTGCTGTCATGCAGGTTCCATGGTTTCATGAAGTTGTCTCCTTCCCCTTACACGCCCTTACGCTCGATACAATTTGAAACGAGACTCGTCCAACCAGGGAGCATGTTTCCAGTCATCAACAGTCCAATGTCGGTGTTGACGGGCCGAGACGAGGCGTAACGCTTTGTGTCGTGCAGTCATCAAGGGTACACGAGTGGATTTTCGGCTCCGAAAGCCCACGTCGATAATGTTTTGTTGAATGGTTCACACGCTCTCATTTGTTGTTGACCCAACATTGCAAGCAGCAAAAATTTGAGGAAGGGTTGCACTTTTGTCACGTTGGACGATTCTATTTAGTCGTCGTTGATCCTGTTCTCGCAGGTTCTTTTTCCGGCCTCAGCAATATCATAGATTTGATGTTTTACCCGATTTCTGAAATTCACGGTACACTCGTGGTATAGTCGTACGGGAAAATCCTCTCTTCATCAGTGAGTCGGAGAGGTTGTGTCCTATCGCTCGTGCGCCGACTACGCTCAAACTCACTTACATCTGCCACTGTATTAGTAGTAACCTATCAAATTTTTGGATATTTGTGATCAGGTCTTATGGGACTAAACTGCTGAGGCTATCGGTCCTTAAGCTTACGCGCTGCTTAATCTAACTTAAACTACGGTAAGGACAACACACACCCATGCCCGAGGGAGGAGTCGAGCCTCCGACGTGGGGAGCCGCCCGGACCGCTTCAAGATGCCTACCCCGCGCGGCAAACCGATCAAACAACTGCGCGCGCACATGCACATTTGAAGGAGGAAGATATCCTCGACTGGGGGCGAAGTACTAGCGCGCGAGGCGCTTCACCTTCTGGCATGACGGTTTGGGTAGAAAATTTCATGGCTTTATCGTGCCGCTTGACTTTGTGCATTTTTCCTTTTTTTGTGATTTTTTGTTATTTTTTTTATATTAAAATAGAAGAAAGATTAAAGGATAGTAAGAGGGACAGTGAGAGAAATGGAAAGCGAACGGCCTAAAGTGACTGGCCGGTGGTTTCAGCAAGAGTCTCCGCTACTGTGGTGATGGCCTCGCATGGTTTTCGTTACTAAAACTGGGGGCGTTTGTTTTCGGTTTGTTGACGTGCAATGGCTTCCAAGGCTTCCTGAGCTTCGGGATCCACCTTCCTCCTGCCAGACCGGAACTCTTCCTTCACCCATAGGTCTATGATGTCTACTAGGTCCTCCCATTGAGAGGGCGCGAAGATGGGGTGTGAATTGATCAAGGCTAACTCTTTCTTCATGAGCGCTTCCATCAACGCGTCACGGTATCTGTATGTGCGAAGGAGGATCGGTCGATGGGGAAGGGGAGGTATAGGCTGGTCTGGCGGGGTGAAGGGGTATGGTTGATCTGAGTGGGGGTATGACCCATTCTTCAGTGACGCGGCAATGTTCTTGAGGATGACCTGCACGTTACTCACTCCAGGGAATGGTAAGCACAGCCTCCTCTTCTTCGTTGGCTTCTCAGCTTGCGAGGAGTCAGGAGGCGCCGTAGCGCCCTTGCTTGCGGCTGCCACCTTGGAGGGGGCAGCCCACGCAGCACATCGTCGGTTTCCATTGGCGCCGCCTCCTGCACCCTCTCCGGAGCGGGGGGGCGGGGCGGCCGTCGTGGCGCTTGGCGCCGCCGCAGGGCGTGGTGCGGCGGGCAGACGGCGTGACTCCCTGAGGTAGCTGCAGCTACGCGAGTTGGCGGCGTGTGGCCCGCCGCAGTTCGTGCAGCTGCTGGCCACCCCACGAGGCTTCGTGCAACTGCGGGTGTCGTGAGCCGCCGCGCACTTCAAGCACGCGACGGCGTTCTTGCACCCGCGCGCAGTATGCCCCAGCTGCTGGCAATTGTAGCACTGCAGGCTCTTCCTGTTCTGCTGCGTGCGCTTGCGCTTTGGCTGCCGTTGGCGGCCGCCGGTGAACCCCATCGCGTGGATGAGAGCTTCCAGTGCGGCGGCAATCTGCTTCCCAGCCATGGCGTTGCGTGCGCGGTGACAGTGACGAAGTGAGTCGCAGCGAGTCGAGCAGCGGAATGAAACAACTGCGCCAGACACGTGTTGTCTTATATAGGCGTTGCCGACCGCTGCACCGTATTCTGCCTGTTTACATATCTCTGTATGTGAAACGCATATCTGTACCAGTTTCTTCGGCGCTTCAGTGTACTGTACATGTATACATCTGTGCTTCATCTACGGAACGAACTGAATCAGTCGAGAAGAGAGAAGTAGTAGTATGAAACCCCAGGGTCGAAAAGTGTATGGGGTGCGACACAGCTCAACATGCAGCTATGGGGGCACCAATCCTGCAGTCCAATTGGCACTGCTGCACAGTAAATTGTCGCAATGAGAAGACGGGGACAGCCATTGTTCAGTCCTGATCTTGTAAAAATTGATTCCATCGATCAATTTGACAGTGGTTTCTATAAGATTCCCACATTCATCTAGTCTAAGGCCGGCCCCAAGTCATACTTTAGTCAATCAGCCCAACAAATGTAGCTTTCACGATACATTTCGTTCAACTTTAATGACGTCAGTAAACATTAAACAATGTAAGGTATAGCGGCACAAACCTCCAATTTTCTGGTGACGAATCCACTTCATCCACTGATAAGAAGTCTTGGACGTATAGTTCAAGAAATGGTGCCTGCGCCTAAATCGTCCGAATTTCACGTCCGCAATGCACTGACAAATTAAAACCGGGAATCAGATTCAGAGACCAAGTGTTACAGTACTGCGGGACACGAATATATCTGGACATAACACTAGACAGAACTCTAACTGACTATATAAGCAGCACCTTTCAAATGTAGCTGCTAAAGTCAAAATGAGAAACAACGTTCTTCAAAAACTTGCTAGTGCCTCGATGGAAGGTAATGCTCGTGTTTTAAGATCCACAGCGTTAGCTCTCTCTGCTGTCCCACCTGGATCAATAATGCCCACATTAAGGGAACATACGTGCAATTCAATAAGGCAATCAGAATAATTACGCGATGTAGTCGGAGTACAGGCATCCTGCGGCTTCCTGTTCTCAGCGAGACTACTGCTCCAGCCCTAGTAAGATCACAAGCTCTCCTGAAGGTCTGGTACAATATTCAGAAGAATCCTCGTTCATCGACATATTGTACAAACAGAACACCAACGCTTCAAAGCAAGGAAACCGTCGTGGTGCGTAGCAAACAACTTTATTGTGTCTTCTTTCAGTGTCGACCAATGATGAAAAAATTCAGTGGGAGCAGTCATCTGTAGTCAACAATCATCTAACCGAGAACCCTTCCACGCAGATTCATAGCATTCGATTTCCCCGGACGTCAATGGAGGATCATGAACAGGATTCGAACCAGACAAGACACATGTGTTGTCTAAACCGCAGCTGGCGATGGGGCAGGAGTGTAAATTGTGACTGTATGCTTTCTATAGTCCCGTCGCCCATATCGTCACTGACTGTCCTCTTCAAGTGCACAAAGGAACGACTGTGGACATTCACCACGTAGCTGATGAAGCGATCGGACGGATCAGGAAACTAGATCTGGAGATGCATGATTGTACGAGCTTCTGATTATGCACATTTGTCCACAAATATTGTATACATATATTTGTTTTCGTCATAAGATAATTAAATTGGCTAAAACGTTCAGATGTAAGGAATCAGTGTAATTGATGATATAATCTTGAATAATACTATAATAGGATTTTCTCAAGCATCATGATATTTTTGATTTCAGTTGTTTATTTTTGGTTTCAGTCTAGCACGACTGGAATACGAATAAAAATATTGTCATGTGACTAACTTGTTGGAGAACTTGGATTTAATCATGAGAAGGATGTAATTACAGAATGCTGAATCAAAAAGATTGCATCACATTTGTGTTAACAATATAAAACCTTGTACTTTGCACTTACTAATGAAATGCACTGATCATTTACGTACTCAAGTAATCTGCCTTAAAAACAACGCGTGGGCAGCTATTACCCGTTTGAGACACAGAACGTTGTTATAAGATTTAATTCTTGAGACATGATGTATTCTCAAACTTCCCTAACCATCAATACTAAAAACGTCAATCTTAAAACCTTGCCTCTCTCCTGGATAAATTTCCGCGGACGCCAGCGTTTGCATACATCTTTGGGCATCGAATAACATTGGCAGCAAACGTGAACAAGACAAAGAGTATCATGTGTTCATAACAAGAATCAAACAGATTAAAGACGTCCCTTTCATATTCAATTATACAAATCTTTTTAGACGCTTTCTCGCAGGCGAAATTACATATAGTTGTTATATTTATTTATTGGTTCCGCTACCCCAGTTGAAATTGTAGTTGTATCAGTGTAAGCAATTATCGTTGTGTCTGCGTGTTAAGTAAAACCATATTCTTGAATCCGTCAAATGGCGATGACGCGGAGTATGTGGTAATGACAAGTACTGTAGCCAGTACTACACTGATTAGTTGGGGACCGTGTTTGCATTCAGTTTTTCCACCAAATTAAAGAAACACAGATAAAGATTTTTTTAAAGAGTGTTTTCTGAAAAATCATTGCAGATTTTGACCCGCTGAACTCGAATCTGGCACTTGTTTTTCTGTAGGGATAGTAGTTTGAACGCTGTTGACAGTTCTCCTATTTAAAAATCTAGCTAGATGGCAGTAAGTTTGTCATTAAATACATGGTCATAGCACGCTTTCAACATAATAAGTTAATTTCTTTGCCGGTGAGTGTTTGTATAACCTGAGTGCACTTTAAAGGAGTTCGGTAACTGTAAAACATACGTCGTAACACCTCATCAACTCAGGTAAAACTGTGTGGCATATATGTGAGTATAGCTGTTTTTTACTTTCTGTTTATATCTGAATGACAGTAAAATCGTTATCAGTCACTCACATTATACATGAATAAAAGAGAATATGTCAGCAAGTAAATGTAAATTACAGGCTGACTCTTTCATCTATGTGCGTGGCTACCTCTTGGACCAAAACAAATTAAACACCGTATTATGACTGGAAATAAATTCTGTTCTGCTTATTAAGGTTATTTTGGTATTACCATACGAGATCTTGGTAAACCATGGGCTCCACACGTGACATATGGTAACTGTCGATCTACACTGGCACACTGCGTGGTAGGAGAAACAGTATTGCATTTGTTGTGCCATGAGTTTGAGGCAACCCAGTAACAACCATAATGATTGCTTTTTTTGTGTGGAGGACTTCCATTTCAAGAAGGGCAAGAACACACGCAGCAGCAGTATCCTTATATAACATCCACCAGAGCACGAATCCTGCTTAGTGAAACTCTGACGATTCCTTCACCTCCAGTTGCAACCGTGTATGTCGAAGAAACAAATGACACTGATAGTTCGGATGAAGATTTTACTGACAGCAACACAAGGAAACCTCAGTTGCTGAATCAGCAGCAGTTAGATAATTTAATCAGAGATTTACAACCACCCAAAAATAATTCTGAATTTTTAGCTTCACGACTTACGGAGAGGAACTTTCTACTCCAATCCCGCATAGATTAAAGCACACACAGTTTTCAAGCTGTTTTGCAACAGAAGATTCATTCTGTTACTGTTACGACATAAATGGTCTGTTTAATGAAATTGGCTTCATTATGAACGAGACGAATGGCGATTGTTTATGGACTAGTCTAAAGGGTGTTCTTTGACGCAATGGAAACCCGTTTCAGTCTATTCCAATTGCATATTCTGTCCATCTGAATGAAAATTAGTCCAGTGTGAAGGTGATACTAGAAAAATTCAGTACGACAGTGAGCAATGGCATATATGTGGTGACTTTACAGTGCTTGATTTTCTGTTGTACTTACAAAGTGGGTCCACAAAATATTCGTGCTTTCTCTGCCTCTGGAACAGTCGGGCAACCAGCAAACACAGTGTACAAACAGTATGGACTGTAAGAGAAGAGCTAATTCCAGGTGGTCACCATGTAATAGCTCTGGATCTAGTACCAGGGAGAAGACGCTACCGTGGATTCTGCATATAAAACTAGGATTACGGGATGGACCATGGGCTGTTCAACAGTCGTGACACAGGACGCGCCCTGCCTGACTGACGTTCGGGAATTGCGTGCAGCGTTGTCTGCCATAGCAGCAGCGATTTAATCAATCCTTTTAGCCGGCGATTCTCGAAGCGCAGCTGCAGCATTTCTGTTGTTTCGGTAATAGAGCTTCACCAGTAAAGCCCTGTTCCCTTTGTCCAAGGTCATGTTGGCACATCAGCCGGCCGGAGTGGCTGAGCGGTTGTAGACGCTACAGTCTGGAACCGAGCGACCGCTACGGTCGCAGCTTCGACTCCTGCCTCGGGCATGGATGTGTGTGATGTCCTTAGGTTAGTTGGGTTTAAGTAGTTCTTACTTCTAGGTGACTGATGACCTAAGCAGTTAAGTCCATAGTGCTCAGAGCCATTTGAACCATGTTGACACATCAACAAGTGCACTGGGACTGGTCATCTGTGTGAGACTATGAATCACGATGACTGATCACGGCACCTGGTAGCCATTGTTAGAACTGGACGGTGGCGCTGTGAGGCATGGAAATCATGCATCCCATACTCTGGACGTTAATGCTACT
Organism: Schistocerca americana; assembly: GCF_021461395.2. Classification (NCBI taxonomy): domain Eukaryota; kingdom Metazoa; phylum Arthropoda; class Insecta; order Orthoptera; family Acrididae; genus Schistocerca; species Schistocerca americana. The sequence continues at coordinate 304,830,308 of NC_060124.1, read as the reverse complement.
AAATTTATTACTCGTACGGTAATTAGTTTCCGTGTTACAACGTGTTAAACAGAAAAAGTTTAATTATAACCACCTGGTATTTCATTGCGTTGTATTCTCTTATATTTGCTAAACAATTAACACTATGTCAAAATGGGTGTGATATCCGTAACCAGTACACAAATATTACCTATAAACGACTGAAAAAGAAACGGAAGCCAAAATTTTGTCAGAATTAGTGTATGAGTGTAATTAGCGGAAGAACGTTACCAACGGAGGAGAAGAATACCGATGTACAGTTACATGCCCGAAAGATTGTAGATGACAGACTAGTGAGGCCATCTACTTAACCAGACAAATGAACAGGTGCTGTTTATCACCGACTCCTGCGCTATTTGAGTACATTATCCTTGCGAAATGATCACAAATATGTCTTGTTTTCGACAGGGTAGCATCCCACTTTCTGTGCCTCGCATGACACTATCCAACAAAAATTATTAAAGATGGGTCTGTCGAGGAGGACTAGGGGTGTGGCCTTGCAGTTCACCTGAATTTATAAGAAATATGAAAGAAAGACTTGAATACTTGTCATCCTGCGATGTGAACACACTTCAGCAAGGTTGTCAGCCCGTTTAGAAGTTCTACAGTCTTCGCAAGAATGAAAATTTCCTGTCAGATAGCAAAGACACGTTGACTGTTTGTGGCAGCAGTGCTTTTTGAGTTGGCGTGAGATGATGAGATTGATTGAAAGTATATTAGCAATTGTTAAATTGGCTGTCAGTTTCCTTGTTCCCCTAATGAAATGTCGATGTTAAACCTTACCTGCTGTTCTGCTGTTGTCTCTATCGAGACCGACAAGCCGGCCGGAGTGGCCGAGCGGTTAAAGGCGCTACAGTCTGGAACCGCACGACCGCTACGGTCGCAGGTTCGAATCCTGCCTCGGGCATGGATGTGTGTGATATCCTTAGGTTAGTTAGGGTTAAGTAGTTCTAAGTTCTAGGGACTTATGACCACAGCAGTTGAGTCCAATAGTGCTCAGAGCCATTTGAACCATTTTTTTTGAGACCGACAAGCTCTGTCAGGTCTAGCTAGGGTTTCAGTATTCAATTGATAATAAAAAGGGACAACAGGCGGAAACCACAGACCTAGGAAGATCAGATCGATCTGGTAAAATGTTACATGTGTTGTCTCAGAAGAACACATTAAATGAGAGGTAGCCTATTACGAGTGAATAATGATTACTGCATATAAATTAAGCAAAGAATCTGGCGAGAACTAGTCTTGCTGTAGGTCAAGACACAAGAACGATTACACAGGAAAGAATTACGGACATTGTGTTCCATGGGCTAACCCCTGAATCAAGAGAGAGTGCGCCGATAGATACCTGAATGCTTGTAATGAGAATTGAGGAGACCCACGTGGGCAGAGGTGGCTTAGATCACTATCTCGGTAACATCATACGATCATCGCTCCTACTGTTCGGTGCACGCGTTATGGCATCATGTGGGAACTACACTCCTGGAAATTGAAATAAGAACACCGTGAATTCATTGTCCCAGGAAGGGGAAACTTTATTGACACATTCCTGGGGTCAGATACATCACATGATCACACTGACAGAACCACAGGCACATAGACACAGGCAACGGAGCATGCACAATGTCGGCACTAGTACAGTGTATATCCACCTTTCGCAGCAATGCAGGCTGCTATTCTCCCATGGAGACGATCGTAGAGATGCAGGATGTAGTCCTGTGGAACGGCTTGCCATGCCATTTCCACCTGGCGCCTCAGTTGGACCAGCGTTCGTGCTGGACGTGCAGACCGCGTGAGACGACGCTTCATCCAGTCCCAAACATGCTCAATGGGGGACAGATCCGGAGATCTTGCTGGCCAGGGTAGTTGACTTACACCTTCTAGAGCACGTTGGGTGGCACGGGATACATGCGGACGTGCATTGTCCTGTTGGAACAGCAAGTTCCCTTGCCGGTCTAGGAATGGTAGAACGATGGGTTCGATGACGGTTTGGATGTACCGTGCACTATTCAGTGTCCCCTCGACGATCACCAGTGGTGTACGGCCAGTGTAGGAGATCGCTCCCCACATCATGATGCCGGGTGTTGGCCCTGTGTGCCTCGGTCGTATGTAGTCCTGATTGTGGCGCTCACCTGCACGGCGCCAAACACGCATACGACCATCATTGGCACCAAGGCAGAAGCGACTCTCATCGCTGAAGACGACACGTCTCCATTCGTCCCTCCATTCACGCCTGTCGCGACACCACTGGAGGCGGGCTGCACGATGTTGGGGCGTGAGCGGAAGACGGCCTAACGGTGTGCGGGACCGTAGCCCAGCTTCATGGAGACGGTTGCGAATGGTCCTCGCCGATACCCCAGGAGCAACAGTGTCCCTAATTTGCTGGGAAGTGGCGGTGCGGTCCCCTACGGCACTGCGTAGGATCCTACGGTCTTGGCGTGCATCCGTGCGTCGCTGCGGTCCAGTCCCAGGTCGACGGGCACGTGCACCTTCCGCCGACCACTGGCGACAACATCGATGTACTGTGGAGACCTCACGCCCCACGTGTTGAGCAATTCGGCGGTACGTCCACCCGGCCTCCCGCATGCCCACTATACGCCCTCGCTCAGAGTCCGTCAACTGCACATACGGTTCACGTCCACGCTGTCGCGGCATGCTACCAGTGTTAAAGACTGCGATGGAGGTCCGTATGCCACGGCAAACTGGCTGACACTGACGGCGGCGGTGCACAAATGCTGCGCAGCTAGCGCCATTCGACTGCCAACACCGCGGTTCCTGGTGTGTCCGCTGTGCCGTGCGTGTGATCATTGCTTGTACAGCCCTCTCGCAGTGTCCGGAGCAAGTATGGTGGGTCTGACATACTGGTGTCAATGTGTTCTTTTTCCCATTTCCAGGAGTGTATTACCAGTTACCTTGCGGAAACTGATTACTGATGAAACTGTAGCGAATCGCACGATCGATGGCCACGGTCGATGTGATAAGCGTGCACACCAGTGCATAATGACGGCAGCTCACTCGCAGACGGTGGTTACGAACCTGTTCCAACCAAGAACTGGCTTCAAGCAGGCTGTTGACGACGCCTGTCGTGTACGAAGACGCAACGGCACTGTGTACCTGTACCGGCAAGAAGAGCTGCCCCGTGACCAGCCTAATAGGTGAGCCTCTTGCGAATTTGTTCCAGTCCGTGAAGGCTGTGCTTGCGGACCACAGGTAGAGAGACATGGAATAGCAGGTCTTCTACCAGAACAGTATCCCTCCACCACTTCTGAAGAGGAAATGAAAGTCAAGTTAAGGGCTACATTGACGTCCGGAAATACACCACATTGTACAAATTCTATATTAATTAAACCAGGCGTCAGAAAATTATAAGCTCTTCATGAGCCGGGAGTACTGTGGCTAAGCATGACTACGGAGGTCCTTAATTGCCTGGGATCGTTCATTTAATATGAATTAATTGGCATTTAATTAAATTGACTTTTAAACTAGTGGGCCAATTAGCCTGTGACCTGTATCAGATCTGAATGCGTGTAGTTCTCGGGCGAGACGTAGGACGTTGTTGTGAAAGTTCCACAATATTTCATCGACACAACTGACCGACATCTTCATTGTGGTAAACACACTGCTGAGGCTGGTTGTTTTTATCTTCTAGTTGTGTGCTGAATGCTACCATCATGGTGGCTGGACTTCCTGGACAGGAAAATGGGAAATTCATTCTTTATTTAAGCATAAGGAGTGCTGTGGGCTCGGAGAAGTCCGTAAGCCCTTCTGAGGTGGGGGATGAGGTAATTTGAGGTTGAAAGTTGGACGTCTGTGATTCTGCTGTGTGCATACACCAACTCTGAGTCAGAAATAATACGAGGGTAATCCCAAAAGTAAGGTCTCCTATTTTTTTATAAGTACAGAACTCTGTTTTTTTGTGGCAGTTGGTCACACTATTATGAAGAGTGCTTCACGCGCTGTGTGTAAACATGCGCACGCCCCGCTGAGGCGCTCAGTCTTGGCTTGGCAGCCGTTGTGAATGGAGCTCCTGTTGGATGTTACTGCCTAGTGGGAATTGCGCGCAGTTGTTCGGTTTTTGAACGCAAAGGGCACTGCGCCGATTGAACCCATCGCCAATTGACGGCAGTGTATGGTGAGTCGTGCATGGATGTCAAAAATGTTCGTAAGTGGTGTAGAGAGTTTGCAGCTGGTCGGACCGAAATTCACGACGGACAAAGGAGCGGGAGGCCATCAATTTTTGAGCAGACAGTGTTGAAGGTTGAGCAAAGCATGCGTGAAGATCGGCGGATCACCCTGGATGATCTCTGCACGTTGGTCCCTGAGGTTTCCCGAAGCACCGCTCACAGAATTTTAACGGTAACATTGAAATACCGGAAGGTGTGCGCAAGATGGGTGCCACGCATGCTGACTGAGGACCACATGCGGCAATGACTTGATGGTTCAAATGGCTCTGAGCACTATGGGGCTTAACTTCTGAGGTCACTAGTCCCCTAGAACTTAGAACTGCTTAAACCTAACTAACCTAAGGACATCACACACATCCATGCCCGAGGCAGGATTCGAACCTGCGACCGTAACGGTCGCGCGGTTCCAGACTGTAGCGCCTAGAACCACTCGGCCACCCCGGTCGACAATGAGTTGATGCTTGCCGCGCATTTCTTTACCGCCTTGCAGCCGAATAGGACAACTTTCTGGACTCAATTGGCACGGGTGACCAAACCTGGGCATACCACTTTACACCTGAGACCAAACAACAATCACGCCAGTGGTGGCATCCTTCTTCGTCAAAGCCGCGGAACAGGCGGCGAGCTGGTAGACATGTGCATACAAAAACTTCCACAGATTCTACAAAAATGCATCGACAGAAATGGTGATTATGTCGAAAAATAGCTAAATGTTCAACCTGTAGACTAATGTAAACCACTGTAGAAATAAACAGGTCGATGTACTTATAAGAAATAGGAGACCTTATTTTTGGGATTACCTTTGTATTATTGCGAGTAGTAGCGAGCGAGCAGTTATCGAGGGGAGTCGGAAGTGATCGGACACAGGGTACGGTGGAGAGAAGTTGCGCGACATTAGAGGTCTCAGCCTGCCGTGATCGTACTAATAGCGCCGGAGGAGACTTCGGTATTGAGGAATTTTTGGAAATTTGCCTTTTCGCTGCACGCAGTTGTTGATTGCTTGTGCACTGGAGCGATTTTGTTAGATTTGTGTATGAATACACTGAGAGTAATATTCGTGGCCAGAAACGTGCTTATTGAGTATAGACATTGTGGAATAATTAAAAGTCTGTGTGAAGCTTGTCAGCATTTAACCAATCAATTTTCTGAATATGGTAAATTAAAGTTTTTATTGCTTTCATTTTTCTTTACATTGTTTAATGTTAATTGACCAAACCCCGCCTGACCATTCAATATCTATGTATAAAAGTATGGCCGTCGTTGTTGCAGTCAGTCCATGCATTGCACTCTGCATGGATCGCAGTATTGCTTTTTGAAATATTTTAGCATGTTGCTGATCACGCTGTTGTAGCGGCAAAACGAGGTAGCTTATCTGTTGCGCACAGGAGCGTTGCAGAACAGTTGTTACGAGATGTTAAAGGGTATTTTAAAACTCGCAGTCAGATGGTTGAGAATTGTTTTTTTTATAATTCTTGGGAGCGGGTGGTTCTTGCAATGGTGCCAATGAGAGTTCTGCCAGCGTGCAGGGGCGACTGTTCCCACGTAGTCCAGGTGTCCCGTGTAGTCTAGGTGTGATGCGAACGATTTATCACGTTCACTTTGTCTAAGCGCTTGCGCGCGTGGGAGTTGATTATCGGTATGTCGAGTTTCTAGTGCAAGTCCCGGACCTTGGCTCACCTGGGTACCCCAAGGATGAGCGTAAAGCACCGATGTTTTAAAACTTGCAGTAGTTGGATGTAGGACGAATACGCCGTCCCCCAAGTGGAGTACCCATACAACATGGCCGGAAGAACCGTGGTTTTACAGATGCGGAGTTTCGTGCAGACTTTCACATGCGTGCTGACCAAGGTGGATCAATACAAGAAATTTCGTTCTCGTCTCAGTCAGATGGATTTTTAAGAGGAGCTTCCTGTCGAAATGCTGACCGGTTTGTCCAGATGATTTCTGTTCCGCTCAACACTAGCCTCTCCCGAAGGTCTCATCTGCGACGTGTAAACATTATGGCCCTTGCTTTTCCGATGTTGAATTGGATTAGGTGGTCGGCCACCCACTGACCATGAGGTTCAGTTGATGCTGCATTCTGTTGACGACGACAGCAACACGTCGACTGCTGGTGAGCAAGGCTGTTTCGTCTGCCCAAAGAGTTTCGTCTGGTGAGTGAACTCGATCGTTGCCTAAGGTGACGAGGTGGAGGCTCCAGCTATCCGTCGTTTCCTGTTCTTATTGTTTCTTCATGCACCGTGTCTATAGCCGAAGTTGTAATCGGGTGTCTGCCCGCCGTAGTCTAAGTCGTTGTAAATGGGGCAGCCGATGGGGCTGAAGGCGGAGGAAGCCCCACCGAATGACGATCAGCCGACCCCTTCGCGGTTGAGGCAGCCGTGCACGCTGCCACGACCCGCACACTGCGCCATAACGCGTTCGACTGTGGCTGAGGCTGTGTCCAAAGTCTCCTGTTTATGACAAACTGAAAGGATACTACACAAGCGTGGCGTAGTTCATCAGCTAAGCTGTTTGAACCCGATACGGTTCGACGCCGCTGGTGGAAAGAGCAGTAACTGGCACCCTACAGCTCGAGCCACAATAGCGAGGCTACAGTCAGCCGGCAGAAGAAGACCGCCCAGCAGCCTCGGCTGAAGAAAATGAAATACAGTACTTTATATATTAATTTTCAGTACTTGTCTGGACTGTATTTCGTAAAGGTCAGTGGGCTGGGTCGTGTTCGTTTGAATCTGTATTGAATTGAAGTTAATTCTGGAGACTGTACTTAAAACAGATAACGACTCATCAGGCGTCGTATTTGTATGGAATCACGAACAATACAAGCTTGTAGCACTTCTGTGTTCTCGCTACGGAATATACTAGACCACAGGACGTCAACATGCTGCACAAATAACTTTTTTATTAATGCAACGTCATGAACTGTCAAAATAATCATTTAGGAAAAGTAATAATCATTTAAGGAGTAAACAAACTGTCACTTAGTCCGGGGAAGAGTAATAATCATTTAAGGTATAAACGAACTGTCATTTAGTCCGCTCCAAAGAAGACACAAAAGTACAGTGTGTGCAATTTATTCTGCCGGCGACGACTCCCATAAGCTACTTGACTTACAACATTTATCATTGGTTCTTCTTGTCATCTGAATTAATTTGATGTGATATTATTGCAGTGTGAGGATAGAAGTGAAGAAAATTTATATTGAAGCATTTCAAATCAGGTGGTGAATGGTTTCGTGTTTTGGAGGTGAATATTTATTCCATTGAATTACTAGAATCCCCTGTGTGTTGAACTGAACTCCACCAAGTTAGATGAAAACTTTTCTCTCAGGGCCATAATAACTATTAATCATTGCGCATTATCAGGGAATTTGTTTAGGTCTCTTTAGGTGGCGCTGCCCCTTGTAACACTTTACACATGGTATCGTTAGATTCACCTTATAACCAGCTCGGTTGCCAAGCACCATATTCGAAGCGGGGGGGAGGGGGGGGGGGGAATCGGGGGCGGGGACTAGGTATAGAGCGGTCTGAATGATACGGTTACGCTATAGTTTGGCGAACTATACTTTTAATTGGAATAACAATCTTTTGTATGCTATTTGGGATGCTGACATGAACTTACGGGCATGACAAACGGATTGATCTCTTCCGATGTTTGATGAGAACCAAAATTCCCACCACGACTGAAATTACGTAATAGGAAAATACTTACAAACAGCTTAGAAATTTATTGCACAACGATTCCAATATTGTCTTCTAGTGATCGCAACTCGTAAATAACATTCAAAGTTACCACAACAAGGAGGAAACACTGAAATTTTTGAATTTTATATCTCAATAGAAACGTCTGGTGGTGGAGAAACCGGAAACCCTTCCACATTTCGTCAAACTTGCTGGATTAAGGATTTATTAAAATAACATCTTCAGACTCAACTGATTCGTCTTCATGTCAATAAGAAAATTCGACATATATTTTCACACTATTGTACTCGTATTAACTGAACAGCAATGAAAAAGTGACAGCTTTAAGAAACGTAACTTTAGATTGCAAACTTACCGAGCACATACCAAGCTTCACTCACCGGTCAAATTGCATGTTACGTTTACAGTCGAAACGGTAAAAATGTTCCCACAATTATCCACCAATATAACAAGATTTAATTAATTAAAATAATCGTTTTATTTTTAACATTAATGTTATTTTTTGGTAAACACTTGTGTAAGAAAGTAACAACGTAGGAAATTTGTTGACACAGTTTGTCAAAGGCCTCAAACTTATCTGAAGAGAATCTAAATTGTAATGTGTATGATCTAGATCGCAGAGGTGTTTACGTTACGCTCTGTAAATTGACTTACTGCGAAACAGAAATGAAAGTGGTGCAACATACAGACCGAGTAGATGTTAACCTACCAGTGAATAAATGAAGATATTTACCAAGGTCAACAGTCCATTCATTTCTTTAAGAGACAATGGAGGACATTAAAATAAAAATCTACATGGAACGTACAATCTGAAAATACACAATGTGACTCTACAATTGGAGGAGGACAACGCAACGAAAGCCAAGTGCAAACTTTTCACTCTGCCCGCAATCAGCTAACGTCGCAGCAATTAGTTGCGCATATCTTATGACCTAAGAGAGCACCTGCAATTGGCAGACAAGGAAGCTGAATGTTGGTTACAACCTGGATAAGGTTTTAGAATCTGTGCGTGTCCAGATTCGAGAAGGTGGTAGAGTAAACTGACTTACCAACATGGGCTGCAACGGTCGTCCAGCGGTAGGTAAACCGCCAGTGTTGTCGATCGATGGCTGCAACTCGAGTCCGAGTTGGCGAAGTCCACTCTCCATGGCGATTTCGATAGGTGACGGAGACTGGTGCTAAAAATCTAAAACCTCTTACCCAGCATTCTCTATTACCTCCTGATGTATTGGGTCGACGTTCATGGCTGCTATCTCTCATGTACCGGGTCCTACATTTCTGGCTGCCCTAAACTGATGTATCTCTTACTATCTAATGTATGGGAGAGGTGAAGTTATGCTGGTCTTCCACAACTACCATAGGATGTTTAGTATGCGAGAGTGATTCGGATTCTCTTTCTAGCCCGTGTATCGATATGGAGAACACGCCAGAAATACTCCGGCTCCAAGCAACAGCCGTGGCTTGCACCTGCATGGGGCGTAGCAATTGAGATGTCGCCTTCCTCTGGAGACGATTTATCGCTAAATACCACGGCCCGGCAATTGCTAAGCACTCTCACTAGTCACTGAAGCTTTTAGCTACGCGGCATGGAATAGTAAGCTTCTGACCTTGCCTGTTGTACATTTATTTGGATTGCTCCCTGGGTTGTTGTATATGCTTAATACTACTGTGCTAGGCTCTCACCTGGTTTTGATTATTTGTTCACTCCGTGATCTCTGCTGTTGTCTATCTCTGGAACCGCCTGTTTCGTTTCGCCGGTCTCTACGTTACCAGCAATGCGAGCTATCATAAACTGTGTTCTACCTCCGAAGAGTAGCAAGGTAGAGGGTGAAGACGTGAGCTGCGATACAAAGCAAAGCCTACACCCATTCTTTTGAGTCATCAGTCTTCTGAATGGCCTAATGCGGCCCGTCACGGATTCTCTCCTGTGCCAACCTTTTATCTCAGATTAGCACTTGCAATCTACGTCCTCAATTAACTGGTGGATGTATTCCAATATCCGTCTTCCTCTACGGTTTTTATCCGCTACAGCTTCCTCTAGTAACAAGAAAGTTATTCCCTGATGTGTTAACAGATCTGCTATCATCCTGTCCCTTCTTCTTGTCAGTGTTTTCCATATTTTCCTTCTCGCCAATCCTTCGGAAAACCTCCTCATTCCTTACCTTATCAATCCACCTAATTTTCAATATTCGTCTGCAGCACCACATCTCAAACGCTTCGATTTCCTTATCTTCCGGTTTTCCCACACTCCATGTTTCACTACCATATAACGCTGCGCTCCAAACGTACATTCTGAGATATTTCTTCCTCAAATTAAGGGCTACGTTTGATACTAGCAGGCTTCTCTTGGCCAGGAATGCCCTTTTCGTCAGCGTCAATCTGCTTTTTATGTCTTCCTTGCTCCGTCCGTCAGGGGTTATTTCGGTGCCTAAGGAGCAGAATTCCTTAACTTCATCTACTTCGTGAGCACTAATCCTGATGTTAAGTTTCCCGCTGATCTGATTTCTACTACTCCTCTTTACATTCGACTTCCTTCGATTTACTTTTAGTTCATATTCTGTACTCATTAGACTGTTCATTCCATTCAACGGATCCTGCTGTTCTTCTTCACTTACATTGAGGGTAGTAATGTCATCAACGAATTTTATCACTGATATCCTTTCACGTTGAATTTTAATCCCACTCTTGGGCCAGTCTCTTATTTCTATCATTGCTTATTCGACGTGTAGATTGAACAGTAGGGGCGAGAGACTACGTCACTGTCTTACACCCTTTTTAATACGTGCACTTACATTTTGGTGCTCGACTGTTATTGTTCGTATTTGCTTCTTGTTCGTATTGTATATTACCGTCTTTCTCTATAGCTTACCACCATTTTTTTCAGACTTTCGAACATCTTGCAGAATTTTATATTCTCGAATACTTTTTCCAGGTACACAAATTCTATGAACGTGTCTTGATTTTTCTTCAGTCTTGCTTCCACTATCAACTACAACGTTAGTACAGATTCTCGGGTGCCTTTACATTTCATCTGAACTGTGCGATAATTCTCGCACTTATGGGCTCTTTCAATCTTCGGGGTTGAGTGGATAACATTTTTCCGAAAGTCTGATGGTACGTCGCCACCCTCATGCATTCTACATACCAGTTTTGTTACCACGTCCCCAATGATTTCAAAAATTTCGATGGAGTGTTATCTATCCCGTCTATATCATTTGGTCTTAAGTTGTGCAAAGTCATTTTAAATTCTGATTCTAATACTGAATCCGCTCTCACTCCCGTATATACTCCTATTTTTTCTCGTAACATGTCATTCGATTAGCCACACCCCTCACAGAGGCTTTCAATGTACTCTTTCCCCCTATACCCTCTCCTTTGCGTCCGCAGCTCGTGGTCGTGCGGTAGCGTTCTCGCTTCCCGCGGCCGGGTTATGGTTTTTTTCTGCCTCGTGATGACTGGGTGTTGTGTGATGTCCTTAGGTTAGTTAGGTTTAAGTAGTTCTAAGTTCTAGGGGACTGATGACCATAGATGTTAAGTCCCATAGTGCTCAGAGCCATTTGAACCTCTCCTCTGCATTTAGCAGTGGAATTCCAACTGTACTCATACCGTTGCCTCCCTTACTTTAAATTTCACCGAAGGTTGTTTTCACTTTTCTACATGCTGAGTACGCGCTTCACATAATCATTTCTTTTTCGATTTCTTGTCATTTTTTATGCAGTCGTTTCACATTAGATCCCCAGCATTTCTTATTTAATTCATTCTTAAGTGACTTCTGTTTCAGTATTCCTGAATTTCCCTGAACATTTTTATACTTTCTTCTTTCGCCGGTCAACTGATGTATTTCTTCCGTTACGTAAGGTTCCTTCGAAGTTATCTTCCTGCTCCCGGTATACAATTTTCCGCTGCTGTTCCTGTACTCGTCTGACGATAAATCCTTGTTTTCTCTCCGTTTCACATCACTGACCCCTACTATATCTAGACTGAGCCTTAACTTCCGACATTCCACACCAGACTCACAGAACGTTATCGTTTCTTTAGTTGTTCAATGTTTTTCTCATTTCACTTCCCTCTTAGAAGTACCCTCCTGGAGATCCGAATGGGGGACTATTCCGAATCTTTTGCCAATGAGGACGCTTTTTCACTTACAGGCTGCATGTCCTACAAATACACATTACGTGTCCTTAATGCAGTGGTTCTCGTTGCCTTCTATATTCTCATACTTTTGGTCATTTAGGGGCAGTTCCCCACTCCAAGGGCAAGAGAGTGCCTGATCGTCTGTCCGCTCCTCCGCCGTTGGCAGAACGATTGTGACTTCTTATGCCGGAAGTCTTCCGTCGTGATTTCCAATGACTTTTATTCAAAATTTAAGCAATGGGGAGGGGGGGTTCAAAACCCGAGACTGAGGATCTTTGATTATCGGTCAAAAACGCTGCCTCTAGACCACATTTTTGCGCTAGATATTTATTTAGCATTTAACGGTTTCCAGTTTCACATAATAACAGAAAACAAGCTCATCTGAAAAATAGTTATAAATTTTTTTGTACGGAAATCTATGGGAAACTGTCCATTGAGTTATGTGTTAAATTTCTCATTACCTTTTGTTCTTTTCCTTCAGTGAGGTTTCATGTCAAAATGCTATCGTAAGTTTTATATAGTGGACTCTTGAGAAAATTTGTGTATGTAATCCTGTATTTAGGGTGACTAGTTACTTTCTCGTATTCATCCCATAAGTGTGTCAGGTACTGTAAGTTAACCGTTAAGTCCAAAAATTACGAGGGTTGGAACTTAAATAGTGGCAACTATTTATTCACAACCGATACAAAAGAGTTACATATTTTTACCTGTTACTGTCCTTCAAAGTAGTCACCAGCGTTGTGTAGAACCCGTTGCCAGCGATGTGGAAAGCGTAGTATACCGTTAGCAGAGCCTGATCTGTTGATGGTGCGAATGGAGCGTTCTAAAGTTATGCTGATTCTCGCGTACGACTGTGATGGTGTTATGCTAACGCATTACGCTCCTCCACGGCAGACCGTCAGTGCATCTACATCTACATCCATACTCCGAAAGTCAACTGACGGTGTGTGGCGGAGGCACGGTATTACTGTTCGTTTTTGGAGCATCACCTGCCACCAGTTTTGCGACAGAAGCGGCAAAACTCTGCGCAACCCTCTCATCATTTTGCACGACAATGCGCGAGCGCATACAGCGCGAGCTGTGGCTGCTCTGTTCGGTCGACGGGACTGGCAAGTACTGCACCATCCACCATACTCCCCGGACTGAAGTCCTTGTGACTTTGATTTGATTCAGAAGATGAAGCAACCACTTCGTGGCATTCGCTTCAGAACTGTTCCAGAGATTCGACAGGCAGTAGACAGCTCCATTCGCACCATCAACAATAGGCTCTGCTAACGGTATACTACGGCTCCCACATCGCTGGCAACGGGCTCTACACAACGCTGGTGACTACTTTGAATGACAATAAGAGGTGAAAACGTTTAACTCTTTTGTATCGGTTGTGCATAAATAGTTTACACTATTTAAGTTCCAACCCTCGTATACGAATTGTGTGTGCATGATCCACGTTGTTGCGTGTCGCTTTGCTTTGGGAAACGGTTCCCATTGGGGTATCATGGCGTTAGGAACCAGTATCTTGCGTGTGTCCGTTCCATTGACAGTAGAATCATGTCCCTTGCTGTGTGTCATATCTCGACAAATTTCAGGCACTCAAAACGACGTTCGATTGTGTCCTCCGAATTACAATTTCCACATGTGGCTGACGTTTTTAACTGGATGAAGTAAAGCTTGGAGTCTTGGAGTTGGTCGTTATTGTCTGGCTTATAACTTTGCACCAAGTCGATCTGGCGCCTTCTGATATTATTTTCATCGCTAAATTTTCACAGACGATTTTCCAGTTGTGCTGCGGTAATCGCAGCTCCCACTTATTGGGAATTAGTTTTCTTTTGACAGCTATGGCCGTGTTACGAACTTTTACTTGTTTTAGGACGTCTGTTGGTATGTAACTTTTATTGAGATAATAATTTTGGACGAACTTCAATGAGCGTGAGATACTGACAATGTAAACCGGCGCTAGCTTTGGTGTCGGGCGATATTTGTGAATCAGTATAGCAGTTGGCGAGTGTGGTCCCCTTTCCATTACCCATTTAGTTCTGTTGACGAGTAGTGCCACGAATTTTGCGTTCAAGTCCGTTTCTCTGAGTCCACCCAGATTTAAGCTGATGGTGCAGGTCGGCAGACAAACCTTAAAAATTTCACCCCTCCTTATAAATCAATATATAGCTTGCTGTATAGCCCTCTCTACTTTTTGGGCACCAGGAGGACCTCAACCAAGTACCACGCTTTTACAAGTTTTGTGTGTTGCACAGCTTGATTTTTTCTGTCATAGCTAAATTTATACTTGTTTGGATTTTTGCTACCGCTCTTATATTGTGTAGTGTGGTGCACCAATTGAGAGCCTGCATTCTTTGTGGGTTATTTGCCATAATGACGCCTCACTCTTTGTATTGATTTTGGTAGTAAACCCATTCCGCTGTATATTCCACGTATTATTTGCATTTGACAACATCACAGTCTTTTTGCGGTTAACGGCAGCACTGTAGTTTTTTCGTACCGTCGGGGCATATTATGTAAGGTGTCAACATCCCATGAACTTTCCATGAAAACACCAACTCATCGGCGTAAGCTCTGCATGTCAGCCTTTCACTTCTTATAGAAATTCCTTGGCACTCACAGCTTATGGTAAGGAGGAGCGAATCTAAAGCTATTGCGTGTTACGTCATAGATAACGGATAACCTTGTCTGACTGGTCTTTTGATGGGAATTTTTCTCATTTGATCTACCATTAATAATGTCTTTTGACATAGCGTTGCCCAAAATATTCTGAACTGCATTCGTGAAATTGGTGCCAAGACCCATTTTAATCATAACTTCTTTCCACATGTTTATAACTAAACCTACCGCAAGCATTTTTAAAATATATTAATAAAGTCCTGCCTCTTTTGACACAACTGTTTTTGTGTAAGAAATACAATCTCTCTATGCTAGCAAGGCGTCATACACGTTTCTCTTCGGAATGGCTCTCATTTTACAGGGGCTGTTCAATTCTTCCATTGTTTGCTTTAATCTTCCAGCAAAGCACCGAACCATTATTTTGTAACCAACGCTGAGTAATGTGATCGGACGTGATCTGTAAATCTGTTTTTTTTTTTTTTTTTAGTTTTTGGTATCAAAGTGATGTGTGCTCTTAGGAAATCTTCCGGTATGTCGACACCATTATAGATTTCATTACCAATATCTAGCAAAACTTCCGCTAAATTATTTTCAGATAAAATTCAAAAAATGGTTCAAATGGTTCTGAGCATTATGGGACTTAACTTCTGAGGTCATCAGTCCCCTAGAACTTAGAACTACTTAAACCTAACTAATCTAAGGACATCACGTACATCCATGCCCGAGGCAGGATTCGAACCTGCGACCGTAGCGGTTACAGACTGTAGCGCCTAGAACCGCTCGGCCACCCCGGCCGGCAGATAAAATTCAGCTGGAACTCCATCTACTCCCGGAAATTTTCTTTTAGAACTCGTTTTCATTGCTTTCTTTCTGCAACTTAAGATGCTTATTAAGATGCGTCCGATCATTTTCAGTAAGCATGAAAGGTGTATAATGGAGAAAAATCTTTATTCCAGATGAGTTGAAGTCGCGTTCTTTGAGGTGGATCTTGATTCTTTTGTTTGCCTGGTAGAATTTGAATTGATTTTTTTTTTGGGCTATTCTTGGGTGACATCTTTAATCAGACATGATTGTGTGACAGGGCTATTACCTGTAACTTCAGAGTCCATAGGGTTTTTGACCGCCAGTTTTCGCTTTTCCTGTGCGGTTTGTCTGCTGTATTTTTGAATGACGTAGTCGTCTGAGACACACCAGCTTTGGAGGTAACGCTACCTTGCATCTGTAGTCCCGGTTCGTCACATGTCTTAGTTTCCTCAGTTTTTTCCTATTTCTTTTCAACTTTTGAATTTGATTTTGTTTCGTTGGATGCATTTTCTTTGGCTTTGGAATGAATTTCTGTAAGGTTTCCAGCCACAGATGGGCCCTCTATTGAGGGTCGTGCGGTTTGTTCACATTCTGTGACTGGTTTCTGAATTTCCGTTACCATTTCCTGTGCGAGTTTAGTTGTCCCATGCACTACCGCAATAATCGTGATATCTGGTGGCAGTAAAGTGTACGTCACCATCATGTTCGCGACTTGTGCATAACTATTAGGTATGTACCCATTAAGTATCAATGTGATGCGTCCTCTTAGAAAATCTTCCGGTATGTCGGCACCATTATAGATTTAATTACCAATATCTAGTAAAACTGGGTAGCTGCACCAGTGGTCTTCCAGTTCTATTAGTACGTAGGTGGTCAGTAGAATGACAAATGCAACATGTCTGCGGTTGCGCACTATATGTTACAAACGCATTATTTCCCGCAATTAATGCGTAAGACGGAATGCGTCTTTTCAATTACATCCGAACGTTTCGTACACCACTGTCGATTTGATATCAGAAAGTGTCAGACCGTTCACAATTTCCAGTTTTCAAAACGGTGCCGTACCGTTTGAGGTACCGCTCTATCACCTCATTTGGGAACTCAAATATACGTTACATAGTTCTACACTACTGGCCATTAAAATTGCTACACCACGAAGATGACGTGCTAAAGACGTGAAATTTAACCGACAGGAAGAAGATGCTGTGATATGCAAATGATTAGCTTTTCAGAGCATTCACACAAGGTTGGGCCGGTGGCGACACTTACAACGTGCTGACATGAGGAAAGTTTCCAACCGATTTCTCATACACAAACAGAAGTTGACCGGCGTTGTCTGGTGAAAAGTTGTTGTGATGCCTCGTATAAGGAGGAGAAATGCGTACCATCACGTTTCCGACTTTAGTAATGGTCGGATTGCAGCCTATCGCGATTGCGGTTTATAGTATTGCGACATTGCTGCTCGTGTTGGTCGAGATCCAATGACTGAAAGAATAGGGAATCGGTGGGTTCAGGAGGGTAATACGGAACGCCGTGCTGGATCCCAACGGCCTCGTATCACTAGCAGTCGAGATGACATGCATCTTATCCGCATGGCTGTAACGGATCGTACATCCACGTCTCGATCCCTGAGTCAATAGATGGGGACGTTTGCAAGACAACAACCATCTGCACGAACAGTTCGACGACGTTTGGAGCAGCATGGACTATCAGCTCGGAGACCATTGCTGCGGTTACCCTTGACGCTGCATCACAGACAGGAGCGCCTGCGATGGTGTAGTCAACGAAGAACGCAAGTGCACGAACGTCAAAACGTCATTTTTTCGAATGAATCCAGGTTCTGTTTACAGCATCATGATGGTAACATCCGTGTTTGGCGACATCGCGGTGAACGCACATTGGAAGAGTGTATTCGTCATCGCCATACTGGCGTATCACCCGGCGTCATGGTATGGGGTGCCATTGGTTACACGTCTCGGTCACCTCTTGTTCGCATTCACTGCACTTTGAACAGTGGACGTTACATTTCAGATGTGTTACGACCTGTGGCTCTACCCTTCATTCGATCCCTGCGAAACCCTACATTTCAGCAGGATAATGTACGACCGCATGTTGCAGGTCCTGTACGGGCCTTTCTGGGTACAGAAAGTGTTCGACTGCTGCCCT
The DNA here is from genome assembly GCF_021461395.2 of Schistocerca americana. Classification (NCBI taxonomy): domain Eukaryota; kingdom Metazoa; phylum Arthropoda; class Insecta; order Orthoptera; family Acrididae; genus Schistocerca; species Schistocerca americana. The sequence goes on along the minus strand of NC_060124.1, from coordinate 304,812,694 downwards.
GGCCAGCACATTCTCCAGATCTCTCACCAATTGAAAACGTCTGGTCAATGGTGGCCGAGCAACTGGCTCGTCGCAATACGCCAGCCACCACTCTTGATTAACTGTGGTATCGTGTTGAAGCTGCATGGGCAGCTGTACCTGTTCACGCCATCCAAGCTCTGTTTGACTCAATGCCCAGGCGCATCAAGGTCGTTATTATGGCCAGAGGTGGTTGTTCTGGGTACTGATTTCTCTATGATCTATGCACCCAAATTGCGTGAAAATGCAATCACACGTCAGTTCGAGTATTATATGTCCGTTTATCACCTGCATTTCTTCTTGGTGTAGCAATTTTAATGAACGGTAGTGTATATTCCGGATTCCATAGTATGCATGTACTATAGCAACATTACTAACAGATCCGTCAATGTGCTTGAATTTCCTAATATTGCCATCTGTAGTAACGAGTTTGTCACAATTATCAGCATTTTTAAATCTGATGAACACAGTATTCTGAAGGAAATCCAACTGAATACCTAATATAACATATTCTACAATTCCGAGCTCTTTAAAGATACATTCATGAATTTCAGATGGTGAGGGTCTAACTCCATTTCTGTCAAAGATACACTGTGTGGTATTTCCAGCATTGACTGCTGTCATTTTACTCACAGTTTTTCTTCAAAGGTATTTGAAGACGTTGAGAGCGCGAACGGCTGTCCGCAGGCACCCGCGCTGCCGCCGATTACGCTGTCGCACTCGCTTGCCGGAGCTCTCACTGCGTCACTGCGCAGGGATGTGTTGACATCACAACCATACGGCTATACAATTTACAGATGAACTGATACTAAATTGGCTATATTTTTCAGTATTTTTCGAGACCTACATGAAAACCGATACTTGTTGACCTTGCTAAAAGGACCACAGGTGCTATCAAAGACACTATCAATAAGTAGTGCCATTGAAAGCCTTGAATCTTCCAGCTATGCAAAATGTATAATTCTCATGTCGCAGAACAACAGTTTGGAAATGCTATCTGACTCGTAAAGCTGTTTCTAAGAAAAAAAAATCTTGTAGTCATCCCATTGCATACTCGATGCTGTTAGCTGCGGCCATAGACGTGCTATTGAATCCAGCTACAGGCATCCGTAATCACTTCTCACACCACTCGTGGAGGCCGTCAGAAGAAGCAATTATTTACATTCCTATCGCCGGTGGTTGACGTCGCAGCACACTCTTCTGACACATCTCTCTATAACCTTGGGAGACGTCTTTATCTTATTCAACCCCATGACAAGGAAAATAGCTACTGCGCAGCAATTTTTTTAGATGATTAAACATTTTAAATCTTGACACGGAACATTTGTACCGGTGTGTGACAGTAACAAAATTTTTATATATTACGTGCATGTTTTAGTAGTTCTTATGCAAATCAGTGTCTTGTTGAGCTGCAGGTCACCTGAAGATGTTCGTGTAGAAGGAAACTGGGTGTGGCTTAATAAACGTACCTAAAATCACAGTTACAATGGTTTTCTTAGCATTCCTATTAATCAGCTGTGGATGCGCAACATGATCGAATAACACAAGTTTTTACTATATGTGAAATTTCGTGCTTAATTTCTTTGAACCTTTTATATTTTAGTATTTTAACAACACCCTTCTCTCATTATTTTATTTTGGATGCTAATGACAATGAATTCGAGCGCACTGTAATGCCTTATAACAACCACCAACACCACCACCATCGTCATTTAATTTTGTAGTCGACCACCTACGCAGTATTACCATGTTACTTCAAAGAAATTTTTACATTTGTCATTCAGTTTGTGAAAGTGTCTTTACTGCAGCCAATAACATGTGTTTTATCGATGTGTTGGAGCAACTAAGTCATCGACCACTGAATCTTTCCCACACTGACACAAAGTCTTATTTCAAATCGTATGCTCACATGAAAAGCGTACCGTAGGAAATTAAATGAGAGACGAAGAAGAACCTGTGCGTTGTAGAAGAGTCAGTTACATTTTTACGAATATTCAGTTCGGTTTGGAGCAAGTTTTCTTCCTGAGGCTTTCCGAAGAAAGCAGTTACATGTCACTGTCACTTATTCTGTAAGAGGAGGGTTTGTTACGAATGTTTCCTTAATGTTATGAAAACACAGCAACAACTGTGTCAGTTGTTGAGGTTTGATTTATTGTGAGATCAAGTAGAGCATTAATTTTAAGATATTTGAGCGAATTAATTTAATATTTCATCAACTTGCTAGCATTAACAACAAGGATTGATCTAGAAACTTCAGTGTTAGCCGTTCACATTCAAACCATTCATTATTTCATTTCAGTATAAGAATGCATTCAATTTAATAGAGCTGTTTTCTAAAATTTCAGTACCTTCATTAATGTCAAAGTGATTGTAGAGTGTATCAAACACAGTTAACTTACTCAATAAACAGTATGTCCTTTTTGTGCACTTTTTCATGTGAGTAGACGATTTGACATAAGCCTTAGTGACACTATTGGAAAGATGAAGGGGTCAATGTCGCAGCTGCTCCAACACATTGATGAAACTAGTGTCGATGTCTGCAGTAAAGAAAATTTCACAAAATGAATAGGGATCTCTGTGATGTAATTTAGTAATAATGCGTGGGGAGCCCATTAAAGGATGCCCGTCGCCAGAATTTCCTCTCCTGTGCCAAGGAGTAATAATTACGCACAACGTCTCCAGTCTTTTTGTGTACATACTCCAATAACACTCTCCTCCCACAGTTTTTCTCCTTCTATGTCTTCTTCTACCGTCGTGGAATTTGCTTCTTGGTACCTTAACAGATTCCTCTTACCCTGACCCTTCTGCTAGGTAGTGTTTATCAAGTATTCCTTTCCGATTCTGCAGACTTCTTATCAGTCCCCTTAATTTGGAACTTACTTTCTTAATACTACATCATTCTGTTCCTTTTTTCCAGTTTTCCAACATTCCATGACTTACTTCAGTTCAGCTGTGCTCCAAACCTTTACTTTCAGAAGTTTCTTCCATAAATTAAAACATATGTTTGATACTTGCTAACTTCTCTAATCGAGGAATGTTCTCATTGCCTATGCTAGACTGCCTCTTACGGGTTCTTTGGTTGCCCACCGTGCAGTATTTCGCTTCCAAGACAGCAGAATTCTTCCACTTCATTTAGTGCATGGAACCTAATTTAGATACGTTTGTCGCTAATTTCATAGCAAGCTCTTCCTAAATATCTCGTATTTCTTTGTTTTGCTGTCCTTCCGTACTGTGCCCAGAAGATTGCTCACTCTATCCATCAGGTCCTGTAATTCTTCCTCACGTTCACAGAGGATAATGGGACATCAGTGTGTTTTATCATTGATATTTTGTCACCCTGAACTTTTAATCCCACTTCTGCGCCTTTTTTTGTTTCCGTCACTGCTTCTTCGATATACGGATTGAACAGTAGAGCCGGCGTGGGTGGCCGAGTGGTTCTGGGCGCTACAGTCTGGAACCGCGTGACTGCTACGATTGCAGGTTCGAATCCTGCCTCGGGCATGGATGTGTGAGATGCCCTTAGGTTAGTTAGGTTTAAGTGGTTCTAAGTCCTAGGGGACTGATGACCTTAGAAGTTAAGTCCCATAGTGCTCACAGTCATTTGAACCATTTTGTTGAACAGTAGAGGAGAACATCGTAATCTTGCCGTATGCCCTTTTAAACCGAGCAGTTAACCTCAGTCCTCCATTCTTATTCCTTCTTGGTGCTTTTGTACATATTGTATATTATCCGTCTTACACTGTAGCGTATATGAATTTTTCTGAGGTTTTCAGACATCTGAAACAGTTTATACTGTCATCGCAAAAAGTACTTAAAGGCTCTAAATGCTTTCAAGAAGCCTTTCCTTATGCCAGATTCTCTGTTTTTTGTTTGTCATGGTCAGGCAAATTTAAACAGAAAAATCACCTTATCGATTACTCAGTATCCAGCACTGTGCGCAATATTAAAACTGAAAGGTTATTCTCACGAAGTATTGTGGAGTTTATTTTGAGGTATAAATGAAGTTTATGTTTGGTGCACTAACTTCCAAGGATATAGGCGCATTACTATTTGTGCACACATCATAAAGTTTTTAATTAATAATCTCAGAATGATATCAATGCTTATCATATCACTTTTTCAGTTCCACACGAAATATGTTCAGAGTGCGTTCAACAATGTCTATACTCATTAAAAGTGGAACTCAGAATGAAATATTATCACCCTAAAAATTCTAACTTGACTTCCGTTTGCCTGCGGTGATTTAAGAGTCTCCAGAGATCAAACGAAAAAATGTACAAAGTTCATAGCTGCAACACAAAAATTTTTTACAGTTTCTAAACCACTTGGCACATTTCACAAGATATTCGCGGTACAAAAGCACCTACGTTGCGAAAACATTACAAGAGCTGCCCGACACACTTGTTACTGGAGAGGAATTCCGATGCCATAGCTACAAAAATATTGTGAGTTGTAGCGTGGCGTACTGCACTGCGCGAAGCGAGCGGAAAGTAAACGTGGTGGAAACTTGTTCGAGCAACCAACGTGGACGATGCCTCTGGCGCTCACTATACAGTGTTACCATTTGACCCGTAAACACGTCCGCTGGACTGTTACCGCTTGCAGAGCCGCAATATACGGGCCTTTTTGGAATGAAGAGAAATATACTCGATGAGAGATAGGTTGGGTCTAGATTATTACAAGTGAACGAACATGGGGTGCTACATTCATAGTTACTTTGCTAACCGACGCCGCAGTGCAGACCGTTAGCCTGGAACAGACGCATATGTTGCTTCTAAAGTATGTCACGTCAGTTTGGATTAGCTTTGGTTTTACTTTCTGTTTTTAGTTTACTTGGTAACATTGATTCACTCACTCGCTCTCAAACGCAAATACACACACACACACACACACACACTCACACTCACACACACACACTCACACACACACACACACACGCACACACACACACACACACACACACACACACACACACACACACACACATGACTGTGTAACAAAAACGTACAGTCAGGGAATATGTTACATGGACATGGCTCTGGAAATGCTTTAGTTCCATGTTAGAGCGCAGTTTCTTCAAGTCTTCAGCACATTAATCAACTATTTTTAAACGTAGCATCATCTGTGAACAGCACATTTGCACTAAAGTGAGGGTTGACACATTGCTGAATAAGCCATTCACAGAAGTGTACCCGTGTGGGGAATTAAAAAAAGCAGGGTGAAAGAATATCAGTGATAATACTCGCTGATGACGTGCTAGCAACTGTGAACGCGAGGAAGAATTACGGGACCTGATGAATGGAGTAAACAGTAGCAGAGTATAGAATATGGATAGGCTACAAACCAGAGAAATACAAGGTATTAGGAAGAGCAGATATTAAATTAACGACAAACGTATCTAGATTAGTTTCCGTGCACTAAACGAAGTCGCGAGTTCACTTTCACAAAAAATGCCCTGCACTTGTAGTAACAAACCTGATAACTTTTGTTACATTTGTGCAGATGTTATTTGTGGTTCAAGAAGGCGACCATAGACAAAAGCAGAAAAACAAGCATATGCCTTGCATATCGGATACTGAACTGGAGACCAAGATAAATCTTGGGCTCCACACATGTGTTGCACTTCACGTTGATGTACACTGAACGTATGGTACAAACATCTTAATAAGACTTACTGTGCCTGCTATTTGACTTGAACCCACAAGTCATGCATCAGATTGCTACTTTTTTATGATGTGTTCCTTGAGAAAAGGAGTCAATTTGGAGAGGGAGAGGAATATTGAATATCCTGGCATCCCATCTGTCATTCGCCCTGTGGCTCTTGGCTAAAGATCGCCAGTTGCTGTTCCCCCACATGTACCACCAGCAGTGACAGCGATGATGCTGAACTGACACGTACAGGCGAAAAGTGCAGTCATCTACTGTTGACACTGACCCTACATTTACACCATCATTGTCACCTGGAAAACAATACAAAGTCACACAATGTGAACTCAGTGATCTGATTAAGGATTTAGATCTTCCAAAGCATATCGCCGATCTGTTGGCCTCACGACTGTAGCAGTGGAATCTCCTCACTGACACAGTATGTGAGTGTGTTTTCGGAGCGTCAGGAAAACCTGAGCGTTATTTCAGCACTGAAGGCATCATTACATTCTGAAGTAATATTGACGGCTTTTTGGAAGACCTGAACACTACATATAAACCAGACCTACCTACCAAACATGTTTTCAAATGGATGTTACATACAAACGGTTCGTCTCACACTGGTTTCTATTCACAATATTGTGTAGGCCTACTCAATCTCGTCTACAGGACCTATAAGTTTGTAACGGGAATTACTGAACACCCTGAATACAACGTGTCCCAGTAGGAATGAGCAATATTCAGATGTATGACAGGAACAAACATTCAGAGCAAAAAGACCTAGTAAACACAGGCTCTAAAATGCGTACCTAAAGAGCTATTCATCTTCACTAATGTGAAACACATCTCTCCAATTGAACACGTCCTCATAGCTCTTAAGATGCGCATTTCAGAGCCCGTATTTTCTCTGTTGCTTCGAAAACGATCGCTCCTCTCGTATCCCTGAACACTGACCATTTCTACTGGGACATCCTGTATGCAGGGTGTTCAAAAAAGCATCAGACGTTCTTATGGAGATAGTATTGCTCAAACCTATCAGAAAAGCTCTCTTAGTGATTTGTTTGGAAACCAATACGTGTTCAAATATGGGCCAATTAGTCTCCGCATATTCCCATTTGCCTGTTGCATGGAGATAGACAATATAGACAGTGCTGTATGCGGTTTTCACGCATTCTCATACATCCTTTAGCCCTACTTCGCAGTGAATCACGCTCGCTTTCGATTACATTTTGCTCCATTTGTGTTGCATAACATGTAGTGGCCACACAATTTTCTTGAACACCACAGACACATACCCACACACACCCACACACACACACACACACACACACACACACACACACACACACACACACACACACACACAAAGTTACGAGAATGGGAAGTGTTATTGAAGTGCTGGTTTTCCAGAATTGATTGGTAGACAGAGGTTCATTATGTCAACCAATAAACAGATTGTAATAATACTGAGAACACGTGTTGTTTGTGTAAACATTCACTTTTTTCAATGGAACAATGCCTATTGACAGTAACAAGAGTAGTATTCTTGTACTCGTTTTCGCACAAACAGCGTTTTGAAGTCAGATTTCAAGTTTGCAATCCAAGAAATCATTTTCTTAGTTCCCCCTACCCCCAGATCAAAAATAATCTTGTTCAGCCATCTTCAACAGTTTGGACCTCAATTGCCTATCTTAAACAAAAATTAAATTTCAACATATTAAAAAAATTTAAAAACTGTTATATTTTGTTTTCTATAAACCAGAGCTGTCAAACCTCAATTGCCTATATCGAAACATCAAATTCAATTTTATCCTTTAATAAATTTCAAAACTATTAATTTTTGTTCTCAATAAATGGACATAACAAACTTCAAGTCTCAAAGACACATGGAACGTTTAAATAAAAGAAATCAAATAGATGCATTTCTAAATACAATGGGAAAAGAAATGACAAACAAAGCTGAGTTTTCTGACAGCTTGGAAAATTTTTGTAAAGGAAAACATGGATTGGATTTAAAGGATTTAGGAGCTTATTGTAAAAAAAAATACTTCTCAAACTTAACTACAAACGACTTATGGGAGTTTATTGACTATTTTAACAGAAAAGAAACGAAGAAAAATATGAAGAAGGAAGAATTAGAATTTAAAAGTACAAAAGAACTTTGATCAATCGCTAAAAGAGAAAAATTGAAGAATTATTCCAAACTTTAAAAGAAAAACTTGATTGATAGTATTTCAAGCCAAGTTGACAAAGAAATTCACTACTTGAGTAAAAAAATCTCTTAATGAACTTTATCAAATCTGTGAAGCTAAAAATTAAAAAAATTACTCTAAGCTTACAAAAAGTCAGATAATTGATTTTATCAAAGGAACTGAAGTTAAGATTAATAATGATGATGATTTGAGTAAAAAATGAACTTTATAAAATTAGCAAACTTAATAAACAAGAATTAATCAAGCTTATCAACGGATCTGAGCGCAAAATCATTAATAAAAACTGTCTTCAAAAACGTTTAGTGGGTAAATATCAAGAATTTAAACAAAAAATTATCAGAAAAATTTACCATGTCTCCATTTTCTAGATGATAACAAATTTTTTAGGTCACCTAGACAATTTTATAGAAAAGCTCCTACTTTCAAGTCAAGAATAATAACTTCTGGATTTGACAATATAGATAATATTGTGGGACCATAAGAATTTTTTAATCAAAATAAAGAACTAATAATTGCCAAATTTAAGAACATTTTAGGACAAAGAAGATCAACTAAAGTTAACATTACATTTTGTTGTAATTTAAAATATGAGAAGAAATACAAGAATTCAACTTTATATTATCAATACAAATTTTATTAAGAACAGTGGATTTATAAGATTATTACCAAAAATCAACAAATAAACTAATAACTGAAATGGAAGAAATGCAAAGAAAATAATCTGGTTGGTCTCTCGTTTATATACACAATTTAGAATTAAACATTAACGAACAAAGTCCAATTTTTCATTCTTCTTATGTCGATTTGCCAAAAAAATTTAAGTTAGGCTATAAAATCTGCTTTATATGCTGTATAACGTGAGGCAGAAAGAGTCAATAAATACAAAAACATTGGATTAGAATTAGATGGAATTTTGGAAAAGAAAATATCAATTTTTCCCATTCAATTTACAGATATATCAAACTTTGAGAAAAAAATCAAATATTTCACTCAATAATTATTCATATGAAAGAAGCAGTAAAGAAGGAGAAAATACCATTACATATACCATTTACCATACACAAAATAAGCAAGGGAAACATGTTAATTTCCTTTTGTTTTGATTAATTAGATCACAGAAACTAAATATGAATATCAAATTTATATTTGTGATCGATATTTAAGATATTTTTAGTCGCAAGAAAAATTAGACATTCATGAAATCGATTTCAAAGATCACAAAGAAGTAAAAATAGATATGCCACATAAACATCAAAAAATTGAATTTATAAATTGTAATCATTCATTAAGGGTTGCTTTTATTGTTTATGCAGATTTCGAATGCCTATTAATAGATATTCAAAATTGTCAGCCAAACCCTGAAAAATCTTACATTAACAAATTACATAAACAGTTGCCAATTTCATTTAGTTATTATGTGCAATATGCAAATGGTGACTATAAAAATCCAGTTACATATGGTGGTGAAGATGCAGCACAAAAATTCGTTGACATGTTAAAACAAGAATCGAGAGAAATTGCTCGAATATACGAACGAAAAGTTCAAATGAAACTGACTAAAGAAGATGCACTAGATTTTAAAAAGTCAGAGATTTGTGATATTTGTGAATGATAATTCGATTTTGAAGATAAGAAAGCAAGGGATCACGATCATTTAACTGCAAAATATCGAGGAGATGTACATGAAGATTGCAATGTTAATTACAAAAATCCAAAATTTCTTCCAGTTTATAGTCGTAATTTAACAAATTATGATGTTCATTCCTTTATCAAAGAATTAGCAGTAGACAGGCAAGATACTGATGCAATTCCATATACTGAACAAAAATATATTTTTTTTATAAACAGGTTGAACATGGATTAATTCTAAGATTTTTGGACACTTTTAGATTTATGGCTTCAAGCATTGATAAATTATCTTCTAACCTTGCAAAAGAATAATTTAGAGAAACAGCAAAATGTTTTGAAGGCGAACAAATAGATTTAATAACTAAAAGAGGGGTATATCCTTATGAGTACATGGATTCTGCAGAAAAATTACAATAAATCGAACTACCCACAAAAGAATGCTGTTATTAGAGACTTAATAAATAAGATATTTCTGATGAAGAATACAAAAGAGCTAAAACAGTTTGGAGGAAGTTCAATATCAAAAATTTAGATGAATATACAAGATTATATAACAAATCAGATGTTTTAGCAGACATCTTCGAAAATTTTAGACATACATGCATTAAATCTTATAACCTCGATCCATCTTGGTATTTCACATTTCCAGGATTGGCTTGGGATTCGATGTTAAAAATGACACAAACTGGACTTTATTTATTGTATGATTGTTTCTTGAAAAAGGAATTCGATGACATGCAAAAGCAAATAACAAATATATGAACATTTTGAGCCACAAAATGAATTTGACTATGTTGCATACTTAGATACAAATAATTTGTATGGTTTTGCGATGTCACAATTTTTCCCATTTAAGGATTTCAGTTGGATGGATCCAAAATTTCATAATGCAGAAAAAATACTTGAAATCCCAGATTTTTATAAATATGGATATATATTTCTGCACTTGATCCAGATTATTAAAAAAAATTACATAATTTACATAAAGATTTGCCTTTAGCACCAGAAGGAGGAAATAAATTGTTGACAATGCTAAATGACAAACAAAAATATTTGCTTCACTACAGAAATCTTGAACAATAATTAAATCTTGGATTACATGTTTCAAGACCAAATTGTGAGCATATGACAGTATTATCAGAAAACTTAGGAGCACTACACACGAAGAAAATAAAAGTCTTGTTCTATAAACCAGTTGATGTTGGAATCAGCATTCTAGAAATTTCGAAAGTAAAAATGTATGATTTCCACTATAATCTAACGAAACAAAAATATGGAGAAAATGTTGATCTATGTTATATTGATGCTGATTACTTCATTTATGTTCTAAGAATAGAGAATCTCTATAAAGATATGAATTCAATAACAACAAAATTGATACAAGTACTTATCTGAAAGACAACATGTATGGAATTCCACAAGTAAACAAAAAAGTTTTATGAAAAATAAAGGATGAAATTAGTGCCAAAATCATAATGGAACACATGAGTTAACGATCAAAAATCTATGCTTATAGAGTTGGTCCAAAAGAAGAGAAATAGTCCAAAGGAGCCAAGAAATCAGTTGTGAAAAATGAAATCACTTTCTCTGATTATAAAAAATTGTTTAGATTACAAGATAAAACAATACAGAAAAAATAATTTAAACAGGTCTTATATATAAATTGTATACAGTAGAGGGCAATAACACTGTTTTAAGTTATGATGGTGATAAACGAGTTGTATTACAAGCCGTAATTAATACATTACCATATGGACATTAAATGATAAAGATTTCTTAAATGAGTTAAACAGTTGCATAGAAGATTAAAATAAAGAACAGAAAATAATTACTTTTTAATATTTTTTCATGATGTGATGATTTTTGATGTGTTTTCAAATAAAATTTACAAGCAAATGTTCTACAAAACAGTCAACGTTATGACAATCTCTTTCTCTATTTTTTTGATAAAATGAAGCTAATTTGTTATGTTTCGATAATCACAGTTATGAACATACTTAGAAATATTTTTAAGTGCCTTTCCGCATTTTTCACAATGAAAAGTTTGATTATGCCAGATATGAATTCATTCTTTTTGCATCTGTCTTATACAATCTTTACAACCCGATTTGGATGGTAAATGACATTTTACAATATTAATTTCTTCATGAATTTCTTTTTGTTCGTTACACAGTGAACAAATCATTTTATTTTCGCTCACCATTTATAATGTAAAAATTTAATAGAATTAAAAATATATTAAATACTTTTATACATGAATGGAGTCGCTTGTTGAGCTAAACAATAAGAAGTTCTTTTTATAATTTTTGATGAAAGTAATGAACCATGTTTTTATGCAAATCAAGTTGCTGATCTGTTAGGATATGGACATCCTAGGAATGCACTTAAAGATCATGTTAAAGATACTGTAAATCATTTGAAAATCTTGATAGCACTGAAATGATGCTACCGAAATATGTACAAAATCGAACAAACTTTGTCAAGGAACCTGATCTACATTCTTTAATTATGAAATACAAAATGTCTTCTGCAGAAGATTTTCAAGATTGTGTTACTGAAAAATTTTCACCAGCAATTCGTGAACATGGTGAATATAAGATTAGAAAAGAGATGGTAGATGCTTATAAATATCAAATAAAATATTTATGAGAAATAAGTAAATTGGATAAAAACAGACCGAAATTTTGAGAGAAATGGTTGATATCGCTCTTCATGTAATAAACAGTAGAAACAGAGAAATAGATACACTGTTACCAAATGTTGTTCCGCGACTGATTGGTCAAAATTTAAGACCAACTTTCATTATTTTAAGACTACACAATTTCAGTTATGGTTATTATGTTACTCAAGCACAATTTAGAAGTGCACAAAAGCAAATAGATATTATCAGAAATGTGCACCAAAACAGTGAACAAATTTTATGAATTGATTATGTAACATATTCAATAAATACTTATGATTGAATGAGAGACACTTTAAGAATTGTTAGCTATCGAAATTATTTCAATACTCTGGATAACTATACACAAGAACAACTGATTAATGATGTAATGAATCTTGGCACAGCCTGAGACTGGCGACTGCCAAAGCAATCTTCAGCTGCATCTGCTTTAACTGTTGCTCATCATATTGAATTAACATAATAACGAAAAATTCCACAAAAATCGGTGTGCTCCATTTTGGTTCCTCCACAAAAATTCAATTTTAAAAGAAAGGTGTCAATCAATCACTGAAAATATTTTAAAAAATTGAGATTGTCTCTGACTAATTGTTTAGGAATTTTTGAGTACGTTTGACTGAAGTAAAATTAATCTATTCCTTTATGTCTTCCCCTTATATCATGATTTCCAAGAATGAAGTCATCAAAAACAATTGATATATTTTGGGATTCATCCACTGGAATAATTTCATCATTATTCTCAATAAAAGTAGCTTTTTTCCTTATGTTCATCTTCTTTTCACATCGTTTCGTAAATTGTTTTTTGGTTGATCTTAACTTTTTGAATAAAGATACAAATGATTAATTTTTTTGCAGTTTAGCCATTCTGGTGCTAGAATATAATTATCGATCATTAATGCTGTTTTTCTGTATCTCCTTGGTTTAATTATTGCACATCAGACTGAATTTGGTAAAAGTTTACCATGCTTGTTTTCTGTCATTTATTATATTTTGTATTGATGTTGACTCTGACCACAATCTATTGGTTATGAACTGTAGATTAAAACTGAAGAAACTGCAAAAAGTTGGGACTTTAAGGGTATGGGACCAGGATAAACTGACTAAACCAGAGGTTGTACAGAGTTTCATGAGAGCATAAGGGAACAATTGACAGGAATAGGGGAAAGAAATACAGTAGAAGGAGAATGGGTAGCGCTGAGGGATGAAGTAGTGAAGGCAGCAGAGGATCAAGTAGGTAAAAAGACGAGGGCTAGTACAAATCCTTGGATAACAGAAGAAATATTGAATTTAATTGATGAAAGGAGAAAATATAAAAATGCATTAAATGAAGCATGGAAGAAGGAATACAAACGTCTCAAAATGAGATCGACAGGCAGTGCAAAAAGACTAAGCAGTGATGGCTAGAGGACAAATGTAATGATGTAGACGCTTATCTCACTATGGGCAAGATAGATACTGCCTACAGGAAAATTAAAGAGACGTTTGGAGAAAAGAGAGCCACTTGCATGAATATCAAGAGCTCAGATGGAAACCCAGTTCTAAGCAAAGAAGGGAAAGCAGAAAGGTGGAAGGAGTATATAGAGAGTCTATACAAGGGCGATGTACTTGAGGACAATATTATAGAAATGGAAGAGAATGTAGATGAAGATGAAATGGAGATACGATACTGCGTGAAGAGTTTGACAGAGCACTGAAAGACTTGAGTCGAATCAAGGCCCCGGGAGTAGACAACATTCCCTTAGAACTACTGATGGCCTTGGGAGAGCCATGACAAAACTCTACCATCTGGTGAGCAAGATGTACGAGACAGGCGAAATACCCTCAGACTTCAAGCAGAATATAATAATTCCAGTCCCAAAGAAAGCAGGTGTTGACCGATGTGAAAATTACCAAACGATCAGTTTAATAAATCACAGCTGCAAAATACTAACACGAATTCTTTACAGATGAATGGAAAACCTGGTAGAAGCCGACCTCGGGGAAGATCAGTTTGGATTCCGTAGAAATGTTGGAACACGTGAGGCAATACTGGCCATATGACTTATCTTAGAAGAAAGATTAAGGAAAGGCAAACCTACGTTTCTAGCATTTGTAAACTTAGATAAAGCTTTTGACAATGTTGACTGGAATACTCTCTTTCAAATTCTAAAGGTGGCGGGGGTAAAATACAGGGAGCGAAAGGCTATTTACAATTTGTACGGAAACCAGATTCCAGTTATAAGAGTCGAGGGGCATGAAAGAGAAGCAGTGGTTGGGAAGGGAGTGAGACAAGGTTGTAGCCTCTCCCCAATGTTATTCAATCTGTATATTGAATAAGCAGTAAAGGAAACAAAAGAAAAATTCGGAGTAGGTATTAAAATCTATGGAGAAGAAATAAAAACTTTGAGGTTCGCCGATGACATTGTAATTCTGTCAGAGACAGCAAACGACTTGGAAGATTAGTTGAACGGAATGGATGGTGTCTTGAAAGGAGGATATAAGATGAACATCAACAAAAGCAAAACGAGGATAATGGAATTTAGTTGAATTAAGTCAGGTGATGCTGAGGGAATTAGATTAGGAAATGAGACACTTAAAGTAGTAAAGGAGTTTCGCTATTTGGGGAGCAAAATAACTGATGATGGTCGAAGTAGAGAGGATATAAAATGGCAAGGAAAGCATTTCTGAAGCAGAGGAATTTGTTAACATCGAGTATAGATTTAAGTGTCAGGAAGTCGTTTCTGAAAGTATTTGCATGGAGTGTAGCCATGTATGGAAGTGAAACGTGGATGATAAGTAGTTTGGACAAGAAGAGAATAGAAGCTTTCGAAATGTGGTGCTCCAGAAGAATGCTGAAGATTAGATGGGTAGATCACATAACTGATGAGAAGGTATTGAATATAACTGGGGAGAAGAGGAGTTTCTGGCACAACTTGACAAGAAGAAGGATCGGTTGGTAGGATATGTTCTGAGGCATCAGGGGATCACACATTTAGCATTTGAGGGCAGTGTGGAGGGTAAAAATCGTAGAGGGAGACCAAGAGATGAATACACTAAGCAGATTCAGAAGGATGCATGTTGCAGTAAGTACTGGGAGATGAAGAAGCTTGCAGAGGATAGAGTAGCATGGAGAGCTGCATCAAACCAGTCTCAGGACTGAAGACCACAACGACAACATTGATGTAAATGAGTAGATTCGTTCAATTGAGTGCTAAGTATTCGGTTCTGAAGAAACGATTCACTGTTTCACTAGTTGGTTTTTATGCAACATTTTTAACTCTGAACATCATACTGAAAAATAATAAACTTTACTGCGATGGAGAAACAATAGAGATTCGTGTTGGTCTATATAACTTGTAAAATCTAGTGAAATTTGTTCAATCAAAAAATCCAAATATTGATATTGGAGCAGATGAATTTTAAATAGAATCGTTATTGAAAGTGATAAAAAGATATACACAGACATTAAAGAAAACAATATTGCAACTGTTTTGGGTTTTAACAATCAAATTATTGAGCCTAATCAAAAAACTGTTACTAAAGAGATTCCTAAAATTATTCCATTTGAGCTAATAAACATAAATTTTAATTTGGCTGTTATGTTTGTTAATCATAATAATCATTTTCATCAAGAAACTAATATAACTGTTCCATTTAATCCAAATTCTGAATTTGGAGGTCCAATAATTTATGAACCTAATCGCCCTTTAAAGATGTCAGTTTTCGATATTATTCAAAATTTAAAGATAACTATCACAGATGAAAACGAAATTAAAGTGATTGGGTAGTTGTAGATGTAGTTTAAGTAGTTCCTTGGAGCTGTACTCAAGGTTGCGGCTGGTAAATTTTAATTCTGGGGCCTAGGACTGGATTGATGGTGTTACCTAGGTGAATGCCGATTCTGCACATAAGAAGGCCTCCAGACGTCAGATATCTAAATTCTCTTGTCTCTCTGACAAATTATTGTGGGGGCCCCACGCCAGATGGTCATCAATCTCACGGACATTGAGCTGACTGGGGATGCAGTTTCTGTTCTGGAGAAGGAACTTAATTTTGCTCCCACACCTAGGTTCATGCTGGTAGCGGACACTGTCCATGCAGTTGAACATGTTGCTGTGTGACTACCACCTGAAGCAGCTGACGAAGAACGCCGGGAAACCTGCTGTGCTCTGGCGAGAACAAAACCGATCAAGTCGAATATTACCAGCATGGAGAAGGCAGTCATTCGAGACCTGAGACAGAGCCCTGAGATTGTTGTCTTATCGGCTGACAGAGGCAATGCTAAAGTTGTTCTTTCCCATAAGGACAACGTTGAGAAAATGCAGAGCCTGCTAAAAGACGAATCTTACAGAAAAATCAACGCTGACCCCAAAAAGAAGGTGGAGAACAAGACTAGGGCTCTTCTCAGTGTCGCGGATTTACCACGGGGTGTCGCCAAGAAATTGACACTTCAAGAACCTGTACCGCCAAGACTTTATAAACTCCCTAAAGTCCACAAAGAAGGGTTGCCCTTACGCCCAGTTGTGAGCAACATTAGGGCACCTATATATTTGCTGGTCAAATACCTAGCACAATTACTAAGCCCTTATGTAGGTAAATGCCCTCATGACATTCGTAATTCTGTGAATTTCGTAAAACTTCTGGATGATTTCCATCTGAAAGATGCAGATATCCTGGTGAGATATGACGTTGATTCATTATTCACCAGGGTGCCTCTTCAAGAGTCAGTTGAGGTTATTGCACAGAAATTTGACGAGAAGACGACCAACCTTTTCAGGCACGTTCTGACCTCCACGTATTTTCTCTTTAATGGAGAATACTATGAACAAACAGAAGGAGTCGCAATGGGGAGCCCACTCTCGCCTGTGGTCGCGAATTTCAATATGGAGTACTTCGAGGAGGAAGCTCTGGCGTCATCCAAGTGGCAACCGACATGTTTACTCCGTTATGTGGATGACATGTTCTTGATCTGGCCTCATGGAAGGGACAAGCTCCTAGACTTCTTTACACACCAGAACTCCATACATCCGAACATCAAATTCTCTATGGCGACCAAAGCAGGAGGAAGATTACCATTCATGGACATCATGGTCAAAATAAGAGCGGATGACACCCTGGGTCACGGGGTATACAGGAAGAAAACGCGCACCGACCTGTATTTGCATGCGGATAGGTGCCACCATCCCTCCCAAAGGAATGGGTGCTAAAAGCATTGGTGCACAGGGTGCGCACCATGTCTGATGCAGAGAGTCTACCTCATGAGCTGGAACACAATAAAACTGTATTCCAGAAAAACGAGTACTCGGAATGGCAGATCAGACGCGCTTTCCACCCCACCTTTACAGTACAGCATCTGGAGACGGAAGAAGTCACAGAGGAAGAGATAGCCACTGCCTATGTACCGTATACTAGCGCTCTGTCGGGGAAAATAGGACGAATATGGAGGAAACAGCGAGTAGGAATTGTCTTTTGCCCACCCAATAAAACAGGAGCATTATTGGGAAGTGCCAAGAACGATCTCGGTTTGCGGAAGGCCGGCATATACCAGATTTCGTGTCAGTGTGGGAAGACTTATATTGGACAAACAGTGCGCACCATCGAAGATCGTTGTCGAGAACATCAGAGGCACATTCGACTTAGGTCCCCCAACAAATCGACGGTCGCAGGGCACTGTTAGCAAGAAAATCACGAAATGGACTACCAATATACCAGGGTCTTGGCGCAGACATCTAAATACTGGGATAGCGTCGTTACAGAGGCTATCAAAATTCGTACTAGGAACAGACTCATCAACCGAGATTGCGGCTATAACCTCAGCAAGGCATGAGAAACAGCATTGAGTCTAATTAAAGAGATACTCAGCAAAGAAAACGAACAGGCGACCAGGGCGGTGGGGACAATTACATCGACGCCACCACAGACGCCGACGCCAGGGTCTCAGCAACTGCCAAAGTGCGGCCATGGGTGCAGACCATGGGGAGAATGCCTCGCAGAGAGAGGGGACTTAAGACGGCTGCATGCCCTCAGGAGCTCAGTTCGTCAGCGCACATGACAATGGTGATATGTCTGATCGCCGAAATATTGTGCTTGTTGGAGACTGTGGACTGGCCGTACACCCATGGCCTGTTCGAGTATGTCTTCAAGTTATTTGATGTTATCACAATAAAGAAAGAATCGAAAAACCTTTTATTACTTGTTCATTCTTATTCGCTTAACTTCTTCTCTTTCGATGGAATTGGCTAGGGAAGGTCATATTCTTAACAGTGTAAAAATTAAAAACGAACAAAATGAATTTATTTATCCTTTGGAATTATTTGGTAGATTTTTCAAAGATTAAAAAGAAATTTTGTTTGACGGTGATTAAATTATAATTTTCACTTTGAGTTCTATTTCTGAAGATTCTGTTCTTCGATGGTTTGGTAAAACTAAAGGTGGTTTTGGTGTTTCTGGTTCTCGACCAAAAGAAGGAAAAACTGTTCGTATTCCTGTTGTTAATATGAACTGTAATTTTCGCTTGTATCAGAACAAGAAATGCTTAAAATAAAAAAAAAATCCAGTTTCTTTCTTTGAACTCCAAACCATTGAATTTGCTGCATTTCAGAGGAAACGAAATTTTGAACTAAGTATCACTAATTACTGTAATTTGATACACCTTACTTTATTGTCGTTGTTTTCCAAACTAACCAAAAAATAATCAGTTGAATGATTCTTCTTTATTCGACCATGACAAATTACAAAATATCTATGTTAAAAATGGCACAAATGAACTTTTTGCACAAGAATTGTGGAATCTTGAACTGCCAAATAACTTCTTAAAAGCTTATGATGCTTTCAGAGATTTTAAAAGAATAACACACTTAAACATCGATTTAAATATGAGTCCATTAGTTTTATTCAAAATTATTAGATTTATGCAATTAATATATGTAAAAGAATGAATGTTGTAACAACTCAAGAAACAACAATAAAATTATGTGTAGTCTTCAACGAAAATATTCCAAATGATACAACAGCATATGTTATTATTTTTCGTAAAAAGAAATTAACTTATGATTCACAACAGAGAATACTTGCTGAAAATTTTTAAACTGAAAACTTGAGTTCTTCAAAAATGAAAATGTTTTCCAAACGGTTGGAAAACACTTAGAAAACATTTCATTTTTTCATTCTTTATTTTTTCAATTTTTGCCATTCTTCATTTTTTAACTTTTTATTTTTTTAAAATCCTTTTCTACATAAATAAAAATGTCACTGAGTGGAAGCAATGAAGGTTTTGTTATCCGAACTCAACATTTATAGTAATGGTTGTTCAGAAATTTTTACGAAATTATCAGACCTGGAAAAGATAAACCATAAGAAATTTCAAAAGCAGAAATTTTGTCGACTAAATTTGGAGATATCATTAATTTTAGATGAAAAATATGAAATTACTCTTCCAGATCGATATACTAAAATCTTTAAAAATGATGAAAAATTAGATAAACCTGTAAATTTCCATTTCGTTTATCAAGGTAAAAAGTAAATAAAATCATTCAACTCACGTTGTTGTATTTAAGAAATGATTGATTTTTTTTCTGTATTGAAATTAAATTTTTCTTTAGTTTGATTTTCTAAGCTCTCAAAGAGCTCAGTGTTGCTTGTCATTTTTTATGTAAAAATTAATTTTATTTTTTCGAGATGGCCGAACGAGATTTCTTTTATCTGGGGTGGGGGGAACTGTGAAATTGATTTATTGGATTGCAAACTTGAAATTTGACTTTCTAAACGCTCTTTGCGCTAGAATGTCAGTGCTGTTTGTTGTAGGATTCTAATACAAGTCATTTATGAGAAGTTTCAAAACCGCCTCTCGTTAGTGCCAGTACTGTGGTAGTACTAACAAAACAGAAGCAAAAAAGTCACAACAGAAGAACGGTAAATTAATGTTCTTGATCCTGCTGCAATTGATCTGCACGTTAGCTCCCGCCCAATCGCCTGAGGAAGTGTCATGAGTCAGGCATGTATCCTAGGCGTTCTCGATCACATACGTTTCATCCCTATCTGTCCATTAAGAACTGCATGGAAACGATTATGAGAATCCTGTTATCTTCTGTAAATCGGCATTAAGACAGGATATCACAGAAGTATCATGTATCGTGTTTAGTGATGAAGGCATATTTATCAATCATGGCCAGGTAAATCCCCGAAACATGCACTATTGTTCTGTTGACAATCCCCATTGGCTTCGTAGATGGAACGTCACCGTCCAAGGAGTGTAAATGTGTGGCGCAGGATAGTGAACGATTAGCTCATAGGCGAAAGACTGAATGCGTCCAAGTATTGCATCTCCTAACATGTCATCTTCGACAGATGCTAAAAGACGTTACTCGGCAAACTACATGGACCCGTGGCACCAACATGATGGCTGTCCAGCCGATAGTACACGAAGTACTATGGTATGTCTTCACAAACTGTTTCCAAATCGTTGTATTGGGTGCTAAGGATCTATATATTGGCGGACCCGTTCCCGGTTTTGAGGCCAGTAGACCTTTTTCTGTGAGGAAAGCTAAAAGACGCTGCCTACAAGGACATACGAACCACACCCGATAATATGCAACGACATGTTACAGCAGCCTGCTCGGACATCTCCGCTGAAATGCTAGCACAAGTCCACCAATTGTTCCATTTCAGACTGGAAGCGTGTACTGCCACTGCCGATGGTTATTTTGAACACAACTGCGATGACCAACTGTGTCATTACTGGTCAGAATCCACATAACTAGTTTGTGCACTTGTGTTACCACAGGTAAAGTACGAGCGTCGGTGTGGGAATTTTTCAAACTACGATATCTCGCACTGGAAGCTTGCGACAAACACCACTGACATTCTAATTGACCCTTCTTTAAGTTTGTTGATGTCAATAGGCATTGCTCTATTTAAGAATATGCACGTCGGCACAAAAATTACACCTTCTCAGTATCGTTACAATCTGTTAATTGGCTAACAATATGAGCCCCTGACTATCAATCCATTTTGTGAAAAGGCGCGTATCAATAGCACTTTCCATTTCCGCAATATTTGCGGTGCAAGTTGAACACAACCTGCCATGATCAACTGTGTCATTACTGATCAGAATCCACATAACTAATTTGTGCACTTGTGTTACCACAGGTAAAGTACGAGCGTCGGTGTGGGAATTTTTCAAACTACGATATCTCGCACTAGAATCCTGCGACAAACTCCACTGAGGTTGTAATTTACCCTACTTTTAGTTTGTTGACGTCAATAGTCATTGCTCTAGTTAAAAAAGTACACGTCTGCACAAAAATTACTTCTTATTAGTATCGTTACAATCTGTTAATTAGCTAGGAATACGAGCCCCTGGCTACCAATCCATTTTGTGGAAAGGCGCAGATCAATAGCACTTTACATTTCCGCAATATTTGCAGTGCAAGTTTTAGGTGAGTCACCCTATTCACAAACGCGTGCGCGCGCTCGCACGCACACACACACACACACACACACACACACACACACACACATACACACACACACACACACAATTTACGTCAAAATTCCATGAAATGTTCGATATGCTTGGTTATGCAGATGACAAATATTTCTGTGCAACCACATGCAGGCAAGTAGGGCTAACGCCATCTACAGAAAATATGTTAGCAGTTGCAAATGTGAACCACCTTCGGCTGTATACTAGAACGATGTCAAGGAAAATCTGTGCCAGTCCGGCACTCGAACCCGAATTTCCTTCTTTATGTGAACAGTCACCTTCGCTGCTTTGGCCATCTGAACACGAATCACAGCCAGACACAAAATTTGCGTATGCCGTCGCCCATGTGTCACAACATGCACCTGTACGCTACGTATTTAATGCTTATTCCATACATCACGAATATGACAATTTGTAATAATGTGGAACATGTGAGTTTAACATAACGTTTCTTCAAATGTTTTTTTAAATTACATCTTCGTATCTAAAAATTCATCAATTGAGCAGGAAGAGGTGTCAGTCAAAAATTCTTTTAATTTGTATTTAAATGCTGGTTGGCCATCTGTCAGACTTTTAATGGTATTTTGTAAACAACCAGAGACTTCTGTGACAGCACAGTTCACAACCAAAGTCAGATTTAACCCAGAGTAGTGAAGTCCATACTTCCTTCTAGTGTTGTAGCTATTGTAGTTATGCTCTTTGCAATTAGTTTTGAAATGAGAAGGGTTATTAATAACAAATTTCATAAGTGAATACATGTATTGTGAAGGTGCTGTGAATATCTCTAGTTCCTTTAATGAATGTCTACAAGGTGACCTTACATGAGCCCCACCTACCATTCTGATTACACACTTTTGAGCAATAGACACCTTTTCTCATAACGAATTACCTAAAAAATACGATGCCAAGTGAAGACAGTGAATGAAAATAAGCATAGTAGACTAATTTAGTGATATGTTTATCACCAAAATTTGTAATAACCCTAATGGGATATGAAACTGAACTCAAACGTTTCAGTAGATGATCGATGTATTTCTTCCAGTTCAGTTTCTCATCAATGCAAACACCCAAAAATTTTTCAATATTCTGTCTTAGCAACAGACTTCGGTTCAAAGACTATGGTGTTACGCCATTTACTGTACAGAACAGTATACACTATGTTTTCTCAAAGTTTAGTGAGAGTCCTTTTCAGAGAACCACTTAATAATTTCCTGAAAGACATTATTTACAATTTCCTCAATTGTTCTTTTGTTGTCTGGTGTGATTACTATGCTTGTATGATCAACAAAGAGAATTGACTTTTCATCTTCATGAATGTAGAGCGTCAAGTCATTAACATATATTAAGAACAATAAGGGACCGAAGACTGAACCCTGTGTGTGATACCTTCCCAGTTAGAGGAATGTACTGAATTTTGCAGACTATCTGTACTGTTAATTTGAACCTTCTGCGTTCTTCCAGCTAAATATGAATTAAACTATTTGTGAAATGTCCCACTTGTACCACAATACTTTAGCTTATCTAGAAGAATTTCATGATGTACACAATCAAAAACCTTAGAGATATGACAAAAAAAAATCCCAGTGGGTGATGTTCAGTTATTCAGAGCATTTAATGTTTGATCAGTGAAAGCATATATAGAACTTTCTGTTGTAACTCCTTTCTGAAAACCTAACTGACATTTTGTTAGTACTTCATTTTTACAAATATGTGAAGCTACTCTTGAATACCATACTTTTTCAAAGTTTTTGAGAAAGCTGTCAGAAGTGAGATTGGGCGGTAGTTGTTAGCATCAGACCTATCCCCCTTTATTTATTGGGAGTCGACAGCCTGATATTGGCGAATAAATATGTAACGCCACCAGCATTCTATATTTAAGGAAGATTACGTAGTGGGTTTCTTATTCAGTCAGCTTGTTGTGAGTTCATTGCGCTATGCCCAGATAAAAAAAAGCAAATGATCAGCCCATGTTCATGCTAACTTTTTTGGTTCTGTTGTTGTATATTTTCAGTCAGGTCAGTTTTCACTGTCAATTACGATACACCCCATATACATACGGGGTGACTCAAAAGGAAAAGTACAACATATTATAGAAGGTATTAGTACATTTTCAACCAAGTTAGTTTTTTGCTATTAATTACGATACCTCCACGAATAAAACATACCATATAACATGTGTCCATTTTTTTAATTGTTTTCAGAGATACAGCTGGTTATAGACATAAGTTTGCATTCCGCAGCTGGTATATGTTTATTTATCTATTGTCATTTTGTTTCAGTCTGTAACACCGGAAATGCATATCCTCCTATTGACATCTATTGCACTATAAATTCTTTCCTTATTTTGTTACCTGAAGATATGACATTTCTCTGCGTTTATATATTGTAATTGTTTTACAATTTGTCTATATATATATATATATATATATATATATCGATGTATAATTGGTTTGTTTTGTAAATATTATTTGTATTTTTATGTTGGGTTTTGCCTAGGGAAAACTATGCTATCAAACGATTACATCGATAGGTCGTGTGGAGAACCAATGTGTTTAGGATCTTTGGTAGTGTGAACTCTGCCGCGTGGAGCACGGGCAGAGAGAGTCTGGCTGGAGTAGGGCGGTGGAGCAGGTGCGTTGTGTGACACTCCTGCGAGTTGCCGCACTTTCGGTTTGGCAGCATGTAATTGCGCTGGACTTGCTATGACAATTTCTGACACGGTGTCGCGGACGGGAAGCATTAGCTGGTGCACATCAAGAGCCCGTTTCGCCTGGTGACCGTGTCGAGAAGAAGGCGTGCCAACATCCAGCTTCTGCAACAGCTACGACCGACAGTGAGTGATTGTTGCCACCTCCTCGATCGACAGCTTCAAACCTTCAATCAACCATCAAGAAAGACTGGAAGCACGTAAAGTTTTAGAACTGTATGGCAGACCTCAGCTTCCATTTTCATAACTAGAATTACAGCAACTTAGCATGGACATTTGTTGCTCATTGTCCCAATTACATTACCAAGCGAGGTCCCTTCCTTTTCCAGAATGAACCCGAGTGTCGTTGAAATTCAAATGCCAGCATTAAAGTAATATCATTCCATTTCACTGTCTTAATTTCAAAGTTCAGTTAAAGTATTCATAGCTGGCTACAATATTTAGATTACACAACCACAAATTAAGAGTACGAGTTTTGTTACCATATTTTAGCTTACCTGTGACTGCAGCTCAGCTTGGTACATACTAAATTTTACTATTGTTAAATATTCAGAATCATTCAATTCAAGTTCAAAGTTAAATCTCTTATTTATAAATTGCGTAGATTCAAGTAGCTTTTGAAATTATTGTTGAGGTAGCCCAAGACTAACCTTATTTTACTGAATTTCGAGGTGCTTCAGAAACAAAGCTCACTATTAATTTCAGTCACTAAGTTAACTTTCAGTTTTCTGGTTTTATTAAATCTTTTGCTAAATTAAGTCAGAGTGTAGCGAAATTTATTACTTCTGATAAACATTCAGTTTTCACACAACATGTGTCAACTTTCAGTTGCCATGCTTTTAGTGCTAAATATATGTGCATTAATCTTTCATTTTCAGTTATTATAGTAGTTGTCCATAGGACTGGCGACCGTAATTTTACCCAAATCTCAAATATCTAATTAACGTCAATTAATTGTTAATGTAACGACCGCACATTTACTTTCTTTATTAATTTTACCATTTTCTCAAAATTAATTTCCACCAATTTCATTTGCATTTTTCCTTTCATTTAGATGTAACCCTTTCCTCCCTCTTTACCGACAAATTAACTTCGGTGACGATTACTTTTTCCCAAATTTCCATTAGGTGCACACGGTTTAATTTTTCACTGTCATTAAGGTCTATAAGTGAGGGGGAGGTTACAAGTCTACGTAAATGAATTTTTCAACTGTGATTGTATTGGCCAATTCTAATACGTCGTTTAAGCATGTCGCATTTCACTAATGCTGATTATGAGCAAATGTAACTATATTGTTGCAGAGACCTTGACAAGTCTGAAACATCTGTGATGTACGAATTCAGGAACCACACGGTGTCATTTGAAAAAAAGAACCTCTGCCTGGTTTGAGGCAAGATTCCCATTTTGTTGGATGCTGAGGTGCTACTCGATATAGTTGAAAAGCCTCTGCAGTGCTGTTCGAGCTAGGAGTGAATCTGAATTTGGACTGAGGAGGGAGGCGTGTTAGGGCAGTCCGTGCAGTTGTGCAAAGCCACTGTGCCAGGGTGGCGTAGTGGTTGGCTCATCTGCCTAGTGAGCAGGAGACTCGGGTTCGAATCCTGCCTTTGATATAAATTTTCATTCTTCACTTTGGTCTGCATATATATAACGCTGAGTATGTCAGTTTGATATCTGTGTACGGATTTTGTTGTGGAAATGTTACTGTTGCTTGCAGGGAATACGGTAGAGAATTTCGTAATCGCAAAGTAGGGGTTCGAGAGTGCTTACTCGTATACTCATCAAAATAAGCGAGGCTGGTGCAGTGTCCAGCACTCATACTTCATCTCAGATGCAGACAGAAAGAGTGTGGATGAAACAGAAAACATTATTCAGCTGGTACAAAGTAGTCCTTCGACAAACACACACAGAATTTCTGCACTTATTAGTGTTTCACATACAAGAATATGAAGGACATTAGGTATGCACGGCCTCTACCGTTATCATTTACAGCAAATTCAACACCTTCGAGATGGAGAGAAGACGACTAGAATTCTATCACTGGATAATTGCACATCGGCCTGTAATCCCATTAATACTGTTTACTGATGCAGTCGCTGACATTCCTGATGGTATGAATAACACTCGTAACTCACGTCTTTGGTCCGGCGAAAACTAACATGCCTTCGTTAAGTACGTTTCTGTGTAAATATGTTGACAGTATAAAAGAGAACCAATTGATTGGGTCTGGAATGGTACCGCATTGTCTTACAAGGCTCCACTATCTAGACAAAAAAAAGCCGCCAGCATTGTCGGAAGAGGTTCCTTTGGCTACAACGATGGCTATGTCCTTCAAGCTTGATGGAGTCTCTGCATATTCTAGTCTTCAGGTGACACTTCTTGTAAACCTAATATTGCCCTTGCTTATATTCTTTTGTGAAATTTGATTGGGTTACCCTCTAACGGATGTATCTGAGTAAACAACAAAAAATCGACGAGTGTTATTTGGAATTTATTATTCGAATTAATTTATACTAGCAGTCCCCAGAACATTTATAATTTGTTCTGGAACAATCTGCATATTACAACATGCAAAAAAAGTTTTAATCATCACAATACAAATTGGTCGCATATCTGCTCAGTGAGTGCAAAGGTAAGAGAATAACGTGAATTTAATCATCTGAATACCTTCCACAGTTTACCAGAGAATGATAAACTCTGTAATTCAGCGTAGCACTACAGTATGTATTGTATATGGATGTTTTTAAGCGCACTGGGCATAAACAGGGCGAAGCAGCTAAGACAGGGAGCCTCAAATATATCCAAAAAGAAGAAATATATCGACGTGCATTTCCATCAAGTTATAGCGAACAAAATGGTAAACTTCCTGAGATTCGCAAGTATAATTTTTATCGTTTATAGTAGCCTAATTACGACACCGACATTACTTCTTTTTCATGGAACCATGTACTTCTTTCTGTGGCATATGAAAGAAGCTTGTAAGAGAACTTCAGTGACATAACATGCATGGGATTTAGTTAAACAGTATCAAACAGTATCGAGGTAACAACGCCGTAGAACCGATGTCAGGCCGCCAGGCGAAAACGTTCCGCAAAAGTACGCACATTTATAACAAATGTAAGCAACCACGTAACTCAGATACGGTTCGTATATTTACTATCACGGCTGTCATACAAAGTGATCGAAATGTTGACCTTGAGCATTGCTACATGCTATAAAGTGATTCTGGAGAAACAACACTGCACGTTGAATTTTATCTGGAGTTAACGGCAGCACAGGCCCGTCTTATAATGCATTTCGTGCCTTCGGGAGCTGTCGGTATTTCCTGATAGACCTCTTGTTATAATTTTCACGCAGATCAAAATATAGTCGTGTTAAGAGGGTGAGTGTGCAGACCATTTTGCGTGTCCTGAACGACCGTTCCATGCTGTCCATACATTCTCTTAAAAGGTTCTGTCAATGCACGCCCCCCGTTGGTGAGACATCCACCATGTTGGTACCACACTGATTGCGTTATTTTCAGTGTTATGTCTTATAATTGCAACAGGATCATATCGTAGGAACGCGAGATCATTGAGTGTGTTTAGATTCCCACAATAAAAGTGGGTCCAATGATGTAGGTCTGGAAGAACCCTCACCAAACGTTAACAGACCGAGAGCGTTATTTTTATCCCCTTCTTTGTGTCAGAATGGATATTCAACTGACGATTAGTGCATACTGTGAAGAATGACTTATCCATGGTCTGTAAACGATGTTTTTTCCTTAAACTAAATTTTGCATAGATATACCACATCGTTTTGTACTTGTCGTTGATAGAATTCGGCAAATTGTAACCAGTTTTGGAAGTCACCGCCATAAAATAGTAAATGCGGCGATATTTGAAGAAGATGAATTGCGATGGAATGTACTTCCGACATGCCTCTTAGTGAGATTTGCATTGTGTATTACTGCTGCTAAAATGTTAGTTTCATTTATTTAATAGGTTGCTCTTCATTTCCTTGGCGTATTTTATTCTCCATACTTCAAATTTCATGAGCATTTTTTGCGTTTTTGCAAAGAGAGATCGTGACTGCTTGGCACGATCTGCATACAACCGCACCGCTGCTATTACACACACATAAAAAAATGTTTCTGGCGCCCCCCTCTTTCCAGAACTCCTGAAGCTAGACGTTTACTGTGGCTATTGTACCACAAACACAGTTCCTTTGACTGTTCGGAGAAGTCGCTAAACCCATTCAAAGATGTAAACAACCACGAACGAGCAGCGCCTTTTAGACGGAGGGGGTCCGACAGCCGATCGGTTCCAGTCATTCCACCAGAAAGGAGGTACACGGGTCGGGTTGTCTGTAGTTCAACCATGCCTAGACCGTCAACACCGTGGTTCGATCGCGTCCGCATTGTTACTTTGTGCCACGAAAGGCTCACACCAAGGGAAGTGTCCGGGTGTCTTGGAGTCAACGACAGCGATGTTGTTCGGACATGTAGGAGATACAGAGAGACAGGAACTGTCGATGATATGCCTCGCTCAGGCCGCCAAAGGGATACTACTGCAGTCGATGGCCGCTACCTACGGATTATGGCTCCTGACAGCAACGCCACCATGTTGAATAATGCTTTTCGAGCAGCCACAGGACGTCGTGTTACACCTCAATCTGTGCACAGTAGGCTGCATAATGCGCAACTTAACTCCAGACGCCCATAGCGAGGTCCATCTTTGCAACCACGACACCATGCAGCGCGGTACAGATGGGCCCAACAACATGTCGAATGAACGGCTCAGGATTGTCATCACGTTCTCTTCACCGATGACTGTCGCATATGCCTTCAATCAGACAATCGTCGGAGACGTGTTTGGAGGCAACCCGGTCAGGCTGAACGCCTTAGACACACTGTCCAGCGAGTGCAGCAAGCTGGAGGTCCCCTGATGTTTTGAGGTGGCATTATGTGGGGCAGACGTACGCAGCTGGTGGTCATGGAAAGCGCCGTAACGGCTGTACGATACGTGAATGCCATCCTCCGACCGATAGTGCAACCATATCGGCAGCATATTGGCGAAGCATTCGTCCTATGGACGACAATTCGCGCTCATCTTGTGAATGACTTCCTTCAGGGTAACGACATCGCTCGACTACAGTGACCAGCATGTTCTCCAGACATGAACCCCATCGAAAATGACTGAAATAAATTGAAAAGGGCTATTTATGGACGACGTGACCCACCAGCCAGTCTGAGGGATCTACGCCGATTCGCCGTAGAGGAGTGGGACAATCTGGACCAACAGTTCCATGATGAACTTGGGGATAGTATGCCACGACGAATACACGCATGCATCAATGCAAGAGGACAGGCTACCGGGTATTTGAGGTACCGGTGTGTACAGCAACCTGGACCACAACCTCTGAAGGTCTCGCTCTATAGTGGTACAACATACAATGTGTGATTTTCATGAGCAATAAAAAGGGTGGAAATGATATTTATGTTGTTCTCTGTTCCAATTTTCTGTACAGGTTCCAGAACTCTCAGAACCGAGGTGATGCAAAACTTTTTTTGAAGTGTGTAATTTGGTGACATTCGCCATAAAGTATATTAACTTTTCGACTGTCGTATACATTATGAATGTTTCAGTAGCTTAACGAGAAAGTTATCTGATTGCTAGAACAGCAGAACAAGCGCACAGGAAAACAGAAGAACCGTACTTGAGTTACGGGTGTAATAATAGGACAGATGTTGTGGGACCTTTATTTCTGGAGGAACTGCTGTCCGCGGTGCTGTTATCTTGATATTATTTGATCAAGTCCCATACATTGTATGTCGTAGGAGTTCTCTTAGGCTTTTCTTTCGAATGCCTCAGAAAAAAGTGTATAGCTCCATTATAAGAAGGGGCAAAAAGTCGGTGTTGTAATTTGGCGACTACAGAGGATACAAATTACTTGTGAACGTCAGGAAATTTTAGTAAAACTTGGTGAGAACTGCATCTCGATACATTTATTCATTGTGGATCTATATGGAGTGGCCTGTCTTAGCTGCCTCATCTTGTACAGAATGCGAAACAACTGTCTATCACTTTTGAATGGAGTTTTGTTTGAGCGTTAACGCTAGTGGACTAATAAAGTCACAATATTGTAAAGTACTTAACAAACTTCTTACAGGAATCTTTTAACAGTTCTTTTTGAAAACTTGAATTGTTCAAAGGAGGTAAAATTGGCGCAAACATCACCGTTATTATTGCTATGTGAAAAAATTGAAATGTGTGTTCGATGTGTTTTTTCTTACTAGTCCTCTTGAAAATTAGATAGTCTATACCTATAGTATTTGTGGAAATACAGTAGTTTTTCAAACAATTTCACCGGGATGTGAAACAAAATCTGAAAGAAACCTAAAAGTGCACTGTAATTATTTTTATACTATAGATTGTAAACTGATGAACGAAATGTAGGTAACTTTCATTGTAAGAAGTTGTAGATAGATAGATAGATGGAGAGAGAGAGAGAGAGAGAGAGAGAGAGAGAGAGAGAGAGAGAGAGAGGGGGGGGGGGGGGGGGGGGAATGGTGCGCCAGGAAGGCAATGGCAACATAGTCGTGTCGCAGGCTGTGGGTGTTACTGTAGGGACTTGGTGGAGGGCAGGCGCGTGGGATGAGGTTGTTCCCAAGTTGCATGCTGGAACACAGAGTTGGGGCCGAAATTTCTGCAAATGGCCCCATAAAGAGGATGGGTAATTTCCGACATGGTCTGCTAGGGGATGGCTTCATGTGGGAATAACTCCGCTCACGATGTGCTAAGTTCAACTGCAATTGTGTGTTAGCGACGTGTGGGCTTCATCGCCTACATTGTACAAACTGTAAATAAGTAATTATATGATTCATAGTCTGTATCATTGACACTCTTTAAGTAGTAAAGCATGAATTAAACATCCTGTATGAATTCACACAAACGCGTATTTAGTAGACTGCTATAATTTAAAATGTAATTAAAAAAACGCAGCTTCTCCTGTCACTGAAGTTCAAGTTTTTTGATTTGCGACGCGTCTCGGAAGCTTTACTCAGTTGTTAGGTACCAGGTCAGGTGTTCAATGAAGACTCACAGCTCAAGGGAAGCCATCGGTATCAAAATATCTAGAATCACTGTTATTGCAGAATGCTTCTGTTGGATTAGTGAGAAGAAATAATTTGGAAATGATGTGTCATACCTGCATTCCTGCGTATCTATTTGTGTACTTTCCTCGAGAGCACAGCATTTGAACTCTACACAGAGACTCATCCTTTTTTTCTTGTTCTGGTGCACGTATCTCTATAATGGTGGTGTTACCTCTTCTCAGTTTCAGTCTGACTGTGAGTATTCTTTCACTTATGTAGTGCAAATTTTTATCTCTTTTCCCATCTTTTGTACCGGAATAATGTCACATCTTTGCTTGCTCTTTCGTTTTGTTAGTCTCCACTATAGAGCGTAGTGTAATCGTCTACATATTTATAATCTCTGGTTTTCACTTTCGTTTCTGTGATTGCTAGATTATCAACATTCGTATCTTTCAGAATATTTGTTAGTGATATCTCTTTTTGAGAAATTCCTCTGACATTCTTTGATGTATCCGTTGATTCGTTTTCGTTTGTCCTTTTTCATAGCTTTGTCATTAAACTTTGATGCTCCTTGAGGTACGAGTATTAACGTGTGTTTTCTGAGAGTTGGTTACCAGCCATCTGCTCTACCCCCCTTTCTAGGAGGACCAGAATTTTTAGGGGTTCTCTCTCTTAGCTTATATGTTCTGCTTAGTTAAAGGCACCGGAAAACTCGTCTTTCGTCCTCTCCAGTTGCGTACATAACGTACTGCCACTGTATACCATGCATTCAACAGGGGTCACGCGACTCAACTTTTATTGGATGTAAGAGTAGGATTTGTTGGCAGAGCTGCTTTGAATTTTTCAACGTCTGAGTCATTCATCAAATTTTAGTGGGCGTTTCTCAGGGGAGGTTTATGTGTGTCAATGATCCACTGACCTATGCTGGCAGGAGTAGTGTTCGCATCAGTGTTGCCCATGCGGAACTGGTCATTTGGTGAGATTCGAGACAAAATGTAGTCTGCCTAGGGGGCTCGCTTTTTGGGAGTTTGTCTTTCACAACCACATGAACCCTTACCTAAGTCTGGCATTACTTCCACTTAATTGTGTCGGGCTGCTTCTGTTTTCTTTTCCATTTCTGTCGGTCTTCCCCAGCCAACTCTTGATTTTTCGACCATTACGGTATTAATTTTGGAGATCACTTAATTGTGTCGGGCTGCTTCTGTTTTCTTTTCCATTTCTGTCGGTCTTCCCCAGCCAACTCTTGATTTTTCGACCATTACGGTATTAATTTTGGAGATTCGAAAGATGTCTTCCATTTTCCTTTTCTGCCTCCAACGGTCAAAAGCTGGCAAAGGATCACAGAGCCTTTTCAGAATCATAACTCTTTTATAATGTAAAATGAATTCTCAGCCAACTAGTTACACAGTTTTTTAAAAAATAATTTGCATGGCGTGAACCACGCTGAGAATGGCCTTTTCTTTAAGATTTTTAGTGAGCTTAGCCTGGGGGAGGGTGTTCCTTTTACCAGTCTGTGTTTTGGAATATCCATTTTAATTTTTCATCCCGTATTGTGCTGGTGTATATCTACTCTTACCTGACGTTCTTTCGCATTTAGTTTAACGTATGATGGCGAGAGACATATGTAAATATTTACAGTAGTAAGCAACAAGAGGTAGTAGTAACTAACAAGAGGTTGATAGTGGTCTCTTGGTCCAGCCCTACATATTTCTCTTATGACTTTTTTTGTACATTCTGTATTTCGCTTATATGTGTAGAGTGCCCCCATATAAGTAGTCCATAAAATATGTGAGACTGGAACAATCTAAAATAGGTCAATCCTAAATCTTCTGAAGTAAAGAAATCTCTCAGTTTCAAT
Source organism: Schistocerca americana (assembly GCF_021461395.2). Lineage (NCBI taxonomy): Eukaryota > Metazoa > Arthropoda > Insecta > Orthoptera > Acrididae > Schistocerca > Schistocerca americana. Next base: position 304,779,408 of record NC_060124.1, on the reverse strand, counting down.
GTTATGTACGTTACCCTTTATATATTTTTGCAGATATAGCTGATGTGTTCTCCTCAGGTCGGCTTGGACTCACTTTGGGATCTTAAAAGTTCAAACGTTCTATTTTGTATACCGTTAGATAGTCCTAACAGAAGATGATGGGTCTTATGAGGATTGTACAGAGGTTTGTTGGAGAAGAACCATTTTACTGCAGCATCTACTGGTTCCAGAACATCTGTTATTATACTGAGCTGTCTTGATGAGCTGCAACTATGCTTGTCATCAGCAGAGCAAATCACAGATTGGGGAACATGATGAGGTAAATCGTTGACTGCAATTATGATAAAGACTGGTCCAAGAACTGATCCTGTGTCCAAAATTTTCATAATAAATATCATTTGAAAAGAGGCAAATTCGCTACTGGCCAGATGCATCTAGTCATCTACTGTCCAGTTTCTGTGTTGTTTAGTCCATGGAGCCTTATGTGCCAGTTCGAGCAATGGTGTTTTGCAAGGCACCTGACTCAAAAGGTCCGCTGTACATACTTCCCTTCGCCACATTAGCTCTGAAACAGATTAAAATGCACTGGTATTCACTGAGGAAACTTCATTCACGATACTTGTAAACACAATAGTATAATTCAGTCATTATGTTACGAATCCATATCGTGTCACTTTACTGAACCGAGTGGTAGATGCACTCGACATCGCTGGCATGACGTTCGTTAGCTGTGGAAGGTCACATGGCAGCCAGGTAGCAGTTCTATGCTATCTAGAGCCTTGAAAGCGACTGATATTTTTCCTGGTAAGTTTATTTCTTCTTAGTAATCCACCAAAAGACTTCTACAGTCAAATTTATAAACGTAAAACAGTCTAGATTTTTAGGCATCGTTGATTTCACTTGAGACTTCATCTGAACTGAATACTGGATCTGCCGCCTGGTGATGGAACAAACCGTTGTAAATAATCTTCAGTGACTGGTTACACAGAGTTTTTTTATATGTTGTGTGGAAGTGCAATCTTGGTCTGTGTGGAATTATTGGTTTCTTAGGAACATATACTTCAATAACGACTCCGATTTTTATGTCCTATTTCGAATTTCACAGTTATACACCAAACTCCAGAGACGCTCTACTAAGTATTTTGCTGGTATAGCATCAGCAGGGTATTACGAGCAAGTATTACATATTTTGGGAGCAAGAAAATAATGTCCAGTAAACAAGAACCCTGAAATGCGTACGTTACGAGTTACGAGCACCTGTTCAGCAGAAGAGATATGTTTCATAGTAGCGAAGATGAACATATGCCCGTAGCTCTTAAGAAATACATTTTAGAAACTATATTTATCCGAGAATCTTCTCATGCTTTGGTCTATACTAGCACCTCACAAAATACGGAATACTGTTTTTTTGACACCCTGTATATAGTGATTGTGGCTTAGCCACAGCCTGTCGGTGGCTTTCAGCAACGTGTGTGTGAGCGCCATTGCAGTGTGGAAGGAAGAGGAGAGGAGAGGAGAGGAGAGGCACTACCAGATTAAAGCATTGGTTCGCGCCGCCAAAAACTCAGAGGGTGCGAGTTCTAGAAGATAGGAGAACATCTGTCAGCGTATTGTATCGGGCTGGAGCTGTTTCTATATTGTAGCGCTAGTGAACGCCACTGTCACGCTACTGTAGTGAGAACTATTGAGGTAGAACATAGCTCACGTGATTTTGGATCAAAATAACTGTGAGTTTCCTAATGGCAATTAGTTATCTCTTTCTAGTGAGCTTTTTGGAGCATGAACTTAACTTCCAAGTTTTGCGCTTTGGTTACATGTAAGTAATATTAAAATTTTATTGTATCTTTAGATATAGATGATGTTATTCTCTATATTGTAAGCTGTGACAACGTCTAACCCAAGTAATGAAATGTCTAATGTTCAAGTAACACAATGGATTGTTCGAATTCTAACGGGCAAAGCAATTTCTGGCTGTACTGAACAAAATAGGTAGCATTGCTTTCTTTAAAAGGCAAAGATGGGGAAGTAAGGACATAAATAGGATGAAAATAAGATGAAGGAACCTGTAGAAAAGGTTAGACATAAGATGAAGGAATCCTTAGAAAAAGTCAGACTTCTTGATATGACAATCAGGGAAGCGAGTGAGAAATATTCAGCTTCATGAAGTACATTAGGTGACAAACTTAAAGGTTTGTGAGGCAAAAAGGGGTGACCACGAAACCTGTTTTACAAATAATAAGTTTTCAGCGATGAATAGGAAATAGTATTGTAGACACAGGTTAAAAATTCTGATAGACAGTCCATGCCTTTCAGTGAATGTGAGGTCCTAAATTTAACGTGAAAATACACTAGCTGGGCAAAAGTATACTGCCACACTAATGTAATAAGAACTGACCACCAGAAGTCACTAGGAGCGGATATACAAGTATAAAAGGATGCAGGGACTATTGTGTTGTCAATGAAGATGCAGTAACAATAAAATAAGTCGGTTAGGAGAGCTCAATGACATCTAACGTGGATTAGTGTCTGGATATCAATTTAGTAACAAATGCCTCGCAGCCATTTCAATCCCTCTAAAGCTGCGCGAGCCGACTGTTGGTACTGGAACTGAGGGGTCGAAACGTGAAGGGACCACCATAGCTAAATCAAGACTACACCTTATGTAGTGATGGACAAGAAGCGTCGGGCATTGTGGAGGATGGTTGTCAAAAATAGCGTGTTGTCAACAGAAGTAACAAGTCGCGAGATCCATAGTGCTATCAGCAGTCGAGCTAGCATAATGATGGTGCATAGGGAGTTAATAACAGTGGGGTACATTGGTGGAGCAGCGCCTCATAAGCCTCCAGCTGACAAAAAAATGGCTCTGAGCACTATGGGACTTAACATCTGAGGTCATCAGTCCCTTAGAACTTAGAACTACTTTAACCTAACTAACCTAAGGACATCACACACATCCATGCCCGAGGCAGGATTCGAACCTGCGACCGTAGCGGTCTTGCGGTTCCAGACTGCAGCGCCTTTAACCGCACGGCCACTTCGGCCGGCCCGCTTTATACAGTTACGTCTTTTAAATATCTGGACATAACAGTGCAAAGCTATATGAAATGGAACGAGCTTGTGAAAAATATGGTAGGGAAGGCGGATGGTACACTCTGATTTATTGGGAGAACTTGAGGAAAGTACGGTTAATCTGTAGAGAAGAGCGCACATAGGGTGCTAGTGCGACCTGCTCTTGAGTACTATTAGAGTATCTGTTATCCGTACCAAATAGTAGTAAAGAAAGGTATCGAAATAATTCAGAAGCTGTGTGCTGGATTTGTTACCGGTAAGTTCGAAAAACACGCAAATGTTGACGAGGTGCTTCGGAAACTTAAATGGGAAACCCCTGAAGGAAGGCGACATTCTTTTTCAGGAACGCGACTGAGAAAATTTAGACAGCCAGCATTTAAAGCTGAATGCAGAACGCCAAGATATATTTCGTGTAAGAACCACGAAAAGAAGATACGTGTAATTAGGGCTCATACGGAGGCATATAGACAGTCGATAATCCCTCGCTCTGTTTGCCAGTGGGTCAGGAAAGGAAATAACTAGCAGTGGTAGAGGGTACCCTCCGCTACGTTCCGTACAGTGACTTGTGGGATATGAATGTAGCTGTACATGTAGACGTACCTAGAAACAATACTAAAAACGAAAGCCGGCCGGTGTGGCCGAGCGGTTCTAAGCGCTTCAGTCTGTAACCGCGCGACCGCTACGGTCGTAGGTTCGAATATTGCCTCGGCATGGGTGTGTGTGATGTCCTTAAGTTAGTTGGGTTTAAGTAGTTCTAAGTTCTAGGGGACTGATGACCTCAGCTGTTAAGTCCCATAGTGCTCAGCGCCATTTGAACCATTTGAAAAAGGAAAAAGTAACGCAATCTGGTGGCCATCGTACCTTTCTCAGAGAACTGCAACTCTAATCCGCGGTGGCCGAGCGATTCCAGGCGCTTCAGTCTGGAACCACGTGGCTGCTACGGTCGTAGGTTCGAATCCTGCCTCGGGCATGGATATGTGTGATGACCTTAGGTTAGTTAGATTTAAGTAGTTCTAAGTTTAGGGGACTGATGACCTCAGCTGTTAAGTCCCATAGTGCTTAGAGCCATTTGAACCATTTGAACTTATGCAGACGGTGTATAAGTGTACGAAATTACATACTCGTTGAATTCGATCATATCCTGTGGTGTTTAACTTTTTGTCAAGCAGCGCTTATATGACAACAGCAATAATAAGTGAGTCGTTGAAGACTTGCTCAGCTCGGAGATAAATTTGGTTTGGAGACCATTTATTTTGATGGAATACTTCCAGCGTAGGCCAAAATAAGCTGAGTATGTAACAAATTACTCCTCAGTCTCTTCGCTCTCTTTAACAACAGCTGATTGGTAGCGCAGAGAGCTTCCAGTCTGTCTCTTCATTGTAACTGCTATGGCGAAAGGTGCACTTCAGTTGAGCTAACACAGCTGGCAGGTTTTTAAGAACTCATTTTTTACCGTGACCGGGTTGTAACAACTAGGGACACTGAGGCACAAAAGCGAGCTTATTACTCCTATAGCCGGCCAGTGTGGCCGTGCGGTTCTAGGCGCTTCAGTCTGGAACCGCGTGACCGCTACGGTCGCAGGTTCGAATCCTGCCTCGGGCATGGATGTGTGTGCTGTCCTTAGGTTAGTTATGTTTAAGTAGTTCTAAGTTCTAGGGGACTCATGACCACAGATGTTAAGTCTCATAGTGCTCAGAGCCATTTGAACCATTGCTCCTGTAAATAACATGCCCTAGCGTTCCATCACCATCTTCCTGACATTGGTCGGGAAAGGGAAGTGAGGTTCCCTTTTCTGTGTACGTCGCAAAGTGCACGTTTGGGCGGATGGAGTGAATGTGTTGTAACAAATGTTTTGGAGTTGTCACCGCTGTGAAGACCATTTGTCATAAGTTCCGTAGATGATTCGTTCACACGCTAGATACACATGATTTGTTTGCGGATATGGCAACAGGCTGGGAATTGTAGGTTACTAAGTAGTCTACTGTCTTAAATATAAAAAGAACAAACATATTAATCTTTAATACTACTGCTCTAACTATTGGTACACTTGAGTTTAGTGATTTTAACTACATAGTCTACTATTTCGTAATTAAAAATTTGTCCAAGAATAGAAGAAGTTATCGAGAATAGACGCTTTTTCGCTGTACTGCGAATTTTCTTTGCTACCTTTAGAAATTTACATTACTGAACAGAAGGGCAAAAGTTTCTGGTCGCTGCACATTTTACTGAGGTACAAACAACTTTAACAACAATGTAAATATTGTGAATGAGGGTTAAAAGTATAACTCCTAGAAGAAGTGTATACAAGATGGCTGTAGGTGCACAAGGATTGCTTTGACGCATAAGTACTTACCATGTAAAATTAAGATTTACAACGTTAATGAGTGGAAATATGCAAAATATGTTTAAATATTGATTTTTTTCCCTACTACTATGATACGGAGAGTAAATATACTGAACTTGGTTGTCTGACCAGCTCAGTGATATGTATCTTTCAGATCAAGTGCTCAGAAATTTTTATGCTCCAAAATGTGTATTGCACGCACACATTAATAAAGAAGCAACGCCACAGATTCACCATATACAATGCGCAAGCCACTGTACAGTGCGCGGTTGTAGGACGTCTACCAATAAAATCGGTTTTCTTTCTACTCCATTCGCGTAATTAGTTGGGAAAAGTGACTATTTGCCACTGTACGTGTACTAGTCTCAGGAGCGTTCAAAAAGTTTCCATTCGTAGGCCATACAGTTCAGAATCGGTATGCCAAGCAGGCAAAAACTTCATGAGCATTGAGGTAGTCATCCCACCGATGCACCAGGTTGAAAATACTAATTGGGCAAAACACTGCATACTGCTGCTTGAACAAGTTAGTAACTGCTTGCTGCGCATGCTCGTCCAACGGAAATCGTCAACCTTTCAACGTCTTTTTGAAGGGACCGAAGGTGTGATAATCGCATGGGGAGATATCAGAACTATTGGGCGAGTGCCCGAATGTCTCCCAATTGAGGCGGCCTCTCTCATAGACTGGTGTCTTTTGTCGAATCGCGACCAGCACGGAACTTGGCGCACCGTTCCACAACTGTAGTTCTCGATAGACATGCTGCCCCATTCGTCATTCACCGAAATGTGTCTATCGGTGCCGGCCGCGGTGGCCGTGCGGTTCTGGGCGCTACAGTCCGGACCCGCGGGACTGCTACGGTCGCAGGTTCGAATCCTGCCTCGGGCATGGATGTGTGTGATGTCTTTAGGTTAGTTAGGTTTAAGTAGTTCTAAGTTCTAGGGGACTGATGACCTAAGATGTTAAGTCCCATAGTGCTCAGATACATTTGAACCATTTTTGTCTATCGGTGTTTGTCCTTCGGCGAAGCCGCCGAAGTTCAAGTTCCCGCATTTACCGCACGCACGTCGGTAAGACAGAAGTGCCACACTGATCCTTAGCCTACTTGTTGGTGCTCGTATACCCGCATCGGAGTTGCGCTACGTTTAATATATGCTGCAGCAACGCTCTCAAAGGGAAACTTCTTGCTCGTTCCTCGTATATACTGACCGAAATAATCGCAAAACCAAAACATAATTAATGTAGATTAATGAAATTTCGGGAATATTTTGGCCTAACTATCATATTTAACTGATTAACACAGCAATATCACAGGTTAATGTAACAAAGAGATAAACCAATGCAAATGTGAAATGCTGGTACATTTATAACTAGAGTAATTGCGAGAATGTTGAATGCAAGTATGCAGACGCGCATGCATTCTGTTGTACATCGCTGCCCGCATCTCGTGGTCGTGCGGTAGCGTTCTCGCTTCCCACGCCCGGGTTCCCGGGTTCGATTCCCGGCGGGGTCAGGGATTTTCTCTGCCTCGTGATGGCTGGGTGTTGTGTGCTGTCCTTAGGTTAGTTAGGTTTAAGTAGTTCTAAGTTCTAGGGGACTTATGACCACAGCAGTTGAGTCCCATAGCGCTCAGAGCCATTTGAACCATTTGTACATCGCCGGATGTCAGTTTGTGGGATGTAATTCCATGCCAATTGCACCTGTTCGGTCAATACAGGGGCAATTAATGCTGTTCGCGGATGACGCTGGAGTTGTCGTCCGATGATGTTCCATACGTCCTCGATTGGGGACAAAACCTGATGATCTGATGATCGAGTGGGCCAAGGAAACATGTCGACTCTGCAGGGCATGCTGGGTTACAAGAGGAGTACGTGAGCCAGCATTATCCTGTTGGAAAACGTCCCCTGGAATGCAGTCAGGGTGCGTGGGATAACCACCAGATTGCTCCTGCTTTCATAAACGATCGCACCCCACACGGTAACTCCAGGTGTACGTACAATGTGTCTAGCACGCAAACAGGTTGGTTGCAGGTCCTCAACTGACCTCTTAACCGACGCAAGGCTATCACTTGTACCGAGGCAGATCCAGCGTTCATCGGGAAGCACAACTGACCTCCACCCTTCCCTCCAATGAGCTTTCGCCTTGCACCATTTAAGTTGCAAACGGCGGTGGTAGGGTCAGTGGATTGCTCGCTACAGGGCCTCTGGCTCAAAACTATCCTTGAGGTAACCGATTAGTAGAAGTTAGTTGTGTTGCTGTGGTGCCAACTGCTGCTCACATTGCTGCTGCAGATGCAGTACGATGCACCAGAGACATGCGCTGAACACAATGTTCTGCCCTCTCTGTAGTACCGTGTAGCCGTCCGGAGCCCAGTCTCCTTGTGACCGTACATTCTCGTAACCACCACTGCTAGCAATCATATGTCGTGGCTACATTCCTGCCAAGTCTTTGTGCAATACTGGAGAATCAACATCCCGTTTCTCGTAGCCCTATTACACGACCTCGTTCAAACTCAGTGAGATGTTGAGTATGGCATTCTTGACTAAAATCCAATCACCACGTTCAATCTAAAGGTAACTAACGATCACGACCGGTACAGCGTCTATTTAAAACAAACCTGAATGAGATTTTCACCATGCAGCGGAGTGTGCGCTGATATGAAACTTCCTGATAGATTAAAACTGTTTGTCTGACCGAGACTCGAACTCGGCACCTGGTTTGCATCTTCATAGTGGCGCTGCCAGCGCCACTCTTATACGACTGGCGCGAAATTTCAATAAACACCATCTTTTAGATGTAGAAACACGCCTACCAACTTTCGTATATGTCGCAGAACTCTTTCTTTGTGTTACGATTTTTTTCCGTTAGTGTATTATTCTCACGTCCCCACGCGAAGTGTAAGAATGTCGGAGCTTAGTGGTCGCATAGTCTTCTTCGAAGAAAGATTTGCCACGATGATCCACTAGGGTTCCACAAGAAATACATTATCTCTGCTGCAAGAATTCCCACGTAAGTTCTCCGAGAATTTCCGTTACACTTTTTTGAACGGGCGGCGCCGACCTGTTACGATCTAGTAGCACCTTTCTGAAATCAATCGATGTCTGTTGCTACGCCTGTGTGATAAAAACTGCGAAAAATGGAAAAATACTCTACAGCTGAGAGCACTGACGTCCCGTACTCGATTTATTTTACAAATCACCACACTTTCCCAGAATTCTTCCGACAAATCTAAGGCCTCCTTTCGCCATTCCTAATACTATATTTGCATGACAGCCCATTTCAGATCACTTCTTACTATTACCCCAAAATACTGATACCATGCGACGTGTTGAAGCGTTCTACACCAATCTTGTAAGCAGATGCTAAAGGGTATTTTTCTCTTCGTTACATTCTCCATAAAAAGATTAGTGACAATGTGGGACAACGGAATCCCTATGGCAGTGAATGTGTTCAAAGAACTGACAATCAAGTAGCGCGTAGAGTTTGACTCACGGTGAAATAAACTGATAAGTTGGTTGTCGACGTAACATCAATCAGCGGCAACAACTCGGTGAGCAGAACACGAGTGTAGAGAGAGACTACATCAAAGGTCACTAAAATACCAAATTCATTAAAACGCAATCCGTGCGATTTCCATTAGGAAGTCCGCTAAATTTTTAAATATGGTTTTCACAACAACCTACTATAGAGTTCGACAAGGTAGTAAGAGGTCGGAACACGTATATTGCTGACAATGAACCGAAAGGGGACATTCTCCTTACGGAGTTTAGGAAGACTGTATATTATAGGATGGACGGCAGAATCAGTTAGTCGTGGTGTCTCGAAACAAGCATTTTTTATTGAGGAGGGCGTTTATTTCTCTTTCCATCCTTGTAGTAAAGTTTCTTGATTCTTTCGTTCTATTACATGTTCTGCGATACTGTAACACAATGTGCATCCAGTATCATTACTATTATTGTCATTACTACTCGCTGTCTTTCACAGATTCCCATTTGTGTTTTCTAAACATATCTAGTACAGTTTCATATGGACTAATCGCCCTATTACGTTCCTAGAACGAATAGCCTTACTCATAATTCTACATGTAGCCACGTCTCAGGCATAGTGGAGTGTATTTCATACCAATACTGCGATGTCTGCTGTTGTGCCTACTTTATAAATGCTCCAAATGCTGAAGCAGTACTCTACAATTCTATGCGATTTCTTTTAGAGAATGCATATTCCCAGAACCCTTTCATCAGATCTAAGTCCTCTATTCGCCTGCTATTATATAGGTTTTACACGGTTGTTACATTTCGTATCACTTCTTACGATTACTACTAAATATTTAACCAGATTCAGATGTTCGCCAATAATGTAATCAGATATTGTCGGGTTCGTAATCTTTGTTAAGATATTGCCATAGATTTATGTACATTTAATATAGCTGCTATTCCTCACACCAGAAGGAAATAAAATTGTACTAGTCTTTCCGTGTTTCCTTAACATGCTAGGACTATCACAACACCAGAGTCGAGAGCCCTGCCTGACAAAGAAACGAAGCACACGGAAGACATAATCAGATTTCAATGTAGCTTCGTACACAAACATACCGTCGGTGGGTAAGTAAATGATCAGAGGTGAAATTGTCCGATGCAACTGCCACCAGAGAGCACTAGTGTTGTTCGTGTTTAGTGTTATTACCTGGCAGCGCATATAAGGAGCGCCAGCCACGTCAGGGGTTGGTTGAGTGATTACTGTGAAGAACACGGAGATGGCGCATACTTGTATGAGACAGCGTCATCAACACCTCTCAGAGCTTGAAATGGGCCTCTTTGTTTGTCTTCATTTGGCCAGCTCTTCGAATCTTGAAATATCCCGATTTGTGGGACATTCGGCAGTGACCGTGGCCCGATGTAGCATCGCGTGGGAACGTGAGGGTAGACATACTCGATTTCAAGGTTGAAGTCGACCACACCTGACATCCAAACGGGAGGACAGTCATACTAACACCAAACACATAGGAAACCCGTCACATGTAGGCTGCCATCCGAGAACAAGTAATGGACGTTCTGCTACGCTCTGCCTCATCCAGCACCATTTTTGGGCAACTAGCAGTAGCCGCGCTAAGGAATTGCCGTCCGTGCGAAGGCTGCTGTTGCCACCGCAGCACAAACGACGGCGTTTTTAGTAGTGCAGTGACTGGGAAACATTAAGCGGCGTCGCATTGTTTTCAGCGATGAACCCCAGACGGCCATCGCGGGCATGTATGGTGGTGACTAGGGGCAGGTCCCCTTATTCCAAAGTTTTGGAGAGATACAGCGGTGTTACTCCTGGTGTCACGGCGTGGGGAGCCATCGGGTATGAATCCAGGCCACGGCTGGTAGTGATGGAGGAAACTCTGACACGCAACAGTATGCCACGGACACCTTGTGTCCTCATATGTTACCTTACGTGCGGCACCGTCGTGGTGCCATTTTTCAACAGGACAATGCTCGTTCACAAATGATTCGCGTCTCTATCAATTATCTGCCTGGTGTTGAGGCTCTCGTGGCCAGGAAGATCTCCAGATTTCTCCCCAGTAGAACATGTGCGGGATCAGCTCAGACGTCAACTGCGTCCTAGTGCCAATGTTCGGAATATCAGGGACCAAATGGTTCAAATGGCTCTAAGCACTATGGGACTTAACATCTGAGGTCGTCAGTCCCCTTGACTTAGAACTATTTAAACCTAATTAACCTAAGGGCATCAAACACATCCATGCCAGAGGCAGGATTCGAACCTGCTACCGTAGCAGCAGCGCGGTACCAGACTGAAGCGCCTAGAACCACTCGGCAGCAAGGATCAGTTATAACAAATCGGGTCAGCTTGCCCCAGGAGAAGACACAACGCCTGTATGGCATCCTTAATAAGTGCAAGCGTCCAGGCCATGTCCTACTCCTTTCATACATGATGCGAAGAGAAAATAACTAAGTGTCTGTATTCCGCGGTACATGCTATAATCTATATTATATTTTTCCTAGTATGCTTACGGAAGATATACGATGAATACAATAAAACCGTCAAATAGACTTACCGGTGCTCTAAGTTTACGCAATAGGCTAGGCTTACACAAAAACAATGTCGCATTTCTTCATGTGATCCCATTTAAGGGCCTCTATCATCTATGTTACCCTTTCATGTGCGGCCATTCCGACATATTACGATTCGAGCAGCGCCACTGTTTCCGTGCTACAGCCATTTAAAAGTGCTGTAAGCCGCAACGATTTTTCCAAGAAATTTGCGCGACCCAGTACATCACTTGTTTCACAATTCTACACATTAATGACCAAAGGATCACAATCATAATCATTTACTTACAGTATGATGAAAGTAAAGGAATTATGGGCAAAATAATCGCGCCCTGGAGAAGTACGTGACGTGGCGAGTAAGTGGGTTAATGACGGAAAAGATTACAATGGTTCAATAACAAAATTTGAAAAATGCTGAGTAAGAAAAGTCTGTCACACTCTCGGTTCAAAAGATAACGCGCGAATGACAACGCCAAAAGTTAGTAGAGATTTGTGGGTCCGGAAGAAGATCGATGTGCGAAGCATACAACTACAATCGTCATACCTTAGCAAAGTATCTAGCCGAGAACTCCAGAAAATTCTGGTCCTTCCTAACGTCACTAAGCGGGTCGAAGATTTATATAAATGGTTCAAATGGCTCTAAGCACTATGGGACTCAACAGCTGAGGTCATCAGTCCCATAAACTTAGAACTATTTAAACCTAACCGCGCGGCCACCACGGCCGGCAGACTTGTATAGAGTCACTCGTTGACCACTCTGGTATGGTAACAGAAGATACCAAAAGGATAGCTGAGTTATAAGTTTCGCGTTTAAGAAGCCATTCACACAGGAGGATCGTACAATCATACCGTCGTTTGACCATTGCACAGGTTCCCGTATGAAGGATACAGTAATGGGCATGCCTAGCGTAGAGAAGTAACTGAAAGAGTTGGAAGGAAATAAATCGTCAGGTCCAGGTGGAACCCCAATACGGTTTTACAAAGACTAAACGCACTAGTCCATTACTTAGCTTGCATTCATCGCGAGTCTCTCGCCCAGAGCAAAGTCCCTAGTCACTGGAAAAAAGCGCAGGTGGACGCCTGCATATAAGAAGGGTAAAAGAAGTGGCCCGAAAAATTACAGACCGATATCCTTAACATCGGTTTGCTGAGTAATTCTTGAACATATTCTGAGTTCGAATACAGTAAAATTTCCGTGAGACACAAAAGCTTCTGTCCACAAACCAGCACGCATTCGGAAAGAATCTCTCGTGCGAAAATCAGCTTGCCATTTTTTCACACAATATCATGTGAACTGTGGTTGAAGGACAACAGGCAGGTTCTATATTCCTAGCTTTCTCAAAAGCTTTAGACAAGGAGCCCCACTGCAAACTTTTAAAAAAGGTACGAGCATGCGGATTAGATTCCAGAATATGTGTGTGGTTAGAAGACTTGTTAAGTAACAGGACCCAATACGTGTCCCTGGCGGGGAGCGTTCATCACAGATACGTGTATCGTCAGGAGTTCTCTAGGGAATTGTTATAGGAGCACAGTTACTCTTTACATACATAAATGACCTGACGAACTGGGAGAGCAACAATCTGTGGCTGTTTCTGAAGATGCTGTGAATTACGGGAAAGTGTCGTCGTTGATTGACTGTAGCAGGATATGAGATGACTCACACAAAATTTTTTTGTTAGTGTGTGAGTGGTAGTTAGCTCTAAATGTGGGCTATGGCTCTGAGCACTATGGGACTTAACATCTATGGTCATCAGTCCCCTAGAACTTAGAACTACTTAAACCTAACTAACCTAAGGACATCACACAACACCCAGCCATCACGAGGCAGAGAAAATCCCTGACCCCGCCGGGAATCGAACCCGGGAACCCGGGCGTGGGAAGCGAGAACGCTACCGCACGACCACGAGATGCGGGCTCTCTAAATGTGGGGAAATGTAACTTAATGCAGATTAGTACGAAAACAATCCAGTAATGTTCTAATACAGCATTAGTAGCGTGCTATTTGACACAGTCAGGCTGATTAAGTATCTAGGCATAACGTTGCAAATGGAACGAGCACATGAGGATTGTAGAGAGGAAGGTGAATGGTCGATTTCGGTTTATTGGGAGAGTTTTAGAAAAGTGTTTTTCATCCGTAAAGGAGACCGTATGTAGAACACTAGTGCGACCCATTGTTGAGTGCTGCTCGAGTGTGTATGAACCCCACCAGGTCTGATTAAAGGAAGAATTCCAAGCAACTGGAAGGCGGTCTGCTAGGTTTGTTACTGGCAGTTTAAATCAACGTGCAAATATTACAGAAGAGCTTTGGGAATTCAAATTGGAATCCCGCGAGGGAAGGTGACGATGTTTTCGAGGAACGTGACAGAAAATTTAAAGAACCGGTATTTGAAGCTGACTGCGGGAAGATTCTACTGCCGCCATCGTGCATTTCGCATGTGGACCACGAAGATAAGATAATAGAAATTAGGCCTCATACGGAGGCATATACACAGTGACTTTTCCTTCGCTCTATTCGCGTGTGGAACTGGGAGACAAATGAGTGACATTAGTAAAGTGTACCCTCTGTCACGCACCGTACGGTGGCTTGCGGAGTATGTACGTAGACGTAGATGTAGAACTGAGCGGAGCTTCTGGGCTGGGTACAGGAACCATCGTAGCACGCGATTATCTCTCCTCAACGCGCCTCATAGACGCAGAGACGAAGGAATACCACCACAAATCCTCACAGCGTGAAAACAGGCGTAGTGGAAGCCACAAGGTGCAAATTGTTTAGGCAGGAAATGATAGTATTCTCGTGCGCGGGTTATTTTTTATTTACTTATTTCGTCACATTCTAGGCAGTTTGCTATAAGTTACGCCCAAGCTCAAGTCATTCTTACTCAAGGTACTACTTCCACACTGTGTAACAAAATTAAAGGTACACTCCTTGACTGTGTTCCATTCCAACGCATGAGTTTGAAAGCCGGCCGCGGTGGCCGTGCGGTTCTAGGCACTTCAGTCCGGAACCGCGTGACTGCTACGGTCGCAGGTTCGAATCCTGCCTCGGGCATGGATGTGTATGATGTCCTTAGGTTAGTTAGGTTTAAGTAGTTCTAAGTTCTAGGGGACTGATGACCTCAGATGTTGAGTCCCATAGTGCTCAGAGCCATTTTTGAGTTTGAAATTTGGCTCAAAGGTGCCTGCAACCTTCCTCCGTTCTGGTAAAAAAGCGTGATGCCCTGCGACGTCATCCTCGGGCTCAGTGACCCTTCAAGCTGCAAGGTGTCGACAAATGTAAGAAACAAGGTCACATCTCAGAAGTTCATGTGAGTTTTAAGATGGGTTAATGGATTCACACTGGCACCAGTTTTCACCAATTCTTTGCAACGCCACCGCCGACGTGTCACACGGTACGAAGGTCGTCACAGTTCCTCTTACTCCATCCACAACTTCTTTTGCAGTCTCTGCAATAGACGTAAGAACAGCGACATCCAGGTTTGAAATAACGCGGTGTTCTTATGGGTGGACAGGAGGAACATTTCGGATACACGACCACTCAAGATCGACAAGAAAAGCCTTAGGGGGTGGCGTAGAGGGCGCCAATGAAACCACCCCTTTTCTCGGGGTGTTGATTCCCACACATTTTGCAGCCGAACACGACAGTCTGCCGTGTGATGAGCAACAGGGTGACGTACTTGACAACGTTCGACACTGCTCTAGAGGAGCCACGAGGCTAAATCGGTTTCAAAGTTTCTGACAGGTACGTGTTTAACGTGCCCAGCAAACGCGCGTGGGTGCCACCAAAGGTATTTCCAAACTGGGGAGGCTTAAAGGGACAATTTGCTACTTTATTCACGCATATGATAATGTAGCATCGCCCCCGCCTCTCCCTCCCTGATTACAACACAGGAGGGTGCGAAACAGAAGGGCTTAAAAAGCATAATACCCCTCTGCTGCATCGGATCACGGTCTGATTTCGTCGAATGGTTTTAAATGGTCGCTAGTTGTTCCACTTTGTATACCAGAGCAAAAATTGCCGTCGTAGTACACTCCAAACGGGTTATATCACGCGCAGTGGAGTTTCTACTTTACATTGTCGTTAGAGAAGGGTGGAAACGCCCAGAGCATAGCAGCAGAGTCGAACTCCGCAAAAACGTCGTCCTGTTGCCCACCACACTACAGACTGTCGTTTTCGACAGCAAAATGTGTGGGAATCGACATCCCAAGGGAAGTGGTAGTTTCATTGACGCCCTTTATATCACCCCACAAGAAAACCGCGTCATCTGAACGCTGTATGTCGCGGTTCTGACTACATCGCAGAGTCGGTAAAACAAAGGATGAAATGTAAGTGGGATTGTGACAACCTTCCCATTGTGTGACACGCCGCCGGTGGCGTTGCGTAGACTTGTGGTGAAATTTGATGCCAATGTGACATCATTAACCCGTCTTACAGGTCACATGAACTTCTGAGCCGTGACGTTTCGTCGCATTTGTCGACATCTTCCTGTTTGAAGCGTCGCTGAGCCCGAGGGTGACGTCGTAGTGCGCCACGCTTTTGCAACATTACAGAGGGGGGTTGTACGCTCCTTCTAGCCAAATTTCCAACTTGTGCATGGGAATGGGACACGGTTACGGCATTTCGAAGAATGAAGTGATCGCTTAATTTTGCTGCTTAGTGTATAGTTAATATCAATTTCCGTACACTGATAACGTAGACAACGCTGTCGAAATAGCTGTTACTTAGCTTCTCCATGTTTTCACCGTTGCTGCTCCATAAATGCGTACTGAATTCATGAACAGTCGCTAAAATGCTCTTCAGTTTATTCCACGTTGGTTTTGGCTCTCATCCGTACACTGAAGCCATTTTCTAGCTGTGTTGGAAAACGACATTGGAAATACAAACAAACGTTTGTGAGTTAACGAACATTGCACTCTCATTTAAGTATATGGGCGAAAGAGTCAGCCTGCAGAAATTGTGAAACGAACCCTGTCGTCCAGGACTGAATGCCACAAAGGGCGCAGATTCACCACGAGATGGGGAAATTCACAGGTGTCTACTGTCTATTGACGCCTAAGCGCTGTAGTGTGCGAGTGAGACAGACGAGAACCTACGTCATAGGGAAACCCAGTAGAAGCCGTTTGTGGCCGAGGACACATAGCAGTCTTAAATATGGCGGACCTAAGATCGGTCATAAAGGGGAACATTTATGTAAATTATTTAATTCTGTAGTAATGCAGGGAATCAAGCCACAGTAATTTTAATCTGCCATCCTCCATAAATTTTCATGCTGATCCCAATAAAACTTGAATACTGATCATGTCTATAATGGTTTAGGATATACTGTTAAAGTGAAATTCACAAGTTTTGTAACAAAGACCTGAATGCTAAAATCTGAACGTTTTGGTCTATATTAACGATCGACATATCATATAGAAGCGCATCATTAAAATGACAAAAGTTGTAAACACCAACTCTGTAATTTTATTTATTTAAAAGATATAGTAAATTTAAATTATCAGTATTTTTAGTTAAGCATTAGATCAACATTTCCTCCACACAAAACACATTGAACGTTGACAGCTTGACACCTTATTGAATCATTAGGTAATAGAATATTTGTTGTGATGTTTAGTGCATAATAGTTACTTCTGTTCTTTATTTATTTATTTGCACATTGGTGCAAGGCTACTGGCCGTGACATTCGAAGTTAAGAAGGAAATTCTTACGCAGCACTAGTTCTATTCGTAAAGTTGTTTCTTCTGATGCCTTACGACCATCAGATGCATTTATTTACACTAAAGCTAGTACAGAGGAGAGGAACTTAAATGCTGTCATTTCCATTTTGTTTCTGTACACATTTCTTCCTCTTTTGTACAATGTATGATTACGAGGTGGTAATAAGTAAACTTTCGCTACTTGAGAGAGCACCCATGAATATCGAGTGATTGTAGAACAATGAAACTTTCTGGAAACATTTGTAAGAACATAGAGAAGAGAAATAACGAATGAACCATTGGAAGAATATACACACATAAAAAAGTATTACATCACATCGGTTCTGAGCGTTCTGGAACCTGTACAGAAAACAAAGATCAACATAAACATCCTTTCCGCCCTTTTTTATTGCTCATGAAAAGCAAACATTGCATGTTCTGCCACCATACAGTGAGACCTTCAGAGGTGGTGGTCCTGATTGCTGTACACACCGGTACCTCTAATACTCAGTAGCACGTCCTCTTGCATTGATGCATACCTGTATTCGTCGTGGCATACTATCCACAAACTCATCAAGGCACTCACTGTCCAGTTTGTCCCACTCATCAACGGCGATTCGGCGTAGATCCCTCAGAGTGGTTGGTGGGTCACCTCGTCCATAAACAACACTTTTCAATCTATCCCAGGCATGTTAGATAGAGTTCTTGTCGGGAGAACATGCTGGCCACTCTAGTCGAGCGATGTCGTTATCCTGAAGGACGTCATTCACAAGATGTGCACGATGTGGGCGCAAATTGTAGTCGATGAAGACGAATGCCTCGCCAATATGCTTCCAATATGGTTGCACTATCGGTCGGATGATGGCATTCACGTATTGTACAGCCTTTGGGGTGTTTTCCATGACTACAATTGGCGTACGTCGGCCTCATCCCGAAACAGCAGGGAACCTCCTCCTTACTGCACTCGCTGGACAGTGTATCTAAGGCGTTCGGTCTGACTGGGTTGCCTCGAGACACGTCTCCGTCGATTGTCTGGTTGAAGGCATATGCGACACTCATCGGTGAAGAGAACGTGATGCCTGATGCCAATCCTGAGCGGTCCATTCGGCATGTTGTTGGGCCCATCTGCACCGCACTGCATGGTGTCGTGGTTGCAAAGATGAACCTCGCCGTGGACGTCGGGAGTGAAGTTGCGCATCATGCAGCCTATTGCGCACAGTTTGAGTCGTAACACGACGTCCTGCGGTTGCACAAAAAGCATTATTCAACATGGTGGCGTTGCTGTCAGGGTTCCTCCGAGCCATAATCTGTAGGTAGTAGTCATCCACTGCAGTAGCAGCCCTTGGGCGGCCTGAGAGAGGCATGTCATCGTCTGTTCCTGTCTCTCTGTTTCTCCTTCATGCCCGAAAAAAATTGCTTTGGTTCACTCCGAGACGCCTGGACACTTCCCTTGTTGAGAGCCCTTCCTGGCACAAAATAATGCGGACGCGATCGAACCGCGGTATTGAGCGGTGTACGTCCTTCCTGCTGGAATGACTGGAACCGATCAGCTTTTTTTTTTTGTTATGGTTTTCGGGCGCACAACTGCTACGGTCATTAGCGCCCAGTCTGTGACTGAGGAAAAGGCAGAAATGGGAACGAAACTCAAAAAATTGGAGAAACTAAAAATAGAAGGAAAGCTTAAAAAACCACTATAGAAGGAGGTTATTGTCCCAAAAAGAGCTTCAAATGACTGTCGTCATCTCACTGGCACTAATAAACTCGAGAACGCGATCGGCTGAGCGCGTGTCGTCTGCTAAAATGGAAGATATATCAGGCGACAGCTGTAGACGGACGCGTAACGGAGTAAAATAGGGGCACTCAAGTAAAAGGTGTCTTACCGTCCACAGCTGAGAGCAGTGGGGACAGAGTGGGGGAGGATCACCACTTAAAGGATGTCGATGGCTAAAAAGACAGTGCCCTATCCGGAGTCTAGTTAAAATTACCTCCTCCAGACGACGCGTTCGGGAGGAAGAGGTCCAAGCACAGGGAAGAGCTTTCACGTCCCACAATTTATTGTTGGGAAGTGGCGACCAATGTGCTTGCCATAAAAGAGTAACACGACGACATAAAACACTCCGTAGATCGGCGAAAGGAATCGTGCGAACAGGTGGCTGAAGAAGAGAGACTGCAGCCTTGGCCGCTATATCGGCCGCCTCATTTCCACAGATACCAACGTGTCCTGGGATCCAGGAGCAAGTGGAGGCAGTCCTGAATCCGGTGGACCAGATGGTGGACAGGGTACAGAGCTTGGAGACTGAGGAGAGAGCTGAGAGAATCTGAACAGATAACATACTGTATCCGCTGATGGCGACGGATGTATTGGACAGCCTGGAGAACAGCGTAAAGCTCCGCAGTATAAACCGAACACTGGTCGGTAAGCCGAAATCGATTTGGGGTGTCGCCAACAATATAGGCACTCCCTACACCTAACAATGTTTTCGAGCCATCAGTCTAAATAAATGTGGCTTCCTTTATTTGTGCACATAGAGCAGCAAATGCCCGACGATAAACAAATGAAGGGGTACCATCCTTGGGAAATTGACAAAGATCACGGAGCAGGCAGGTCCGGGGACGGAGCCAAGGCGGTGCTGTACCCCAAGTTGTCAAAAAGGTTTTAGGAAAGCGGAAGGAAAGAGAATGGAGCAGCTGATGGAAGCGGACTCCCGGTGGTAGTAGGGAGGAAGGGCGGCCAGCATACCCTAAATCCAAGGAGTCGAAAAAAATGTCATGGGCCGGATTAGCAGGCATGGAAGACAGATGGCTAGCATAACGACTCAGAAGGAATGCTCGCCGATTGGACAGCGGAGGTTCAGCAGTCTCAGCATAAAGGCTTTCCACAGGGCTGGTGTAAAAAGCTCCAGAAACTAAACGTAATCCACGGTGGTGATAGAGTCGAGACGCCGAAGAATAGACGGCTGAGCAGAGGAGTAAACAGTGCTTCCATAGTCCAATTTCGAGCGCACTAAGGCGCGATAGAGGCGGAAAAGGACCACTCGCTCCGCTCCCCAGTAGGTACCATTCAGGACACGGAGGGTGTTGAGGGATCGCAGACAGCGAGCCGAAAGATAGGAAACGTGGGAGGACCAGCACAGTTTTCTGTCAAACATAAGACCCAAGAATTTAGCGACGTCCGAAAACGGAAAGTTGACAGGTTCTAGATGTAAGGAAGGCGGAAGAAACTCCTTACGACGCCAAAAATTAACACAAACGGTCTTACTGGGAGGAAAGCGGAAGCCAGTTTCGATGCTCCAAGAGTTGAGGCGATCGAGACATCCCTGAAGACGTCGTTCAAGAAGGCTGGTCCGTTGAGAGCTGTAGTAGATCGCAAAATCGTCCACAAAGAGGGAGCCTGAGACATCGGGCAAACAGTACAACACTTAGCACGGAGCCCTGGGGTACCCCGTTTTCTTGGGAGAAAGTACGGGATAGAGTAGTGTTCACCCGCACTCTAAATGTGCGCTCTGTCATAAATTTGCGAAGAAAAAGGGGCAGCCGACCTCGAAAGCCCCAAGAGAACAGTGTGCGGAGGAAGCCTGTCCTCCAACAGGTATCGTATGCTCTCTCCAGATCAAAAAATATTGCTACTGTTTGGCGTTTCCGGAGAAAATTGTTCATAATATAAGTGGAAAGAGCAACAAGATGGTGAAATGCAGAACGATGCTTTCGGAAACCGCATTGGGCAGGTGTTAAAAAGACTGCGGGACTCCAGCCACCAAGCTAAGCGGCAATTCACCATACGCTCCAAAACCTTACATACACTACTCGTGAGAGAAATGAGGCGATAGCTAGAGGGGAGATGTTTGTCCTTTCCAGGTTTCGGAACAGAAACGACGATAGCTTCCCGCCATCGTCTGGGAAAAGTACTGTCGGTCCAAATTCGATTATAAAGGCGAAGGAGGTAACGCAGACTATGGGTTGATAAATGCAGCAACATTTGGACATGGATACCATCCGGTCCTGGGGCGGAGGAGCGAGAAGAAGAGAGAGCATGTTGGAGTTCCCGCATGGAGAAAGCAGTATTATAGCTTTCGCGATTTTGAGAGGAGAAAGCAAGAGGTTGCACTTCCGCTGCACGTTTCTTCGGGAGAAACGCTGGCGGGTAATTTGAAGAGCTCGAAATCTCAACAAAGTGGTGTCCCAATGAGTTAGAAATTGCGACGGGGTCTACTAACGTATCATGCGCGACAGTGAGCCCAGAGACTGGGGAGAAACTAGGCGCGCCAGATAACCGTCGAATCCGACTCCAAACTTCCGAGGAGGGAGTGAAGGTGTTAAATGAGCTAGTAAAGAAGTTCCAGCTTGCCTTCTTGCTATCGCGGATGACGCGACGGCATCGCGCACGGAACTGCTTATAGCGGATACAGTTGGCCAAAGTAGGATGGTGGCGGAAAACGCGAAGAGCACGTCGCCGCTCACGTATTGCGTCACGGCATGCCTCGTTCCACCAAGGAACTGGGGGGTGCCGGGGAAATTCGGAGGTGCGTAGTATTGAACGTTCCGCAGCTGTAAGAATAACGTCTGTAATATGTGTGACCTCATCGTCGACGCTAGGAAAGTGACGGTCATCGAATGTCGCTAGAGACGAAAAAAGTGTCCAATCGGCTTGGGCAAACTTCCAGCGTCGCGGGCGCATATATGGCAGTTGAGGCTGCAGTCTAAGGACACATGGAAAGTGGCCACTCGAGTGTGTATCATCAAGGGTGAACCATTCGAAGCGCCGAGCTAGCGGAACAGTACCGACCTAAGGCTCCAAATGAGAGAAATTTGTCGTGGAGGCAGACAAAAATGTAGGGTCCCCAGTGTTGAGGCGAACAAGATCCGCTTGGTGGAAGATGTATATCAATAGTGAGCCACGCGGACGAGGATATGGAGATCCCCAAAGCGGGTGGTGGGCATTGAAGTCCCCAACCAGCAAATAGGGGGGTGGAAGCTGACCCAGAAGATAAAGGAGATCAGCCCGTGCCATTGGTGTGGACGATGGAATGTATACAGTACAAAGAGAGAAGGTGTATCCAGAAAGGGAGTCCACAGCTCGTGGTCGTGCGGTAGCGTTCTCGCTTCCCACGCCCGGGTTCCCGGGTTCGATTCCCGGCAGGGTCAGGGATTTTCTCTGCCTCGTGATGACTGGGTGTTGTGTGATGTCCTTAGGTTAGTTAGGTTTAAGTAGTTCTAAGTTCTAGGGGACTGATGACCATAGATGTTAAGTCCCATAGTGCTCAGAGCCATGTGTGTGAACCAGAAAGGGAAAGACGGACAGCGACAGCTTGGAAGGAAGTGTTTAAGGGGATTGGGTGATAATGGAGAGTATCATGGAGAAGAATCATAAGTCCTCCATGCGCTGGAGTGCCTTCAACAGAGGGGAGATCAAATCAGATGGACTGAAAATGGGGGAGAACAAAGCGGTCGTGGGGACACAGCTTTGTTTTCTGAAGATAGAAGATGACCAGCGAGTAGGATCGTAAGAGGATCGACAATTAATCCCGATTGGCTCGAACGCCGCGGAAATTCCAGTGGATAATGGACATAGGGTGAACAGAAAATGGAGGAATGTGACCAAGGTTGCCGTCAACTCAACGACTGCTCAGAGCTTGCGACCGATAGCATGGAACGGCATTCAGCCGAAGGCAGAAGATCCTGATCCATAGGTTGTTCAGGAGCAGCTCCTGCCACCAGCGATCGGCCGGTTGATCGGCCGCCAGCAGTAGGGCGGTTACCTCCAGGTGGTGCTGTAGATGAGACACGGCTTGGCGGAGAAGGAGAGGAACTGGGTTTCTTATTAGCCTTCTTGGAAACATGATGTTTAGATGAAGGAGGAACCGATGGTTGTGAAGTTGGGGTACGTAAAAAATCTTCACGAGTATGCTCTTTTTTCGAAGTCTTGGTGTCTGACTTTTGGGCTCGAGATCTTGAAGAACCCGATGAAGGGTGAGCCATAGAGTGAGCAGGCGAAAGTGGGGAGGTTGAACGGGCGATCTTAGCACTGGCCGATCTGTCGACCGTGGCACTAAAGGTGAGATCACATGTCTGCATGGCCGCCTCCTTTGTTGGTCGAGGAGAGGCAAGGACAGTGCTGTATCTTCCTGTCTGAGGCACAGTGGGCTTTCGACTGGCGAATAATTTTCGAGCAGCAAAGGTCGACACCTTTTCCTTCACTCTGATTTCCTGAATGAGCTTTTCGTCTTTAAAAATGGGGCACTCTCGAGAGGAAGCATCGTGGTCACCCATACAGTTGATGCAATGAGGGGACGGAGGTGGACAAGCACCCTCATGGGCATCCTTGCCTCACATAACACATTTTGCCGGATTGTAACAGGACTGGCTGGTGTGATTGAACTGCTGACACCGACAGCAACGCGTAAGATTGGGGATGTAAGGGCGAACGGAAATTATCTCATAGCCCGCTTTGATTTTCGATGGGAGTTGAACTCTGTCAAATGTAAAGAAGACAGTACGGGTTGGAATGATGTTCGTGTCAACCCTTTTCATGACTCTATGAACAGCCGTTACGCCCTGATCAGACAGGTAGTGTTGAATTTCCTCGTCGGACAATCCGTCGAGGGAGCGTGTATAAACGACCTCACGTGATGAATTTAAAGTGTGGTGCACTTCCACCTGGACAGGAGGGAAGGTGTGTAGCAGTGAAGTACACAGAAATTTTTGTGCCTGGAGGGCACTGACTGTTTCTAACAACAAGGTGCCATTTCGTAATCTGGAACAAGACTTTACAGGACCTGCAATTGCGTCGACACCTTTCTGAATAATGAAAGGGTTGACCGTGGAGAAGTCGTGACCTTCGTCAGACCAAGAAACAACAAGGAACTGTGGCAACGATGGAAGGACTGTCTGTGGCTGAGACTCATTGAACTTACACTTGTGAGCAGACATACTAGATGATGAGGAAACCATTGCGAAAGTATCCCCCATGATTACCGGCGTCTCCGATGGCGTGCTCCTTCCTTATGGGGGCCCTCTCTGAGGGCTCTCCCGCCTTAGGTGATTGATCACGCATCAGGTCACACCTCCCGAGAAACGGATGGAGGGACCAATCGGCACATTCGGAAGGTATCAGCTCGGGTAATCATCCCTCCCTGGGCCTAGCCGTTACCAGGGGGTACGTAAGTGTCCTACCTGTCTACCCGGGGCGGGGAATTACGCGTTACCCCGTCACCGGATATGCATGGAAATGCGTGGGTCAGCCTTCAGACACACACAGGGAGGAAAAAAGAGAAAGGGAAAAAACAAAGGGAAAGGAAAGAAGAGAGGTCTCAAACGCCACAGCGGAGAAAAGGGTAAAGAAGAGGTAAGGAAAAGAGAAGGACAAAGGAAGGATGAAGACTTGCTAGCAGGGAAAGCAAAGTATATGTTACAATTTCGAGCGTCCGTCTCCGGACGTAGGCACAAAACATACTCCCAGTGGGGGAGAAAAGGAAGGAAAGAGGCGGAGGTGAGGGGGGGGGCGAAGATGGGGGATGGGGAAGGATTCGGAAAAGGAAGGTATGCAGCCCGGAAAGGAAGGAGGGCCATGTAAGCTCGGGGTCCCGTGCTCGCTACGCACGTATCCACAAAAGAGCTGTGGACCCCCTGGGGGGAACCGATCAGCTGTCGGACCCCCTCCGTGTAATAGGCGCTGCTTATGCATGGTTGTTTATATCTTTGGGCGTGTTTAGTGACATGTCTGAACAGTCAAAGGAACAGGGTCTGTGATACAATATCCACATTCAATGTCTGTATTCAGGAGCTCTGTGAACTGGGGTGATGCAAAACTTTTTTTGATGTGTGTATTTCAATTTCCACATTAGCGAGTAACATTTTCTAAGTGCACACCATGTTAACGTTTCAGGTTACTAACGTTGCTTAGTGCATCCTTAACAACCTGGAACCAAACTGGAGATACCGTATCACAAATTTTCGCAACACGTTTAGAATGGTGGTCTTGGAATTTTTAGCTGTTGTGACACAGGTCGTGAACTACTTGAAGCTCATACATTGCGTTCAGCATTCTCAAGCATGGCAACAGGAGCTACTTCACAAATTCGCCTTTGATCTACCCAGGAGCAAATGCCAAATCACCAGTTAGTTTGGTCTTCTGATTCACGTTCTTTAACCCCGATGTGGAATAAGGAGCTCTGCGTAATCCTTTAATGTGCTTATACTCACGAAGAGTGTGTGTGTGAAATCGTATGGGACTTAACTGCTAAGGTCATCAGTACCTAAGCTTACACACTACTTAACCTAAATTATCCTAAGGACAAACACACACACCCATGCCCGAGGGAGGATTCGAACCTCCGCCGGGACCAGCCGCACAGTCCATGACTGCAGCGCGTTCGACTGCTCGGCTAATCCCGCGCGGCGTACTTACGAAGACCTGCGTTGGTTCTAGGCGCTACAGTCTGGAGCCGCACGACCGCTACGGCGGCAGGTTCGAATCCTGCCTCGGGAATGGATGTATGTGATGTCTTTAGGCTAGTTAGGTTTAAGTAGTCCTAAGTTCTAGGGGACTGATGACCTCAGAAGTTAAGTCCCATAGTGCTCAGAGTCATTTGAACCTGTTCAACTTATCCAGACCCATGCTGACTGTCAGCAACTACAATGCCAGCTGATGTTTCTTTTTCTAACCTATGTGGCCATACCAGTACCTGCTCATAGTGGCAATTCATCACACTAACACTACTAACAACGCAAATCTTGAAGCGCACAGTCTGAACACCATTCCTAGAAATTTAAGTACCCACACTGTACATAATTTTCCATCTCTACTGGCCTAACTAGCGCAATTTCAATTGCATTCACGCTGTATATGGGACACAAGGACTAGTATTAGCTGCGGCAGAAGAAGAAACACGCGCAAACACAAATAAACACACGCACACAGACACACAGACACAGACACACACACACACACACACACACACACACACACACACACACACACACACACACGCATAAACACGTAACTGCATGCACACAAGTGTCATGCCGAGTGGCCACGTGGTTTGAGGCGCCATGTCACGGATTGCACAGCCCCTCCCGCCGGCGGTTCGAGTGATCCCTCGTTCATGGGTGTGTGTGTTGTTCTTAGCATAAGTTAAAGTTAATTCAAGCAGTGTGTAAGTCCAGGGACCGATGACCTTAGCAGTTTGGTCCCTTAGGAATTCACACACATTTGAACATTTTTACCTACAAGTAGTCAACAGAGATGACGTATAGGTCATCGTGACATGACAGCTCTACTCTGTGGAAGACCTATAATGTCATCTCAGTTGACTACTTATAGGAACATATGTGTAACTGTTTTGTTTATGTAAAATGCTTTCGATGTTTAAAAGTGTAAAAAAGTCGCGTGTGATATTTAGTGTGTGTGAGACTCTGCACAAATTTACCATACGGAAACTGTAAGTACAAATTCTTCTAAATTTCGCCACTAACTTTACAAAAACATCGACAACCAACTAAAAATCGCGTGTTTTCTTATTTATTGCAGTAAAGTCAACGAAATGAAGCAGACTCTCAAACATCGACAACATCACATAGAAATAGCTTAACAAACACAAATAGCGCACTTGAAAATGGGAATCATTTCCCGATACGCCTCATGAGAAGAATAAAATGAAGAAAACCGTGACTGGTAGCAGATGAGTTATTTATAAACAAACCTATTGCTTTGACAGTAGCATGCTTTCAGAAACATTTATAATGGATCAAATCAGATACTTAGCGATTATAATTAATTTCTTCATATATATTGCAGCCTTTCACGCAGTGGATTATACTATCTGTATTCATATAAAGTTACTTGGGATCGGCGAAAAGAAGATGGTGACCCATTTGAAATTTGGTCTGGCAACATAATCCCTTGTGTCATAACGCCAGTGCCGCCGATAAACTAAACAAATTTCGCGATATTCTCTAACATTCTCCATGGTTTTTCGGAAGCTGAATGACTCAGTAATTTGTAAAACAATAATGTACTCCTTCAACCAGCAATGCTGTTTGAAGGAGATTCCGCAAGTGATGTAAACAAGTACCATCCCAACCAGGGACATTGCTGGAGGCTTCTGTAGTGTAGAATATAACGTTGATGGATCCCCTGCGTTGTGAACAGCTTTGGAATGGAACCATTTCGCGGAACTGGGCGCTCTGGAAATAGGGGCAAATCGCTGTGTTCGTCGTGCAAATGTGTGGCATATGTCACTTCTACCAGTAGGACATATTCCTCACTAGAACTCTCAACCAGATAATGGATCTTTTCCTTCAGTCTGACGGAAGCCTGCAAATGATAGACTTTGTTGCACAGTGTACATATAAAGGTTGTTTACATTAACGTGGAGGGTGCAAGTTAAAGCGTCAGGTGGCGTATCATCCTACTCACTCATTCGCTGGTTAATTACCTTGGCGTACCTGTGCATGCAGTGGGAAATCTTGCCACGAATTCCGCATCATCTTACCAACTTTCTGAAGAGACACGTGCACGAAGCGAAGTGTATCCAGGAATCAGAGCGATATTCTTGTCCTGATGGTTCAAATGGCTCTGAGCACTATGGGACTTAACACCTGAGGTCATCAGTCCCCTAGAACTTAGAACTACTTAAACCTAACTAACCTAAGGACATCACACACAGCCATGCCCGAGGCAGGATTCGAACCTGCGACCGTAGCGGTTGTGGCCTAGAACCGCTCGGTCACTCCGGCCGGCTGTTGTCATGCTTCTCTTGGACAATCAAATGTACTTTTCAACGGTATAAGGAGCCACTGACCTCATCACCTTTCAACCCAAAATCACAAAAGTGTTGAACGAGACAGTGGGCATCATACCCGTTCGATTTGTGGAAGAAGACGGGTATGTGCCATGGCAATTGGTACTTCAAGTTGCATACATTTTGAGCTGTGCTGCGGAACTTTCCGTTAAATGACAATGGTCTGTACGTGGAGGTACCGTTCCTCAAACTTCCCATGCAAGTTTTTTGAACTCGGCGAGAAGCCATCTCGCATAATTGTCTCCAATGTAACGTTCGAATTTTTTGCAACTAAAGACTCACAATTATAACACTCGATACGTGTGTGATACGCCGCGCGGGATTAGCCGAGAGGTCTAGGGCGCTGCTGTCATGGACTGTGCGGCTGGTCCCGGCGTAGGTTCGAGTCCTCCCTCGGGCATTGGTGTGTGTGTTTGTCCTTAGGATAATTTAGGTTAAGTAGTGTGTAAGCTTAGGTACTGATGACCTTAGCAGTTAAGTCTCATAAGATTTCACACACATTTGAACATTTGATATGTGATACTGTGTGTGCTGCTCTATGAAGGCAGAATGGGAAGCAGAGTGGTCACATTCACAATGGGCCACAGGAGCTAGGAGACACTCGAAGTCGGTGTATACAACGACAGGATATAGATTCTGATTGTGGGATACTGATTTGTAGATACTCTCTCTTCGCGAAACTTTTCAGACACGCACGACTAAATTGTCTTGTACAGAGTTTTTTCTCATTCATATTTGCTTGTACGCTGTGCATCTTTCAGATATTTATATCGCTAGCCAGAAATTACCATGTGAAGCAATATATATCCTTCTCATACAGACTATAGACATTAAGATAACCATGTTTATCAGCAGTATATTTCGGAAAAGGGATGAAACTGTACCCAGAATAAGTGCGACACAGACATGTGGGCAGTACACATCATGGCCGAGTATGACACTCTTGAAAAATGTTTCAAAGCACTCTGTGATTGAATAACCCCGCAATATCACGCCAGTGGCAGGATCTCGGTAGCCTGGATTCGCGTTATCAATTCGGGTTTGTGAGATTTTGTCCCCAAAAGTACCAGCGATCATGGGGCAGTCCATTGCAGCTGTAGGACTGCACTAGCGGCAGGGGTGCTGCTGCTTCCAGGCCAAGAGTAATGTTGAAGGGGTTCATACTCTGACCACAGGAGGTTTGGGTCCTGTGTCCCAGGCGGATCTTTAAGGGCTGGGGAGGCGTAGGTCCTATTTTTCTGGCCGCAGAAGGTTTGGGTCCAGCGCCGGAAAAGGTGAGCAGGGCTTTACTCGCAAGCGTGTTTTATCAAAGACAACAGCAATAGCACTGACGCTCTTCGCGAGTATCGACGCATAAAGGAATAAGGAGAGGTCCTATTACCGCACCGGGATTGAAGAACATGATTATGAAGTTCGAATTAACTAGCGAATTTGGAAATGCTCCTGTGAGAGACCGACCCGAATTGCGCCGCCAATTGTTGAAGCAGTTGCTGTTGGCATGGCTGAGCATCCTGGACGCAGTGTACGATCTTCAAACAGTGCACGAGCTGTGACACGCCAGCTGAACATTCCGTGGTCCACAGTTCGCAAACTGCTGTGAACAGTTGTCAGCGGTAGCTCTAGTGCGGTTCGAGGTTGTCGTGTATGCGCTGCGTGACGTTTATAACCTGGAACAAAACATGATGCGAAATGTTATCCTCTTATGTGAAAATTAAAATGTTGTTTCTTTCAATAGTTTATTCGTTATTTCTTCGCCATGTTCTTACAGAAGTTTTCAAAAAGTTTCATTGCCGTAGGATCGCTCGTTTTTTAAGGGAGCCGTAGCAAGTAGCGAAAAGTTTAGCCACCCTGTATTTCAGAATGCAGAAAATGTAACAGAAACAGTAAGGAAGAGGAACATATTATACGGTCATTTGTAAAGAATGACGACGACAGATTAAATAAATGAATCCTCAAATATCTTTGGCCGAAGAAGTCAGCTACATACTGGATTCACGAGATCAAGAAATATTTGTAAAGAAATCATATCAAGGAAGAAACCACAACACCCAGGAACAGTTTAAAATGGATTGTTACAGATGGAGGATACCATAAAAGAATGGAATAGAGAGCAGGTATGAAAAGTGGTTCAAATGGCTCTGAGCACTATGGGACTTAACATCTGAGGTCATCAGTCCCCTAGACTTAGCACCACTTAAACCTAACTAACCTAAGGACATCACACACATCCATGCCAAGGCAGGATTCGAACCTGCGACCGTAGCAGCAGAGCGGTTCCGGAGTGAAGCGCATAGAACCGCTCGGCCACAATGGCCAGCTAAGGTATAAAATATACAAGAGAAATAAGAGAATATGAAAAACTGAAATTGACACATGGTCCTCTGGAAAAGAAGAGAGAAAACCACTCTAGTTCCCTTACCATAATACGGCCTGTTAGCGTTCCACTGACTTGTTATGTGCAAATAGATGTTGTTTTTAAGACTCTGGTGTCATATGGAACCATTTGGCATATCCAAAGAACTTTGGAACACTATCCGACTTGTTATTAGCTAAACAGAAATGATTACTTTTTTCAGTGGCGAAATGTAGTGTTTGGAGTCATGTTTACTGAAATAATCGATTACAATAATAATCTCTTTCATAGACACATACGTATTATCGTAAATATGGAATATATTATTAGTTCTACAACTTTGCTTCCTCCGTTTTGCAATAGACGGCAGTAGCGGCAAGGGGGGTTCAGGTGGTTGGTCATAGGTGTAATACAATAAGCTTAGGCATCTGTAAACATAATGCCATAAATATATTAGTCGATTTGTGATTGCATCGTAAGGTTATTCTCGATTAAGTACGTCAACTTACGTTCCCATTTCTCGCCATTTGCGGGAAGTTTTAATTTTCTGCTTTAACGTGAAATAATCTGCGGTTGTGGATCTTAAAATGCTGGGTAAGACCAATGGTGAGGGAACTATTAGTGGAAGAACGTGCAGAGAATGTTTTCAACGCCTTAAGAAGGGTGATTCTGACGTCGAAGACCGACATGGCGGTGGAAGACAGAACGTTTTCGTAGCTACTGAAACAGACGAAGACAGTCACAGGACATCATTATCGATAGCAACTGTTGCGTTCGAGCCCAGAACTGAAACACAAACGGCCACAATACAGCGGTAGACACGTAAAGGTAATTTTGCAGCAGGTCAGTGCTCGCCCCATGTCGCAAAAGCCGTCAAAATATACATGGAAACGCTGAAATGAGAAGACCTATCCCTCCTGCGATAGTAACCATACTCTGTCTGAGTACCACCTTTTTCGATCAGTGGCATATAGTCTGGCTGACCAGCACTTCCCATCACATGAACAAGTGCAAAATTGAATCGATTCGTGGATCCCCACAAAAGACGCCCAGTTCTTCCGCCACGGGATTCGTATGCTATCCGAAAGATGGGAGAAAATAGTGGCCAGCGATGGGAAGTACTATGGATCATAATTTTTTTTGTACGTTTTTCACAATAAAGCCCCGAACTTTGAGAAAAAACGCCGGAAGCAAAGTTGTAGACCTAGTAAGATAAGTTTTTACAACTGGACAAAAATTTTCATTTATCGGATAAAGTTATTAACACATTTTCCCAGAAGCTAAGGACAAACCTTACATTTGCCTAAGGCACTGATGAGCGTGGGTAGGAAATACGTGTCCCAGTTGAGAAGAGGAGATTGCTGACAGATCAGCAAATCAGAAACAGTAGTTGTGGACTCGACTTCTCTCCCTTGGTAATCACACAGACAATTATGCAGAAGGGAAACAAGCCAGCGTCGCCGTGTGTAATTATGTTTACCTTCGCCTGCGTGTGTTCCTAGGAACTGGGTCAGGTGCCAGGCGTCACGGGCGGACCGTATCGTGGACATTTTGAAAGGAATATCCCTTTGTACAGCTGGACAGAGTTACAGAAACTGTACTCTGTGCGGTGATTTCGCACATTGTGACGCATTTCAGTAATTATTTCCCATTTTTCAGATAGGTTTTTTTACATATTTTTGTGTGTGATCGTCGCATCTCTTTTTTTTCCTGATTTTTATCCTGTATTTGTACCGGATCACCGTGTTAATTTTAGGATTTTGCAGTGTTTGTAGCAGAGGGTAGGCGGTTGCTCTTTGTCAGCACCACTTCCCCCGCCCTCACCCTCCTTATCACCACTCTACGGGGAAGGAATCCAACTGTCTGCGTCGAGTGTTATATCCTATGTAAAAGTGTGCGAATGTTCGCGTATAGTGAAGCTGAGGCGGGAGATGGAAACCAGTCCAGTATTCGCCTGGTCGGATGTGGGAAACCACCTAAAACCGCATCCACGCTGGCTGGCACACCGGTTCTCGTCATTAATCCACCAGGCGTATTCGATACGGGGATGGTGATACTTCCGAACCCTGAAAGCGGCTTGTTAATGCGTGAGGCTGTCCGCGCAGGTTCTTTACGTATGATAGTCTAATTTAGTGTTATCCTCGAGCGAGATTCTGCTTTTACGTTTTCCTTCGTCTTTTTTTCTTATTATATATCGCAAAGCAAACTTAGATTGGCTATTTAATCTACAGTTAAACTGGGCTAGTACGAGGGCCGTCCAGAAAGTAAGTTACGATTGATCGCGAAATGAAAATCACAGTGAAAATCAGAAATGTTTCATTTGTAACAGTTAGCTACACCTTTCAGCTACTTCTCTACGTAGTCGCCGTTCTGACTCAAACATTCGTCGAAGCGTTGTACCTACTTTCCAATACCCTCATCATAGAAGGCAGCCGCCAGTTCTTTCCGCCAATTCTCTACGCTGGCTTAAAGCTCGTTGTCTGTGGAAAAATGTTGTCTTCATAGCCAGCGGTTCGTTTGAGCAGAGATGAAACTCAGTGGGAGACAATTACGTGCTGTATTGTGGGTAAGCAAACATTTCCAATTGAAACGATGCAGGAACATATTCATTGCCCCTGCAGAATGAGGCTGAGAATTGTCTTGAAGAAGAAACCGCACGACAGTTATGTAATGTTGGTTGCATAGCTTCAGGGAAAATTCTCACCAGGCCCTCGTACTTGGCGGGAGACACTATTTTCTATAACATCTTTAAGCCCTCACTAAGAGCTCAGGAATGAATAGAGCGATATAATTCTACCTAGAGTCGTACTAGAGACACTGTCCAACACATCTTTGCAAAGCTTTATCGGATTTTCATAGTCGTTTCAATTTCGCGACCGATCGTAACTTACTTTCTGGACAGCCCTTGTATTTGCGACTGATGTTTGGCGCAGCAGTACCTAGCTGTGGCACGCCATTGTCACAGAATATAAAACATAGTGCAATCAATAATGAATGCGTTAATAACAAACAGCTATAGCTACAAAGTTGTACTGCAAATTAACTTTTTAGTGTGTTCCCAATATCGGTTGCGGCATTACGTGCCATGCATGTTAATCGGTAGATTTTCCCGCTTCGCTGACCCAAGTTGCAATCTTCTGCCGCTAAAGGGCTTCGAATAGTAGCGTGTAAGATGATATTGTGTAACGTAACTATGTCCGTGTTCAGAAAACTGAAAGGACGAATTCGAAGAGTTCGTCCACACATGAAGCACCCTTGCCTTCATCATGAATATGACAGACCACACACGAGAGTTGCAACAATCTGCCGCCTTGGGTGCACCGTCATCTGTCACCCTCCATACAGTCCCGTATTGGCCCCATCCGATTTTCATCTGTTTTCAGATCTTAAAGAACACCTTTGTCAACTTCACTTTGTGTATTGTGTGTTGAACCGGGGACCTAGAAACGATGGAGAGGCTTCGTCCCGCCGTAACCCAAAGTGGTCCACAACCCTACAACAGGCCACAGCAGTCCACCCACCCCACTGCCGCCCCACAGTGAATCCAAGGTTATTGTGCAGTTCGGCCCCCCCGTGGACCCCCCCCCCCCCCCCCCCCCCCCCCTCGGGGAGCGTATCATACAAGACGAGTGTAATCCCAAATGTTTGTGTGGTAGAGTAATTATGGTGTACGCGTACGTGGAGACAATGTTTGCGCAGCAATTGCTGACAGAGTGTAACTGAGGCGGAATGAGGGCAACCAGCCGTAATTCGCCGAGGCGGATGGGAAACTGCCTTAAAACCATCCACAGGCTGGCTGGCACACGACACTAATCCGCAGGGCGGATTCGTGCCGGGGGCCGACACGCCTTCCCGCTCGGGAAGCAGCGCGTTTGACCGCGCGGCTAGCCGGGCCGGCGGACTTCACTTTAGTAGTGATGAAACGATGGAAGTAGGGCTGAGGCTGTGACCCCGTCAACAAAGTCAGACATTCTACAGTGACAGTAACAACAAACTGGTACATTGGAAGAAATGTGTTCATGGCCACAGTGACTACGTTGAGATAAAATATGTAGACATGTGTAATAAATATGTAGAACGTTAATGAGGTTTGTTTTATTTAAAAGGCTTTAAAGAGTTTTCACATAAAAATTTCGGAGGCATTACTTTTGTGGACGCCCTTGTATTTAGCGCACAATGATACATTAATCAGAATACCAAAGAATATATACAGAGTTCAGTCCTTTTATGTACATTATAAAAGTTCTGTATGAGCACCCTTCGTCACACGGACGTAATCTATGCGATAATTCATTTCATACCATACATTCTGAAGAATATGTGGACTCACCGACGAGAGTGCATTCGAAATGCGCATTTGAAGTTCTGGAATTGTGTTCGGAAAATGAGATACTCATACTCAAGTTATTTCACATAACTCTATAAAAAGAAATCCATTGGAATAAGATGTGAAGATCAAGGTGGCCAAGAGCAAAACACAGCGTCTTCGTGTTCCGTACGACCCATCAAATGGATTAGAAGATGTTGATTTAAAAATGTACGATCCTTCATCTAGCTCACCGATGTAATACGCTGGAACAGTATCATGCTGTGGTGACAGCCGTAGCTGAAGCATCTTAATGTTTGTCGAAGCAGCTCACTAACGAAAAATAGACTCCGTAATGTTTTTTGCTGACAGGGCGCATAACGCATTAACTTCTGTTGGCCGGCGCTGATGTTTAGTGACTCACTAAGGCTTTTCTGTACCACATATTCGAATGCTGTTCCTGTTAACCTTGCCACTTTGGTGGAAAGTTGACGGCTAAAAATGAGACAATTTGGAGGTACACGGCTGTATCGCTGACGAAAGCTTCTCTGCATTGTGGTCACAGAACGACAGCTGTTAAATTCTGGCACGCGGAATACCATTTTCACTTATAACAATTTCTCAATCATAGACCATAGATAAAATAGACCGCGCACGCCCCTATGTTTGCCGTATTGAGGTTTGAAACCGACATCTAAGTCACGTGACTCGGGGCAGAAAGCCGAGTTTCTGTCATTATGTGCTACGTGAAGTGGATCTGACAATGACATTTTTTTCCCATTTATGTATGAAATCAAACATTTATTTTAACAACTGAAAGAATTGTAGAATTACTATTACACATACAGTAGTACAGTTAACCTAATTTTTCCGAAGTTCCTATTATTAACGCCATGGTTATTGTTTTTACATATGACCAGGTGAAGCATATTGACAGTTCTGTTTATAAGCGACAGAATTACAGTTCTTTAGTGAATACTTGTTTTTTGTTGCTTCGTCAGTCTTTTAGGTCACCGCTTCCACAGGTGTAGAGGACAAAATAAGTTTTGCAGGCAGCATTAGTTTCATGACGATTCCGCAACAACAGGTGTAAAATGTTTTATTATCCAATTATAAAATAACTAAAGATCTAGGCTATGCTTCGCAATTGCTAAATACAAGGCCTGTTGAATAAGAAATGATTATAATTTTTTTGACAACATACCTTTACTCATCTTCATAATTTTGATGGTCCTTCTCAAAGTAGTCTCGCATGAATGCGATGCACCTGTCCCAGCGTATCTGCCAGTCTTCAGATACATGCTGGATACCATTTTGTTAGAGGTCCTCCAAAATAGCCTCTGCAGCCTTCACCATTGCTTCTGATGATTGATAATACCTCCCACAGAGGCGTTTCTTCATGTTAGGGAACAGAAAAAAGTCACATGGGGCTAAATCCAGGCTATAGGGAGGGTGAGGGATGCGATTCACGTTGATTTTTGCAAGATATTCAGCATCAACGTTGGCAATATGCGGCCGCGCAATATCGTGGTGCAGAATCCAGCCTGCTTCACGTAAATGTGGTATTTTGCGACTGATATGGACTTGACTTGTTTTCACGACATCCCTGTAGTATTGTTCAGTTACTGATGTATGTGCAAGTACAACATGCTGATAAACCATTCCATGAATATCAAAGAATCAGATAACCATAACTTTCCCAGCAGAAGCAACCACTTTTGCTTTTTTGGGGGTTGGTGATGAAGGAGATTTCCACACTGAGCTTTGCTGTTTGCACTCAGGATCAAAATGATGTAGCCAAGTTTCATCAGCAGTGGTTAAATTTGAAAGAAACTCCGGACTTCCTCTAACATCAACTTTAACTGCATGCAGACCTGCACGTGAATGTCCTTTTGTTCGGGAATCAACAGTCTTGGAACCCATCGTGCTCAAACACGTGTCATGTGTAATTTTTCTGTCACGAACGTGTGGGTGGCACCCAGTGCAAATGTTCAGTATTTCACAAAGTGATCTTAAGGTGATTCGTCGATCCTCTCTCGCAATGACAGCAGCAGTGTCGAGGTGTTCTTCCGTAAGAGCAGTAACTGGAGAACTGGATCCACCTTCCTTTAAAATTGATTGTCTCTCCTCTTTAAACATTTTAAAGCACCTTCCAACTGTGCTATAGGGACGAATAGACTCTCCATAGGCCTCCTGTAACATTGTATAGGCCTCAGCTGAAGATTTGTTGAGACGAAAGCAGAATGACGAAGCCACATATTGTTCCTCGCATGTTACCTCCATTGCAGCGGTGGGCCTGCCTCTCACAGGCGGGAACCAGGAATCCCAACAATGAAACTACTACGTCGTGTTTGTTGCACATTAAGTTAACAGAATATCATAAGATTAAATTTTGGCGCTAGAAATTATGACTATAAGAAATTGTGATCATTCTTTATTGGACAGTCCAGTCAATCTCCACCTCTCTCACCCTTTCCTTGTCCATCTTCTCCCCTATTTCTCTGTCCATTACCCCCTACTTCTTCTCTCTCCCCTACTTCTTCTCCTCTCCCCCTCTCTCTGTCCATTTCCTCCTTCCCCCAATCTATATTCATTTGATACCTCCTCTCTGTCCACCTCCTCCACTGAGCCTTGTTTATTGGCGTTGGAAAGGAAACCTTGACTGGAAATCATTGGTATACAGTGTATGAGAGAGACCTCTCCAGCTGTTGGATCTGTGATGGTAATAGCTTCAACGACAGTCTTTTACGTGGTTTTAATTTGTGGGTGGATAGG
This sequence comes from Schistocerca americana, assembly GCF_021461395.2. Taxonomy (NCBI): domain Eukaryota; kingdom Metazoa; phylum Arthropoda; class Insecta; order Orthoptera; family Acrididae; genus Schistocerca; species Schistocerca americana. The sequence continues at coordinate 304,742,044 of NC_060124.1, read as the reverse complement.
ATTACAAAGTTTCGGACGATTTAGATTTCGTAGTAGTATTCTAATCATAAAGCGATAAGCCATAAATTCAACTTTCCTGTTTTCTGTTAAAACCGACTGCGAGGAATAAAACGAAACAACACGTTGCTGTGTATGCAAATTTTGTGTATACACTATGAGGAAGATTATATGTAGAAGAAACAATTTGTCTAATAGTTTACATCCCCTGATATCGTAGTTAAAACCGACTGCGAGACAGAAAGAAAAACCACACATTTTCGCAGCAATAGAAAAACTGTGCAGTGTTGTTTAAAAAATATATAGCCTCTGTCCATCCAAATGTTTTTAGAGTACTATGTACAAGTTTGAAGTAACTAGATCAAGAACTTTTCGAGATCTTTGCTGACAGTGTTTCCCCTTTATAATATATACTCAGTCCTCGTCCTTCTGAATCTTTATTAGAGTATTGTGTAAAAATTCGAAGTAAACTGGTCATGAACTTTTCGAGTTGTTTACTAACGCGATATTTTTATATATTTTTATAATAAAGATATATACAACCTATGTCAGTCCAAACTTTTATTAGAGTATAGTCTAAAAATTTGAAACAATTCAGTCAACAAACTTCGAGATTTTTGTTAACAACATTCCTCTTTATAGGATACATAATTTTATACATTACATATACAGAAAAGGATATAATCTATGTGTGTCCAAATGTTGTTGGAGAATCGAACAAAAATCTGAAGTACATCGGTCAATAACTTTTCGAGATTTTTGCCAGCAACTTACCCCCTTTACACAGTACTTTACTGTAGATGTTTATACACCACACGTATTAGAAACATATAGTATATGTCCGTCCGAACGGTTTTAAATTATTGTGTAAAAATTTGAAGTAAACTGGTGAAGAACTTTTCGAGATTTTTGCTAACAGCCTTTTCCACTAGTATTCTTATATGTAAAGATAGCTTCTTATACAATTTTTTCATTGTCTTGACCGCGTGTGTGCACACTGGATTACTAGTTTAGACAGGATTAAGCTGCTATCTGCACACCTGCACGATTACAAAAACATTTACAGTGTAGTAGCTGTAATTAAAAAAAAAGAAAAAACGATTTTACGTAAGTTTTTTTGACGTAACCACAGAGTACAGGATACTAAATAATGCTGTGCGATAAATCGCACGTTTGTATACGTTACATTGTAATGGATTTTGAATTTGAAATACAAAAATATTACCTTCACTTACTACAGCAAATATACAAATTCCAGTAGATGCCCAAGATAACTTTACCCCATAATAAAAAAGAGTAGAACATTACGAAATGCAGCAGTGTCCTTACGGCAAGACAGAGTCATACAAGTGTGGCACATCAAAAAGTGGCACACGTGTCTGAGTTGGCTGCCTCGTACGTATTGCTGAACACCAAACAGTCTAACGGAGTAATGCAGAAGAGTACCAGCAGATGGCAGCAGTCTTATGAATAATAATTTCTACGTTTTTAAAAAATGTACATGTAACAGTATATGAGGCAATAGAAACTGAACCATTTAAAATGGAAAGTAGTACAATGTCAGTCATATAAAATGGAAACTGCACTAGCTACAAAAGTTTCTTCAATATTTAAGACCGAAAAAATTATTTCTAACAATGCAATTAATATTAAACATTTTTACAGGCTAAATGAATGACGTAACTGAGAAACAATGTAGATGCCAGATGGGAATCGTTCATTTAATAGGAGTATGGTAGAATACCTGCTTTTAATTGTAACATCATGTATTTTACTTTTCGTATCACATCATGTTGAAATTTTCAATTACCATGCCGTTTTACATAATTGTTTACTAACAATGTATACACCTATGTACAAGCGATGGAATAAAGCTAATAGCATCTTGGCACACTACAGCAATGGAAATCGGAAGGACATGTCATATTACGAGGCGTAGGTTGCTAATTGAAGGTGCAAACTTACATATTTCACAATGAATGGCCACATATACATTTTCTAATGTAGTGACAATGATAAGATATCTAGAGCAAGGAAATAAGGGAAAATAATTTTTAACTGGTATAAATTTTGTTCACTGACGACTGCGGCGTCACTCGACGCCTAGGTAACAGTGTGATTAGCGAGATGTTGTGTTATAATAGTTTACAGACAGTTACTGCGACGGTTGCTGGCTTTATATGACACTACACAGATTAAGTACACTGGGATATAACGAATTACAAGTAGAAAAATGGCAGGTACAGAACTAGTAACTCACCATATATGACTACATTCCAATATTACGATAAACAATAAAATTATCATCAATATTTTAACAAAACGTAAGGGCGTTGTCCATCCCAGAGTACAGTTTTGTGTAGATTTAGCTAGAGGCAGGCACATATGGCGGTGGGCCATATAGTTACCGTAGATTTGATGCAGTGCCCAGCGCATTAGTCGGTTCACCGCACAACCTGATTTCAAAACCTGTACTCTCTGGGTATGTAAAAGTACTCAAGTAAAATCGTTATTTCACGATTACAGCTACTACAGTGTAAATATTTTTGTAATATTTGCAACCTTGCAGATCTCAAGATAGCAGCTTAGTTCTTTCGAAAGCAGGCATCCAGTGTACATACAGGCGGTCAGCGCAATAAGAAGCTTCATATCAGAAGCTTTCTTTACATTGTATTAATTCATACTTCTCCAGCCGACAATGTCAGGTATTTATACACTTTTGTATACGATATATACTTAAAAATTATGTGTTCTAAGTGCGTCCAAACGCTTCTTACAGTGTGATACATAAATTGAAAGAATATACACCAAGAACTTTTCCAGATTTTTGATAACAACATTAAACTTCAGCTTGCCTTCATTTAGAAGTATATGGGGTGAATTTTTCCACCGTGTACAAACTCTAGGAATTGATCAAAAAATTGGAAATTGGTGGTAAGGTTCTATGAGACCAAACTGCTGAGATCATCGGTCCCTAGGTTTCCCTTAAACTAACCGACGCTAAGGACAACACATACCCATGCCCGAGAGAGGACTCGAACCCCCGACGGGGGGAGCCGCGCGAACCGGGAATGGATCAATGAGATTTCTAATGTCCGTAAATTCATGGTTTCTATGCTACAGGCCATTTATTCAATCATATTTTGTTACAGAGAGTGCTGTCTGATATGCGTTGTACCATGCAGCCACAGTTAAAGTATGCATAGTTTCCTCCTAGAGGGTGGTACTGCTTCTCGTAAGTCATGCCCTAGCACCCTCTCCTGCCACAGTAATTGGCAATGTTGTGTCCTACTCACTTCTGTTGCTGACTCACCTTGTAGTGGATGTGATACAGCGTTGTACACAATGGTTCTGTATTCTAATCGAGAGCCTGCCCACATGGTGTTTACTTATGAAAACATAAATTGCAACAGGCGGCGGGCAGCAAGGTTGTATCAGGAGACCTATCCCCGCCAACAATAACCAGCATTCAATGTTTGCAACGACGTTTCGTCGTTTGTCTGAGGCAGGGTCGCTTCAGGAAGTAGGAAATCATGAAAGGCATACCCGAAATGTTCGGACACCAGACTTGGAGGAAAATTTGATTAACGCTGTGGAAGACGACCGCCGTGTCAGCACCAGGAAGTTGCCCCGCCAGTACAGGGTAAGCAAGACGATCCTGTGGGTCTGTCTCCTTGACAATTGTTACTACCCTTATCACTTACTGCCTGTGCAGGGCTTACTAGCGATAGCAGCGGGAACAATTTTGTCACTGGTTTCTTCACCAGGCAACTACGATTCCGGGATTCATGTAATCCATCCTATTCACAGATGAGGCCACCTTTACGCTGAGTGGTGTCTTCAACTTTCATAACAGTCATCTTTGGGATGGTATGCAGAACCCTCATAGTGTGGTGACGGCCCCATCAGCATCAGTGAAGCCGGACTGTGTCGGCCGGGATAATTGGTGACCATATTTTGGGGCCAGTCTTTCCTCCACGTCGCTTAACAGGCCGGAACTATCGGCGACTTTGCCTCCCCTGCTGGAGGAAGTGCCATTGATGATTAGAAGGGTTGTATGGCTGCCACATGATGGTGCTCCATCCCACTTCGCCGTTAAAGCCAGCACACATCTCAATCGTGTCTTCCCTGGTCGATACATCGGATGAAGGGGTCAATTTGCATGGCCTGCTCGTTTATCGGATCTCAACACGTGCGATTTCTGGTTATTGAGCCATCTTAAAAGAATCGCGTATGCAGAACCAATTCCAAATGTGGAAACACTGGGGTAGCGTATTCATGCTGCCTTTGACACTGTTCGGATGCAGCCTGGCCGATGTGAACGTATGGGACAGAACATGATACGGCGCGTGCACGTATGCATTGAGGCACATGGAAACCATTTTCAACACGTATTCCAACTGTGGCCGTATGGTGCAGCGGGTACTGGACCACAGTCTCTGTGACAAAGTATGATTAAACAAATGGTCTTTACCATGGAAACCGTGATTTTCCGGACATGTGTCCATTAGTCCTTTTTCTCGTATCCTCTCATCGATCAATCCCTGGAGTTTGTACACGGTGAAAAAAATCACTCGGTAGGTATCCCCGAAGTGATGTAGATGACGCTCATGCAGTTACTTTAATACAAGACACGTGTGTTAGAAAATGTCGGGAAATACCTCAAAAGTGGATGACAAATGTTGGAAGTCGCTGCATGACGAACCGCACCGTACGTGCGGCGGTTGAGCTCATCGGTCTGTGGCGAGCGACCATCCCAGTCCAACTCACACGGTCCCGTAGTGTGGCTCTGGGCCCACTTGCCTGACTTTAGCCCTTGGGGCTCAGGGCTCGAGTCTTGCGTCTGGCAGGCAATATGTTTTCTATGTGTTAAACAGTTGTGTGTTTACGTTGAGATAAGATTTATTATTTTATTTACCTGTCTCGCGGTCTCCTTTGATTCATTGCGAAGTACAGTACAACAGGAACCTATCGTATTACGGCACAAGTAAATGAGGATAAGCTTCCGATTTGTGTCGTTACCAGTAAATGACCTACGTTTCATTCACTAAATAATGTCTGTATACAAAAAAAGAAGCAATAAAAGTAAAGAAACAAAAAATTAAGAATAGCTTTTCCTTGATTATAGCGAGGACAATAACTTTGTAAATTCTACAACACATCACATTTACTCAAGGAATCCGTAATTTGCACTGTTTTTTCGAGTGCAAGTATTGCGTCGCTCAATCGTCCATTCACGTCCAGGCCCAACTGCTGCACGTGCGGCGAGGTACACCATCTGGTGACGTCACATCTTCAACATTTCTCATCATTTGGGGTATTTCCCGACATTTGTAACCCCATGTGCCTTATATTAAATTATTTGTCTTCGGGGGTTTTTAAACGTTAATAAGTACCATTCTGTATATATTCATATACCGTGTGTATTTAAAAAAAATATATAGCCTTTGTCCACCAGAACGTTTATTAGAATGTAGAGTGAAAATTTAAGTACAACAGTCCACATTAAAAAAAAGTGTAACATTTATTAGAGTAACGTGTAAAAATATGAAGTAAATCGACCAAGAATTTTTCGAGAATTTTGGTAACTACTTGAAACTAGGACTTGTCTGTGTACAGAAGTATAGATCAAAAAAAGAAATCAGTTTGTATCGATTACATGTTTAACTGATTGAAACTTGTGCATAACAACTTTCTCTGCTGTCATATCGATAACAGTACAAATAAAACGCAACTTACACATCATTTTCAAAAGTAGGTGACGCTTCTTGCACATTTCTATAAGTCAGTGATTTCCCATTTAGGTGCTAAGTGGCCGGAAGAAAATCGAAAAATTATGCTACAACATCTGGTTTCAGTTTTCTTACGATACCAGCTGAATCAGTTTAAAATTCTAGCTTTTCAAAGCAAGGGTCCAAACATTAATTTGTACTTAATCTTCAGGGAACCTGTAATCGGTTAGAGACTGCGTAAAAACAAATTTTCGCTGTATTTTTCAACATATATATACACTATACAGTTAGACGCAAATAAATACCCTGAAATAGAAGTCCATTCCCATCTGTTTGGTCGCGATACCACCCCTTTGGTTTAGCGTGCTAATATACTGACTTAGCTTCAGAATAATTATCCACAAATATTTTCTTTGTTAAAAGAAAGAAATATGGCTTCCTTTTACGTATCTTTCAGTGACACCAAACGCTGTACGAGATCACTTCGTAGTAATAAAGAAACCGTAACTGAAAATATTATGTTAAGGTAAACTGATCTATACTCCAGAAAGAAAGAAAACGGCAGATCGGTACCGTTGGGAATGTATTCCAGACGTTGCCTTCAAATACGTAAAAGGCCGCGCATGCTGTCACAGAATCTCAGCTTTTAGCCTCGAGTCACGTGACTTAGTGGTTTCGCTATAATGATATGATGCGCAATCTATGTAATCTATGGTCTACATTCTCACTTAACGTGTCACAACGCAAGCACCGGCTTCAGATTCACTGCGCTTGCACAACGATCAAAATTCTGAACTTTTTTCATTCTATCTGTGATTCTTACTGATGTTTCACTATGCATTAAATTGTTACGGCCGTCTATAATCGTTATATTCATTTTGAATCGCTCTATAATTACGGGAACACATGGATACATTACACATAATTCTTTCTATGCCGAGGGTATCATGGATTTGATACTTCGTTGAAATGTTGCGTGTTAAATGTAAACAAAAATATAACCATTCTTCACATTACTATCGAACTGCATGATGAACCCATTTTTCTTTCTTCGTTAAACAGTAACTAAACGTTAATAGTTTTAAAAAGTGAACGTAGGTTTTTTTTCTCTTACGTCATACTGAGAATGCAGTGTTACAGATTAGTGCTGGTGTCATTGTTGTGTCTTTCACCTCAGTAACGACACAAAAATTTTCGTATTCTCAATATTTTAATATATTTACAGTATTTATATTTCAATGTATCATGAAAATATGTTTTTATTTGTTTTACGTAGAGTTCACGGGAACTGGCAGAACAAAGTTTCGATTTTTATCACCTTTTGTGTTATACTAATCAATTAAGTATGTATTGAATCAGATGTTGGATTGTGAAAATGTACTCCGCAGATACAGATTCACATTATAATTTAGTAATGATAGAGAATCGATTGAAGTTGGTGAGATTATGGAAGGAAATGGAATACCGAGGTACTGAGGAATGACGAGACGCGTTTGCAGTTAGCTAAGGATCTGGGTACTGCGAAAAGGAATATCAGAGTTGGCAGTTCAGCTGAAGAGGAGAGGACAATTCTAAAAACGGCAGTCAAAGATGTTGGACACACAAACATAAAGTCAAAGAAGGTAACTGCGAATAAACTCTGGATAACAGAAGAAGTACTTCAATTGATCCACTAAAGAAGGCAGTACAAATATGTTCAGGAAGAGACAGGAATCCAGGAACATAAACCCCTTGGGAATAAAATAAACAAGAAGTGCAGGACAGCCACTGCCAAATGGCTGCAGGAAAGCTGCGAAGAAATCGAAAAAGAAATGACCGTCAGAGGACTGAGTCAGTATACAGAAAAGTCAAAATAGCCTACGGTGAAATTAACAGCGAGGGTACTAACATTAAGAGTTCAATTACAATTCCATTTTTAAATGCAGATTATAGAGCGGACGTGTGGAAAGAGTGCATTGAAGTCGTCTATGAGGGGGAGAACTGTCTGAAAGAAGAAATCAGAGTCGACATGGAAGACATACGCGATCCAATACTGGAATTTAAAACAGCTCTGGAAGATATGAGGCTAAATAAGGCAGTAGCGAAAGATAACATTCCATCGGAATTTATAAACCATTGGGGATGTGGCCACCAAACGACTATTGAAATTTGTGTTTAAAATCTATGAGACTGGGGACGTACCATCCGACCTTTTGAAAAGAATCATTCACACAGAATGATAAGTGCGAGAATTATAGCACAATCATCTTAACAGCTGATACATCCAAGATACTGAAAGACTAATATACAGAAGAATGGAACAGAACATTGAGGAACTGTTAGATGATGGTAAGTTCGACTTTAGCAAAGGTAACGGCACCAAAGACAAAAAAAATGTTTCGATTTTGCGCTTGAAACTGGAAGCAAAACTGAAGAAAATCAAGACACGCTGATGTTTTCGACCTAGAAAAAGTGTTCTACAATGAAAAATGGTGCACGATCTTAGGAATTTTGAGAGAAATAAGAGTAAGCTGTAGAAAAAGAAGCAACAGGAAACAATAAGACTGGAAGACCAAGAACGAAGTACTCGGACTAGGAAGGGTGTAACACAGGGATGCAGTCTTTCACCAGTAATTTTAAATCTATAAGTCGATGAAGGAATGATGGAAATAAAAGAAAGGTTTAAGAATGGTATTAAAATTCTGAGTGAAAGGATATCAATGATAAGATTTGCTGATGACATTACTACCCTCAGCGAAGGTTACGAAGAATTACAGGATCTGTTGAATGGAATAAACAGTCTAATGGGTACAAAATTTTTTCAAATGGCTCTGAGCACTATGGGACTTAAAATCTGAGGTCATCAGTCCCCTAGAACTTAGAACTACTTAAACCTAACTAACCTAAGGACATCACCCACATCCAAGCCCGATTCAGGATTCGAACCTGCCACCGCAGCGGTCTCGCGCTTGCAGACTGAAGCGCCTAGAACCTCTCGGCCAGTGCGGCCGGCACAGAAGTTGTATTGAAAGTAAATCGTAAAAACACAAAATAAATGAGAGCAGGGGAGATGAGAGTAGTGAGAAACTTAACATCAAAACTGTTAATCCCGAGGTAACGACTGTCCTACTTTGGACGCAAAATCATTCATGACGGACGAAGCAAGGAGGAGATGAAAAACAGAGCAGCATAGTCAAAGATAAGTCTGCTAATGTCAAACAACGGTTTTAATTTGAGGAAGAAATTTCCGAGAGTGTGTGATTGGCGCACAGCTCTGCATGACAGTGAATCATGGACTTTGGGAAAAACGGAACAGAAGAGAATCCAAGCGTTTAAGATGCACTAGATAAGAATGTTGAAAATTAGATGCGCCGGTAAGATAAGGATTGAGGAAGTTCTGCACAGAATAGGGGAGAAAGGAACATCGGGAAACACTGACGAGAAGAAGGGACAGGATGACGGAAATTATGTTGAGATGCCAGGGTACTATAGGGAGCTGTATAGGGTAAAAACTGTAGAGAAGACGAAGATTGGAATAACTAAATAACTGAGGACGTAGGGAGAATGTGCTACTCTGAGATGAGGTTAACTCAAAAGGGGGATCCGTGACCGGCCGCATCAAAACAGATGGAAGATTGATGTCTCAAAAAACATTTAATCTCGTCTTCATCACAAAGACGGGCAAGTCCTCGAAGTGGAGTCAGATAGAGAGACTTACACAAAGCGCGTGAACACTCTCAGACGGCGTCTTCCGGCCAATATTGCCATACAGTCATCTCATTTCCATTTTTCATTTGAAGCGAAACTTCGCAACGCCGGACCACTCGCCCTTTTCAAAAAGCGCCTACGAGAAAATCGCAGCCACATTGTAAACAGATGCTATGTTCTTTGTTCTAAACGTGAAATGAGAATATTTATTATTCATTACAAAAAGCCTTTGTAATGTGGTATAACGAAAAATTTTATTCTCATCTGTCAGTCAAAAGATATTTATGGTTCACTACACTGCATTAAATGTGGTGAAAACAATTGTATGAAATATGATTTAATAAACTGCGATACATGACGAGTCATTCGCAAAAAGATTTTAGTGAATAAATGTTCGTTGTAAATCTTCAGCTAAATCAACATTTACAACATACTCCACAAGCCAGCGCACGGTGCATGCCAGTCGGTACCACATGCCACCAGTAATCATTTCTTTTTCTGTTCCTCTGCTAAATAGAACGAGCCCTTGTTTCTCGAATCTTATTGCAGTGATCTGTACGTGAAATGTACATTGGCGGCAGTAGAATCGTTCGGCAGTCGGCCCCAAACGCCGAATCTCCAAATTTCCGCAGCAGTGCATTGCGAAAAGAGCGTCATCTTCCCTCCATAGATTCCCATTTGAGTTCATAAAGCATCTCTGTAATACTTGCGCCCTGATCGAAACTACCGGTAACAAACTTGGCAGCGCGCCTATGAGCTGCTTAGATGTCGTCGTTCAATCCGGCCTGGTGAGCATCCCAAACACTCGAACAATACTCAAGAATGGACCGCACTCCTTTACGGCTGGTTTATACTTTCACAAAATTCTCACAGTAAATCGAAGTCTGGCGTTCGCCTTCCCTACTACCGTCCTTACGCACTCGTCTCATTTCGTATCACTTTGGAACGTTACGCCGAGATATTTAACCGATGTGACTGTGTCGAGCAGCAGCCTCCTAAGGCTGTATTGGAACGTTACAGAAGTATTGTTCCTACTGGTCCGCATTAAATTACATTATTCTACACTTAGAGCAACCTGCCTATCGCCACGTCTCCTGTAAATTCTTCCTATTCCACTTTCTACACTCTATAGTCACTCAACGACGGCACTTTCCCATACACTACAACATCTTCAGCTAACAGCCGTAAATTGCTGCGCACCCTGTCCGTCAGGTCATTTACGTATGTAGCGAATAAGGTCATTCATATCACACTTCCCTGGGACACTCCTGACGATAACCTTGTCTCTGAAGTGCACTCACCATCGACGGCAACGTACTGGGTCCTGCTGCTTCAGAAGTCTTTGAACCACTCACATCTCTTGGAACATAAGCCGTGCGCCCGAATCTTCGCATCAGTCTGCAGTGGGTCTACGTGTCCAACGCTTTCCGGAAATCAAGGTATATGCAAACTGTCTGTTGTTCTCCATTCATGGTTTGCAAGATGTCACGTGAGAAAATGGCAAGCTGTGCTTTGCACGAGCGATGCTTCGTAAATCTACGCTGATTTGTAGATAGGAGCTTTTCTATCTGAAGGAAATTTATTATATTCGAACTCAGTATCCCTTCAAGCAGAGAAAAATGTAACAGATATTCAACTAAATAGAGTGTTGGCACGATTTTTCTGATTGCAATGCCTTTAAATTTGAGTCGAATATTTGTTCCTAGATACATGACCAAGTTGTACCTTGGAATATTTCACATTTGGAAAAGCCTTAGTTTTCTCGAGTGATTTTTGAATTTCAGTTTCTGCATTTAAACCAATTTGTGTCATCTAACACCTGTTATGCTAAATAGTACATTTGCTAATTAAATCAGATGTTTCACCCGAACAGTCAAAGGCAGACAAACTGTAGATTCCTATCTACGGCTGGTTACTTATAGCGCCGCTTGTTTCTGACGTTTACTGCATAAAGCTTTACTACTAAATCAACTACACTAGAAGTACCATGACGCCAATAATTTACTACAATAATAAGCTGTACGGCAATAGCTACAAAATCACATTGCTAGGCGTACCGAAGCACATTCGTTTATCGGACGGACCTCCACGTGCCCATCGCTGATTGGCTGACATTTTCTGGCAGTAGTTCCACAGTGGGGCTTCCTCGACGTTACAAAAGGCAGGACATGGTTTTTAATTGTGAGTGTGATCAACACGGACGGCAGTGCATGCTCTTCGACGTGCTCCCATGCTGGCCGCAATGTTGGTAAGCTGTTCTCGTGGTTGGGCATCCCATCCCTCCCCCAGTGTGGTAGACACCTGCTGGACGGTCGTTGGTGCGTCTGTACGTGCAGCAGTACGTATCCAAACTGCATCCCACACGTGCTCGATAAGATCTAAGTTCAGGAGACGGGCAGACCAGACCATTCGCCGAATATCCTCTTGTTCCGAGATCTCCTCCACCTGCGCTCTTCGATGCGTCTGCGCATTCTCATCCGTAAAAATGAATTCGGGGCCGAAGGCATCCCTGAAAAGACGCAAGTGGGGAAGGAGTACAGTGTCACATTAACGTTAAGCGCTGATTGTACCGTGTTCAAAGATTTGGAGGTCACTCCATACACACAACATTATGCCTCCCCACACCATAATACTAGGTCCACCGCAACGACCCAGTTCCACAATGTTCCTGTGTGCATTACGTATTCCCACTCCTCGCCATATGAGCATGCATGCAGTCCTTCCATGGTGACCACACACCATGTTAAGAATTATGTCGCACTTTCTGTAATGTCTAGGGGACCATCATGAATCACAGTGTCTCCAGTGTTATTATTGTTAAAGAATAAATGTATCAAATGATAATTAAATGGACACCCTAGCTGCAAACAGGAGCTGATATACTTAATTGGGGGCATGTTGAAAATGTGTGCACCGCAAAGCTGCATGGTCATCAACAGTAACTGTTCTTTCGCGAACAGGTACTACCGTCATATATAGTTAAAATATGGCTTCCCGGCCATTGACCTTCTTGTGCGAACGCACACGCTATGCCCGAACTCGTACGGGACTTGGTAGATCAATCTGCCACGAGTAATGAGTATGATGGGCAAACATCTATTAGTCGTATGACGACTGTAGTGGTGTGGACATGTGGGAGTGTTTGCCGGCACGGTAGCTCAGCGTGTTCGGTCAGAGAGCTGGTTGGTCTCTGTAATAAAAAACTGTGTGGAAGGATCAACAAAACGAACCATAATGGATGTCACGTGATGTCCGCAACGAGCAATCCCAACGATCAACAACGAACATAATGAAAAAAAAAAAAAAAAGATGGACAGAGCGTCTGCCATGTATGCAGGAGATCCCGGGTTCGAGTCCCGGTTGGGGCACACATTTTCAACTTGTCCCCAATGAAGTGTATCAACGGCTGTTTGCAACTAGATCATTTCATTCTAGCAAAGCTGCATGGTCATCAACGGTAACTGTTCTTTCGCGAGCAGATACTACCGACATATATAATAAATGTATCATTTCTGTTCGTCCCATTGCATTTTATTTCACCTACCTTCCGTGTCATATCGTAGTAGTTCTTTCTATGTAAGGTTTTAGTTTCATCCAGCTGTGTTCCCTGGCAGTGACACATCATGTGAAAATTACTTTCGTCCTTAGGTTTTGCACAGTATGTGGTTCAACGACCGAGTACAAGTTTTGAGTGTCCTTAATCAACACCATTTATCTAACTGGCTAAAGTGCAACTGCATTTTAATGTGGAATTCAAGCCATGTGTCATTCCTGGATATTCCTCACGTGTTTGGAGGTGGAGGCTAGATTGCAAACAAGGTGACAATTTCTCTGGCCAAGCTACAATTCGACCTCGCTTACGTTAGTATCCAGACAATCGCTTTACAACCAGACACCACGTCCGGGGTTGATAAAAGGTGAAAATCAATATTAACGACGAACTGCTCTCTTCTCTTCTTCGTCTGTAATCCGTTAGGCCTTGCTCTGTTTCTTCCAGTTACATTTGGTTATTACGTCTTTTTGCTGATGTTCCAATGCATCTTTTACCTTCCGGAATATATTGTCAAATATCTAGTGCAAATTTTGACTCCTCTATTCGCTATAGATGGGATACCAAGTTCTGTCTATTTTCTTCAACGTTTTCGTTTACGTCAGACATTTTCAATTTCTTCTAACATGTATATTTCTTTTACAATCTAACTTCCTGTATCCTGCTATGTTCATTTCATTCGTCTGTAACTTATGTTATCTTTAATTTTCACTACCCAAGATTCACTCCCTTACAGCAATGCTGTTAGGGTATAACAACGATTTGAATCTTTCTTTATATTGCCACTGAACTTTACGAAACGGTCGCTGTATAGTCCGTAGTTATTTGCCGAATAGTATTATAGCCCCGTGTGGGTATTTCGTATTACAGCATTTCACATGGCTGTGAAAAGTTAGTAACATATCAATGACATTAATAAAAGTTACGTACCAGTGCACTCTTTTAGAACTTGAACAGTATATGCTGTGACGCTACTTACAGAGCAACAATGTCAGGTATAACTTTTCGTTTTATTCATTTTTTATCACCCCCCTTTATATTTGGTGACCATGACAAGATTCGAAGCTGCAATCTTGGAATCCTTTCGCAGTTTATTTCGTTTATTCACACTTTCGTGAGCGATTTCTCGTTGTTAGGAAGGCGCGATCTAACAGGCTGACTACCTACTTGACCCGTTCAGGGCCGTACCGAAGGGAGGCGAGATTGCCCCTGCCCTCAAGAGCGCAGGCACTCAGGGGGCGCTACAACTGACCGAAAAAGAAAAAAAAAAGTTTTAAAGTCAGTGTTTATAGTTTGTGTCTCCCGTAATTCCATCGGTCCGCGACGGTAAACGAGCGCTGCTGTCGCAGTGTATTTCGCCCATGCAGTATCATAAAGAGGGACTAATAAGGCCGCCTACACAGCTCGCTCCTGTTCAATAACAGAGTCCTTATTGCGGCGGGTTCTTAGTATCTCAAAGGCCGGCAAGCAGGTGCTGATGGAAATATACTATCTGACTAAAGGCATCCGAATGTTGCCGATTTGTACCAACTATGGAGTGGAGCAAGACACGACAGTGGAGAACGCTAGCAGAACACATGAAGAAAAGGTGTGATTTATTTACTCCTCGAGACAGTATTCTTGCAGCTCCCAAGTTTCGGCTGGTGGGATTTGCCGTGTAATTGAAGAAGAATTCAAGGATACGCCTTGTGTGGCTGATTAATAACACTGCAGGAACTGTTAGTCATTGCGCTTACAGAACCCTCTAGTGAATATGCATATGCTCTCCATTGGTCATCAGCTGTATTATCCAAGCATCTGGTGTTGTAACACCACTGTAAATAGGCCTTACTAATGTATTCTACAGCAAATGAAATCCATACTAGCCAACTAGAGGTCTTAGGCTTTATTGTTAGTTAACCGTTTAACCCACATGATTCTTTTATCTATTTCTCTGTGCTTCGTTTTTGTTAAACCTACTTACTGGACTATAAAATTTGCTACATCTACATAGATAAAAAAGTGTGCAGTTAGTTTTACAGGAGCAGAATTGGGGGGGGGGGGGTTGTTCTGCCAGGGGCCCAGGATTTTCTTAGTACGACTCTACATTGTTTAGCCTAATTATCTGTCTTAACACAGATGAGGCCTATTATTAACAGTCAGGTTGTACCAGTGTGTGCTGCAACTTTGGATAGTATGTTGTGTAATGGGCGACCTTGTAAACCAAAACAGAAATGTGCGTTCGGCATGTGAGTCTTTCAATAGCAAATCGCCATCCCGCTCAAGGGGTATTTTGAGACGATACATACCGACTCACGGCGGAAGAAGTTCTCTAGCACCTGGCTGCGCTGTTGCCAGCTTCCAACTGTGAACCGCAACGGCTGCTGACGACACAAAAGTTTTCTACAGAGCTGCGACAACACTGAGACGTTGCCATAGAAATGTACTCGAAATAGCGGTACATAATTGTTTGAGGTAGGTGAGGGAAGCAGCTGTGTTTCAAGTCAACTGCAACTGTCAGGGATCTTCTTTCACCGACTGTACTATAAGTATCAGTTTTAATTTCATTATCGTCCATTATAGTACTCTAGACAATAAACATGTTGTGATTAATCTTCATTGGACTCTAGTTCAGTTTAGTGTAAACTTTCGGTAACATATGGGAATCTCTGAAATGGTACAACAGTGCATAATGGAAGAATCTCATGTTTCTGGAGGATCAACAAGAAGACACTGCGAACATTTTCCGCTATTAGTGGTAATAGTAGTTTTATTCATCTACATATCACTTTTAAAAGGATACCTGCTATCTTGTGTTGTTGTTGTTGTTGTTGGCTTCAGTCTTGTTTGAAGCAGTTCTTCACGTTGTCTGTCTTGTACAAGCCTCTTGATGTCTGAGTAGCGACTGAAGTCTACATCCAATTAAACCTACCTACCTCATTCCATCACTGATTATTCCACGATGCCACAGGATATGTCCTGTCGACCAATCCCTTCTTTTAGTCACGTTATGCCATAAATGTTGCATAAATCAGTCTCGGACTTCTTGACGCGTTAATTCAGGGTAAAACCTCGAGATTTCAACGATTACCATCATAGTCTTCACCAGAAGCAACTGCTTTTAACTAACACGATGGAGGTAATAGTCGAAAGCTCGAGGTTGCACCCTAAACTGACGAGGCGAGAAGGCTGAGAATGTTTTACATAACAGTGCCGTCCGAAAGTCCTTATTCTCTTGTGCCATAAATGTTTCGTCGAACAATTCACCTGGGTGACAGCGTATCCGAAAACGACCATCGATCTAGTGTAATGAGAAACGTGATTTATCCGACTGGGCGACACCTTTCCATTGATCAATGGTCCGTTTTCGATGATTCCATGTCTGTAATCGACGATGGCGTTAGGTCAATATGGGAACATGTGGGTGTCGTCTGCTACGGAGCCACATGTTCAACAATGCCCTGGACGTTGCTCTCCGAAACATTTGTTCTTAGACCAGTACTGTACTCTGACATATCTGCCACAAATAACAACCAATCTCTCTTTATAAAGCGGACAAACGTCCAACCTCCACGTTCTCTGTTGAGGTGAAAACATCCAACACCCTGTTGCATACTCATATTTTATCGTCCTTAAACCACTTTCCATCACAACAGCACGCGAACAGCCGACTAAATTGGCTGTTTCGAGATGCTTGTTTCCAGGAGATGGGCCATAACCATCTGCCCTTAGCCAAAATTCCTCATGTCAGTGCATTTCTCCATTTGCGTCCCATATCTTTGTTACAATATTTCTCCATTCATCTCTTAAATACATGTCCTACCGTGTTATGTGCCCGTGGCATTACGGGTGCACAATCCCTGCCGTGTTATGTGCCCGCACCACGCGATACTTAAGCCGTCGGCAGACAGGACGAGGGAGTAACCATTTCCCACCTGTACATCATGTCTCCTCTCTCCTTTTCCCTCTTTTTCCGTACCTACTTATTTCCTTTTGTAACCACTGCCCTACCTATACAACACACTACTCCTCACCCTCTGTCTTTCCCACTCACTGTATTTTCCACTATTCACCTATCCCCATAGTATTCCTACGTAATAGACCCCTATCTTTTTACACGCACCTCTCAACCTTACAGATCATATCCTCTCCTCCAACAATACTTCTTACCCAGTGCAGATTCTTCAGATTTCAAGTGGAAGTGCAGTGTTTTTTATCAGAAGCGTTTCACCTTTCACCCTCTGTTTTTAAAATGAATATATCTTCGTTGTTTTAGTTGTATGTCTCTTATTTTTAATTGAAAATAGAAAAACAGCCCTACATTTTGTACCTAATTCTTATTATAAATTTCTTCACATGGCTTAGAGCGGACAGCTGCTGACAGCCCACCCCCATCCAAATGTGGCAAAGAGAATGAAATAACAATAAACAAAGAAAAAAAGGGACACATCAGCTAACACTGACGTGCATGCAGAAGGGTTGTCACGAGACAACACAGTTTGCACACATCACAAACTGGTTAACGTGATTTTGTGCTCTCAGAGCTCTGCAGCGATACTTGTCGGCTTTATTTCGTTCGCAAACCATACAGTCTGTTTAAGGAAATAGTCACGTGTAGAATTTCTACATTAGCTATATTAAAACATACGTTTCATATCTTGACAACATGCTAGTCACGTTGTTCTGTCTGTGGTGTGCATAAATAAAAACTTCAATATCCGTGAACGTGTAATAAGACAAAAATGAAAGATATATGTCCACTCAAGAAGGACATCAGATTATAAAAGTGCACCTTATTGAACTAACTCACGCCTGACAGAGAGCAAATTTATATTTACGGAACATCAAACATTACACAGAAGTATTTGTGTTAGTTTCAGAGGAGACCCCCACGAACCTTTAGGAAACCCAAAGGTAGAAAAAAATTTGATACACTGGGACGATGCACCTTCTGTAGCAGATAGTGACGCTTTAGCCAACTACACTATGCAGAAAGTCAACTTTCATCGATCTCGTATTTTATGTTACAATCTTCTTAAGGCTTTAATCGCTGAAATGTTATTAAGATTTAATTACAGCACCTACTAACAAGAATGACATATTTTCATGAATGTTCAATGCGTGCCTTAAAATGGCTTATTCTCACAACACGCGAGTTATAATGCGAAAATAACTAAGTACGAAAATTCTTTAACCACCAATATGATTTTCCCCGTCATTTTGTTACAACAAATAGCATCAATAACGATTCGTTCTCGAGACAGTCAATATGCTTGTGCCTAGAAACAGCATATATTCTTAGGACATAACGTGTAATATTAAAGGCGTCGAATTTTGGGCTTGCTCTAAAGACGGCAAACACAGTATGGCGTCTTGCCTTCTGCTTGTGACGTAGGAAGCGTTCTTGCAGTCTATTGGTTATTGGTTCTATTTTATGTGGCATGTTACCGAAATATTGCAAAACTAATTTTTTTGTTTCACGTGACGAAATGGTTCCTCAATGAGAAATAGCCGGAAATGATCTCATAAAACTCGTAGAGCGCCACATAACGTTATTTAATTCGTCTCGTGTCTCGCTGGTTTTAGTCTCGCAGTGAATCGTGCTCATATCGTTCGGATCGTCAGTGTAAGTCTAGTTTGACAAGTACAGTACAGATAGTCAGCCTTGGTCTTACAATAGAAACCATCCCGGCATTTGCCTGAAGTAATTTAGGGCACCCATAGAAAAACTAAATCAGGATGACAGGGTAAAGAATGTAGCTTTCCGAAAACAAGGCCGGTCTGTTTAAAATGGCAGAAACTCCGACCCTAAAGTAGAATATTGACTTTTTTTACACATTCTTGCAAAGAAGTTATTTCATTTTTCAACACCAATCACAGCACACACCACACACACTGTCACGTGGCAACAGTAGCTAATGAGATTTTATGAGGATTGACATGAAACTCAAACAGCTGAAAACAGATAATGTGTTGCTGCACAGTGTGCTGCCAGCAGTAAATAAGAAGTGAAACGTTTCTGACACGCTCATATGACGTTTTTTGTTTTAATGTGGGAAACCTGCCCTGAAAGCCGAGTCCAATTATTTTAGATGCGATACAAAAATTGAACTTGGTCGCGCGGAGTCGCCGCGCGGTTTGAGGCGCCATGTCACTGATTGGGCTGCCCCTCCCGCCGGAGGTTCGAGTCCTCCCTCGAGCATGAGTGTGTGTGTGTGTTTTGTTCTTCCCATAAGTTAGTTTAAGTAGTCTGTAAGTCTAGGGACCGATGACGTCAGCTGTTTGGTCCACTAGGAACTGATACACGTTTTTTGAACATGGGCGGGTAGTAAGGTTCGAAACCGAGCCTAATGCTGAGCAGTCTCGTGCGCCATCATCTGCGCTATGAGAAAAGCTGACATTAAATGTATCTCGTGCACCGCTTGAATTTGTGTGCGCAACGGCCTGCATGGCTAACATCAATGCTAATTAACACGGAGAAGGCGCAGCGTATTGAATTTTTTCCTTAACAATTATTTCGCAGAACAACCTACACTCTAACAACCTGACAAGCTTTTCAGAGGGTTTCAAACCACCCTGTATGTTTCCTTCGCTCTCTTTGGCATTCATTGGACGTATAATTCCCCATGTCTTTTCAGTGTAGAAAAAGGTATCCATCTCGTTCAGAGGATCGAGTGCATGCCTACGACGCGATAACCGCCAACTTAAGAGCAGTCTTTCTCTAAGGAAAGGAAATGCTCACCATTACTTTTTTCACACGCATGTTAGAGTAAAGCTGTAAAACGTTCCCTATATGCGCAGAACTTCAAATGACGCGCTAGGGCGTAGAGACGGATGTTATAGGTAAGTTATGAAGTGACTAAAAAGTTAGCTCAAATATCCACAAAGGACACTAAATGAAATCTTTCTATAACTTCAAGTGAAGTGTGAAGCTAAGAATCAGCAGCAAAACAGGGGTAAAACACAGAAATAATGCTTAAAAAAGCAAATTAATAGTAATGAGTCACGAAAGCTGGTGTATTACGTTTATTTTATATCTTCGAAGTAAGGAGTTAAAGGCAGAAAATGTATCAGAGAAATTAATGAGCGACGTGAAGTTGAACGGCCTGTCCGAGGAACAGCAAAGAAAATGTCGGAAGCACATGGAATGGCGAATAAATGCTACAAGTGACAGAGAAAGCGAATAAATGGAGAGACAAACAGAAGGTGTCGGAGTTATACAAATCAATATAGCGAAGGAACTCGACTTTTTATATTCGTGGGTAAATACGCAGTTGATAGAGACACTCTCCAGGATACAATCCTCACCATTTCGTGAACAGCGCTGACCTGTAAGGCGCATGCGCGCCAGTGACGAAGCACACCTAATACCTCGACACGTTGGCGAACTGTGCAATTCCACAGATTAGTCCCGACGTCATTTTCCAGAAAGATAGTACCCAACTCGGTATCATGGGGATGTACAACATTTCTCCATGAGAATTTACCTGAGCGTTGGCTTGGAAGGAGAAGGGATCCCACTGCCTGGCCCCCTCGGTCTCTCATTCTGACTCCGCTCGATTTCACTGCACGAGGCTTTATGAAGGACACTGTTTCCAGAACAAGGATTCAAGATATGATAGATCTGAGACAACGGTTCAAGATTTGGTAGATTTGAGAAAAGGGATTACGCCTAGGTAGAAGCCATAACACTCGTCATGCTATTGTGGGGTGAAAACTGATGTATCTTTTCGAGATCTGTCGTGCCAAAAATGGTACTGAAATATAAGCTAATGAATATGTACACCTATAGCCTGAAGACCCTGCATACACAGTGGACAAAATAGAAAAAAGTCAAGAATTTTTTCTCTTTTCTTACCATATTATTTGTGGCACAGACAGAGAACATTCAATATAACCCACGGTAGCCAAAGAATGTATTCCACAGTAAAAGAAATGTAAGAGATTCAAACATTAAAAAATAATTTCCTCAAACAGTCACCTTACCAGTGTAAAGAAGTCAACACAGAAAGTGTGTAAATTGAAAAAACAACTGGGAGAATTTTATTTGTGATAGTACAGAGCGATCTCAAAATTAAGTGGACATGGAAAACTAAGCATGGATAGGGAATGAGCGCTTTGAAAATTGCTTTCTGGAAGAGCGAACAGGTTTGTGCGACTTTTTTTTAAAGCTCTTTAAGACTAGCGAACATAGCAACAGAGGGTTCAGTATACAGTATATAACTAAAACAATGTAGCACTGATCGTTGATATTTTTAGTGCTTTTGATCCGGATAGTTTGCATAGGATGAAGAGGGAGACAGAGACGAACTCGAAAAAGATACAGGAAAGCTATGGCAATGGCAGATTAAGAGAGAGACACTAGAAGCTAATTGTACAGGATGTCATTAGTAGAAAGTGTAATTCCATTCATTACGCGTACGGCTGCCATTTTCTCATAAGCTAAAAGTCATTAGAACGTGGAAAGCAAGGAAAAAAAAAGTTATACATCCCAGTTCAGAAACACACACTCCGTAACTAATCGAACAAGCATTTCTCGATTTCCACTCCAATAGGATTGTCGCAGTTGGTGTGGAAAGCCTGAAGATTACAGTAGAATATACTACAACTGCGAAATCAGTTGAGTAAAAACTGGGAAGCAGCCTGTGTTAACTTCCAAAGTGACCACCCACATTTAACACATTATTTCTAATTACACGTATGTCTACGCGAAATATTATACGATTATAAATGAAAATACATTTTTCGCGATATAGTAAATGGTGAATGAATTCAGAACCCATTTACAGCAGCTACGAAAGTGAAAACCAGTACAATTATCTCTAGAAAAAAAAGTTTTGAACAAATGAACAGATTCTAAATTATGCCATTTTCACACATCTGTGGCAGTGCTATAAACTTTTCTCATATTGAAAATGTTTTGCGCCAAAGTCCATTCTCAACGGTCGCGCTATCCTAGAGACAGAACACACGTTATCGGAATAAGCAACACAAAAACGTTAACGTAGTACTAATAGAAACCCCAGCTGAAGAAAACAGATAGAACACCCATTAGCGGAATAAGCAACACAAAAACATGAATGTAGTAAGAATGCAAACCTCAGCTGAACAAAACAGAAGTGACAAACTAAATACACAAGAACTTGCATTAACTTGTTGACCTCATATCAAAAATACGTGTATTTAACAGAATTGGAATTATATTAGGAAAAGAGACACAAAAAGGCATATACGAGTTTTTATGTTAGAGCAGCAAAATATATGTCTACGACCGAAGTAGCGAGTATGCACCGATGAACATTATGGCCACTTTCTGCTCTTCGAGAGACAAAACAGCAACTATTCTGCTTGGCTTGGATTCGACAAGTCCTTGGTAGGTTTCTAGATGTGTGCAGTACCAGATGTCTACACTCAGGTCAGGCAATCACATACTGCAAGACATGGTTGCAAGACGTTGAAATGAAATTACTTGCGGCTGCGCCCATCGGTTTGATGGTTAAATACTGCTACCGTCAGAGCTGCGAATAAAATACTATTATCGTCTAACATCAGAGCTCATTTTTAAGTTGCAACACTAAATTTTTCACCTTATTTACCCTGCAATTCCGCTCTACGGTGCTGCCTATGTCATGCATATACTCAGAAGCTAACCAGATACTGAAGTTATGTCTAAGTACGATCGTAAACAGATTACGATACCTTGTGGGAGACGTATATCCATGGTGCCAGCTGAATTTGGCAGACGATGGTCGCCGCTGTGTGTGTGAAGACGTTGGCCGAAACAGCTCGCCGCCACCGCTTTCGCGGCTACCGGCGTCGGATGTAAGGGCGAGAGAAGCGAAGGAAGCAGTGTGGCCTGCTGGTTGCCTACCCGGCGCGGCGCCAGCCGTCGACTGCGTGCCGATCGCTCCGGCGCCGCCACAGCAGCTGCAACGCGCATGCGCAGCCACTGAACGGTAACCAGTCGATCCGGAAAAAAATATTTTTAAAACAAAATACTTTACAACAGAGGCTAGTAACTTTGGGGAAATACTTTTGACGTAGTGACTACTATGTCGGTTTTCTCTTGCCAGTACTTGAATTTTTCTGAAGATGTCAGGATATTCTAACCAGTCACTATTCCTTCTATCACGTCTTTAGTCAAATGTATACTTTTATTAAGCAAATTACATAGTTTTTTTATCTTGTAAGTAAATATCATCTAAAGAATGCATATCACTCATGATCACTCATGTACGAAACACGTTATACCAAAATATCTTCCATTTGACGCAAATGTTAGTGGATGCGGTTCAGCATTCTAATTCTAAGGCATTCACCTGGAGCACTCGATCCATCACTATAAGAAGTGTTATCTATCAGGGTGACTCTCGTAAGGAGTAACACCCCCTTTTGTTTCACAAACGGTTCGAGATGCAGATAGGAGGTTTTCGAAAAATGACAGTACCCAGATTAACATGTAAGTTTGTTCTATAAATTTCATAACTCTCACATAAAGCGAAATATTGAAGCAAGTAGGCCTATGTTTTATGAGGAGGACATTTTGTAATGGCATTCAAAATCATTGAAAAAGAGCGCTATGGTGGTATAAAGCTTATTACTTTCGGGATTCAGACTTTTCGCAAAAATGTAATTTCTAAATTTTAAAGGCAAAGTAATTGGAATCGGATATTATGGTGCAAACAGTGGCAGATGGGCCCTCACGGCTCTGTCCTCACACCTACTAACAAGAGGCCGCACCTACTCGTTACCATGAACTTCGTCCTAATTTATGGTAATGGTCAGTATTGGTCAGAAATGAAATCGACAGTAGCTGCAGCCCCAGACGGCCAGACATTTAGTAAGGGAAAAAAAAGCGGCATTCCTGACACAGGTCTGGCGAGACATGAGCTACAGCTGTAAAACTAGGATACCATAAACTATAGTAAGTAAGCGTAGACGAAGGTAGTGTTCCCAGTAGTCTTCGTAAGGTAAGATAGTACCCACGTTACCTATACATTACCTCATTTAGATCGCTTTGTTTGGGTATGTGATCAGTCTCTTACTAGATTTCCTTAGAAACTGGAAGGGATGAATTGTCTAGAAACTGAATGAGGATATTACACTACTGGCCATTAAAATTGCTACACCAAGAAGAAATTCATGTGATAAACGGGTATTCATTGGACAAATATATTATACTATGACTGACGTGTGATTACATTTTCACCCAATTTGGGTGCATAGATCCTGAGAAATCAGTACCCAGAACAGCCACCTCTGGCCGTAATAACGGCCTTGATAACCCTGGGCATTGAGTCAAACAGAGCTTGGATGGCGTGCACAGGTACAGCTGCCCATGCAGCTTCCACACGATACCACAGTTCATCAAGAGTAGTGACTGGCGTATTGTGACGAGCCAGTTGCTCGGCCACCTTTGACCAGACGTTTTCAATTGGTGAGAGATCTGGAGAAAGTGCTGGCCAGGGCAGCAGTCGAACATTTTCTGTATCCAGAAAGGCCGGTACGGGACCTGCAAAATGCGATCGTGCATTAACCTACTGAAATGTAGGGTTTCGCGGGGATCAAATGAAGGGTGGAGCCACGGGTCGTAACACATCTTAAATGTAACGTCCACTGTTCAAAGTGCCGTCAGTGCGAACAAGAGGTGATCGAGACGTGTAACCAATGGCACCCCATACCATCAAGCCGGGTGGTACGCCAGTATGGCGATTACGAATACACTCTTCCAATGTGCGTTCACCGCGATGTCGCCAAACACGGATGCGCCCATCACGATGCTGTAAACGGAACCTGGATTCATCCGAAAAATGACGTTTTGCCATTCGTGCACCCAGTTTCGTCGTTGAGTACACCATCACAGGCGCTCCTGTCTGTGATGCAGCGTCAAGGGTAACCGCAGCCATGGTCTCCGAGCTGATAGTCCATACTGCTGCAAATATCGTCGTACTGTTCGTGCAGATGGTTGTTGTCTTGCAAACGTGCCCATCTGTTGACTCAGGGATCGAGACGTGGCTTCACGATCCGTTACAGCCATGCAGATAAGATGCCTGTCATCTCGACTGTTAGTGATTCGAGGCCGTTGGGATCCAGCATGGCGTTCCGTATTATCCTCTTGAACCCACCGATTCCATATTCTGCTAACAGTTATTAGATCTCGACCAACGCGAGCAGCCGGTCAACTGCTGTTTGTGTATGAGAAATCATGTCAGCACGTTGTAGGTGTCACCACCGGCGCCAACCTTGTGTGAATGCTCTGAAAAGCTAATCATATGCGTATCACAGCATCTTCCTCCTGTCGGTTGCCGGTCGGTGTGGCCGTGCGGTTAAAGGCGCTTCGGTCTGGAACCGCGTGACCGCTACGGTCGCAGGTTCGAATCCTGCCTCGGGCATGGATGTGTGTGGTGTCCTTAGGTTAGTTAGGTTTAATTAGTTCTAAGTTCTAGGCGACTGATGACCTCAGAAGTTAAGTCGCATAGTGCTCAGAGCCATTTTTTTCCTGTCGGTTAAATTTCGCGTCTGTGGCACGTCATCTTAGTGGTGTAGCAATTTTAATGGCCAGTAGTGTATAAAACGCAGCGTTATCCACGGAACATTTTTTTCTGCATAGTCAGCGTTCTGCTCTTACTTAAAAATAAACAGTATTTACAACAAAATTAACATTGTCAGTGTTTGGTTATGTTTTTATTCGAACATTGATGACTTGTAACGTGACACAGAGAGATTTAGTAAAAATTAATGAAAAAAATACAGATATTATATAGTGCTAGAAAACGCAATTTCCTCTTAAAGACAAAAAAGAACTCAAAACGGAAACATATCAAACATCAGTTTTAATACATTGTCGAGGCTATATAAAATAATACAGTAGGTTTCTGTTATTCATAAACAGCTTTTGCACTTATTATCAATAAAAGGACGATGAATATCTATTGAGTGTAAAACAGACAAATATAATTATATATCAATGCGTCGACATGTCCGAAAGAACAGACACCACACATTCACATAGCTGATTTGCCTCGATGGGCAATGAATCCACAACGTTCAGTGTGGGTGAGCTTTTACGTTCGACCTCCAGTGGGAATCTAAAATTAGCGAGCGTGAAGGACGTGTACGGGAACTGTGGACAGGTGGCTCTAGGTGGGAGTGCGTCGGTCAAAGGGCGTGCCGAAATAGCCTCAGCATTTGCAACAAGCACTGTCTCCTGGTTGCGTAATGGTTAATGTAAGTGCCCTGTAACCCACAGATCTCAGGTTCCACCTGCGGCCCGGCACGCATTTTCACTCGTCGGCGCTGATTCCACATACCTGTAAAGTCCCGACCCGATGGAGCTGATATCATTAGTTCCTTTCCTTTTCTTAGAAGAGTAGAAGATAAGCGATCAACTAATTTTTATTACTTGTGCAATGCAGTTTATATTTTCTACGGATATAAAGAATATCATGGACTGAATTGAACGATGTGCGGTTCTAATTATGTCCAAAACAAACGAACAAGAAAAACAATGAGAAGCCCTCTGCTCCCAGTTTCTCTCCCATACGTTAATTTATGTTTCTTTCCCTACCAGTGTTACCAATACTCTCTGTAATCCTACTAGTCAATACGGTATTTATATACTGTACCAAAACTACATATCTTTATATACGAATGCATAGTTTCTCGGACTTCCAGCCGCGTCCAGTGGTTTACAATCCACAAGCTTTCGGCCGACTTCTCCTCGGCCATTATCAAGTGCTGACTGTCGAATGATTGCTGCTGCTGCCCTTATATAGCCGCGCTGTCTTCAGTGACGTCACTGGTACTCGCTCCAGCGAAATATATGGTAATGTTTTCAGTGCGCGCTTGCCGCACCCGCTTCAGTTTTCCGATGGCCGGCTTCCAAGCTGTGCTTAGCTTCAGACCGCCGTCTTTATTTATGTTGTTGTCAGAAATTTTTAACTCGATCGCCTCTTTTGTAACACTGTCCCAAAAATTAGTAGTACGCTTAATAACAGATGTCCCGGCAAATGCAATACGGTGTCCGTTTTGTAAAATATGTTCCGTCACCGCTGTTTTCTCAGCATACCGTAAGTGAAAACTTCTCCCGTGTTCCACACGGCACTGTTCAACAGTTCGCCCAGTCCGTCCGATATAGGACTGTCCACACCCACACGGTATTTTATATACTCCTGGCGTTCTGAGTCCAACATCGTCTTTCTTAGGCCTCATTAGCTGTCGATAGCCTCTCCTCCAGAACTGATACACCGCTCCCAATGCCGTTTCCACTTCCGGAAGGTCTTGGTTTGCCTCTTGCTGGATCGTGCGAATCACCGTCTGCGAATTTTCTTATATCTCGTCTATCGTTGCAAATCCTCGTCATTCAAACAGGGCTTTCAACTTTGGAAATAAAAGAAATCCAGCGGGGGCCAGGTCTGGAGAGTATGGAGGATGAGCCATCTCAGTTATTTCGTTTTCTGTGGAACAGTCACGCAGGGATGAGTGTGCGGGTGCGTTATCGTGACGCAAGAGCCATGGATTGTCTCGCCACGTTACAGGCCGTTTCCTTCTCACATTTTCTCTCGTGCGTTGCAACACGTCCCGATAGTACCATCGGTTAACAGTTTCTCCCAGTGACACGAATTTCATTGACGATCCTGACATGAGCATCGACGGCAGACGTGGGAGGGCAACGAGGGTCGTCTTTAACTTCCGTCTGACCACTTTTACTTCGCTTGAACCATTGGTAACACCGTTTGATGTGTCTCTGTAGGGTTTCTTTTTAGTTTCACCCAAAATTTAATGCAGACGCGTTGCTCCTCTAATTCAACCATCTCGAAATGTGCAAACTGTGCTACACAACGCTGTACTCAATACAGCACTGACAATAACTAACAGACATAATACGACAAAACTTTCGGTAGTTACACATTAAACACAGGCGTGTGCAGGGATACCAACCACATTTCGCCCCAACTCACCTTCGACGTGAAATTACGAATGTTCCAAAATTTTTTGAACAGACCCAGTATTCCGCCAGATTCATTTTCATTTTTATTCGAGTTTACCGGTAACTAATCTAGCAGCCAGATTCTGATTGTTTCGATGTCTTCCTTCAGTCCGACGTGGTACGGATCCCAAACATTCGAAGAGTACTCAACGATAGGTAACACCAGCGTCCTGTAGAGTGACAATTATTGAAAGATACGAAAGAAACCGGAAATTAGTCACAAACTACGGCGTGCACACATTTTATGCAACATGTAAACGTTACTACAGATATTCGGATATAGGTTATGACATGTTCAATATGCCTACCATCATTGGCGATCATGTGGCGCAGACGAATAGCGAAATTCTGCAAGATCCGCTGAAATGTCGGAACATCGATGCTGTCGATGACCTCCTGAATGGCAGTTTTCAGTTCGGTAGTGGTTTTGGGGTTATTGCTGTACACCTTGTCTTTAATATAGCCCCACAAAAAGGAGTCGCATGGATTAAGATCCTAAAAATATGACGACCAATCGATCCAGAATCGACACCTTACCGTACACCACGGCGTCATCAGCAAACAATCGCAGATTACTGCCCACCCTGTCCACCACATCACTTATGTATAAGGGGCAATGAAAAAGAAACGAATCGGAGGCATAATTACAGAAACCAGTACCTGTATATTAGAAGTATTGACCCTGACTGTTGAGACAATTGTCCCACTGTGAGACAAGGCAGTGAATGCTGTCTCATACAATTCCCGCGGCTGCGATGTTAACCAGTTCCGTATGTATAGTTGGACGTCGTCATCCGAGGTGAAGCGTTTCCCTTCAGAGCCTTTTTAAGGGGACCAAAAATAGCGTAATCAGAGGGAGACAGGTCCGGACTCTATCGAGGGTGGCCGAGAACTTCTCATTTGAATTTCTGCAGAAGTGCCGCGACTGTGTTGGCCGTATGAGGCTTTGCGATGTCGTGGAGCAGAATGACCCCACGGGTGAGACAGCCTGGTCGTTTTGATTTGATTGTTTGGCGAAGAGTGGCCATGGTTTGCGTGTAACGCTGGACATTCATTGTTGTCCCATGAAGCAGGAAGTGAATCAGAAGGGGCCATCTTGGTCAAAGAAGAACGTCAGCATAGGGCCAAATGATTCACCTCGGACGACGACGACCAGCTGTACGTGTGGAACTGGTTAATATAGCAACCACGGGAATTTTGTGAGACAGTCATTCACCGCCTTGTGTCACAGTGGTACAAGTGTCTCAACAGCCAGGGTCAATACTTCTAACATACAGGTACTCTGGTTTCTGTAATCATGCCTCTGTTTCTTTATGAACGCCACTTATATATAGAGAAAAACATCGGTCCTGTCATACTTCCCTTGCGCGCTCCTAACGATACCCTTGTGAGGACAGGGGTAACTAAAACTTAACTGTTTTTTTAAAACAGGTATTTTCGGATTTTTATCCCATTTCGAAATTTGCAGTTTTCTTAATAAAATGGCATACTAATCACATTCAGTCTTGCATTATATTTTCTTAAACACCGTCTGCACCTATTCAAAATGTTAACAATTTTACGTGCATTACCTTAAGATCAAATCAAGTCAGTAACATTTTACACAGAAGGCTATGGATTGCAGTTCTACAAAGGCGAAATTATGTTGTGTCTCTTGGTAGTACTGTCGCTACAAGTTCTAAGAATTCTGTAGCAATGATGGACAGTGTGGGTACCGGAAAGGCAGTCGACTATTAGATTCTGAAATTCAGGAAAGAAAGCATATCATATCAGTGGATGGGAGGCCTCTGCTGCTATTGAAATTTTCATTCGATCCGTGAATGAAACAGTTTGTTATTCTACATTCCTAGGTAATGGGGACTCAAAAGCATACGGCAGGGTAGTAGCACCTCGGTCCTACGGCGATGAGATTATGAAAAAGCCGGAACGTGTGGATCACGTCCAGGAGAGGATGGGAATCAGGCTGAGGAAGTTAAAACTGAGTTTGAGAAACAAAAGAGTTCCTGACAGTGAAACCAGTAAGACTAGGCAGGAAGACAGATTTCTTGATTGGATGGCTATTAGGAACAGCGGTAATGGTTTGTTAAGAATGTGCAGGCAGTATGGGCTAGCTTCTTCCCAAAACTGTCAAAAGATAACAAATCAATATATAAACTTTACGCTCCCAGTCGGATTCATGGTGCAAGTAACACAATGACCAATGCTCAAACACTTCATATAGCCAGAATCATTGCATACCAGCGGCAGCCACGGAAGTCATAAAGCCCATTTACGAAAACCTGGAACATCCTGACATGCGGACTCAGACTCTGAATCCAAATGAGCCCTTCAGTAATCTCATATGGACTCGCAAGCAAAAAATGCTTTCTTTGGAGGAAGATATTAAAAGCGGAGGGGTGGGGGCTCTGTCATGCTGTTATTGTTTCTAATTATGGCAACATTAGTAAGATGAAACTGCGACAGCATACATAAATTAATCATCGAGTATAACGCATCGGAGAATTCCAACTGATGGACAAGGTTCACGTTGATAAAGCACAGAACGCAGCAGAAATGACCACTAAGAGTCCAGAAGGGAGAAGAATGAGGTACATGAAAAATGATGGAAAGGACGATATCTAGTGTGGTGCAAGGTGTTCTGAGTGAGTGATAATGAAAACTAAAATAATATATTAAGTAAGTTTTAGTCATTTCAGACTTTAGAAGTTGTTTCCGTTTACATTTTCCGTTGCATTGTTCCTTAAATAGCGGGGCCCATTTCGAGTAGATTATTCAAATTTTCATGGCGTTGATATAGATATTTACTGAGCCTAATAAACTAATATGAAAACATAATGTTAAGTATAAATAAAATTATTTTGGAGATCATAAAAATTGTACAAAATTTTAACCTTATGGTTAAAAAATAATATTTCCCAAAGCACTAATTGAATTGCAATGATTTTAGTTAAATACACCGATAAATAACTTGCAATGTCCTGTAAAAGTTTCATGTCCTTTGCTACCGTGGTTTCTGAAATACAGGGAAGCTATGTAGCAAGGTTCAACATTGTCACTATAGGGCATTCCAGCTCCCCTCAGGCGTTTAAACATATTTCCTCTTGCAGCTACCATATACGACATGGAGGGTAACCTACGACTGCGATAAGTGAGAGTATATGCAACCTTCTAGCACATCAAAAGAGGAGGAGGTAAACTGTTTCATACTTGTACACTTATTCGTGTTTAGGTGAGCAGCTAAGTGCAAGCAAGTAAACAGCCGGATCGTTAAATACAACGT
Organism: Schistocerca americana; assembly: GCF_021461395.2. Lineage (NCBI taxonomy): Eukaryota > Metazoa > Arthropoda > Insecta > Orthoptera > Acrididae > Schistocerca > Schistocerca americana. Next base: position 304,710,830 of record NC_060124.1, on the reverse strand, counting down.
TCGAGACGTGCATGAGAGTCCCACCTCGCGGTGTTAACAGTGGAATAACCGATTCTGACCTTTAGAATTACAATTTTCTTTTTCGACTACTTTTGTGGAAAGGTTCAACGGCAGTATCAGGCAGTGTTGTCGTTGTTGTTGTTGTGGTCTTCAGTCCTGAGACTGGTTTGATGCAGCTCTCCATGCTACTCTATCCTGTGCAAGCTTCTTCATCTCCCAGTACCTACTGCAACCTACATCCTTCTGAATCTGCTTAGTGTATTCATCTCTTGGTCTCCCTCTACGATTTTTACCCTCCACGCTGCCCTCCAATGCTAAATTTGTGATCCCTTGATGCCTCAGAACATGTCCTACCAACCGATCCCTTCTTCTAGTCAAGTTGTGCCACAAACTCCTCTTCTCCCCAATTCTCTTCAGTGCCTCCTCATTCGTTATGTGATCTACCCATCTAATCTTCAGCATTCTTCTGTAGCACCACATTTCGAAAGCTTCTATTCTCTTCTTGTCCAAACTATTTATCGTCCATGTTTCACTTCCATACATTGCTACACTCCATACATATACTTTCAGAAACGACTTCCTGACACTTAAATCTATACCTGATGTTATCAAATTTCTCTTCTTCAGAAACGCTTTCCTTGCCATTGCCAGTCTACATTTTATACCCTCACTACTTCGAACATCAGTTATTTTACTCCCCAAATAGCAAAACTCCTTTACTGCTTTAAGTGTCTCATTTCCTAATCTAATTCCGTCAGCATCACAGGACTTAATTCGACTACATTCCATTACTCTCGTTTGCTTTTGTTGATGTTCATCTTATATCCACCTTTCAATACAATGTCCATTCCGTTCAACTGCTCTTGCAAGTCCTTTGCTGTCTCTGACAGAATTACAATGTCATCGGTGAACCTCAAAGTTTTTATTTCTTCTCCATGGATTTTAATACCTACTCCGAATTATTCTTTTGTCTCCTTTACTGCCTGCACAATATACAGATTGAATAACATCTGGGAGAGGCTACAACCCTGTCTCACTCCCTTCCCAATCACTGCTTCCCTTTCATGTCCCTCGACTCTTATAACTGCCATCTGGCTTCTGTACAAATTGTAAATAGCCTTTCGCTCCCTGTATTTTACTCCTGCCACCTTCAGAATTTGAAAGAGAGTATTCCAGTCAACATTGTCAAAAGCTTTCTCTAAGTCTACAAATGCTAGATACGTAGGTTTGCCTTTTCTTAATCTAGCTTCTAAAATAAGTCGTAGGGCCAGTATTGCCTCACGTGCTCCCATATTTCTACGGAATCCAAACTGATCTTCCCCAAGGTCGGCAGTTTTTCCATTCGTCTGTACAGAATTAGCGTTATTATTTTGCAGCCATGACTTATTAAACTGATAGTTCGGTAATTCTCACATCCGCCAAAGCCTGCTTTCTTTGGGATTGGAATTAATACATTCTTCTTGAAGTCTGAGGGTATTTCGCCTGTCTCATACATTTTGCTCACCAGATGGTAGAGTTTTGTCAGGACTGGCTCTCCCAAGGCTGTCAGTAGTTCTAATGGAATTTTGTCTACTCCCGGGGCCTTGTTTCGACTCAGGTCTTTCAGTGCTCTGTCAAACTCTTCACGCAGTATCATATCTCCCATTTCATCTTCATCTACATCCTCTTCCATTTCCATAATATTCTCCTCAAGTACATCGCCCTTGTATAGACCCTCTATATACTCTTTCCACCTTTCTGCTTTCCCTTCTTTGCTTAGCACTGGGTTTCCATCTGAGCTCTTGATATTCATACAAGTCGTTCTCTTTTCTCCAAAGGTCTCTTTAATTTTCCTGTAGGCAGTATCTATCTTACCTCTAGTGAGATAAGCCTCTATATCCTTACATTTGTCCTCTAGCCATGCCTGCTTAGCCATTTTGCACTTCCAGTCGATCTCATTTTTGAGACGTTTGTATTCCTTTTCGCCTGCTTCATTTACTGCATTTTTATATTTTCTCCTTTCGTCAGTTAAATTCAATATTTCTTCTGTCACCCAAGGATTTCTATTAGCCTTCGTCTTTTTACCTACTTGATCCTTTGCTGCCTTCACTACTTCATCCCTCAAAGCTACCCATTCTTCTTCTACTGTATTTCTTTCCCTCATTCTTGTCAGTTGCTCCCTTATGCTCTCCCTGAAACTCTGTACAACCTCTAGTTTAGTCAGTCTATCCAGGTCCCATCTCCTTAAATTCCCACCTTTTTGCAGTTTCCTCAGTTTTAATCTACAGCTCATAACCAATAGATTGTGGTCAGAGTCCACATCTGCCCCTGGAAATGTCTTACAATTTAAAACATGGTTCCTAAATCTCTGTCTTACCATTATATAATCTATCTGATACCTTTTAGAATCTCCAGGGTTCTTCCATGTATACAACCGTCTTTGATCCTACTACGTTTCCTTCTCTCCCCTTTCCTACTACCGAATTCCAGTCACCCATGACTATTAAATTTTCATCTCCCTTCACTATCTGAATAATTTCTTTTATTTCATCATACATTTCTTCAATTTCTTCGTCATCTGCAGAGCTAGTTGGCATATAGACTTGTACTACTGTCGTAGGTGTGGGCTTCGTGTCTATCTTGGCCACAACAATGCGTTCGCTGTGCTGTTTGTAGTAGCTTACCCGCATTCGTATTGTTTTATTCATTATTAAACCTACTCCTGCATTACCCCTATTTGATTTTGTATTTATAACCCTGTATTCACCTGAGCAAAAGTCTTGTTCCTCCTGCCACCGAACTTCACTAATTCCCACTATATCTAACTTTAACCTATCCATTTCCCTTTTTAAATTTTCTAATCTACCTGCCCGATTAAGGGATCTGACATTCCAAGCTCCGATCCGTAAAACGCCAGTTTACTTTCTCCTGATAACAGCGTCCTCCTGAGTAGTCCCCGCCCGGAGATCCGAATGGGGGACTATTTTACCTCCGAAATATTTTACCCAAGAGGACGACATCATCATTTATTCATACAGTAAAGCTGCATGCCCTTGGGAAAAATTACGGCCGTAGTTTCCCGTTGCTTCAGCCGTTCGCAGTACCAGCACAGCAAGGCCGTTTTGGCTAGTGTTACAAGGCCAGATCAGTCAATAATCCAGACTGTTGCCCCTGCAACTACTGAAAAGGCTGCTGCCCCTCTTCAGGAACCACACGTTTGTCTGGCCTCTCAACAGATACCTCTCCGTTGTGGTTGCACCTACGGTACGGCTATCTGTATCGCTGAGGCACGCAAGCCTCCCCACCAACGGCAAGGTCTATGGTTCATGGGGGGGGGGGGGGGGGGAGGCAGTGTTATATCACTGAATTCGTCTTTTCGAGAGTTTTCAAACGCGGTTAAGAAATCACATCGATCCCTTTTGTAAAACAGTGCTACTCTAGTATTTCGCTCAGACAAAACTGAAGAGCACTGAAGATACAACAGAATTATGTGCCCCGCTCTGTACCATCATAGTCCGAAAACCTCGTTTCGTTAAATCGAACGATTCATGAAACAAAAAGGCTTACGCCACTCACCCAGTACGTATCTTGGCAATGACGAACTGGAATCACGTCACAAATTCAGCTCCTGTGTTTTTATAGTTGTTTCCTTTTTATCTATGTTGTTCCTCTTTCTTTTATAATGCTCTTCTTACTTTTATAGAATCACAAATTGATGTTTCAAGTTTTGAAAGAGCTGCTATTTGTTGTTCACGACTCTATGAGAATGTGTATGGTTCAAAAAATGTCTCTGAGCACTATGGGACTTAACTTCTGAGGTCATCAGTCCCCTAGAGCTTAGAACTACTTAAACCTAACAAACCTAAGGACATCACACACATCCATGCCCGAGGCAGGATTCGAGCCTGCGACCGTAGCGAGAATGTGTATCTTCCAGCGCTTTTGGTGTTACTGTTTACAGAACTTTGTTGACTTTCTCGCATAAATACAACCTTTTTCATCGTTGCCATCTTTAATTTGCTGTTCATAATCATCCTCTTCCTTTCAAGGATTAGGGTTTGCCTGTTCCGAACTCACAAACAAAATCATTCCATTCTCTTCTTTGATGACTTCCAATATCTCTTTTCTCTTTCGAATTGTAGTTAAAGATCCTCGCTGGGATTCTGTGACCAGGCATTCTCATCAGATTTTGTCTACAATACTCACGATATTTTTGAATTTTTTTCATTCTTGTTGAAAATATTTAATTCTGTTCTAATATCTTCGTTTCTAGTCACAGCTCTTCGTCTTACTCAGAAACCTCATCTCCGCTGTTTGAATTTTATTTTCTTGTTTTTCTTTTTTTGGGGTAAACCCAGCATTCGTTTCTATGGGATAACAAATCAACCGCTATCAATTTATACAGTTTCATGATGTTCTTTTTTTGTACTTTATGGCCCAAAATTCTGCTAGTGGCAACACAGACAGCTTGGAATTATCTTTAATTTTAGAATCCTCTTTTCCGGATAGTTTTGTAGAAAGGTTCAACGCCAGCGTTAGCGGTTGTTATTCCTTCCATGGTTTTGTAAAGAGTTTTCGCTATATCTATCGCCCTCCCAGAGGACACATAAAACTGAGTTATCCGAAACAGTTTTTGATCTGACTTGATATTTTCCTCAGAATGGCGTTATATTTGTTTTATTGCTAGAAATTTTAAAGTTGTACTTCTTGCAAATTTTTTTAAATTGGTATAATGATCTTCGGAGGTCATCTTCAGTCTTTTAAATAATAGCGACGTCATCAGCAAACAAGTGTACGTTCAAGTATTCCTCATTCGTTAAATTAATTACATTGTTTACTTTACATTTGCATTTGTGAAGAATGATGTCAATATAGATATTAAAAGAAGAGGAATGAAGTCAGTGTAGATATTAAAGCGGTAGGTGATATCCAACCCTTGTCTAACACCTTGGTCAATAATTATTTCTTCTAACTGATTCCTACCTGCGCTTATTAAAATGCGTGTAGTTTAGTAAAAAAATTTCGCTACCTCTATCCCCCTCCGAGGGGACACCGCTTTATCGAAGGCACCTTCAGAACCGGGCGGGAGGATTTGCGTGCTTCGACGAAATCGAGAGCTGTGCCGGTGGTAGCGTAGCCAACTTCCCTAGGGAGACAACCCCGACAGAAAATTAGGCAGGTCGCAATACCTAGAGCTGGAAGCCCCGTCATGCGACCTAACCTGCGCAACGCAGCCAGGGGATTATAAAATTACTGGCAAACTTACAAACAGCCTATGATACAGGACTGAATCAACTGCCAATTTGGCGTTCAAAAAGACTAAACAACGTATTTTCGTATATATCCACCACTATATTCAGCAAACAAACGTTAAGTGCAAACAGAGAGTATTTTCCAAAGTAACATATATTAAGGCTTGTGTCCGACACTTCTAGCCTTCCCTTGGACAGCAGTGCTGTCTTTGCCTGTCCTTTATGTCCTTACTTCTTCCGCCATGTGTTATATTACTTCCAAGGTAATAGAGTTTCCTCATTTCGTCAACTTAGTGATCCCCAATTTTGATGTTTATCGCTAATCTCATTTGTGCTACTGCTCATTATATTCGTCTTTCTTTGGTTTACTCTCAACGCATAAGTGTGTGTACCCATTAGATCATTCTATCCGTTGAACAGGTCCCTTAACTCCTCATCAGTTCCCTTGAATATAGCAATATTATCAGTGAATCTTCACTGATATCCTTTCACCCAGAAATTTAATCCCGGCCCTGAATCTTTTTCTATTTTTGCCACTGCAGTTTCGATTTATGGATTCAATAGTAGAAGGCAAAAGATTACATCCTTGAGTTGTATCACTTCTAATCCAATCACTACTTTATTAGCCTGCAATTCTTATTTTTCTGTTTTTTTTGACATATTATACTTTACTCGCCTTTCCGGATACCTTACACCAATTTTCCTAAGAAATCCGAACGTGCCGTACCACTGTAAAGACCAAAAAAATCCGATGAAAATGTCTTGACTTTCGTTAATTCTTGCTTCCGTTGTCAGTCTCAACATCAGAACTACTTCTCTGGTGCCTTTGCTGTTCCTAAAGCCAAACTGATGGTCTTTTAACGGACTGTCTATTTTAAATGGTTCAAATGGCTCAAGCACTATGGGACTTAACATCTGAGGTCATCAGTCCGCTAGACTTAGAACTGCGTAAACCTAACTAACCGAAGGACATCACACACATACATGCCAGAGGCAGGATTCGAACCTGCGACCGTAGCAGCAGCGCAGTTCCGGACTGAAGCGCCTAGAACCGCTCTGTCACAGCGGCCGGCACGTCTATAAGTCCGGTTTCAGGCTACTAAATCTCTCGCTCTTTTTCTTGGATCAGACAGGTGGGTTGCCTAAGAAAATGTGTAATGTGCAACTGTGCTATCAGAATTTCTACACTCCATACAATGGAAATGAGCGTTTGGCGACATTGGCCGGGAGGCCCCTTGCGTGGCAGGTCCGGGCGCCTTTGTGCAGGTCTTATTACATTCGACGTCACATTGGGCGACATGCGCGCCGGATGGGGATAAAATGACGATGAAGACAACGCAACACTCAGTCCCTTAGTTGAGAAAATCCCCGATCCAGCCGGGAATCGACCCCGAGCCCGTAGGACGGCAATCCGTCACGCTGACCACTTTTTTTATTATTAACAATATTATTTTATTTATTTATTCAATTTTAATGTCCCAAAAGAAAAATCATATTTGAAAAAGAAGGGAAAGAAACATAGGGCCGAAGTGACATCCTCGTCACTTCACTGGGAGTAAATCCCATCCCTCGAAACAATGTAAACCTGGGACTCCCCACCGCTTCGGGGGTTATGAAACATGCTGCCTAGAAAGTTCGCAAATACGTTTTATATTTAGAGTGACGTCGGATGAGTTCGTGATGTTCTAGTAGATAATGCCAATAGTCCATGCCCGATATCAAGGTCCGCGAGAGCACGTAGTGCGATGCGTGTCCTCCAATCCAGCGGATTACCGATGTTTTCTGTGAGGGGAAAAAGACAGCGTCAGGGAAAAATAAAGCGTCCGTCGTGATCGTGGATTCGTCGGTGCGTCGGAGGAGGGCCATGATGCGTTGCGTCAGCCGCCAAACATCCTTTGCCTCACCTCACTGCAGAGAATGTTCGTCGGTGTCCTGCATGCCACATATAAGGCAGAGCGGGGAATCTACCATGTGAATGTCGTACAATCGTTGGCGGTTGACTGTCTTGCGGTTGATTAATGTATACCATGATGAGCGCGCTGCTGTGGTGAGGAGAGGCGTATGGACAGCTCGCCAAATCTGTCGCCAGTCTTGTGTTGGGTATTGAAGTTCGACAACATTGCTGCCATGATGACGCCGCAAGTATCGATATATCTCACGGGTAGTGGGGATTCTTGTAGAAGGTAACTGTAACTGAACATAACTAAAATCAACAAAGAATCGCTCGACGTGAGAAAAAGAGGGCGATATTGTGGCTACCGCCACCGGCGGTTCAATGGACGTGGGAAAAAGCACATCCAGGATGGTCGACGTGATGGCGTGTTGCCGTTGGTTCTAAGTTCGTAGCGTCGCTCGCAGGTATAGAGCTAGAGCCTTGTTACGCACATGCGTGAGGTTAAGTCCTTCAGAATGGTGTGGGAGTGTTAAAGTCTCGTATTTGATCTTAAACAACATTCCTTGGCTGACATAGTATCCAAACGCCACCTTTAATCTGTCAGCAATACCATGTGGCATTGGCAGTACCTGTGCCAGGTGCGGCAGTCGCGAGGCCAGGTGAACATTAGTCTGTTCCACCCTTTGGAGCAGGTCGTGCGTTCGGAGTGAATTGTTGCGTATGTGCAGTCGGACGTGCTGGAGGAGACGTCGATAGCTCGCCGCCGCTGATTGCCGTAGCGATCGGGTGAACAATACACCTAAGCATCGCAAGATGTCCACCTTCGTAATTGGACTGTGCAGAGCGTCCAGTCCTCGACCGATGTGCATGATCTTGGTTTTATTCATGTTGACCCTGCTTCTCGCAGCTACTCCGTACGTAGTAATAAGGGTAACCACCTTACTGACCTCGTTCTCCGACCGGACGAGTATCACCAAGTCGTCGGCATATGCACGACACGTGAAGGACCTCGCACGGAGTCGGACGCCTGTTAGAGTCCGTCTAAGAGTCTGCATCAATGGTTCGAGCGCTATTGTAAACAGTATCATCGACAAGGTACATCCTTGCCTAACTGAGCTGCAAACAGGAATCGTTCCTACCTCCCTGCCATTGACTCTCACCGTCGAAGAAGCGCCGCGAAGGAGGCGCATGAGGACGGTAATAAAATCCTATGGTATCGCCATGCGTCGCATGGTCGAGTCAAGGAAATCATGGTTGATCCTGTCAAAGGCACGATCAAAATCCACCGATACGAACGCCGCTCGCATTCGACAAGCTTCCGTCAGGGAAATTAAGTCACGGTATTCGCCTAGGATAGAATGGATGTTACTCCGAACCACCACCCAGCTATATTCCATACAATGTTTGATGAATGCGATTAACGTTAAACATTTAAATTCCTTAGTCGTATTTGTCATATCCGCTCTGACAGCTATTGCTTTAGCTCACGCTAATGCGCCGGTCTCCTATCTGGCGACTGTCTGTTGGATCCTATGGAATAAAATTTTAGCCACATTACTTAACTCCTTAGGGTAAGAGTGCAGACAGTACAGTCTATAGTTCCTTGTAATATATTTTGCGATAACGTCATGCGTTAAGTTCCACACTTCATGTAACGGATAATTCTGGTGGCATGACGTAGTCAATCGTACATCTTTCACATTGCTAGTTCTGTGGAGGGCGCCTTTTGGCAGGAGGCAGAGTTCTACTAATTAGTTCAACAATGCTCAAGCTCTATAGTTTGCGTATTTTTATGGGATGTGCAGGGATCTTTGTTTTCCTACGGACTTTGGCTACTGATGAGGTTTCGCAGGGGACGGTTGCCTGCAACTGAGTGGCACTAAAAGTTAGGAACAGTTCGCAGAGATTGATAAAAATGTGTGTTTGGAAGTTTACCGTCGAATGGTAATTTAGAGTGAGGTTGATCGAGGTCGTGTAATAGGTCTACGACAAGGTTAGATGCAACTCCTGCGACATTGCAAAATGATTTTGCGGGAATGTAACCGCTGTACGTGACCGCTGGCAGCGTTGGTCACGAGAATGTGCAATCACAAGAAGACCGGGCTGTGGATCGCCATGTGGCAACCGAGATGGAAGACCATCGTGTTCGGCGTATGGCTCTGGCGCATCGTAATGCATCTGCAACAGCAATTTGAACAGCAGTTGGCACCACAGTGGCACAACGAAACGTTAAAAATAGGTTACATAAAGGACGCTCCGCACCAGACGCCATGTAGGGTGAATTCCACTGACCTCTAACCAAGCGCTGCAGTCATGGACGACTGTGCGGCTGATCCCGGTGGAGGTTCGAGTCCTCCCTCGGGCATGGGTGTGTGTGATTGTCCTTAGGATAATTTAGGTAAAGTAGTGTGTAAGCTTAGGAACTGAAGACCTTATCAGTTAAGTTCCATAAGATTTCACACACATTTGAACATTTTTCGACCTCTAACCACCACCATTTTTGACTTCAGTGGTGTGAAGCGAGAACTCATTTGAGGGCTGGATGGATGCCTGTTGTGCTTTCTGATGAAAGCTGGCTTTGCCTCAGTGACATGTAACCTCCCCCTCACTTATCGACCTTAATGACAGTGAAAAATTAAACCGCTTGTACCTAATGGAAATTTGGGAAAAAGCAATCGTCACCGAGGTTAATCTGTCGGTAAAGAGGGAGGAAAGGGTTACATCTAAATGAAAGGAAAAATGCAAATGAAACTGGTGGAAATTAATTTTGAAAAGGGGTAAAGTTAATGAAGAAAGTAAATGTGCGGCCGTTACGTTAACAATTAACTAGCGGTAATTAGATATTTGAGATTTGGGGGAAATTACGGTCGCCAGTCCTAAGGACAATTACTATAGTAACTGAAAAAGAAAGGTAATTACACATATAATTAGCACTAGAAGCGTGGCAACTGAAGGTTGACACGTGTAGTGTGAAAACTGAAAGTTTGTCAGAAGTAATAACTTTCGCTGCACTCTGACTTAATTTAGCATAAGAATTAATAAAACCGGAAAACTGAAAGTTAATTTAGTGATTGAAATTAATGAGAAGCTTTCTTTCTTAAGCACATCGAAATTCAGTAAAATACGGTTAGTCTTGGACTACCTCAACAATCATTTCAAAAGCTACTTGAATCTACGCAATTTAGAAATAAGAGATTTAGCTTTGAACTTGAATTAAATGATTCTGAACAATTAACAATAGTAAGATTTAGTACGTACCAAGCTGAGCTGCAGTCACAGGTAAGCTAAAATACGGTAACTAAACTCGCACTCTTAATTTGTGCTTGCGTAATCTAAATATTGTAGCCAGCTATGAATACTTAAACTGAACTTTGAAATTAAAGCAGTGAAATGGAATGATTGTACTTTAATGCTGGCATCTGAATTTCAACGACACTCGGGTTGATTTCGGAAAAGGAACGGACCCTGCTTGGTAATGCAATTGGGACAATGAGCAACAAAGGTTCATGCTAAGTTGCTGTAATTTTGCGAGGCAAACGGAACAATTTGAAAAGCTGAGGTCTGCCATACAGTTCTAAAACTTTACGTGCTTCCAGTCTTCCCTGTTGGTTGATTGAAGGTTTGAAGCCGTCGATCGAGGAGGTGGCGACAGTCACTCATTGTCGGCCGTCGCTGTTGCAGAAGCTGGATGTTGGCGCGCCTTCTTCTCAACACGGTCACCAGACGAAACGGGCTCTTGATGTGCGCCAGCTAATGCTTCCCGTCCGCGACACCATGTCAGAAACTATTATCGCAAGTCGAGCGGAATTACATGCTGCCAAACCCCGAAAGCGCGGCAACTCGCGGGAGCTACACACAACACACCTGCTCCACTCGCAACTCCAGCCAGACTCCCTCTGCCCGCGCTCCACGCGGCAGAGTTAACACTACCAAAGATCCTACACACTTTGATTCTTCACACGGCCCATCGATGTAATCGTTCGATAGCAGTTTTCCCTAGGCAATACCCAGCGTAAAAATACAAATAATATTTACGAAACAAACCAATTATACATCGACATAAGTGCATATATATATATATATATATATATATATATATATATATATATATATATACAAACAGTAAAACAATTACAATATATAAAGAGACAGAAATGTCATATCTTGATGTAACAAAACAAGGAAAAAAAATAATAGTACAATAGATGGAAATAGGAGGATATGCATTTCCGGTGTTACACGTGCCCCACATTGTCTGAGGATGTTCGTGTAACGTAAACAGACTCAGAAAATGTCCCAAAAAAGAAACAGCGGAAATGCATATGCTCAAAACATCAACAAAATTTAGCATTCGTCTAATGAACCATAAATCAATTTTTAGACCATAATAATTGAGTGGAGACACTCCTAATCTTATTCCACTCTGTCATCTTGCACAAAATAAAACAGGTTGACAACATATCAAAATTCATAGAAAACATAGAAAATGGTTTAGCTATTCCAAAATCATTAATATTCGTAACACTACAAGAAATGGAATACTATTTGCAAAATTAATTAGAGTGCATGGTCATAAAAACAGGTAGATCAAAATACGCAAATAAATAATTAAATAGACTACACATTTTGTATAACCTTTTCATAATTAATATTCTCGTCACGAGAATCTATTTAACGCTAAACAAGAAAATAATGTACAGCAGATCGACAAAAACATAAATATTAACAGCAGAATTCTTTCACATCAGCTGTCCGGGAAGAGAAAACAACTCCACCTTCCGTACTCGCAAGTACAAAGAATGCCGACAGCGGCACAAGAGCCAACAGCAGCACAACAGCCGACAGCGGCTCCGCCTTGCCAGTATTGTTGCACCCGCCTGTGCGGCGCGCTTGATCTCACTCGCCCTTGTAACGGCGTTTCCAGAACGTCCGTTTCACTGAATTCTTTCGGAAAAACTCACTCCCGAGTAATCTCAAGGAGTCCATAAACACTATCACAGTGGATAACTCAACACTGTCCATCATCACACGCATGTACTAGCCTGAAACTTAAAACAGCGTCTAAGTACATCGGCAGTGACTAATAAAACACACATTCATTAAATCTTACAGCAAGTTACAAAATCATATTTACATTCCTTAATCTACTGTGACTCAGCTGAAAAGTTAAACTAGCAGCTTGGTTTTTTCAGTTGATTAGATCATGATTAAATTGATTAAAATTAAATTGATTGATCAAAATTAATTACTTATTAATTACAACTTGTTTAATGTCCTCTTGGTCAGGCAAAAGCGTGACAATCTAGCAAATCATTTAAATCTTACCCTCTATATTCACATACTGTACAAATTACCCATTCTGTGGTATTAATCAATCCTAGGTTGGTACAATTTCAGGTCTACAATGTTCCGTATACCTAATAGCTTTCCAGAGCTTGGATACTCTAAGCAATAAGCATTTGTTTGAGGTATACCAATGACTTTATATGGTCCATTATAAACAAACTTAAATTTAGAGATTTCATTGTCTATCCCGCTCGATTTCTCATGAGCTTTTACAAGTACTAAGTCTCCGATTGCAAACTTATCAAAACGCGCTTTAGCGCATGACAACGTATGCGAGCATCGGCTTTTAGCTTCATTACTTCTCGCAAACGATCTTTTTTCACACCAATACTAATGTCAATCCGTGGAGGGAATTTGATTATCTCTTCCACTAGTCCCGGTTTGTCTGAAAACACACTCTTATTCCTCATTATTGCTTCATACAGGCCTCGCCTTTGTTCGTGTGTTACGTTTGACACACCGTCTACAATACTTTCCAATTCACTTTCTACACTTTTGTCAATGCCGAAATTCCTCATGTTACGGCAGTTCAAACTCATTCCTACGTCAATGTCATCCGGTCAGTTAACAATGTGTATAGGCTGGTATTGCCTATGCACACCGTCTCCTGCCTCGTCAAAACCAACTACCATTGTTTTATCTAGTGACATACATGTCAAAGTTTTGCTTTCGCAGTTAATCACTGCACGGTACTTTAATAGCCAATCTAACCCGATAATTACTTCCGTAGTTAAGTCTGGCACGACGACAAACTCTTGTTCAAATCGTGCCCCACATATCTCGAAGTTGACAAAAATCTGTTTTGTGACCGGTTTACTGGCCTTCCCAGTAGCACCGATAATTTTCACTCCTGTTACTGGCATAACTACGATGCCAGGTCTGTCTTTCAGTAACTCAAATATTTTCCCAGATACAGCACTCAATTCTGCACCGGTGTCAATCAACACGTTTAGTTGTAGGTCGTGCATATTAACAGACACTACTATCTGTCTACACTTGTCCTCGACTGTTTCATTATTTTCCCACAGTAAATCCTCGTCTATATCCAGGTCATTCCAGAAAAAACCATCCGGCTTTGATCCTAAATTCGGCTTATCTGCCGGCTTTTTCAGCCTCTGTCCACATACAGTTTTAATTTCAACACATTTGTCCTGAGGCTTAGTCTGTAGCTTCGCCTCCAATACCAAAACCTTTTCCTGTAACTTGTCAACTAGTGAGTGTTGCTTTGCTATCAATTCACTAATTGTCACCTTTGTTGATTCCTCTTTGGCCAGATTGATCTCATCTGCCAATCTACCTGGAGGAATGTGCCCAGTCGCATCTGAAATTACTTCCTCTGGATCTGCGCAACCCACACTGCTACCGTCTGACCGCATAACGTCAGCTCTAACCTCATACACGCTGTAATCTACGTGCTTTTCTACCAATCGTGTCCGGCTATCAGTAAAATTTTCGTAATCTTTCTCCTTAATACTGTCGCAATGTTTAAACTGGATGTTCGCGTCGGATGGGTCGGCTACTTCTACCACTACAACTTTCGGTAAAGTCTGCCGGTTAGGGCCAGAACTTTCCGTTACTACTTCAACATTCAACTCCTGCGGGACGAAACACGACGCATCTTGCTCGTGCTCCCCATTAAAATCAACTATTTCTAGTAAAGTTTGCCGGTTAGGGCCAGAACTTTCTATCACTTCACGACTACTATCTTCCTGTGGGACGAGACGCGGCAAATCCTGCCCGCGCTCCCTATAAACACTTCTCCCGTACAGGCCCCTATAATCTCTTAGTTCGTCGTATAAGCGACCGAACTGCCTTAACCAGACCTCATCCCTCTCTGCATCCCCTCGCTCAATGACGGACGCTTCATCCGACATCTGATATTCTCTCAACACTCGCGAATCATTCTTAAACTCAATCTCCAGTTCCGCTGTGGGTGTTACAGCTGCCACTTTGTAATCGATTTCCGGAACACTACTTAAATTGTTCTCACTGACAGTGAATGTATTTTCTACTGCCGTGTATACAGCTGATCTACTACTTGTGGGCGCACTCCTTTCCCTTAACACTGGCACACTATCCCGCCGTTGATTATTCCATACGGAATTTTCATAACGACGACACCTGGGTTTTTCTCCTGTTATTGGGCCGCCAAAATTTCTCCACGCCCGGTCGGCCCCTCACCAGCGCGGCTAATGGTTTCCCTGTCTCGTCCCAGTAGATACGCTCCCCGGATGCTGCTGAGGCGGCTGATCACACCCTCTGGCGTTATTACTATTCTGTGAAACCCATATCACGTTAGTATGATACTGGTTTCCGTCATTCCTGTTATTATTTGCATTGTACCGATTGTTATTACGGTCCGAACCATTATCGTTATTGCTGCCATGGTTGCGGTATGCATTATTCCCATGGTTATCGTTGTTGTGGTTGCTGTGGTACCCGTTGTTGTTACCACGGCCTCTACCACTGTCGCGATTATTGCGCCAATTGTCCTCGTCCTCCACTCTTTCCAGGAAATCATTTATTGTCCTGTAATTGCTTCCTACGTAGCGTTTTGTATCATCTGGAAGCTTTTTGTAGAGTTCCCAGACTATTTCGGATTCCGTGCGGCGATCACGCAAGTATTCCAACTTGCGGATCCAGCCCTCACAAAACTCCTTCATCGAACCGCGCGAATTCGCATCGAAAGGTCTCGATACGACAAATTCGCGCCAGACACTTTGCTGTTTTTGCTCTGACCAGTATTCAGCCAGAAGCAAATTTTTAAATTCGTCAAAAGTCAGGTTCGTAATGTTGAGGCTTAAGCCCCAACGCTTGGCATCACCAGCCAAAACATCAATAATCGCATTAATTTTTCTCTCATCAGTCCATGATCTGGGTAAAACTCTTTCACAATTCTTAATGAAATCCGTCGCGTGTATACCGCCTTTTTTCAAGGGGTCGAACCGCTTCTCTTTCGTCAACAATTCCGAACTATGTGCATAGGTTGGCACATAGCTCTGTTTTTCGTCAAGTTTCTTTTCTAATTCCGACACTCTCGTAATTACTTGGCAAGTGGTTGTCGCAAGCGTTTCCACTTCCCTCTTTTTCTCTTCGCAGGTATTAGCCTGCTTCGTCACTTTGGTATCTACTTCGGATACTAAAGCCTTTAAAGTTTCCACCTTCTTTTGATCCTCTTTTTTCACTAATTGAATTTGTTCCGTCACCTTATTCTCGATGATCGGAGCAACTGATTCTCTTACACTTTTCTCGATTCTGCTAATTTCGGAATTAAAACGAGTATTTATGCTCGCAATTTCCGCCTGAACGCCTATCATTTCCTGTTTAAGATTACCGATTTCGGTATTAATTACAACAATAACTTCTTTGATTTTATCAACTTTTGTGTTAACAACTCCAACATTGTTGATAACAACGTTAATAGCTTTGTTCTGATTGTCTAGCATCCGTTCAAATTTTTCAGACTGAGCTTCTTGCTTGGCAGCCCGAGCTTCTTGCTTGGCAGCCTGAGCTTCTTGTTTGGCAGCCTGAGCTTCTTGCTTGGCAGCCTGATCTTCTTGCTTGGCCGATTGACTCTTGATTTCGTTAATCAAAACATTCAATAAATCAGTTAAATTCCCGGAAACTACCGGTTTTACTTCCGTAGCGGCTTTCTCTTTAATTGTCCCTCCGTATTCGCCATCAAGGGATTCAGATTTGATTTTCACTTCCGATTCCGAAACATTTTCTAAAGTTTCGAATCCCATTTCTGCTCTTTGTTGCGTTTCGGCGGTCGCGTCTTTCATGCTAGCCGCCTGCCCCTGAACAATGGTGCGCGTTTCCCACTGTTCGACCGATTGTTCCGTATCCAAGTCAACCAAATTTTGGTAATTGTTGCCTTCACTCATTTTAATAATTTTCAATATAAATGCCAAATCTCAAATCTAATTAGGATTCCTCCCACTACTTAATCTCGCTGACATAACTACCTGTTCGTAACCAATACTTTGTTACGACATTTGCACCATACAAAATTCGTGTCCAGAACAACCTCAAATCTGAAGATTGTCCTGTCACAAGGTCGCCACGTGTAACCTCCCCCTCACTTATCGACCTTAATGACAGTGAAAAATTAAACCGCGTGTACCTAATGGAAATTTGGGAAAAAGCAATCGTCACCGAGGTTAATCTGTCGGTAAAGAGGGAGGAAAGGGTTACATCTAAATGAAAGGAAAAATGCAAATGAAACTGGTGGAAATTAATTTTGAAAAGGGGTAAAGTTAATGAAGAAAGTAAATGTGCGGCCGTTACGTTAACAATTAACTAGCGGTAATTAGATATTTGAGATTTGGGGGAAATTACGGTCGCCAGTCCTAAGGACAATTACTATAGTAACTGAAAAAGAAAGGTAATTACACATATAATTAGCACTAGAAGCGTGGCAACTGAAGGTTGACACGTGTAGTGTGAAAACTGAAAGTTTGTCAGAAGTAATAACTTTCGCTGCACTCTGACTTAATTTAGCATAAGAATTAATAAAACCGGAAAACTGAAAGTTAATTTAGTGATTGAAATTAATGAGAAGCTTTCTTTCTTAAGCACATCGAAATTCAGTAAAATACGGTTAGTCTTGGACTACCTCAACAATCATTTCAAAAGCTACTTGAATCTACGCAATTTAGAAATAAGAGATTTAGCTTTGAACTTGAATTAAATGATTCTGAACAATTAACAATAGTAAGATTTAGTACGTACCAAGCTGAGCTGCAGTCACAGGTAAGCTAAAATACGGTAACTAAACTCGCACGCTTAATTTGTGCTTGCGTAATCTAAATATTGTAGCCAGCTATGAATACTTAAACTGAACTTTGAAATTAAAGCAGTGAAATGGAATGATTGTACTTTAATGCTGGCATCTGAATTTCAACGACACTCGGGTTGATTTCGGAAAAGGAACGGACCCTGCTTGGTAATGCAATTGGGACAATGAGCAACAAAGGTTCATGCTAAGTTGCTGTAATTTTGCGAGGCAAACGGAACAATTTGAAAAGCTGAGGTCTGCCATACAGTTCTAAAACTTTACGTGCTTCCAGTCTTCCCTGTTGGTTGATTGAAGGTTTGAAGCCGTCGATCGAGGAGGTGGCGACAGTCACTCATTGTCGGCCGTCGCTGTTGCAGAAGCTGGATGTTGGCGCGCCTTCTTCTCAACACGGTCACCAGACGGAACGGGCTCTTGATGTGCGCCAGCTAATGCTTCCCGTCCGCGACACCATGTCAGAAACTATTATCGCAAGTCGAGCGGAATTACATGCTGCCAAACCCCGAAAGCGCGGCAACTCGCGGGAGCTACACACAACACACCTGCTCCACTCGCAACTCCAGCCAGACTCCCTCTGCCCGCGCTCCACGCGGCAGAGTTAACACTACCAAAGATCCTACACACTTTGATTCTTCACACGGCCCATCGATGTAATCGTTCGATAGCAGTTTTCCCTAGGCAAGACCCAGCGTAAAAATACAAATAATATTTACGAAACAAACCAATTATACATCGACATAAGTGCATAAATATATATATATACAAACAGTAAAATAATTACAATATATAAAGAGACAGAAATGTCATATCTTGAGGTAACAAAACAAGGAAAAAAAATAATAGTACAATAGATGGAAATAGGAGGATATGCATTTCCGGCGTTACAGACAGTGACGGCCGTGTGTTGATTAGAAAGAGACCAGTTGAGGGCCTGCAACCAAGCCGTCTCTGTGCTAGGCACACTGGACCTAGACCTGGAGTTATGATCTGGGGTGCTATGTCATATGACAGCAGGAACACACTCGTACTTATCCCATGTACCCTGATAGTAAATCTGTACGTCAATTCGCTATTCAACCTAATGTGCTGTCATTCATGAACAGCACTCCATGAGGTGTTTTCCAATGGATAACGCTCGCTCACATACCGCTGTTGTGCCACAACATGCTCTACAGAGTGTCGACATGTTGCCATGGCTTGTTCGATCACCAGAACTGTCTCCAGTCGAACACGTATGGGACATCTTCGGACGACAATTCCAGCGTCATTCACAAGCAGCACTAACCGTCCCTGTATCTTCCGATCAAGTTAAATAGGAATGGAACTATACCCAACAAACTGACATCTGGTACATGTACGACATAATGCATGCGAGTTTGCATTTAACATTCTGGTGGTTGCACCGGTTATTAATGTGTCATCATTTCACATTCGCAATTATCACGCGCTCTCATTAACCTGTGATCTTGCAACGTTAATCGCTTAAATATGTTACCCAGACAAATGTATTCCCGAAATTTCACTACTCTGCATTATTATTTTTTGCTGTTGCGGTTTTTTCTGTCAGTATACACTGAAGCGTCAAAGAAACTGATATAGACATGCGTATTCAAACACAGAGTATGTAAACAGGCAGAATACGGCGCTGCGGTTGGCAACGCCTATACAAGACAACAAGTGTCTGGTGCAGTTGTTAGATCGGTTACTGTTGTTACAATGGCAGGTTATCAAATTTAAGTGAGTTTGAACGTGGTGCTATAGCCGGCGCACGAGCGATGGGATACGGCATCTCCGAGGTAGCGATGACGTGCGGATTTTCCCATGCGATCATTACACGAGTGTACCATGAATATCAGGAATCCGGCAAAACATCAGATCTTCGACATCGCTGCGGCCGGAAGAGGATCCTGCAAGAACGGGACCAACGATGACTGAAGAGAGTCGTTCAACATGACAGAAGTGCAACCCTTCCACAGATTGCCGCGGATTTCAACGCTGGACCATCAACAAGTGTTAGCGCGCGAACCATTCAACGAAACACCATCGATATGGCCTTTCGGAGCCGAAAGCCCATTTTTGTGTCCTTGATGACCGCACGACACAAAGTTTTACA